>NC_053201.1:9385000-10010000 GCF_905163445.1 Pararge aegeria
CAACTAAAACAACATAATTGTTTTTAACTAAACTCCCTATTTGTCTTGGAAAATAATACTGGCGAACGGGTTTTCTGTCTTATTTTAAATACTTTAAGGAGCCTTTTAAATTTATATGATACTTACACATGGGTCATATTGCCATTCATAACGTCCTGTAAACAAAAGGACGCAAACATAACCATCCGTCACCAACAGCTTATTAAATCAAGTAATAAGTTTGAGTTCTGATGTAACAGATGAATCTATTAAAAAACTATCCATTAGTTAAATACGAGAGATTTTACTCGTATTTAACTAATGGATAGTTTTATTAGTGTAGCACGAATACTTCAGCTATTTTTATCTAGTTTTCATAAATTTAAATTAGTTTAGACGCCAGTTAGTCATCCAATCCATCTGTACTAATCATCATGTAATATCATGGTAAACGGATTTTTTTTTCTGTTAGAGTCAAGTAGTTTTTTTCTGGTATGAGGCTTTGGCCGTGGCTAGTTACCACCCTACCACACTACCTAGTGTTCCGGTGCGATGTGTATGACTACCATAATCCCTAACAGGTTAGCCCGCTACCATTTTAGACTGCATCATCACTTACCACCAGGTGAGATTGCAGTCAAGAGCTAATGTGTAGTGGAATAAAAAAAAATACATATCAATTTTCAATAATAGATTGCTGATAGATTTTATTAAAAAAATTGCGTTGTTTAAACGCCGGTCGTCAAAATACGACCGATCGATACCAATAAGTACGTGTATAAAATATCATAAGACTGAAAGCGTACAAGCTCGGTTTCAAGCCAGGTAAGCATAATTATGGCATTATTGACTGAGTAAATTGGATTAGGCCTCCTTTTTTTGTGTCCTATTAATTTAGGAACGCTATACCTAATTATTAAGTTTCTCTTCCTAATCACAGTTCTAAAATTCCATAAAATCAGTAACTAGAATAATATTAATATGATAAATATATTTCTTTCATCACAATTGTACAATTAAGAGTTGACGAACTGGCTATGTTAGCTAGATTTTATCTGAGTTAACCAGCCCTCTTCCCTGGAATATTAAACATAAACAGTTCCAAAGAAGGACATTACTATTAAGTACATTTAATTTTAACATCAGAACTAGTCTAACTATGAAGTCTAATGACATTTTTAGGGCTTTTCAACGGTAGCAGTGATTGGGCGTTATGAGAGAGACGATATCAATTCAGGATAAGCATTAAAATCCATGAATTAGGCGCTTACAGCTGCTGGGACTTGTTTTATGAGTTCTGGCAACCTTACACGGGTGTCTACCGCTGTGTTTAGCTGTGCGGGTCATCATTCTAGCACCTTAGAAACACAGCGTAAATCGTTGTCCCAGCTACAGACTAACATGGGGCAGGGCGGTTACGTATCTCACAACAGGCTAGCGACAGACGTTAATCTCTTGATCATTGCTGTCAAACGTCACTGTTGCATACAAAAGAAATACTAAACCTCACGTTTATAAGCAGATTTTGCAAGATTTACGACTGTCGCAAAACCTAACGTGAGATACTTAATCCCTGCCCACCTTGATTTGATTCCCTTTATTTCAAAGAAGAAGCACATAAAAAAACTCAAAAATTCAAAAAATTCAAAATTCATTTATTTCAAGTAGGTCCAGCGGAGTTTTGGTTTACACTATACCCCACTAGATATACAGACAACTCAAAGTGAGTCACAGGGCCCACTAAATACATGAGAGTTATTAGTAGTCAGTGTCAGAAGTCTCTACGTTTCGTAAAAGGAATAGTTTCGAACGTAATTAATTCCTACGCATTTATAACCACATTTGTAGAACTAAGTTACTCTGTTTGTATTGTTAATAGAAAGCCGACGATACCAATACAAACATCAGCTAATTACAGGGAACATCTCTCTTTTCTTTGATCTGTTAATTGGTACTTTAACGCTGTACTGTTTGTATTCATTATATCTACAGTCTACTCTAGTTACGTAATTTGTTCCATTAACCAAACTACGTCATTAAATAACTGCACTTAAGTTCTAACTTCATTAGTATTAAGGTCGTTTCAACAATTATAATGCCTTGGTAAATTAACCTTATCTCGTTCATCGCTAAAGTGCACCGGAGCCGTGTCTCTTAAGATATGCTGTAACTGCCTTCCAGTAGTTCTCTTTCATTTGTTTTGTCTAGATTACTTGAAATAGTATACTTTTCCTTATCGCACTTATTATCTTAAACACTGTCCTAGTTCACCTTGTTAAATTAAGGCGCTAGACACTTTTCGTTACTGATTCGGGATACAACAATTACGAACATGCTATAAATATGAATTTAATCGTACGCTTCGTACGTGTATTCATACGCAATGGTTTCCAATTGCATCCACTTGGCACACGCCGAACGTATCGTATACACTAAGTAAAATAAGAAACTGGAAACTAAAAAGACGTAGGAAGAGAAACAGTTTTATTTTTGATACAACTTGTGCAGGTGATAACGTTGCTTTACACAATCATCCACGTTATTGTTTATTGTATTTGTTTAGCAGCAGCTAATGGACACAATACAACATACAATACTACAAGCGTTGATTGCTATCAAAGCTTGTATCCTTAAATGCAATCTTTTACCATAGGAGTACGGTGGTATTAAATCAAGTCTACGTTTGTGAACTGCCTAAACAAAACTAAAATACAGTTTGTCTGTGTGCATATTTAATTAACTTTAATGATTAAAATGAAAATTATATTTCACTGTACACCATGTTCGTCACTAATTAATCAACATACATAATTGCCGTTCTTCATTAAATAATTAATTTTGATTTCCGTAACCGCGGCGTTTAATTGATTATTAGAAGGAAACTGTTGTATATTACTCGTTCGAAATATGAAGAGTGTATTACAGTTGAACTGGTTCTAAAATTAGGTTAGTTCATTGTTGACCTATACAAAATGGTTTGCATAGTGTTCCTCGACAAGGATGGACAGACACTTGTACAGGGCTTAAAAGGGTTAAGATTTGACAATGTGGTTTGCAATGGAACTTTTTTTTAAGTACCTACCTCATACTACCTACCTCATACTACTTACTCATTTGATTGCAGCTATGGAATGCTTCGGTAAACCATCCGTAACAGTAAAAAAATTATTGACACTATTATTTATAAAAACCCAAACCTTTCGCATAAAAAAGGAAACCTAGCATAAAATTTTGTAGTTACTTACGACCGGGGAATCTTATGCTAAACAGACTTTATAATTTAGAAAAAGAGCATCTTCTGAGTTTGTGCATTGTAATTTTTGTTTGTGTACCCTGATTTCGCTACTGTTTCTCGACTGATTTTCGCAATTTTATCTCAGGGAATGCTATAACTAATAGGTCCCATTAAGGTTACTTTGAATTTCGTTAAAAAGTAAGAAAAATGTAAGCTTAACTTTAAAAAAAATATCAAATTGATGACAAAAAAATGGACTAAATTTTTTTAAAGCTATTTAAAAAGCCACCTCATTTAACACATTTTCTATAATACCTACTCATATTTTTATTACCGACCCGCAAAACAACACTCTGTTTGCGGTTAGCAATATTGACAATGGTGAGTCACAACGTGAAATAATGTCAATTATAGCTGTTAAATAAAATATAAAATGGCGACTGAGCAATAGAAGGCACGGTTCCTGTTATTGTCTGTTCTTGGTATGCTCTAGTTGGCAAGTTTTCTTACTTACCAAGCGTAGTTCCATTCATTACGGATTGGGTAAATTCTAATAGCTTTGGATAATAGCTAGAAATCCTTTCCAGTTTGTGTAATATGTTGAAATAGATCTCAACTTAACGTAGAAAACTAGAAAAAAGTTACGTAAGAGATTTTTTGACTAAAAATGCTACATTGGAAAACTTTCTACTGGGGTACTACGCTTCTGCTCATAATGTTATTGTAACTTGAAACTTTCGGTAATTTTCTATAATTACAAATGACTGACTGACGGACAACCTACAGCCGAAAATCAATTCTTTGTGAACCCTTGATACCACCCTTTTAAGATATAAACCTTTACTAGGATATAAACTTCGTATCTTAAGGCGATCGATGTTATTAATAAATAGTGTTATTAATAAAAATTGTTTCCTTATAGTAATTCTTTATCGTTTCAGTTCGGGATCACACATCACATCACGTTACGAGGTTAAGGCATTCGAGGCATCTTGATGGGTACCTGCCATTACATTCATCCGTGAGTATGCTACATCATCAAATCCATCGTTATTTTTACAATCATTCATCTTAATCATTTATCACTTATTAATTTGGCCCTGAAAGCTTTGTCCCCTTAGAGTTCATATTAATTTCTGGCTTATTTTTTAAAACTTTAAACTTGTATTGTGCATGATCATAATATAATCTCTGCTGTATTGTCTATTGTACTTTATATATTTTTGTTGATTAACTTAGCTTTCGAGGATGTATGTAAGTACATTATTCTTAAGTCACTATTTCATATCCCATTTTTGTAATAATCACTGTTTTAAATAAACTACTATTTTCAATACTAATAATGATATTGTAATGTTTTTTATAACAGACTTCTAATAAGTTATGTAAGTCCTGTTTAAAATTGATAATTTATCATAAGTGTTTTAACTAATTATTAATTCTGTATTTATTACCTTCTTTAAATTACTGTTTGCATGGTATTTATAATGTACGATCTTGAAAATTAGCGGTTTGCAATGTTGTTATCATGATTGTATTTATTGAATAGATATTAATTAATACGTAAATCATGTTCGCGTATATTGACGAGAAGTTACTTTCTGTCATTACTGATGAAAGAATATTAAATACTTTTTCCTAAAATGTACGAAAGTAACTTATTTTACCCAATGCTAATATCATAAACTTTCGTGATAATTTTCTCGAATCTGGAATACAATTTCTCGTGAAAGTTAAATTTTAGTGTTGGGTGGAACTGAACGAGCTTTTGGCGATGTAGCAAAATTAGCTCTATATTTATGTAGTAGCACCCACTAACGCGGTTTCAGTTCACGCCGGCGACGTCACCGAAGCTTGCTGTGAAGGATAACCACAAGCCACTGTTCACCGAATGCCTGAATTACAGGCCGACATTGAAAGAAGAACAGCCCATCGGAACTTATGTGTTTACTGTGAGTCAAAACCGTCTAATAATAATATTTGTGTTCTAAAACTCAAACATTTTAGGAGTATTTATCAATGCTTCAATCATTAGATCCGGTCTTAAGTTTAAAAAAATTGGCCTTCATTTTAAAACCCTGAATTATTATTTTGGAGGGTTCTGATAACTTTTCGGTAACGTTAGATAAATATTAGTATAGTTTATCAATATGTTTATATACATACACATCTTGATATTAAGCTTTTATTGACTCAATGTAATTTGAAAAACCTTGAATATAACCAAAAAAAGCAGTCCCTTTAAAACTATCTTTTAATTATTGCAAACCATGACAATTGTCTTAGAGTAGCTGGTACAAGAACTTGAAACACAGCATAAGGTTGATTAAATCTGTAGCAATATTGGGTACTTTTAAATTCTTATAAATTATTTCGTACAGGTTCATGCAGAAGATCGAGATCCACCGGAAATGGGTGGTACAGTTACGTACAAATTTGTCTCAACTCCTGGTGAGAAAGAGCGGTTTCACGTAGATCCTGAAACGGGAAGAATTACTACAGCTGATGTCAGTATGATTTAATAATAGGTTTAGATTTTTTTCCCATTTTTTTAAATTATCTTAGTTTATCCTAATTAATTATAGTTTTCTACATAATAAAAAAAAAAATTAGATTAACAGTAATTTATATGCATAAGCTTTCGCTAAGGAATTTGAAGGTAGGTAAAATGATGTAATTTGTATTTTTGTTCATATGTATACAATTGCGCAGATTTTTGACCATGATGAGCCATCTCGTGAAAAGGAAGCTTATATAACAGTTCGAGCGAGTGACAACGGCCAACCACAATTGGACGACGCGTGCACTATCAAAATTCTAATAGAAGACATCAATGACAATCAGCCAGTCTTCGATAAAGTTGTAAGTAGTCTAAAAGAGGTTACACTTTATTTAATTGATCACGTTAATATAACAATAGAATACCAAGTGCTCGACTAAAGGTACAGCTCAAAGTCCGATCTCATTGTTTGTGTAATTTCATCATTAAAATAATTCTAAATGCGCTATAATATTACCCTAATCTAGTAGATCATCTATAAACGTTAACTATACCTATACTGCAGATTAAAAGTATTTGTTCTAACAAGCTTTTGGCTCAATAACCATTGCAACGCAATGTTTTCAAAAAATTATATATATTCAATGTATGTAATGCCTCTTTATCACTTACAAGTTTTAGGTCTTACACTTCTGGAATGTAGTTATTTTCTAATCTTTTTTTTGTGTTCATATGTCCACTGTAACTAACTTAAAATTCGTCCATTAGCCTCAAACCGTGGCGCAGACTTTATTAACACTTGCCTGTTTTTCGAAGGTCTTCCGTGGAGATGTTTGGAAGGTTTGTCCTTAAGAACAGAGAATTTCACAAAATGAGAGACAGAGTTGCGCACACAGTTTTATTAAAAAATAAACACACTTAATATTGAATTTACTAACGATCGAGTGTTACCATTGCTTATATTTTTAAGCCTTATTGTATTATAACTATGTTAAGCTATGGTAACAATCGAATTTTCGTATAAATTTGAAAATAGTTCTATTTTTCTACTTGCATGTTGCTGCATGTCTGATTTAGGATCGTAAGCCGCCACTCAAGGCGTTATCGGTAATAATTTTGTATGTATCGTGTGTTTTTGATTCACTTTTTTTGCACATTACTAGTTGGTGTGTTTTCTTTAGCTAGGCTGCTCTTTTTCCCCTAAACGCATTTTTTCACACAGCACGATTATAATTATTTTGGAAAACTTTCTCTAAGCTTTAGGCATGCTTCGCGTAGAACATGTCAAAGTGAAATAACAACATATTTAAGCTAACCCTAAGGCTAAATATTTAACGAGGTGAACACAACTTTCATAACTTCGTAACAGTAAGGAATTTTACCAAATTATGTTATAGTCTTTACGTGACATATAACTACATTTATTTTACTTCAGATTAATTTATCATCTTCGTTTCTAAATTAACGAACATCATTTTTACAATTACTCATATTTGTTACGTACTTCATTTATGGAGCAAAAATATAAGTGTTGTCTTTTTGCGCAGTCATATTCAGAGTCAGTCCCACAAGATTTGCCGAGTGGCCGCGAGGTGATGAGGATATCTGCAACAGACATAGACGATGGGAACAACTCCATCGTGCACTACAGCCTTGATTCCAACTCTCCTGATCAGGCATACTTTTATATCGATCCAGACAACGGAGTCATATTTCTGAACAAAACTATTGACGTAAGTTGACATTCACATTTTGTTCGTAAAAGCCACTGACCAAAAGCTGTGTAAATTATTAACGTGAAGAATTTTCCAAACTGACGTCGAGTTTGCATGTTGGAATGCTAATGACGTCAGCGGCATTAACTTGCAGCAGTTAAATTCGTCTCTTCAATATCAAATCATAATTTACTGCTACGTACTTGTCAATAATAAGTTTTAACTTTTCGAATCCTTAAACTACTTTCAAACTTTTGAACATAAATTACTATGCTATTACACTTCTTACGAAACAGTATTAATTTTAAAGCGATATTGCCACCCTGTATTATAAACTTTGCACTAATTTCTTTGTGAATTTATGCAGAAAGTCCCAGGCTACAAATTCAAGTTGAGCGCGATAGTAAAAGACATGGGTGATCCGCCGCAACAAAGTTCGATTACTTTAGACATCCAAGTCGTCGAGTCTAACAAGAAAAGCCCGTCTTTTATAGAAGTGCCCGATCAACCGATAAGATTAAAAGAAAATTATGCAGACTTCACCACACCTATAGCTACCGTGAGGGCAATGTAAGTATTTGAATTTAATTTTTGAAGTATCAAATTAAATGTTATCAAAGTGTACTTAAAGTAGTCATGAGGTTGGCTTAATTGAATCTTTTGAGTTCATTAAGCAAAATAAATTATTCCAAGTCAAGTGTACTTGACTTTTGACTGAAACAAAACGGTGGTGGCTACGGTTGTTGAATTAAATGATTATATTGTTTTAAAATTTATCTTTTAGATCGAATATTCCTGAAGAAAGTAAATTACAGTTTGAACTGGTGATGGGCCAGACTGAACAAACAAATAAATGGCACACGTTCGTTTTAGAACCTGAGGCCAATTCAGCTTATATCAAACTAGGAAACCATTTGGACTATGAAAAAATCACTGACTATACATTAACTGTTAGAATACAGGTACGTACTATATGTATTATGAATACTGATCAAAATATGACAAGTGAGAACTGTGTTGTAAATAAAATATTCTCTTTTCAGAACAACTACAAATTAGCAGCTGAAACCATAATCCAAATAGAAGTTGAAGATGTCAATGACAACATTCCGATCTTTAGTGAAATAAGATCCGGTAGTGTTCTAGAAAATGAACCGGCGGGAACACCTGTCATGCAGGTTAGAGCATTCGATGCTGATGGGACATCAGCAAACAATCAAATTACATATGAACTAGGAGACGCTTCTGATCCTTTCGCTATTGATAGCATAACAGGGAATATAACAACACTTAAAATGTTTGATAGAGAAGAGAGAAGCTTTTATAACATAAAGATTATTGCAACGGACAATTCAGAATCGGCTCTAATTCCTGGAAAACATAACGCAGGCCAGCAAGTGTTTCTTATAGAAATCGCGGATAAAAATGATAATCCACCTCATTTCACACAAGATACATACGTCGCTGAGTCGATAGCTGAGAATGCAAACATTAACGAGCTCGTCACACAAGTTACTGCTTTAGATATTGATACAGGTAAAAATATTTCATTGAAAATTTGTATTTATCGGTATTACTATTTTAGAAAGTGCCGTGTTGTGGCACATCAGAATACAGTTGTCACCACCCCTCCTCTTCCTGCGGGTGTCCTACGAGGTGACTAAGGAAATATAATGGAGAACAGTAGCGTTCTCTGTGCTTGTACTACCATCTACTGCGATCACCAACCCAATCTGCCTAAAGTGGTGATTGTGGGCAAAGCCTCCCTTTAGGAGAGGCATTTAGTCCAGCAGTGGATTGTTATAGCCTGTTGATGGCATTGTTTATGTTAATATTAATAAATAAAATTGTTTTAGCATCCGTGGTTACATACAGCATCGTAGCCGGCAATACCTACGACGCGTTCGTTATCAGAAACTTCACGGGTGAAATCCGAGTCAACAACGAGCTTGACTACGAGAACATAACAAGCTACAGCTTGGATGTCAGAGCATTCGATGGGCTTTATGAAGACTATGCAAAAGTTCTCATCAAGATTGAAAACTTAAATGACAACCCGCCCGTCTTTTTGGCTAACTATACTAAGACGATTGAGGAGGAGAAATTGTATGAAGGTTGCATTGTTAAGGTAAATTATCTCTATATCAATCCATCTCTTACTACGTGAATATGGAATTAACCAGTTCAGGATAGTTAAAACTTACTAGCTGTTAGCCCTAGACCGAAGATCCCTGTGTTTTCGATTTGGGATGAAAAAGGTTGGCTAGGTTACTCTTCGCCCTTTTAACTATGCCAAAATTACTGTCGATTGGTTGCTTAGTAAGGAAGTACAAAACGAACAAACGCACTTTCGCATTTATAATATTAGTTAGGATTACAAAACTTTTAATGTAACTTATTATCCTTATTACAAAATTGCACAGCCACACATTTTAAGTGTTTCAATACTAACAAACCACCAATACAATAATATTGTAATACAATAATATTATTGTATTATTGTTGTTTCAATACTAACAAACCACCAATACAATAATATTGTAATACAATAATATTATTGTGTTATTGTATTACAATATTATTGTATTGGTGGTTTGTTAGTATTGAAACACTTAAAATTTGTAGTCAAGTGGACCTAATCCTACTTATTTTAAAATCCTAGTTCCCGCATCCATATAAAGCCCTACGATGAAATAATAATCCGTAACGCGGAGTGTATTAAATTTGTTAAAAAGTAAAGTTTCGGTTCCGACTAGTTGTCATAATGCATATTTAAATTGTATGCTAATCTAATTAAGATCTTTCCGCAAACTAAATCACTCATCAACAGTTTTTTAATTTCCATGAACTATCTTTACGAACATTAGTAGAATGAAAATGTATACTGAATATTTATACCGTTTACATTTGCAGCACTTATGTATCCCATGTCTAATATCTTTGGTAAATATTTCAAATGAGCACATTTTACAACACTAGTGATAATAAATTACAAAATTAATTCAGTGGCTAATCAAATAAAAAACAATTCAATCCATTTAAATCCATTTTTTACGCGCGATTAAATTACCAGCACTCTCTCACCCTCGCACTCGCGATAGGATTCTTTCTTTTAATTATAGGATTAACTTTAATACACCAAGTATTTTTTTCTTTATTATAATTGTTGATTTGAAATGCTTCAAAATTTTCACCGAGGCATTCGATGCTTGAATTTTAACACTAAGGTGTCAAATTCTCAATTGAAATAGTAATGAAAATAATAAAAGTATTTTATTTTTATAACCAGGTTGAAGCCTACGATCCAGATCTTGACAGAAATGAACCTCAGAACATAGTTTACTCATTAGTCAAGCACGAACAGAAGGAGTTCCTACAGATTGACAACGACGGTTGCCTCCGACTCACTAAGCCTTTAGACCGAGATCAACCAAGCGGTTTTGCGAGATGGCAAATCCTGATAATGGCTGCTGACCATGGGGGCAGGCTGGGATCGGATAGCTTGAGGTCAACCACTGAGGTCATATTGGAGCTGACGGATATCAATGATAACGCCCCGTTTTTGACTAATGTAAGTATAACATACTCCGTTCTACTGCTTGGCATTGAACTCTTCTCTAATAGGAGCGAGTTTTGAAAACCGGGAATTGAACCCGGAACCTCGTGATTTGTTGTCGATCATTAAAACCACTAATCTAACTATCTACTGAGAGACGCGATGGCTCGCAATACAGTGGTGTGCTACCTGCTGTTCACCGTAGTCCTTTTTTAAAGGTTAAATGATACTGTGTATTATTTATTTAAACTTATTAGATATTAGAGGAATGTGTAACGTCCAAACGAACTCATGTGAGTTTCAGGATGCGAAGAATATTAATTTTAGTAGTTTGTGTAATTAAATAAAAAAAAATTGGTTGTCTGTAAAGTCGGCTTACTGACGATAGTTGAACGTGACAACGTCGTTAGAAAATACTAATGGATTGGTTGCATTTTTCAAAAGAAAATTTTAATTTTATTTGTTTTATAGATATTATCGTTGCTATAAACAATTGACACCACATTCACTTTTCACTGCACTTCATCCTTGCCGAAAACATGTAAATGTATTATTGAATAGAAGCTGTCCACGCGGACGCATCGCTCACTCAAGTAGGAGAGAGACAGATGTCGAACGCGGAGGCTGACTGTGCCTCTTTGTCGCTCGTTCCTTTGAATGGAACGCCTCAGAGCGAG
Source organism: Pararge aegeria (assembly GCF_905163445.1). Taxonomy (NCBI): domain Eukaryota; kingdom Metazoa; phylum Arthropoda; class Insecta; order Lepidoptera; family Nymphalidae; genus Pararge; species Pararge aegeria. The sequence goes on from NC_053201.1 coordinate 9,396,663, forward strand.
GTAACGCCGCATGTTTTTTCGTGCGTGCAGCCGGCTCCATCGAATTATAAGACGTTGTCACGTCAAAATAATAAATAACGATGCAATAAAGTAATATAAAAGACAAATTCATTTAAGAAATCCGACCATATTAATCGATATTCAAAGAGTTGCGAAGCGGGTGTCAAAGAGCAGGGCATATAAATCGGAGGAACAACGTATTTTCGTGTCCCAAGATGCTAGAATAGCAACCTTCACAGAAAAATTCAGCTTTTAAGGGCCCCGTTTACTAGTAGGTACGTAGTGGCTATATGAAAAACAATTCTGTTTTGGCGGAAAGGTAGCATAAACGTCACTTCCCCATTTAAGTTTGAAGTCGTAAAGATTTTTTATTTAACTGTAACGTTACAAATAATTACAATGCTGCGGTATAATCTCCGGAAGAAGAACAAGCCACTTATGTAACCTTTATATAACCAATTGAGGGGCTTTATGGACCATTTTGAAGGAATCGCTATCGATAGATTGAAATTGAGCCATCCATCAGGAGGACATTTTTGTAGAAACCATCTGTTATAAAATTACTTTAAAGATGGTGGTGGTTTTGTATTTAAATTGAGATATATAGGTAGAATAACAACATTCTTTGAGACAACAAGTTACATGGTTAAAGATTAATAATTATTGAAATTGATATGAGAAATTCTCAAATTTCTGTCAAGAGTTAAGAAATAGTTTTGACCTTGGAAAGCATGCTTTGCCATCCCAGTTTATCACTACTAACCTTGTATTATATAGGATATAAATTTCGGTACTGTCTTCCTTGAGAGTCCTTGAGGCCTTCATCCAAAAAAGACTCTTTAATAGGCTGACGATGACGATGGCTCTTAGCTGCAAAAATGTAGATGGGCGTTTCTCAACAAACGCTTCTTCTGCTTGTTCTTCTGGGATCATTAATTTTAGGAATATACAAAATTGCGATGTAAAAATTTGCGGTTACAACCAAGACACCAGCCGTCTTTAAATTTAAGGTCAATGAGTACCTAGGCAACAGGAATAAGATTAAGTTTTTAGATAATATTTAAACAATAATTCACAAATACACGTGTTATGTGATATCAAATGATAACAATTATTAGGGTTACTTATTTAAAGCTAGGTAGGTACTATTAAGCATGGGCGTATTCAGGAAGGTCAGGGGAGGGCATCTGCCCCCTCCCTGGAAATCTCGCAGATAATGTATGAAATCTTAAAATGTATGGTGGCCAAGATACAGACAAACAGTCAGACAGACAGAAAAAAAAAGATTTGGCTTCAGGATCGATTCTAGAGGGCCCTTTAAAAAAATTTCACAGAAAAGCATAAAAGTACTGTCCGAAAAAAATCTTTGTTCACTCAGCCACCCCCTAGACAGAAGTCGGGTACCTACATGGGTACTGTTATATAAAAACTAAAAATAAATTTACTTGAAAATTATAGTCCTTCTTCTTTAAATTTTAATTTTGATTAATTTATTTTTGACATATTATATCTTTCCAAATTTATGTATTTATTTTAATTGCAATTATTTTAATTTTGTAAACTGTTTAACTTATGTACTATGTTAAATTTTTATGGGTCAAGCCTGAAATAAATAATTATTATTTTTATTATTAAACAATTATATGATTGCGAGATTTTATGATAATAATTTATAATCTACTAGTGTTACAATTATTAGATGTTGGAGAAACCTACCTTTTCCCCTTATTACGCCTTACCAAAAATATACTAGTCTGCTAGACTTTCGTAATGACCTTGCAACTAAAATATGTTGCATTTAGTTTTCTTTTCATACCATAAATTGAAGTCTAAACACGAAAGGTAAGAGAAAGTAAATGCCCGCAATTCTACACCAAGCTCTCGTATACCATTTCAAATGTTCTCGAATGTCTTGATTAAAAACGATTGTTTCAGAGAACGCTTTTGTTTGGATCTGCAGTAGGTATTATTTTTATTTCAACAGCATTTCAGTTTCCATTTCTCTTTATCAACCAACTACGGACGGGTATTGTATTTACAACTCTATATATGCTTCTTCTTCTCGCCCTTATCCAATGTAACGCGGGGTCGGCACCACTTCTTCAGAAACCTTTGAAGACACTCGTTGTTTTAGTATTGGCATATTTTTTACGACAAACTACCAGTCTGATGTCAAACGTGAATACCCGAGACGTGTTTTTTTTTTTTAAATCCACCATCTTAAAATGTTAAGGAGCCATTTTAATCGCAAACTAAGCTAGCCCCTTTAAGCATACACATGAGAGAATAGAATAGCATAGGTCTTTATTTGCATATTATTTACACAAGTTTACATAGATGCCATTTAAATATCAATTACCAAGTCACAGTGTATTTATTGCCATTAGCTGGCTTGCAAAGGTAAGAATAAATAAAAAAAATGCAATTTTAATACAATGCAATATGATGTTTTTTGCCATAAAAGAAAAAACATAGTCATATTAAAAGCTTCAGAATTTGGAACATCGTCGCAAGGTTGATTCGATATGAATATATATTATTATTATTATTATATATTATATATATTATGATATATATAATATTGTTTGATATTCCTGCCTTTCCATATTCTATAGGATATATTTCGGAGAGTGCTCAAGAACGGTTTGATCTAGTTAGTGCCTCGCGGTTCGATGGTAAAAAGTCCGAACGAAGCGCTTCACATCTTAGTTTCTGATCCGCACCGCTAGGATCTGGAATGCCCTTCCAGCTTCCATTTTCCCCAGTACCTACAATATGAGTACCTTCAAATCAAGAGTGAATAGGCATCTTCTAGGCAAGCGCGCTCCACCTTAGGCTGCATCGTCGCATCGTCCATCAGGTGAGATTGCAGTCAAGGGCTACCTTGAAGTGTAAAAGAAAGTAAGCGCTTATTTTCAGTTTTTGAAAATTGTTTTTATGGTGTTGATATTTATAACGACTACGGCCGAGCCAAAAATATTTTATCGTGCGGTATCAGAGCTACGTTATTGCTTGGCTGTCCAAAATCCCTTTGACGAGGGTTCAGTTAGACACTGTGGGTTCAAAACTAATCTAATATCCCAATATACATCAAGAGCTTATAGTTATTTTTAGTCCTACCGAGTAAAGGGGAAGTGAAGTACCTACTGTTATTAAGCCTTATGTTACCCTCGTAACCCTGACGAAAGAGAAAGTGATAAGTTGTACAATATCCACCATTTGTCTACCTCTCTGGTGCAGTGGTTAAAATAAAAAATGCCCAAGGATTAACAAAAAAACCGAAACATACAGTCGTTTCGCTATGTCTTAGTTAGCTAGAATAAATTAAAAATAGAAATAGAATAGAAAAACTTGAATGCAACACAACACAATAGAAAAAATGCCAAGAAATCAGTAATAGTACTTAGTGCACCCTGCAACGGCGGCTTTATCACTAAAGGTGATATTTTAACGGCATCCGTAGCGTGCGAAGCCGATGAATAGGTGGAAAGTGGATGGTACATATACTATGTTACTAAAAATAAAAATAGTTGGAAAATCCAACAGTGCACGCCTCATAATCTCATTCATTCATTACAATAAAATTGAGATTATTCGTAAATAATAATTAAACTACGTCTAATTATACCGTGAAAAGTGATAGTCTTCTATTCCTCAAAATACTGAACCCTATAAAAAAAAAACCAACCCGATAAATGAAGTATTTCGCTCGTTATCGTGACCACAAGATACGGGATCCGCACATACAGACTCACGGACGTCTAAGACAGGACTTTTTTTAAACATTTTTTCAATTAGTTTAAATAATAAAATAATAAGAAGATATTTAAAAATATCGTGAGTGTTTTTTCTCCACATTTGTCTATTTATATGCACTTATAAAAGCAATAAAGAATAAAAAAGTTACATTTTAGGTTGGAGAATCACTCGGTGTGCGTAAACTGACAGTAATACCCACCTCAAGGCTTCGCTTATGAGGCATACAATAAAAACCATACTTAACATCGCATACCAAATAGACATATTGTATTTACTGCAACTAAACGGAACGACAGCACCTTATAAATAAATCCTCTTACGTTGCTATCATCGCATGGGGCTTAGTGAGAGGTGTTTGTTTTCTCCAACAATGCAAGCGATGTGATAAGAGAATACAGGATATATGATTGTGTTTGTAACAAGCTTTTTCCCCTCAACTTGTCATAAGCCGAATTATTTGGGAGATATAAACTTATATGTATAATAATTAGTATATTCAGTGAAAAAGTTATTATTAATAATAATAATTTATTCCCTGAATATACGAAACACCTGAAAGATTTATAATTTTATTTTATTCCATCAATATTAATTCCACTGCGCCAATCGGCCGTCAAAATTAGAAGGTGGGACCTTCTAATTTTGACGGCCGATTGGCGCAGTGGACAGCGACCCTGCTTTCTGAGTCCAAGGTTGTGGGTTCGATTCCCTCGACTGGAAAATGTTTGTGTGATGAACATGAATGTTTTCCAGGTGTCTGGGTATATTATTCATAAAAATATTCATCAGTCATTTTAGTACCCATAACAACCCATAAGCTACGCTTACTTCGGGGCGAGATAGCTATGTGTGTATTGTCGTAATATATTCATTATTTGTCATTAAATTTTCGAAACCTTATTGTATCATTTCATATTATTTCCATAGGTTTCCCATAGGAATATAAGCATGCGTAATGCGGGTAGCATAAAAAACATGGGTAGTACTTACCTACTTATCAAGTCAATTCGTACCCCACTTATAAGTTTCCTTTTAGGTAAAATCGCTTGGGATATACCCACTTGTCAATTTTTCATGCAAATGCCCCTACCTATGGCCTCGCTATTTCTCATTTTGTACGCGGTCCTCTTTACCCCGATTTCGGCCAGGTACCTTAATCTCTGTTTCTATAATATCGCCTTATACACTGACATATTAGATCATCTGATCTGTGAACTTATTTACTTTGATGCTTTATTTTGATTCGTAATCATCATCATCATCATATCAACCGATAGACGTCAACTACTGGACATAGGTCTTTTGTAGGGAGTTCCCAATTCCAAGGTTCTGTGCCGCATGGATCCAGCGGCTACTTGCGACGCGCTTAATGTCGTCGGTCCACCTCGTTGGGGGTCGACCAACGCTGCGCTTAGATTCGATTTAGATTCGTAAACCTATTTAAATATCTACGTTGTTTTAGACTGCTTATATCTCGTTAGTTTCCAAGCCAATTTAAAATATTATCAAAAATCTAAGACAAGCTATAGGCTTGGCAAAGGTAACGTTAGGCCTCCTCTATCATAGGAAGGCATAATTCAGAGCTTAGAACCTCGAAGTTGCGAATAAACCGTAACTAACGAATAACTGTATGTTAGGTAATACATAGGTATAATTGTTGATATATAATTTACTTTTTTATTATTATTAAAAGACTGTGAACTTCATGCCAACATGAAAATCATTGACAAACAAACAAAAAAAAAAAAAATTTTATCTTGGATAGCAGCAGGCTCTACTTTGCGGAAATCCATGATATAATAGGGCCCCTCATATCAGCCCATTAGCTTTTCGGGGAGTATAGTAAATTAAGCTTTATTTTCATAAAATATTAAAATCGCACATATTAAAACAGGTTAGCCTGTGATTGCAGTCAAAAGCGTTATGGAATAAAATTTACAATCTGACTATCCTTTGGGGTTAGGAAAACATTAGTATAAGTTATATGTTAAAACAAAGAATATAAATGTTTGGTGGGAGTCTTTAGCGATTTAGTGTTCCGGTGCGATGTCGCGTAGAAACCGATTAGTGTTATGACTACCATACTCCCTAACAGGTTAGCCCGCTACAATCATGGACTGCATTATCACTTACCACCTGGTGAGATTACAGTCAAGGGCTAACTTGTAGTGGAATAAAAAAAATTGTATTCTTTCATCATACGATTTTAATCCACAGACCCAGCCGGTAATATGGTATGAGAATGAACCACCCGGACAGGTTGTTATTCTCACGGCTAAGGACTACGACTCCGACGAAAATGGACCGCCTTTTACCTTCGCACTCAACGAGTCCGTGAGCTTCGATATCCGATCTAAGTTCCATATACAAGGTAATTAAAAAGTTTTATATGTCGAATAAATCTATGTTAAGTTAGTACTTGCTTTCTCGTATAATAGTGGTACCTACGTTAAGACGATGTTGGTGCACTTATTTTAGCTATATATTGTATATTATATAAATTAATACTAAATGTTTCTATGCCACCAATAAGAACAGTAAATAGATTTTTCTTTAAAAGGATTATCTGCCCGTGCTAGACCTGTGGAGCACGGCTCTGCTACCACAATGAGAAGTTTTAGGTTAAGGCCGTAGATCACCCCGCTTGCCCAGTGCGGATTATTGGACTCCACGCTCCTTTGAGAACATTATGGAGAACTTTTAGGCTTGCAGGTTTCCTTACGATGTATTCCTTCACCGTCGAAGCAAGTTTAGAGGTGCGGGCTGGGATTCGAACTCCCGAAAGTAAAGTCGAAATACCTACTGTTGAAAAGGCAGAAAACACGGAGCTCGGAAAGGCATTCCATTCCAAGTATGTGAGAAAATAGGACGGAAATAGAAAATAAACTTTTTATGTAATAATAATATTACATTTGATCACCCATTTAAAGTTAAAAAACATAATGCCGAAATATCGCAAATGGCACTTATTTGAAACAATGATGAAATTGCAAAAAGCACCTAAAATGTTCAATTTCTTAAATGGGTGCTTTAAAATCATTTACGGGAATTACAAACGTCTACTTATTCAAATTATTTTTAATGGCCTCCTTCTGATTCGACACGATTACCAAATTAAACATACAAGGTAAAGCAATTAGGGCGTTTTCACGCTTTGCATGAAAACGTTAAATTTGGAGAACCAGAAATTATCAGATGTTCTCGAATGTGTTCCCGATAAATATTGGATACTACAGTTAGTGCTTAAATTCGAAAATGTACTTTCTGAACCTTTACACTCGGCCATTTTGCAGGCTCGATTTCGGGAATATCCACGCTATAATGCAATCGGGCATTTTTACCTGCTCTCATTTTAGAAATCAAGGGACACACGTTGTCAGGTGTTATAGTTCCCAAGTGTACTATAAATAACTCTGATAACCTTTTCTGTGGCCCAAATTTGATTAATTATCTAGTAATCGATTTCAGGCTACAGAATATTAATTGGGTTTTAACGCAGACTGTGTACTACATAATTAACTTGATTCATGAAAGGGGTACTGTTTGGGGAAGCTAGCTTAGATATAAACTGCGTATACGTTAGGAAAATAAGCCTAAAATCTCAAAAGTTTCTCGGGACGCGCTTACTTCAATTTACATAAATCGCACACCTATTTCGACTTTTATTTCTGTTGTTACACATATAAAACGGTAGATTTACATTTACAAATATTAAGTGAACAGTACCACTTGGTTGGTGTCGCGGAGCCGATTATTTGTACTTGCGAAAACGATATAACTCATGATTTATCATGGAAAAAAGATAATATTGGAAAAAGATGGTAAGACGCTATATAAGAATTTATGTATAATCTATGCCTACCAATAAGCCGTAACACGTAAATCACTGAAAAGACGTTTTTACGATCTCGCCGGAGATGGAAAACATCGCGGTGGAATCGGCATGTCTAAGAGGAAATTTTAAAGACAGTTATTTACCCCTCAACCTTGGCATTATTAGGAATAAACAAAGAACCCGGATGCTAAAACAAGGAAAGGGAGAGGCTTATATTATTGAGGGACTAGTAGTGGCTTTTGTATTGAGCATTTTGATGAGCTTTTTAAAACAGATATTTACTAATCATTCTTTAGACCAAACAAAAAGATTTCTGACTTCAATAACTGGGAATGAAAGATTTCTAATTAATGCCATCCTTTTCACAATTTTGTTTGACGAATAACTGAGATTTAAACTGGTTTAAACCAGTTTCAATTGTTTCTGTAAAATTAGTTAAAAATAATATAAAAGCGGTGATAGCTCAGTGGGTAGGAGCTCGATTTCAATTTCCTTGGGCCGAGTTCGAATTCCAGAACGAACCTCTAACTTTTCTAAGTTATGTGTGTTATATGTAGTTAAGGAAAACATCGTGAGGAAATCTGCATACCTGAGAGCTCTGAATAATATTCTCAAAGGTATGTGGAGTCCACCAATCCGCACTGGGCCAGCATGGTGGACTACGGCCTTAACACCTTTTCATTGTGGTATGAGACCCGTGCCCTGTAGTGGGCCGGTAATGGGTCGATATGATGATGATGAATATAAAATTTTCACCCAAACCGTTTTGTGCGAGACTACGGCAACAATTTTAGGACTTAGAATGTTTTGATTGTGAAGGATTTCCTTTCAAAAGATCGTTTGATGCAATTTAAATAACCGAATTACTAGCTTACTCGAGCACCTCTCAATGTACCCTCAATCTCAACAACGCGGAATTTTAAGGAGGCTCCGAAATCGAGTTTCCGATCAATTAATGTAGTTAAAATGCAATAAATGGCGTTCCAAGCCGAACTCGTAACTTTGTTTTGGAGTGCCAATTCAATTTTAGCCGTTTCCCCATTCAACTTCGCGTGTTGATAATTGTAACTCGTGTCTGCGGAAATTATTTACTACCAAACTGTTACAAACTTTTTCGTTTAAGTAGGTAAGTAGACTTTCTTCGAGTGTTTTGAGTCTCAGTAACTTTTAATTCGTGTGTGTTCATTTCGGTCTTGTAGGCATTAAGACAGCTATTACGGTTGGTATTTACAACTCGTGTGTTCGTTACTCGGAAATGAAAATTCCACGGCGGTATTCGCAACACTAAATTATGTTAAGTCTTCGAATATCTTTACGTGTGCCGGGTACTAATTTGTTATGGGTATTAAAATTAAAATCTTCGAGGTGTTCTTGAGTCTGTTTTTCATCTTAAACAATTAACTTTTTAATTAACAAGCATCTGAAACGTGTATGGATTTTAAGATTTAAAACTGAATGTTTAGGTTCTTTCTTATAATTTATATATTTTTTTGCAGGAAACATTTTATCCACCCTTGTGTCATTCGATCGCGAGCAACGCAAAGAATATAAGATACCTGTAGCCATCACCGATTCAGGAACTCCAAGATTGACCGGCGTCTCTATTCTTCATGTCGTCATTGGTGACAGGAACGACAATCCCATGGGTCCTGGTCACAGTGACATATATGTCTACAATTACAAGGTATTTTTATTACTTACGTTTCATAATGGATAATAAATATATGTAGTTACAGACTTAGTAAATTATGATAAATACAGTCCAATATTTCGGTGAATGCATTTACCAAGAACAATTCTGCAGTTCTGCTGCAATGAAAAAAAAAGACATAATGATTATATTTGATGTTTCTATTCGTATTTAATATAACACGCAATACGATGCAGACGGTGATCGATTAGAAAAAAAAATCAATTTCTAAATGAGAATTATTGTTTACATAACGCAAATAAATAGCAAAGAGTACATTTACAAAACAATTTTTTGTAACTGTATTCGGCGAATTGATGTGAAAATAATGCCAGAAATGGAAAAGAAACACGTCCTACTAAAGTAATAATATGACACATAATTAATTGAATGTACATAATGTATTTATTGTACAAATGATGTTGTTTGATGTTATACGCATTATTTATGACAAATAAATGCTGACAAATTACGTAGACCATCCAGTACAATATTTCAGTAAAGTACTTTCATTATACTTACATCATAAATATTATAGGCTCCGTATATATCCATTTGTATATTAACTTTTTATTGGTGATTTCGCTGTAAAGTACTGTAAAATTCTAGCTGTGAACCATTTTATAATAATGCCTTTTTAGTAATGGCGCTGTAGTGAAGCAGAATATGACACAATTCTGGGGCAATACTTACGTTTTATTGGTTCAAAATTATTACGATATTGTTAATGTAAATTCGATAGACTTGATAAAAAAATTATATTTATTTTCAAAATTTGTTATTTTTTAAGTTACCCGCAGAAAATTATATTTCTTTCCTTTGAAATAATAAAATGCCTGTGTGGTTAACATAATTATTTTGAGTCTAAGAAAGACTATATCATATATGTATTTGTACTTTTCTCTTACATACCTTTCACACAATATTATTTTCTAACGTGGTTTATGCCTTAGTAACATAATTACCAATAAAATATAATTTATTAAGTTTTCATAACGAAAGAAACATTTTCCTTTTTGTATTCTGCGAATTATTTCGTCATCAAAAAAATATTGTCAGTAATATATGTGGCAAATTTCCGATGTGAGGCCAAATATTGTACGAAATATCTGTATGTATTATTTCATACGGTGAGGGCAGTGGCGTGCATAGCCCTTGGACCCAGGGTATGCACAAGGTGTTCAGCACAAACATAAAGTAAAATTTATATTTTAGATATGTCGGTTTATATTCAAATTACTTTACGAAAGTTATATTTTTGATTGATTTAATACTATCGTCTATCTACTGCTAATTGAATAAAAGTACATACCCTGATTTACGTCACAAAATTATGACACACCATTCGGCAGCATTTTCTAAGCACACTGAAGATGATAATATTTTTTTCCAACATGTTTTTAGCGTCTTGATGAAAATTATTAATATCACAATATCCTTTATCATTTCAAACTTTACGTATATTGGACAATAAAACAAAAGGAAAGCAAAATAATCGATTGGTGTGTACAAAGCCGCTTAGTCAAGAATAGGTTTCGTAATATTTATTATTACACATACGTTTTACTTTATCACCTTTTTTTGTGGATATTTGTAACATTGGTACACACCTTCCTTTGCGAATGATTTCTAATTTTACGATAAAGGGATAGAAATTAAAGTTGTCTCTAAGTACTTTTTCCAGGCACACTGAACCCAAACAAATACCGCACGAATATGCTTTCATTATAAAATGAATGAATAAACTATAAAATAACGTTAACACATTAAACTATCACTACTCAAACTTTTATAAGTTGCTGAATTTATGCACTTTAACCGTTTATTTATCACCAACGCCATAGAGCATTGTTCGAAGGTAAACAATAATGGCGATTGAATATGCTAATGATAATATTGCAATCGAAATTAGTCAAAATATGTCTTTAATTTTTTTGTAAGTATGGGTACGAACGCTATTTTATTTTGATATGTCAACAATAAATAGAAACAATATTTATTGTTAACTTTCTCACTTTCCAATAATTCCTGGAATACTTTTCATAAAAAAATCAAACACGTAATTGATTATCCACTTCCGTAAGCAGTGCTTATAGACACCTATACATAGAGAATTTATGAATGAAACTGTTCACACAAGACCGATGCTAATCTTGTAAGTACAAGCGCACGATTATAACATTACACGACACACACTACTAACTTGCACGCACACATCTAGCAGAACGATTCTTTCTTTGGGCGTGCTTATTTTATTTGATATTTCTATGCAACAGTAGATGGCGTCATATGTCGAGTGATTCATAATAATTGATTTACCCTGCAATCGATAACATGAGATTTAAATGATAATATAGGTATTTTTACGTGTTTTAAAAGGTAAATGTTTAGCATTTACGGTTAAAAATAATAAATACGATACGAAAATAATAAAATACGAAGTAGAAATTTTTATTTTATAAGCTATACCTACGCCTCGCGCGCGCTGGTTGCGCTGTCGCCTGTCTAGCGACACTTGACCTAGAAGTTTGGCCGCTCATTACTAGATGGCGCTTTCATATATTTTTTACTTAGTGTTTTTTTAATTACAAAACTTTAATGGTCCTATCTGAAGGTTCTTTAAGACCCTGAGGGTAGGGTATGCACTGCTTATTTGCATATATGCAATGCACGCCACTGGGTGAGGGGATTAATGTTTCTATAAATTTTTTTCACGGAGCTAAAGTATTAACTGTCATTTAATCCTAGGTATGCCCTACCTATATCCCAGATATTTTTACATCGGAAATTTTGTAATCACATAACTTGTCATTAGTGCGTGTCTTCAGTGACCGATATATAGGCCCGTATTAATAAACCAAAATCTAATCTCGAGCTCTCCAAGTTCCTAAATCGATTTCGGTTTACCAACGCGAGCTTTAGGGTAGTGCTCATAGAAGCGACACCTCGTTGGTCTAGTGAACAGCATTTTTGTCAATTTTTTTTTTAGGAATTGTTAGGTTTTCTTTTTGAGAGATTCACTGTACCAACTTGGAGTTCGGACGTTGGCGATTGGCATGGTCTAACTCTTGTCTGCTGAAGAGCTGTCCTATCCGTCAATACCGGTTATTATCATTGGTATAATATTTTGATAGTAATATAACGTGGACGGTCTAAATCCTAAATTCTTGTCGTGATAGGTAGGAGGGTTGCACCCATCAGTAGGTGATTTATCGATTGAAAATGTTTAGAATGGATTTGGTTATATATTGACATTAAAACCGTGAAGAGCGTATTTCAGTATGCGAGCATATCTACTAGTAAATCCAATGTTCTTATCATAATTTTTTTCCAAAATGCTATCAGACGGAAACGTACTTCAATGAAATGTACAGCTGGAGGTATTACGTAAGTACAAATTGGCGATTATTTTGTACAACAGTAGGGTAACTTTTAGTAAAAATGGTCTAATGGTTGTACTAACGTTTTATGAAACTGCGACGTTTGTTTTACGCCAAAAACAGTTTAACGTAAAATGAACTCACATGTTTATTTCTGATTGATGTGACGTGTATGCCGAGTTATTGATAATAAGTTAAGTAATTATTATGAAGCTACGTGTAAAAATGTCAGCTTATTAATTAAGTACCTACTTCATTTGTTTTCGAAAATTGTTCAATGAAACCGAGCTATTATATTACGGAACAGTTTCATTGAACAATTTGCGTAAAAAATATTTTTATTCCCGCATTCCGAACATTAATCAAGGGTCGAAAATATAATAAATACACTTTCGTAAATTCTTTCAATGAGATTATTCCAAGAATATACAGAGCTTAAAACGTATACTTTTATTTTTCTAACAGCTCAATTTGATGTTCGGATTCAGATTCATCGATGGTTTAGATTCAATAGATTTTAATTTTCGTTCATAATCTAAGTTTTCTTTCATGGTGGATCCGATCACCGTTTATTCATTGCATTGAATTTGCAAGTTGGTTAGTTGCATGAATTTAATTTGTTTTACTTTTCTGTGAAAGAAAATATCAGTAACGAAGTCGTTAAACAAAATGTATTTCCATCGACCATTTTGACTGTATATTTCCCGTTTTGTTAACTTTGGTTTTACGTTTTATCTTTGTCTATGGCGTACTGGATGGTTTAAAATTTAAAATTAATTTCTAAGTTCCTTTATCGGTACATTGATATCGTTTGGCGTATTTGCTTACATCATTATTTCTGTATAAACAGGTTTATTTTTATCAGTATATTAAAATGCAGATGCAAAATTCTTTTTGCTGTTATTATCTTGTATGGCTTATATATTATTAATATCTGTTATATTTTAGTTCTCATTTAACAAGTAAAGTATGATAATTCTTTTGATGTAGTATTATTATAGTATTATTGCAAATACTTTCAATAGTGAACCAAAACTAATCGTTTTACTACGTAAGGTTACTAGTAGGTTAGGAGCCCGAGTTTCCGTGGTTTGAGCTTGAAACTAGGTTTTTAAATTAAATAATCGATATTTATAAAAAAAGGGAATTATATGTGATACATCAAACTGCCTTTTCACCTGCGTTGTGCTGCACCATTGTATTCTGGAAAATGGAAAATTTAACACGAGCGGTCAATAAACCCAGTCAACGCTTGTATAAAGAAGCTCTTTAATTGATTCATAGATTTCGTTTCTTGATACCATTCTCAAACACAAACCGCTTTAGGTACTAGGGAAATTTTCTGTCTATAGTTGTACTAATAAGTACGTTGTAGGTTTTTATCCAACAGTGTATATGCAATTAAAACGTCCTCGAAATCCAATAAAGATTTTCGTTTATCTACTGCTATAAAAAAAAAGGTTTAAAGTAAGTCGCTTAATTTTAAAAATATTTACGCTAGAGTTAACTGTGGCGAAATAAAATTTCGCAGTAATTCAATTTCGTGTGATTCCATTTCACATTTTGCCATCAAATGAGCGACGAGCTGTAATAATAATATCTATTAAGTTAATTAAAAAGCCTTCACGCTCTATTTTGTTGGCTATTATTTCTGTTTTGCATGACTTTTGTGAAATGCCGTAGCCATTTTAGCTTTGAGGTTTATTAACGTGTATATGTTTATGTTTTGTGGAGTGGAAGTGTGGATTTAAGCTGATTGCAATTTGCACATTACGTTACGTAAGCTGTGATAGCGCATTGGGTAAGAGCTGGACTCCACTTTCCGGCGGGCCGGGTTCTTATCCCAGCACGCACCTCTAACTTTTGTAAGTTATGTGCTTTTTAAGTAATTAAACTTGCTTGCTTCAACGGTGAAGGAAAACGTCGTAAGCAAACCGGCTTGCCGGAGCCGAAGCCGGAGTTCTACATAATGCTCTCAAAGAAATGTGGAGTCCACCTATCCGCACTGGGCCAGCGTGGTGGACCACGGCCTTAACCCCTTCTCATTGTGGGGGGAGACCCGTGCCCAATAGTGGGCCGGTAATGGGTTGATATGATGATGATGATGACACGTTGCGTACTGCTCAATGGGAATGAGAGCTGAATATAATATGTCGTCTGCATCTTTTTTTAAATCTAAATATAATATAAAAGCATAAAGCTCTTGTTTTTTAATGTAAAGTGATATTCAAAATCTAAACTGTCCATGATGATGAATATTTTTAAGAAGGTTTCTAAGGATAATCCATTTGGGGTATTTTAATCTTTGTCTAAGCCACCGCAGTATTGATTCTCACAAAACAAAAATGAGTGTCATGGATGGAGCCATTTTCGAGTGTATGCGAGACATACGCAAGGCAACTGATATTTTTTTATTTCTGTGTATAATTATAATTAAGATTTCAATGTTATACAAATCCAGTATCAGGCATGGAACTTTTTCAACATTGACAGTTCAATTTGTATGGTGAATTGAGTTCACCATACAACACCATGCTTTTCAATCAACATGACCCGCGCCGCCGCTGTTAAATTTCCATACATATTATTTACCTTTCTCGTCAAACCTAGTAACGAGATTTTCATGGAAAACAGTACACTTCTGGTTGTGCAGGTTCTGATCGTAACTGATAACAGTTCCATTTAAAATTATTATAAGACTTCATTCAAAATCCTTAACGCGTGAATATCTGGTTTATTTTTTTTTACTGAACTCACTACTTCTTGATAATTGTACTAAATGTTTTTAAAAGTAAAGTTTGAAGGCAATAACTATAGTAACGTGATTTGGTTGTGCTCTCTTTTAAATAATATTAATAGGTTATTGCAAAATTTAAGACTGAAACCTTAAACCTATATTTATAGCAACTTATTATGTTGAGATTTTTTACATGGTGACAAAAGTTAGCTCCATTTTGTGTTCATGATTCGAAAGTCATTTGTTTCTTTCGAAATTAGCATAGAGACCGAGCGTTTTAATAACTTACGGCTGGTACCTAATATTTCCATGCATTTGAAGCGGCGATTGCTCGAGACACTATTAAAATAAAATTTGCATTCAACAGCGCTACAAAGTGCGGTATAAAACATGAAAATATCTGTAACAATGGCCGTAACGGATTCATTGCTCTTTACAAGTCACTATAAACAATTTTACGATTCCTACTTTGCGACTCCTGGGACCAGATAGGACTTTTATTTTCAACCGCAGGATTTTCAAGTATTTGACATTAAATATTTTATATCCCGTAGTGAGGTGAAGTCGCAGAGATTGAAACTATGTCCGTACTAGTTGTAGCCCACGACTTCATTCGCGTGGAATTTTTGATCTGTATATCTTTGTTATTCTCTGTCCCATGCACTAACACTGAAAAAGAACATATCGATACACTGCTCTCTGAAAAACTGCTCGTAAATTTTCACCCAGATCAGTTCGGCCGTTCTAACATGATTGGATGACAAAGTCCATCCATCTTTTCCATTTCTTTTAGATTAATAAAGCGGTCTCCTCCCACGATCCGAAGGGCCGTAGTCCACCTAGCTGCCCCATTGCGTGTGTACTCCACTGGCCTTTAAGAACATTATAGAGAACTCTCTGGCATGCAGGTTTTCTCACGATCCTCCACCGTTGAAGCGAGTAATATTTGAATTGCTTAAAACGCACATAACTTAAAAAGTTACAGGTGCGTTCTGGGATTCGAACTCGGCCCACTGAAAATGAAGCTAAATTCCACTGGGCTATCCGTATACGTAAATCTCTGTGTGGCCTATTAGTTGTATTAGCCATATTTTATCATAATAATTACCTTCCTCCATATCTGTCTGAATAAATTTCTATGAACCCTCGTCAAAAGAGTTTTAATGCGAGCGAAGTTCGTGCGATATGTAAACACATTAATTTATAGATACACTAAAATATTAAGATAGGTTATATATTCATAAGAATTGTATAGAGGTTAAATATTATATCAAAACGCGAATGAGGCCATGACTCCGACCAAGACTTTGAATAATTGAGTCCTGAATATAGATTCGACAAATTCATCATTCTATGTCATAATACCTTCTATTCTATAATTAATTATACATAAAACTTTGAACTTACCAAAATTTAAACTATCAAAGCTTCATTAAGTATGAACGTCAATTGTGAAATCATTTATGTCATGTTTAACTAGATCCGATAAACTGATAATCCATTTTCATAATACCCTTATGATATCCAAATTAAAATTATGGTCATTGATATCATCATTATTTTCTATAATTAATATTATGATGATTCATGAGATGAATATGTGATATGATAAAAATGAAAACATGAATGAAATGTCCATATACCTCAACATATTTTATTAAAAATACTAGCTTCTGCCCGCGACTTCGTCTGCGTGGACTTCAGACTTGTTCTCAACCTTCGTTCGTTAATAATTTCAAATCCTACCACGGGAACTATTTGAGAGATAGGTATAGAAAGTACATATCCTTTTCCATAGCGTATGTGACATGTATACCGAATTTCAAAGCCCGCGACTTAGCTCGTAAACAATTTTCAATTTCCCTCAGAAAAATTTTAAGGAATCCTAATAAAAGGTAGCCTATGTTCTTTTCCATGTCAAAAGCTACATGCATGCTAAATTTCATCCAAATCCGTTCTGCCGTTTTTGCGTGATTGAGTAACAAACATCCACACTTTCACATTTATAATATAACTAGCAGTTTCCCGCGAGTTTTTTGCGTTTGATTTTGTTTTTGGAGAGACATGTGGCATTCAATTTAGATGTAGTTCTACTGAAATTTTTAAGTTTTGTATTAATATAAAAAATAAATACTGGCGTAGTTTTTCAAAATAAATTTTTCAATTTACGTAGTAATAACAAAAATCTAACAATACCTAAACAATATCTAAAAAGAACTGTCTAATCAGTATCAGCTCCTTATATCACTTACAAAGAATAGTAATCGTTAAAGGAAGAATCGAAATCGCATTGTATGGTGATTCGTATGCTAAAGGTTAACAAAGAACATTTCTAACGTTTTTTATTTAATCCTGCACTGAAGTCCTCATAAATTTGGCAGCAATTATGTATTCAGTATCGCTAAACCTTAAATGAGGGGTTTGCTGCTGACTGCTGAGGACTTCTGTCCTCTATCTTCAACCACATTCATCAGATCTACACAAAGTTTGGGCAAAATTAAACACATAATATTATAACCTCTCTAGTAGAAAATTAATTATTTAAATAAGTTATCATTTGTCGAAGTTATGGTGTAAATTCGTCAAACACTTTCATCCCCTCTCCCTTTGGGAGAACTGAGCTAAAAGGGATAAAAAGTATCCTTTGTTACTTCTAATACTTCCAAGAATATGTGCACAAAGTTTCACGAGGATCGGTTTAGTAGTTTTTGCGTAAAAGCGTAACAAACAAACTTACATTGACATTTATAATATTATGAATGAATTAATGAATCAATGAATGATGAACGTATGAATTAATGAATGAATGAATGAATATATTACAGTAGGATAAATATAATATTATAAATAAAGTGAAAGCGATGGCGAGTCAGGACGAAACAATGTATAATTGAATCTATTGATCTATACTGAGAAGAGTATATAGATCCGATAACCTCATAATCCTTTGTCATAATGCCCTTATTCTATTCTATAATATATGACCATTAAAATGTTAATTTTGCCTTAATGAAAGTGGGTTTAGTGCGGTGCGTACGCGTAAACTGGGATTAGAGGGGAGGCAGTTTTTACTGCCTCGCCCTGATTTTCCTTAGTAGCAGTGGTTTTATTCCGGATAAATTTAGTATGGCCTTCGAAATACTTGCCTTTATTTTCTAAAACACCTAAAACGCGTAATAAATTTGATTGTAAATAAAACAGTCGTCAGCACTCAGCTCGCTATGAATTAAATAGAGTTGCCTCGAGAATTGAAGTTTTATTTTTAAGTCAATAAGTTTATCTTAATTAGTCATTTTTAACTTATTTGTAATTGAAAGTGGGGTAGACCGTAAAGTAAAGGAAGAGGACTCGAAAGTTATATAAGTAAAGCGTATACCTTGTAAAGGCTTTTAACTAAAAATAATACATAATTTTTTTTATTAAAAGCATAGAGTTACATTTATACGGTTATATTTATGGCCTAACAAACATGATACAACCTATTCAGGCAGTCAGAATGCTATTAGTTTTTGAGTTAAAATAAGATAAGTAGAATCATTGTTATTAATTTTCGTATACCTGGGGAACGCTGGAGATATCCTTATGCTTTAGAGAAGTCCCGAATACATTGTGAGGAAACTTGCATGCGTGAGGGCGAGTTCTCCATAATGTTCACTGCTCATAGGCGTGCTAAGTCCAGCCATCGGCAGGGTGATAACGTATCTCGCGACAGGTTTGCGACAGGCATAAATCTTGCAATCACTGCTGTCAAACGTCGCTTTTGTTTATTTATTGTATGGAAAAGTGACGTTTGACAGCAGTGATTGCAAGATTTACGCCTGTCGCAAGCCTGTCGCGAGATACGTAATCACCCTGCCGCACTGGGCTAGCGTAGTGATCGTGGGAGAAGACGCGTGCCAATGTAATAAGCCGGTAATAAGTTGATATGATGATGATGATGATGATGATGACAATGATGATGACAATGATGAATACTAAATTGAGGAAATCTTCTACTAGTCCCTGTTATTAAAATGCTAAATTAAGTTATGCTTTTTGCAATTTTTATCTATTGTCGGGTGATATAATCAGGGGATATAAATTTTGTCTCCTGCCTGGCCATACTGGCAGCCTAGCCATGATATCTTAGTAGGGACAAGCATAACAGGCGAAGTATTCTGACTCTTCGCCTATTTTAAAAGTTGATGAAGTCGCTGGCATCAGCTACTTAGATATAAATCAAAGACCACAACACCGCATTAAACTTGCGGGGTGAGTACCCGACTAAGTTAATGGGGCGGGCGACTTACCCGCAAATGCGACAGAATGCTCCGTTCTTAATGAAGATGCTTAACGACTCTTTACTATACCTTCTCTAAACTAAGCGTGCAATGTTATTAAGAACTTAATCTATTTGATAAACCACACTTAGTATTCTCCAACGTTGCTTTTCCATGTTGTAGGTGTGTGTTTATTTTTTTGTTACCTGTTTCCGGCTCAACCATTGCAGCGATCTTTATAATATTTGGCACATGTATATGAAAATATAAAAAAAACAGTTTTTTCTTCAAAATAGGGCAGCATAGTAAGAATCCGTCGCATAGTGGATAGTGTAGTTTTAAATAAAAGCAAATCAAAGGCCGCCCGCCGCAAAGCATTCAACTCTCGCAGAGTCCTGACCCGACTCGGTTAATGAGGCGACGACCCACCCACAAATACGACAGAGTACGGACCTAATGAAGTTTCGGACTAACGACTCGTTATTTTAACTTTGCTGGAAACAAACGGCGTTTAGACGCAATTTTGTTCGTGATTTATTAATAGTTCTAATAGTCTTAACTTCCTACGTATAACCCAATTTTTAAACCCCGAAGCAAAAAGTACGGGGTTTTAAAAGCTTAACGTAAATTTGTGGATATATGTACATGTGTGCGTGTGTGTGTATCTGTGTGTGCATGTGTGCGTGTGAACGTGTGTGACTGTGGCATCGTATTTCGGGCTTTTCGGCTAAACAGATTTTGTCCATTTTTTGAAAGATCAATAAGTCGGAAGGTTTTTTCAGATTACTACAAGTACTTAACATTAAAAAACAAGAGCATGATTTTAGGAATGTCAATATTTATGTATACTATACTATACTATGCTATTTATACTATATTATACTATACTATACTATACTATACTATTTACATTGCAAAAGGTTGTAAAAACAGAATTCTCTGTTTACAAATCGAACATAAAGAATACCCCAAAGGAAAATTAGGCATTCTGTGTTTCTCTTAATAGTCATCCCGGACGTAGATATTCTTCTAAGCGCATAGATTATTTTACCCCTTCATCGTCCCAATCATCGCAAGACTAAACTAAGGCGAGATATGATCTCACAGAACGTCGACGTCTTCCCGTTTACTGTAAGAACCAGCAGAGCGAAAAAAATCTTATTATTGTTAACAAAATTATAATTCTCAACTGTAAGTAATACTTATTAGCTATACGAGGCCATGAGTTTCTCAGAAGAAGTCTCAGTTTCTCAGAAGAAATATTGATAATGCGACTCACATAACATATATATATACAGTTAGATATAATTAATTATTTATATATTTTTGTCTATCAAAAATGTGTATACAAGTTAAATTGGTGTTCGAATACAAGACGTGATACGTTTATAAATAATTAATCAAGGAACTAACAAATTCCCGTAATAATTTCATACGGCAAAATAATGATCGTACAGAAAGCGTACGCACGCGTGTCTACTTGTAACAAAATAAACACGTACGTTGAAAGCTATCGGAGCGTTATTTCATAAACATTTGACTCAATAAAGCAAATTAAGGTACTAAAAGCTTATATAGCGGGGTAAAGAATGTTATCTGAGTCGACTTTGATAATATATATATATATATACGGTGTTTTAACATAATGATATCAGAAATACAATATAAATATTTAGGTCAACCAACCATTTGAAGTTCGAAAACTTGAACTCGCGAAGTCATTAGAACTAAAAAAACTACGTTAAGAGTACTACAGTCAGTAGTCTAGGAGCTGTCGGTACTTCAGAATAAAAAAAATACGGTTTTAAATATACTTAGTTTTTCAATTTTTTTTTAGCAATATTCGGTTTATTTATAACATATTGTAGCGCATGACGTTTTGCATTTCAATGATAATCCATTCCTTAGATTTTATTTCGGCTACTTTCACAGCTTTTGTTCGTGTGCCTCAAGTTAAATGTAATTCAAATGTATCATATATCTAACATATTATGTTTTGTGCAGGGTGAAGCTCCAGATACGGAAATTGGACGTGTATTTGTCAACGACCCGGATGATTGGGATCTTCCAGACAAACGGTTCATGTGGCTGCCATCTTACGAACAGAGAAGTCCGTATTTCGACGTGCATAGCAACACTGGGATGATCACTATGAAAGAAGGCACGCCAAATGGAACCTACATACTTAGGTTTAACGTAAGTTTTGAATTTTTTTTTTATTAGCTCCTGTCTTGGCAGAATGGTTGTGATCGTCACTTGGGTATTGCTGCCTGCGTGTCAATCCGTTTTCACTCTATCCTGTTGGTTTCCTTTCTAGTACATTCATGTAGGGGGCTGCAATCGCAGCCTTCGTTTGGCCCGTCCAATTTAACTAGTGCAATCCGCAAGTTTCCCTTACACCACAATGGTTTTTTTTAAATTTAAAGAATCAAATATCACTTGCTTCAACGTTGAAGGAAAACCACGTGAGGAAACCTGCATTCCTGAGAGTTGTCCATAATGTTCTTAAAGGCTAGACTATGGCGCAACTATTCTCTTTCTGAGAGGACACCCGTACCCGTGCATGATAATGATGATGACGATGATGATGATGATGGTAAAGTTTGCATAAATGATGCAAAGTCTCAGGGTTCAAATACCTCAATGGGTGTCCCACAAGGCTCGATTTTGGGTTCTTTTCTATTTTTAGTGTATATAAATGATCTACCGTACCATGTCAGTGGAACATGCGACATTGTTCCTGACCTGAGAACCTGCCTTCCGAACCGGTGGTAGAATCACTACAAACAGACAGACTTGACGTTTCAAAAGTGCTTATATTAGGCCTACTTGAAATAAATGAATTTTGAATTTGAATTTGAATTTTGAATTTGAATTTGAATTTGACGTGACCGAAGTAACTAAGAATATGAGCTTAATTCGTGGAAGATGGACGTTGGGTTCCTGCTTCATTACTTAAAATAATTCTCGGGCGATGAATACTTTTGCACGGTTAAAGTTTAAGCATTTAATATTAAACTATTTTGCGCAAGAAAACAAACAAAAAAGTTTCGAAACGCTAGAAATATCCAGTTAATTTTTGGAATCTCATGCCAAAGAATCATCTTTGTTGTTGAAAAATTAATATAGACTGAAAAGATTGCGCCGGCTCCCGTTCTATTTATATTTGCCAGTTCTCTTGGGCTCGTAGTTGCGGGAAAGTTAATAATTAAATGTTAAAGCATTCGCCGCGTGACCTGACCGACTGACTTGAGTTCTAGGTAGTGGTGCCAAATGATCCTATTTTAGTTCATCGCACACTGCTCCCAGAGCCGCAAGATAATCAAGAACCGATACCGTTACGTCATATCATTATCCTCGGCTTATTAATATCCCACTGCTGTACGGTTAGAGATAAAAGTTATATCCCCCGGTAGGGTCACTACAAACTGACTGACTTGACGTTTCAAAAGTTGTTTGTTGTTAAATTAATTCTACTTGAAATAAATGAATTATTTTGATTTTATGTCCTGACTAGTGATAAAATTAACGTTTCCACCTGCCAAAGCATGGCAACAGTATAGAAGTGTACCTACGTTTATAGTGCGCCAATACATGGCAAATTGATAAAGTTGTCTGTGGGAAAAGATATTTTTTTATCCTTTCCAAGAAATGTTAATCAATGCTAGTCTTGGTCGGCGACTTAAATACCTTCTACAAAAACCATCCTAATTTGTTCGATGTTGTCGAAATGCCAATGTTAAATGTCGATGATGCCAAAAACACGAGTCACACTGTTGGAGCGTATTATTTGCGGTGCTGGGCTATGTTATTAAAAATTACGATCGCATCGGGGACGCTATGATTATTAAAAAAAAATGTAATTATGAAGTGCCCGATACGGTACACTGGTGCTACTAAGGTTTCATAGCAAAGTTTTTTGGGACGATGATTATCGGCAAATCTATTAAAATTCAGTTAAACAATGCGAACTTAGGATAACGTAGACGACGTAACGATTTGACGGCCGAGTGGCGCAGTGGGCAGCGACCCTGCTTTCTGAGTCCAAGGCCGTGGGTTCGATTTCCACAACTGGAGAGTGTTTGTGTGATGAACATGAATGTTTTTCAGTGTCTGGGTGTTCATCTGTATATTATAAGTATTTATGTGTATTATATTCATAAAAAAATATTCATCATTCATCTTAGTACCCATAACACAAGCTACGCTTACTTTGGGGCTAGATGGCGATGTGTGTATTGTCGTAGTATATTTAACGTACAGATTCTGCCGAGAAAAGCAGACTCATGCGGTTTTATGGCTTATTGTAGCAGTCTGCGACTAACTTTAAACATCCCAATTTTCGGAAGTCATATAGGGTCACGTTTAATTTAAGTTCAAACTATGTAGCTACTGGGATATTAGCTTTTCTATGATTGTATAATCCTAGGATGCCTGGAGGGTTTCCCTAATAAATATTAATAAAACATGTTACAGTTAAACCCAGTTTTAACTTAATTTTTATTAATCAATATAAATTGACTTCAAACTGTGTTTAATTGTAAATTTTTGGATTTGCAACGATTTAACTCACGGATCCCTCTCAACTTACGCTATATTTTTTTAATAATAATAGTATTAAAACCCAAACAGACTTATCGCTTTAATAAATAATTAACTTGATAATATCAACGTAATGCAAAACCTGTAGAAGGTAGATTGAATTTTGTACTTTTCATATATAATGGAAAGAGTATAAAAAATATAGCACTACTCTGTCATTTAGAGTTTTTGAATTAGGTAAAATATGTGAATACATAAATATTCATTTTCTAAACGACCCTAAGGTACAAAATGACAGCTAGAATCAAATATATTATATTATTAACCGAGTCAATTATAGTTTTAATAGAGGCAAAGAGCTGAAATGTAGAAAAAGCCTTTAAACAAAAAAAACGGGTATTAACTGAAACATGCCTAACATAAAAATGAATATTTACGGGGGCTCTCATACAACAGACAATTTTTTTTTGCCGTTGTTATAGATAATGATACGGAACCCTTTGTGTGCGATGCCGAGTCGCACTTGGCCGGTTTTTAATCCCCATTTCATTTCCAATAGGTGACGGAGCAAAACGAGCCACTCGTACCATTCCACTGGGTCGAGGCGACTGTGAACGTGACGATAAAGGAGATTCCCGAGGAGGCAGTCGACAAATCCGGGTCGATCCGCTTCGTGAACGTCACCGCTGAAGACTTTATTATCCCCGAAGCTGATGTAAGTGAACTAGGTTAAGTTGTACAGTACTGTGTACCCTTTGTGTATAAATAGGATGTTTGTTTTTTTCAAACTATACAAACTTTCATCCCCTTGAATGTTTGAAAACCCCTTTTACTGAAAATGCAAAATTATGAGAGTGATGATCCCATACAAAATTTCATCTCCTTGAATGTTTGAAAACTTTATTATTGACAAAGCAGAAAATGATTCGAACACATTAACGATACTTCGCATCAACAAACTGGTTAAGGCAACGAACTTGTACCTACGCTTATAAGATTTTAATTTTTTATTAAAAATGAAATATTCCATACAAACTTTCATCCCCTATTTTATACACCACGTTTGTTGAATTGTGAAAATTATTTTCTATTAATGGACTCGTCGGGCATGTAAATCTTAATTTTTATCAAACATTCATACCTTATTCTAAATCATGTTTGTTGAATTGTGAAAATTTATTCCTATAAGTACAATTCATATCCATTAGTCTAAGACCACAATTTATGATGATAATTTTATTCCTATCAAAACATTCATCCCCTGTTTGGCACGAAAATTGCTGAATTTCATTTTATTGTAAAATTAAAAGTTAAATTAATCAAATTAATTTATTTTCCTAGGCCTTTAGGTAAAAGAGAGTGTCGGTGCAAAACTAAATCTCAGCGTAAGTGCGAGTTCTGCAGCAATGGTTTTTACACCTATACCTCTTTAGAATTTCAGCCATTCATTCTATGAATAAATAATAAATTCGATTACGTACTTTCGACTAGATGGACTGGACACGAAACTGTGTGAAAAATATAATTTGTATAATGAATTTAACACATTCAGGATATTGCCTAGAGGGATATTTCTTTTCGGATAGTCTACCACGCTGGCCTAGTGCGGATTGGTGTATTCACACGTCTTTGAAAACATAATGGTTTCCTCACGATGTTTTCTTTCACCGTTAAAGCAAGTAATACCGAAATTTTAAAACGCACGTAACTTTAATAAATAAACTAAAGTTACAGGTTATACAGTGCGATCCCTTTTCACGGGGAAAATGGTGACATCACTAATTGTAAAGCTGTCAATTCAGATTAAGCAATTGAAATATAGCTTGCTTCAACGTGAAATCCACCTGTAAATCTTACTAAGGGAGTTCACACGTGCCTATATAAATGCCATGTTGTAAAGGTATATACGCATAGATACACTGTGCAAACATTAGCTATACGGAATATTTGGGTAATTACGTCGTTTCATACGAACACCTCCATCCACGTGTACGAGTGTGAATTACCGGTAAATCCTGTTTGATTTCATCCGTACTACTAGGTATCAATTTACCATTAACTTTCGATTGATTTAACTTATTAAACCCCGATTAAAACGACAGGGTCTATTTGACGACCTTCCTGGCGCAACGGTGAACGCTGTGGTTATAAGTAGGAGGTCCTGGGTTTGATTCTCTGTAGAGGACATGTGGGAATTTATAA
This sequence comes from Pararge aegeria, assembly GCF_905163445.1. Taxonomy (NCBI): domain Eukaryota; kingdom Metazoa; phylum Arthropoda; class Insecta; order Lepidoptera; family Nymphalidae; genus Pararge; species Pararge aegeria. Next base: position 9,423,067 of record NC_053201.1, read on the forward strand.
TTTCAGAATTTTCTCTAGGCTGGTCTGGCTAGTTGCCACCCTACCGAGAAAAACGTTCCGCTAAGCGATTTGTGTTGTGAATTAGGGATATGGCTACCATACTCCCTAACAGATTAGCCCGCTACCATCTTAGACTGCATCATCGCTTACCGCCAGGTGAGATTGCAGTCAACGGATAACTTGTAGTAGTTGTAAAAAAAAAGTTGTCGGTGTGTGTGTGTATGTGTATGTACTGATAATAACCGGGATCGACATACTTCATGTGCTGTGATGGTATATAGCCTATAGCCTTCCGCGATAAATGGGCTATGCAACAATGTAATTGTTTTTTTAAATCGGACCAGTAGTTCCTGATATCATTGCGTTTAAGTAAAAAAAAAAATTTAACATACAGCCTTATGCATTATTATAAGATTTGTGTTCAATATGGAGAACAATCATAACCGACTGAATTATTTTAAAGATTTCAAAACGTTGGACGTTTATCTGAAGAATGCATCCGACGAAGGCCACAAACAATTCAATATGTGGTGAAAGACATTCCGGGTCGTAGGTCGACAAATCTGCATCGATCCGCTTTGAAACTCCTCCACTAAAGAGTGTGGAAACCCTGATACCGAGAAAACTAGGTTAAATTATCGTATTACTGCCATCAAGATTCCTTCAATATATCTAAATTTAAACCGTAACATTCAAGGAATGCCGTCATCACTATCATATAAATCCATTACCTGCCCAGTACAGGGCCCGAATCACTTCCAAAAATGAGAAAGGTTTAGGCGGTTATCCAACCACCCAGACCCAGTGCGTATCGGTGGACTCCACACCCCTTAAAAACATAATGGAGATCTCTTAGGCATGCAGGTATCCGATGTTTTCCTTCACCGTTTAAGCAAGCTATATTTCAATTGCTTAAACTAAATTGACAGCTTGAAGCAGCTTAAAAAGAGAATGCACTATTGTTTAACCTGTCACTTTAGTTTATTTATTACTAGCTGTTGCCCGCGACTTCGTCTGCGTTTGATTTTGTTTTTTGATGTGGCATTAAATTTAGTTGAAGATCTAAAAAAAATTAAAGTATTCAGTATCGCTAAGCCTTAAATGAGGGATTTGCTGCAATCCGCTGAGGAGTTCTGTCTTCTATCTCCAACCACAGTTTGGGCAAAATTAAACACATATTATAAAGTCTATAGTACAAAAATAATTATTTAAATCGGTAATAATTTGTCGAAGTTATGGTGTAAAATCGCCAAATACTCATTCCCTCTCCCAAAGGAACCGAGCCTAATGTCGGAATAAAAAGTATCCTATATTACTTGTAACACTTCAAAGAATATGTGTACAAAGTTTCATGAGGATCGGTTAAGTAGTTTTTGCGTGAAAGCGTAACAAACATACTTACATTCACATTTATAATATTAGTAGGGATAGGGATAGGGAAGGGATATGGAATGCAAGTTTTAAGAATTAAATATCACTTGCTTTATCGGTAAAACAAAACATCCTGAGGAAACCATTATGTTCTCAAAGACGTGTGAAGTGCACCAACCGCACTTGGCCAGTGTGGCAAACTATAGCCTAAACCCTCAATCCGAGAGTAGAGGTAATGGATTGACGACAATGATGACTACTATAATTATAGTTTAGTTTAAAGATTTGTGTACAACAGAATTGGTAGCAGTGTTATTAATGTAAAGATAAGACAATGTCTTGAGACCCGTAACTTCCTTCTTGACCTTGGCTTGCCGTACCTATTAGAAACTTCGCGCGGAACTAAAGTTGGGGCTTAATGTTACAACGAACTTTAGACCAAGTCCCTAAGCCAGTAAGTCTACCTTATCCACATTGTATTAGAGGCGTAATTTTGTATTTCCTGACTCTATAAGCTTTTGGCACTGAGCTCTCACGCGAGGTTTCACAAGGCTGGCGGTACTGCAAAATTATTTGGAAAGATTTGCTGTCGGAAATAGTCATACTGATTGATTGATTGGAAACTCTATAAAACCAAAAACCAAAAAAACCCAGTCTTCAGGAATGTTGTTCAGTTCGAGCGCCAATGTTTTGATACAAATATTGACGGAGCTGTGAAAAAAATACTCCAAAATCCGCCATTATGTGGTGGGAGCGATTTTCATCAAACATAATTAAGAACACTCACGACTAATTCACCTTTAAAACAAGTTCAACTTTCAACATCGGTTCATCCGTTCGCGCGCTATGATGCCACAGACACAGACTCACACACACACACACACACACACACACACACACACACACACACACACACACACACACAACACGCTCACGCTCACTCACCCACGCACACAAACACGCACGCATATTCTCTCACACAAACGCACAGACACGCGCGTACATACACGCACACATACACACACCCACATATTCGCACACTCGCAAGTCGCACATGCACTCTCACTCACGCACATATATGCACACGTACACACAGACAACACACACTACGAGACAGAGAGAGAGAGAGACTGATACGTCGAACGCTGTTTTGAGGATCAATATGATTAGCGTACAATCTATAATTTAGTAACTTTTCTATGTGTATTTCTGAACATAAAGAATTGCTAACACAAAATGAATATTTGTTCACTAATATAAATAAAATTAATCAAATAAACTCTATTAGAATTGTGTAGATATTACTAACCAATATTTACATAAACTTTGCTTCCTGAGAATATTGTTTTGTTCGCCGACCGCCTCCGGGTAACCCAAAACCCGAAATTAGTTTCCAATACAGATCAAACAACAAACAGGATATTATATATGAAAATTTTGATAATACAATTAATATAGATACTTATTTCATTTTTCTAATCACGTTAAATTTAGTGGCTCGTCTAGAGTTTTTATTTTCCTAGAATTAACTTCAAGTGAAACAAAAATTCACATTAATCTGTTTTTTTTTAAATTAGATGGTTTATTTAGTTTAAAGCCCACTGTTTTATATACGGTTCGTGATTTATAGCATCGGATACAAGCCCGCCGATGACACAAATGCGACATTTGTTCTGCGTTGTCAAGATCATTTCAAGATATATAGGGTGCATAATAAAATTCTTATCGCCGTCCTCTTTTCGCAGGGTACGAGTAAAAAGGACAAACTACACCGCCTTCTGTCACAGCTGTATAACAAGTCTATGGACAACGTAGATGTTTTTACGGTATTCAGCAAGTTGACCGTCAAAGACGCCTTCTTGGACGTTCGGTTCTCCGCCCACGGGTCGCCTTACTTCGAAGCTGAGAAATTGGATAGCATGGTCATTGGGATACAGGAAAAGGTATGATGTTTTCTTAAAAGTATATGTTAAACATGGCCCATTAAACTTTTTTCATAGAAAATTGTCTTATGTTTGAATACAATCATAATCAGCCAATTGCAAAGTGTACAGACCAAGTTTCCTGGGACTTAGCTTTAATTTCCGGGTTGGTCTTAGGATCACTAACGTGAAGCAACGGGAAGATTCTAGAAGCCTCTGTATAAATTTCTCGTGAGACTAAAAGCCATTGAGCCTGACTGAGTGATGATGGAAGATGCAATGTCATCATCTCAACCAAATCATGTCCACTGCTGGACATGATGTTGAGATGGTCTTATGTAGGGATTTCCACATGCTACGGTTTTGTGCCTTTGAAGACAGCGATTTATATATTGGATTGAAGCAGGCTTTAAATAAAACTTATTTTCTATACTCCGCGAAAAGCAGGAGAATCTGTACGGTGTTATAGATCTGTTTGGTTTGAAGTATAAGGATTGAAGAAATTGTAAATTACACCATGAAGATTCTCATGCTTTTCGCGGTGTTACAGCATATTAAGCTTAATTTCCATAATATTGACAGCGATTTGACTATTTCATTCGTGTGGTGGTTGGTATCTGTTTAAGAATTTTCAGGATCAGCTAATTACGCTGCCTCAGAGTGCACGTTAAGCTATCAGTCCAGATTACTATCCCTAACAATACATAAAATAATAGTCTATAAAACCGACAAACCTGCGTTGGAGCAGCGTGGTGGGTCTATGCTCTGAAACCGTCTCTCCTATGAGAAAGGAAACTTGTGCTCAGCAGTGAGAGGTTATTAGGCTGCGGATAATGATGATCCAACGAATGTGTGACTCTGATGGATGGATGGATACACTCTAAAAAAAAATTGGTTATTCCTAACAAGAAAGTGATTGTTGTGATCAAGCATCTTGATTACATACGAGCCTAACAAGAACATAGATACATCAAATAAGATGATAATGATTGTTTATCAAAATTCAATGGACTGGGCAACTGTATTTATTGCTCCTATTATTGTTACTTAACTAAGGCATATTCTTAACTGATTCAATTTACGTACTTGTTTAAGCTAAATAATTAAAAATGATTTAATCATACAAAGAAGTGAATAATAATAGAAACAACGTATTTATTTGTTAGAATCAATGAACATACCTACATTGTTAGTTCAATATATAATGAACTTGCTGCTATAACTAATCAGCTTTTGTTATGTTTATTATCATAATTGTTATAATTTATATAACGTCAACTAAGAGAAAATCTCTCTTAGTTGGCTTTCTTTTTTTAGAGTGTAGATTAATTCGCGTTGATTATTGTTTGTTTGATGTTATGTAAATGTCACGCTATTTATACATTTCCCCCAAAATACTGTATTACACGCGCACCTCGTGTTTCCTTTGACGAGTCTGACAAACGGGAGTCACGTCATCCTAATCTTGACGAATTATTTCGATGTATTCGGCTTAACACTGTTTGTATATTAAGCTTATGGATCGTTAACCTTTTTGGCGCCAAATTTACGCATTGATAGGCGAACCCTACTGAAGTTTCGCTTACTATAAAACTTAGAAGTTTATTTTTAAAATTAGATGTTGATAAATACGGCCATATTAATCCTTAGTAATGATATAAATTCGAGAGCCGGTCTTGTTAGTTAAAATGTATAGTTTGGCTAAAAATTTTTTTCGTATCTTATATGAAAATTTAAGTCATTTTTTAAATTTGTTCGATCACGTCTTGACATTTGAAAAAAGTGACATGATCCCGTTGCTGTAGAAATGATGGGACTTCTATTCAAAACACGCGACAAGAAGTTTTGGCAGTCTTCTCTTGATATTAACTTGACACTGCCTGAAGTGTTTGAAGAGATCCGAGAAATCCGAAGGTATAAGGTCAGCGCCATATGCATAAGCACCTGCCAGCCAAACTCTCGTTATTTTGCTAAGTGGCTAAAGATTTCTCAGGTTCAGGGCACAGGTATCCTTCCACAATGAGAAGGGGTTAAGGCCGTAGTCCACCACCAGGTCCAGTGCGGGTTGATGGATTTCACAAATTTTTGTTAGACTTATATTTTGTACAAATTTTTTTTTTTTTTTTTTAATATATAGACAAGTGCTTGACTGCAATCACACCTGATGGTAAGTGATGATGTAGCCTAAGATGAAGCGCGCTTTCCTAGAAGATGCCTATTCACTCTTGATTTGATTTTTCTACCAGTTAACTTTTTATATATCCAAAGCGTTTATTTAATTATATATATATTTTTTTATAAATTTTTTTTTCATCAAGTATCGAATATGTAAAAATACTAATTAATATGTTGGGCTTCAAAGGGCTCTCACGATTAGAATGAAAACATATAACAAAAAATCATCTTATCAGAAAAACACTTTAAAAAAACACCAAGAGAATTAGCTTAAATTGTGACTTTCACTGTTCCTTTTTATCTTTTTTGCTGTTCTTTGGTATGGCGTATAATAAAAGTATATTCATTCATGCACAAAATGCAGTCCGCCCAATTATGCATAATATCATTATTTCGCCATGTTTGTGTTAAAAAGAGAGCACAGCTAGAATTCGAATGCACAAGGCTCAAGAGTAACGATACGAAAGATGCTGCACGGATAAATCGCAGCGGAACATGCTAATGACATCGTTAGTCGGGGGTATTATGTCAGAGAAATACCGTATAATCCCGCATTTGACGCTAGATTTATAAAATGTATCAAATATACGGTGAACTTTGTCATTTATTCTTTTTCATCATCATCATCATCCGCAGCCTAGTAATACAATATTTTGGGGGGTTATATATAAATAGCGTGACATTTACATAACATAATATTACAAACCATCATATCACCCCATTAGCGGCCCACTACAGGGTACGGTTTTCCTCCCACAATGCACACGCTGGCCCAACTCCGCATACTTTTGAAAACATTATGGAGAACTCTCCGGCAGGCAGGTTTCCTCACGATGTTTTCTTTCACCGTTGAAGCAAGTGATATTTTAATTCCTTGACGCACAAATAACTTGGAAAAGTTAAAGGTGCGAATGCGTGTGCTGGGACTCGAACTCGGCCCCCGAAAGTGAAATAAAGCTTCTACCCACTGCGTTATCACTGCCAGGGTCCTCCAGTTCGAGGGAAGCCAGTTGCCAAGGTCAAAGGTCGTCTTAATTAGGGGCCTCAATAGATAGACTCGTAAGAGTTTACTCCCTCCATGCTCAGTCCACTACAACAACATTCCACGCCGAATTACAATCTATAAACTTGCATCGGAGTCGCCTAATAACGTCCCACTGCTATATAGACCTTATCTCTCATAGGAGAGACGGTTTTAGAGCATAGAGCCACCACGGTTCTCCAATGCGGGTTGGTGGGCTTTAACGAAAATTACCACACCTAAGTGATAACTGGGACCGACGACCTTACACGCTCTCCTGGGACTTACACCGCGAACTTTTACAAAGAGTAAATGATAACCGAAATAATACTTCCCAGGCTTTAGAGGAACATTATGTACTGTCTCTGAGACTTATCTGTGAAACCAACAATCTAATATTGTGTTAATTTTTAAGTGAACCACTGCCTTAGTGTTTACTGAAAAATGTCAGATACAGCCCTAACATCACATGCAAAATTAAGAGGTGTCTCCTGTCACTTTATTAGGTACGCGTTGCGTAGAGTTGGTACTATGCACGTGTCGGTCTTTTATCAAAGTCAAAGTCAAAGTCAAATATTCCTTTATTCAAATAGGCACATAGATGGCACTTTTGATGCGTTATTGTATACAAAATGTGTACATAGCAGTGAGTAGTGATGGCGATAACTACAATCGTAAACTTAAAACTAAAGCTACGAGGGTTCCAATCGCGCCCTGGTCTAAGAAGAAGCCCACAACAAACTTAGCCGGGTGTTCTTTTTGTTATCACCATCTCACATTGTCATTAGAAAAAATTTAAGAAGCAACCTGGTTAGAGCAATTGTTTACACCCAAGCTTTTTTATCGTTTACGTAATCCTTTATACTATAATAGGACTTTTCTATAAGCTTTCGCTTAATACAAACTTTGAACTTCTTTAGTGACATCCCCAAGATATCAACCGGTAATTTATTGTAAAATTGTATACAATTTCCTTATCTTCAATAGGGTTGTCAAATAAACACTTTTGACTGGTTTGTATACAAAACTAAATATGAATCTTTTCATTTAATATTTATACTGGGTTATTCCTTATATACTAATGCATCCCTCATCATTATTTCGTAATTCGGTTACACGTTGTATAAATTTGGTCCGACCCTCTCACCTAGCAGAGGCAAGCAGTGCCAAGGAAGTCGTCAAAAATTATGGATTTAATATTCATATAAGCCCTATGTTGTAAAAGTTTACCATAAAAATATCTTGTTTTTGTATCATTCGTAGTTGGAAGAAGAACTCCAAGCCAAGATATACATGGTCAAGATTGACGAGTGTCTTATAGAGAAGGAGCAATGCGAAGACTCCTGCCGCAATGTCCTGATGAAGAACAACGTGCCTCTATCCGTTTATACGAATACCACCAGCTTTGTGGGTGTTTCTGCCAGAGTGGAGTCGGAGTGTACTTGTGATGTGGAAGAGCCACTGATTTGTTTGAATGGAGGTAAGTTTGATTGTTAGCCAAGTGTAGTAGAAGTTACAGCTTCGGTATCCCTTTTGGGGGCAGCTTACTTTTCGGAGCTATGTGCCTTTCTAATTCAGGTAACTAAAATATCATTTATCACTACCCTTAGTACAAGAATTTCTCGCTGGCAATCTAGGAATCGTTTTCGAGCAGATATCTAAATACTAGAATAGAGTAAAATGGATCTTATTCATAGAGTACTTGAATTCAAATTTAAAATTCATTTATTCCGAGTACACCCAGTTTATAAGCAATTTACTTAATTTGCCTACACTTACCTATCTTCAGCTACGGCTTTTGGTAGACCGTATGTAAAATAAAAATCAGTTGTAGCGACTTTAAAGCGATTAAGTTTAGGCTCATTTAACTTAGATGGTATAGAGTTCGATGGTATGCGAATAAGATTCCCAGATTACGAGCTAGCAAATTTTGTACTAAGGCTACAGCAGGCCTGAGAGTTCATTATAAAATTCAAAGGTGTTTGAAGTTTCCAATCCATACTTGACCAGCGTGGTGGATTAGGCCCTAAACCCTTCTCATTCTGGGAGGATCTCATATAAGATATCTAAAAATGCACATAAATCTGAGAAGTTAGAGGCGTATGCTTAGGGATGGAACTCGGTACACCTAATAGGGAAACCGAAGTCTTATCGCCTGGACGAACCACGATTTTTCAAAATTTGCGATTAATATGGTCATTGTTTGTATAATTGAAAAAGAAGAGGGCTTAAGAAAAACACTTTATTTTGCACAGATAAAAACATACAGATTAACACAAAAAAAAAAATTGACATTCAAAGGCGATTTTATAGCTGCAAGCAATCTCTAACAGGCAAACTTTGTTAATGATTAATATTTTACGACGTGTTTGTCTAAATGTTTGCCTAATTGAAAATGTCGACGCGCGTTGACTTGGCATACAAATAATACAATTATTCCTAAAACGCTATACGATTATCGTATTGATCTGCCACGTATCGTGGATGTACGGGTTTGAACTGTGAATCTTATATGATGAATATTTTAATGAGTCTTACAAAATGTGGAGTACTGAGTACCTCCTAGAAATGAAGCTATTTACTTCTTCGCCCTTTTCCTAGACAAAGCAATACGGTCATAACTAGATATGCTTAGCATATACCTTTCATAATATCATAATATCAAACTTGAAAAAATAAAACTAAGAGAATGACTCTCATAACAACAATATTATTATTAGAATTTAGAAATTTAATTATGTGATTAAATTACTTGTGATATTGTGATTTAATAATTAAAATTTGAGGATTTCCTTAGATTTCAATAGGATGCACTTATAAAGTCATAAAGTATATTAATTAATTCATTCATTCAATGTCCCGACTGGCAACAATAGGACTACCTTTCGAAACGATAAAATAGTGTTAAAATTGATTAATATTTTTGGTAAGACGACTCGTGAATTAATAATCCGTTTCTTATTTAAAAAAATATCACAAAAAGTTTAGAAGGTAGTTATAAAAAAAGAGAATAAAAATAAAATAATTATAAACAGCCAAGCTACCTTTGACTCATTAAAATTCTTTTTTTTTTGATGTTTTTGTTTCCCTACAGGCACACCATTCGCGGATAAATGCGAATGCCCAGAAGGCTGGAACGGACCACATTGTGAACAAACAAGTATCGGTTTCCACGGCGATGGGTGGGCTATGTATCCGTCCCCTCCAGCGTGCCACGAAGGTCATATCACTTTGACTGTGACGTCACACACCAGCAACAGCCTCATCTTCTACCTTGGACCGCTGAGGTTCAACCCGCTATTGGATGTTCAAGGTCAGTACTTTTTCTTCAATCAAGGATTGGCTTAAGAGAACTAGGGCTGTTGGGATAAGTTCAAAATTCTAATTCAAAATTTCTTTGTTCATGTAGGCCTCACAGGCACTTATGAAGCGTTCATACATAAACTTTTACATAATTGTAAGGGGATGGTGATAACTTCGTTCGCCAACTTAAACCTAAAGCTACGATTGTTCCAAACGCGCCCTGGTCTAAGAAGAGCCCGCAACAAACTTAGCCGGGTAATTTTTTTTTTGTTATCACCATCTCACAGTCAATTTATATTCAGCTATGAAGCTAGAGCATTTCACACCCAAGCTTTTTTTATCGTTTAAGTAATCTTTAATAGTATAATAGGATTTTATAATAGGATATATACGTAATTAAGTATAATTATCACTATCCCTGGCGCAGCGGTGAGCGCTGCGGTTTCATTGGGAGTTCCCGGGTTCCATTTTCAGCACGGCTAGCATGGGCAGGTGACAATTATAGCCCCGGGGAAAGATTTAAAGTTTATCTTCCCCCACAGCTTTATCAACTCTCAAAGCACTGTCGCACAAGTATAAATGGGTAGACTTCTCCTATACCAAGTTCCCGTGCTTTAGCAGGTGAACACGTTAATTATATCCCTCGTGGGCAGTGGCGTGCATAGAGGGTAATACACAGGGTATGCAGATGATATAAAATAAAGAAAGTCCCCAGTACGAGTTATAAATACTTAAGAGTAGGCTTTTTATAATTCTTACAATGCCTAACGTTAAGTTTTTTTATAACGATTACTGGAGGTTTTCTTCATTTTACATGATCTACATACCCGTGCATACCCTCTATCCACGCTAGTGCTTGTGGGGGAATATAAACAAGGGATATATGTATTTTTTGTCTCCTGCCTTTTTGGCGTATTGGCGTGTTGGAAAAGCTTTATTGCTGCTTCCGACCCTTGGGGTGCTGCAGTTTTTTTTTAGAATTTATAATTTTTGAATTTTCCCTAAGACCGGTACGACTTCGTATAGTAACCAAGTAAGTATGGATTTAATACAAGTGCCATACTGCGTGAAGCTTCAAACAGAGAGGGTTTTATAAAGTACTGTGTAAAATTAGCCACAAGGACAATTAAAAGAAATAAAGCGAGTAATACAGAAACGCTGTATTTCTCGTATGATAGAATATAAAGACTTACTAGTATAGAGCAAAAATCGCTTTATTCTTTATAATAGGCTAAAACCTGCAAAATGCATACGGTCATTATCATCATCATCATCATAGCAACCTATTACCGGCCCACTACAAGGTCTCCTCCCAAATGGGTTAAGGCCGTAGTCCACCACGCTGGCCCAGTGCGGATCGGTGGACACCACAAACCTCTGAAAACACTATGTAGAACCCTCAAGCGTGCAGATTTCTTCACGACGTTTTCCTTCACCGCTGAAGGAAAAATATACACGGTAAAAGGCCAAATTTAAATTAGCGCAGTCTATCTATCTATCTGTATTACATATAAAAGAGAAAGTGTGTGGGTATGTTCCGTATAGGCTCCGAAACGGCTGGACCGATTTCAATGAAACTTTCAGGGAATCTCCGGATTGACCTGGCGAGTAATCCTGTAAAGTTTGGTGACGATCGTAGCATTAATATTTTTGAACTGTCAAACTGTCAAATACAGCTTTTATTATAAAATTAATGATGTAAGTTTGTTGTTTAAATAAAATAAAGCAAAATCTAGCCCGGCGAAGCGGGCTGGGTACGCTAGTACTTCATAAAAAGGAACAAAAAAAACAGTATTGCCCGTTACCATCTTAAAACTGCGTCATATCTTACCAGCAGCTGAGATTGCAGTCAAGAGCTAACTTATAGGGGAATTTAAAAAAAACTCGGTCTCCCAATAGGACTCCGAACACACTAGGCTACCTTCGCTTATTATGTGTAAAATCGCTTGTCAGTAAACAAAACGGCATTAATAATCCAGTACCGCATTGCGATAACTATTACACAGCATTTGTTATCATAAACAAAAAGTATTACTATTATAATATCCTTTCGCCTTACCAGCCCACGCGAGCCCTATTCTACGTGACCTTGCGTTTACCGCATCTCTGGAAAGCTACATTAGTTTTCGCTGCCCCTTTTTCTGTGTCAAGTGGTTTGTAGTAAAACAAAACGTTGCAGAGAATATGAAAAGTAACTATTTTTAAATCATGACACGTTTTTCTTTGTATTGTCTTTTATTTTTGACAGATTTGTGTATATATATAGTAATACAAAGACTTTGGCTTCACTTAACTAAAACGCACATAACTTTTTAAGTAATGTGCGTTTTTAGCAATAAAAATATCACTATCTTCAACGGTGAAGCAAAATATCGTGAGGAAATCTGCTTGCCTTAGAGTTCTCCATAATGTTCTCTAAGGCGTGTGAAGTCCACCAAAGGGCAGTTGTTTAAACGTTACTATAGTTTGTCTTTTAGCGCTAACGCTGTGAAAACGCACGTGCCACGTGGCACGATGAAACCGTGCTACTCTTATACTATTTATTCAAGTTAACGATGAAAAAGAAATTTACTTAAAATACGGGTGTATTATCATCTCTACAGATTTGACCTTGACCTTTGTAATAACCAAATTCATAACACATTACCCCTCATTCTACATTGTAATGCTAAGTCCACCGATAACCTAAATATAGTGTAATAGCGGCTGGATCATAAGTTTATTGTAGGGAACGCTCCCAAAAACGCATAAAACGCAAAACGCTTTATAAACAAAAGTAGCACGAGAAAACCTGCGACTCGTGAATTATTCAATATTCAAGTTCAATAGGAAAACGTTATGTTCATTCAGAAAGAAAAAGAGAAATTTACGTAAAATACTGGTGTATTAGATATCATCTCTGCAGATTTGACCTTGACGGTTATAATGAATAACCAAATTCAGTACACATTATTCCTCATTCTACACATTAACGCCACGTCCATGGAGTAAATATACTGTAATAGCGGCGGCACAGAAAAACGTTATGTTTGTTTCTTTGAAATCTTTATTGCACACACACATTTTATACATAGTAAACACATATAGACAGAAGAAACTTAGAATAGAAAATAGAACGTGCAAAGGGAATCTTATCACTAAACCGATCTCTTCCAGACAACCTTGACGTTAGGAAAAACGAAGGAACGGGTTGGTGCAGCATTTTAAGTTTAAAATATATCTTTATATATATATATATCTTGTGTATGTGTGTATGTCACTGAACTCCTACTAGACGGCTAGACCGATTTGAATGAATTTTTCGGTATGCGTTTGGGTGGCACCCTGGATGGTTTAGATTCACAAATCAGCCCGACAGATGGCGCTGGGGTCAGCTAATATGTATATATAATATGTTATGTTCATTCAGAAAGAAAAATAAATTTACGTAAATTACGGGTGTATTATCATCTTTATAGATTTGACCATGACCTTCACAATGAATCGCCAAATTCAGAACACATTATCCCTCATTCTACACATTAACGCCAAGTCCACAGAGTAAATAAAGTGTAATAGCGGTGGGAGCATAGATTCCTACATAAGATAGTATTATTGGATTACTTAAGGCGGCCATTAATCATATACCCTGAATTTGAACACGAAAGGAACCGCCCCGTTCCTCCACTTATGGACTTAAGGTTAATTTAGACCGGTGACATTATTAATGCGAATATATGAGTGAGCCCCACATTAATAAATAATATATTACGACAGTACCCACACTAGCACCCACAGTAAATTGTGTTATGGTTACTAAGATGACTGATGAAAATTTAAAAATAATATACATATTCTATATATTTTTCGTATTCTATATATTTTTGAGGGTTCTTTTTTTATGTATGTATTTATAGTAGAGTATTTGTATGTTTATATGTTTGTATACATGTATGGAATATATTTTATATTTTTGTTCATATCTTTTATATGTTATGTTTAATATGTACTATGTTATATGTTTATTTTATGTTAATTTAGTTTAAATCCTAATATTTCACCAATGTTTGTTGTACCACCTACTAATTTCGTATAGCATTTTCTTGTATGCCTTTGGTTACCTGAAAGAGATCGCTATTTAGCAATAAGGCCGCCAAATTGCACGTTCTACCTTACATACATACATACTCTACGTCACTGTCCACTACACCAATCGACCGTCGACATACTTACACTGTTTTATAATCTGGTTACTTGTTACAGTAAGCAAGAAGATAAAGCAAGTGACATACTCGTATTTACTGACTCGACGATATAATCTGCGCCTTACTCATTATCAGCATTTTACTATTGCACATTGTGATTGCGATTGTAGTCATTTCCCTATTAATTTTTTTTTCAAACCGATCTGGGTATAAAGATAGATGACCTCGTAATCTCTATCGTGTACATTTTTCTTTTCGATTTTATGCTATTTTGTTTAAAACGCAAAATTGCTTGTTATTGAACCGCCGATTGTCTTGTCGTTCTTGTTAAATAATTGAGAAAAATTTCTCTATAAAATTCAATTATAAATTAATCGCAAAATTTTTAAATGCGTTGTACAGGATTTAAAGGTCCGCCGTAAATACGCTGTGCTACGTATTTACGGCACACGTTCCGTTACTCAAAATAGTCCTTTAGTGCCGACTTAATTTAGAAAGCTGAAATAATTCCAATATTTTTTCGACTTGCTCTTGATCGCCGTAAAACAAAAATGCCTGAGCGTAATGGATACCTAACTGAATGGGAAAAAATATACTTTTAATTAATGCCCATATAATAGCGTAGATTAATGCATAGTACTTGTACACTGTTATTAAACATGTGGTTATTAATTGCGAGTGGTTTTAGGTCAAGCAAAGCTGGATTAAAGATGACAGGTCCCCAATTTATTAATCATTTTTGACGTATGACCTCAAGTCTAACCTAACATATGATAGGCGTGGTTAATTCGAAGTAGCATGATTTGATGAATTTAAGCCGTAGGTGTCACAAAAGTTAAACAGAATTCATTAAAGCTTTTTTATCTTCCATAATAACACTGAAAGTTACAGAACAGTTTGATTTCCTATAAATTGCGATACTCAGTTAAATCTGTGTGACCCAGTAACTACGCGCTCTACGCAACTCTCACTTCTATAACAAAGCTCTTTAGAAGTTTGCTTTAAAACGCACAAATGTAAAGTGACGAGAACGCAAAATGAGACACTATTATACCTTTCATATTAAACAAAAAACAGATTTGTCGGGTTGTTAAGGATTGTAGCAATTTGAGCTTTATGATTAAATATATATGATGGACTATGGCCAAGTAACACAAATATGTCCTTGATTTGTTTATCCATAGTGAAAAGAAGACCAATTGGCGCAGTGGGCAGCGACCCTGCTTTCTGAGTCCAAGGCCATGGGTTCGATTCCCACAACTGAACGATATTTGTGTGATGAACATGAACGTTTTTCAATGTCTGAGTGTTTATCTATGTATTATAAGTATTTATGTATATTATTCAATAAAAATAATCATCAGTTATCTTAGTACCTATAACACAACTACGCTTACTTTGGGACTAGATGGCGATGTGTGTATTGTCGTAGCATATTAATTATAAAAAAAAAAAAATGGTGTTATAAGTTGAAGTTGTAGTTGTACAGTAGTATTTCATTCGGATGCCTATGCATGTTTGACACCAAACACAATAGTACATACAGACTGCCCTGATGGAAGGGAAGCGCCAATATTTTTGAAGTCAAACTTCTTCAGAATCGTGATTTGAAATACGATGAATAGAGAAACTAACAGATATATGTATAAGATTAAGTCAGCAAGAAAATGATATAGAATACATTACACCAAGGTTTTAGTTACCATGCAAACTGAATAATCCTACTATCCTACTAATATTATAAATGTGAAAGTCTGGATGTTTGTTAAAAAACGGCTTAACGGATTCGGATGAAATTTAACATGCATGTAGCCTTTGACGTGGGAAAGAACATAGGGTACCTATTATCCCGATTCCTTAAGTAGTTCCCGAGGGAAAATTGAAAACTGTTAACGAGCAAAGCTTAAGCCCAACCCAATTCTGAAGTCAACGCAGATGAAGTCGCGGGCAGTAGCTAGTATGTAATATAGGTAACTTTATATTTTCATTAAATATAAAATATTTCATAAGCTTGGTAAAAAAAAAATCTTACATTTATCCTTACATACCTGATAACCCTTGTACTTATCAAACGTTTTACTTCGGCCGTCTGTGATTTGCAGAGGATTTTTTCCTTACCTTAACGGTTAGTACGCGAGGAAAGTTGGCAAGCTTTGAATGCCAATAATTCACGCGTTGCCAAATTGGCAATACTGTAAAGTAGATGGCAAACACTCGTATCAGATCCGATCGGTTAATTTATGTTGAATATATGTACTGTTTACCCACTTGGTTCCGAATAGCTCCAGTGAGTGTGAACTGTGGTTTGTTACTGATTTGATTTTAGTGCATGTGAGTTATTTGTTTAATTAACGCGAATGTTAAATGCAGTTGGTAATTTGACCAGCATTGTTTAATAACAACCAAATCATTAAAAAATTTTGTCCCTCCAATGAAAAAACTGGCTCGTTTGAGTACATTAACAACGATTAATAATTTATATTTATTATTATGTTTTAAATTTTATATGGCTCTTATATCGAATGCCGAACGGACGCCTTATGATGTATAAGTATACTTACTCAAAGAATGGCAATTCCAATCCTACATATGGATATGTGCTCAAATAAAATGCTTTATGCATATAATACTTGTAAACCTTTTCAGCTTAAAGACATTTATTTTCTCAAAAAATAACACAATAGTTCACTTACATCGAGAATACAATTACATTTTAAAATTAGTAGATGCAAAATCTCAAAGTGCTTTACAGATGTACCATATTATTTAAAAGTAAAAATTTTTGCGGGTGGTTAAAGAAAAAGTTAGCGAGCGATAATACAAATCGTTTTATAGAAAGAGGTCACATTAACTTAACTGAACGGTATTTTGTACATGTTCAATAACAAGTTTTTTAAACATTGGTAAACTTTTAGTGTTAATGATTCTCTCAGGTAAATTATTGTACAACAGCACTCCCTCACACAGTATACTTTTCTTTCCATAATTGGTTCTAGTTTTAGATAGTAAAAATTTAGTTTTACGTTTTCTTAGATAGTTTGCGTATGTTTTTGTTTGAAATCGTAATTGTGAGAGTATATTATCTGTGCTTATTTTTCTTATTAAGGTGCAGGTTTTTAATGCGTATAATTGATTTATATTAAGAATTTTAGTCTCTGTATACAATTTATTTGTAGGAGTTAGATAATTATACTTATAAAGAGCTTTAATAATTTTATTTTGGATAATTTGCAATTTTTACAAAATCCATTCGACTTTTTGCCGTTAATATAGGTAAACCCAATTTAATTTAATTATTTATTTATTTGTGCTTTTATTAGTCTTTATATATTAATTTTTACTTAAAACTAAAGGTACAGTTCCAAAACGTATGCGTCTAAGAATTCCAAAGAAAATTATTGTGTAATGGCAATAAAACAATAAGATTATTTAAATAAAATTGTATCAATTAATTAGTCTGTCGACATACCTGGTGTAGTGGAGCTTTGATCTTACAAGTGGGAGGTCCCAGGTTCGATCACCAGCAGGGGCGATTTCGGAATCATTCATTTCTGAACGTTCCCTGGTCTTCTGGCCTGGCCAAATGATGACTAAAATTTATGTTTTGCGTATTATTTTGCTTGCCACCTATTTCGGGATTTGGACACAAAATATCTTATGATACTACAAAAATGACACACGTAGAAAGAAGCGTTTTAAAATATTTCCAGTTAAACTTTTAAAATATATGTTCTTAAATATGCAACTAGCATTGCATTTTTATCAAATAAGATGCAATAACTAAATACCTACATGACATCTTAGGAGAAATATACACTTGCGTTGGCAAAGCTTTCGCTGGCGAGCAAATATTTCTTCCCGCGTTGCCAAATTGGCAATACTGTTAAGTGGAGTGCACACACTTGTCGCTACAGATACGACGGTTAATTTGTGCCGAATGCACTTAGCTTTGAGTGGCTCGAGTGTGGAGTGTGAACCCGGGTTTATTGCAGGTTTGACTCTGTGATTGATAGCTAACTCTATTTTATACGACAAAATATTTCTACTTCACATAGTAGTAATGTAGTTAAAAGTTATAACCTTTGAGTTCATTTGTATCTATACGTATGTTAATAAACGGAACGTATTTTGAAAATATATTCGAATCGTTAAAGCATTATTATAAGGACAAAACAGTATTTTAATAAAAAAAATAGCTTAAAGTGGCTTGAGTGTGGAGTGTGAACCCGGGCTTATTGCAGGTTTGACTCTGAGCTAACTCAAAACAGGGTTAGTTTTCAATCACAGAGTCAAACCTGCAATAAGCCCGGGTTCACACTCCACACTCGAGCCACTTTAAGCTTTTTTTTTTAACTTTTAACTAAATGTTTTAACTTTTAACTATAATTAGTTTAAAGTTAAAACATTTGAGTTAATTTGTATCTATACCTATATTAATAAACGGAACGTATTTTGAAAATATATCGAATCGTCAAAGCCTTATTATAAGGACAAAACAGTATTTTAATAAAAAATGTGTGTGTGTGCACACGTAAGAAGTGAAACTTTCATTTGACATCACTTTTGAAGTTATACTTCTTTTGGCGCGTTAGGAGGCGAGTAGTAGTTAGGCGAGCGCACGCTGTCACGAAAAACCGACACCCTGCAGTTAGCTATAAGGTTTGACAGTGTATACTTTCAATTGACAAAGTCTGCAGGCTCATTCCGGTGATTCAATTGTACGAAAATTTCAAATTTTAATGTTCAGTGAAACTTGGTGGTCCGATAATGAGATAACTAGATAATAAAGCGTTCAATGTATTAAATACCTTATTTCTATTGTTAGTGTTGTTTTTTCTACAAATGTAGAATAAGGCGAAAGATAAAATTATTGAAAAGTTTTTCATCTTGTTACGCCAAAGAAGTATAACTTTTAACGCGTGTACATAAGTACACACAGGTTTTATTTAATTATTTACATTCACTGATATTTACAAACAAAAACTGAGGTTAACCTTAATAAAAAGTGAAATAACTTTAATAAAAAGCCATGATCTCACCCACGGGTTGAATGTATTAGGAATAAATATGGCGCGTAACGGAACAATGTGCCTTAGAAATGAAGATGGCGTGTAACAGAAAAACTTTACATAGCTTTAAAATTTCTCCCATACGTCGATAAAGAAACTGCACTTGTTGGTCCGTTTGGACCTTCTGGACGCTCATCACGTTGAAACTGAACCAATTTGATTCCAAGCAAGGTACGACAGTCAATTTGTGCCGAATGCATCTTTGAGTTTGGCGTGTGAAGTCGGTTTGAGTGCAGGTCTGATTCTATGATGGAATGCTTACTCTATTTTATATATATAGGTATAGGTAGTAGTAATATAGTTAAAGGTATGTATAATTATATGTTTTTAAATATATTTTTGCCATTTTGCAAAAGTTTAAATATTATTTGGAATTTGAAATTTGCGATGAAAAGTGTATTCTGTGTGATCATCATTATCAACGTATTACTGACGAACTAAAGGGCACACGTCTTCTCTCAGAATGACAAGGGTTTCTGAGTATTATTATAAGTCTTTTTTATTTTTATTGTATAATTTAATAAAACTATTTATCAGTCATCTTAGTATCTATGACACAAGCTACGCTTACTTTGGGGCTAGATGGCGTTAGTATGTATTTTTTTTTTATTAATAGAACTATAAATAGGCAACTTTACACGAAACACAACGGATGTTCAGCTTGATGTTATCTAGGACCACGTTAAAATCCCGTTCAACAAATATCAAAAGGATACACGATACAAGGTACGTGATATCACGCAATACAAAGAATCTTGTATTGTGTTACAAAAAGGAAAAGTTTAAGAGGTTTAGATACGTCTGAATCGACTGTAATCTTCCCTTTGTCGATCCCAATCCGGTGGATAAAGTTGCTACGGTTTGCACAATGAAACTATTGGCAACGAACCCGAGTGAGCTAAGCAAGTCTTAACTTGGGCTGGGGTGTGACGAAATCGAGAAATTTACTTACTTGAGTGTGTCTTGGAGAATCTGTGGAGTACCCCGGGTTTTTAGGGTTCTGTTTCCAAATCGTAAAAACGAGTCCTTATGTTGGGGTGGAGTCACTACAAACAGACAGACTTGACGTTTCAAAAGTGCTTTTATAAATTTATTAGGCCTACTTGAAATAAATGAACTTTGAATTTGAATTTGATATCTATTAATGCGGAATGAAAGGGATGGCAATAGATAACGCTTGCGCAGATAAAATGCGATGTTTTTTTCTTTTTGTTTCATTAAAAAGTTTTAATGCAAATAAATAACTAAAATGGTTGCTTTATCTTCCATTGTGAAACAACGACACAACAGATTTTATAATCGTACTTCAATTTTCAGTTCAGATTCCCACTTTTAGCAGGTCATTTTATATTTATTTTTTATGCGCAATTATTGCTTTGTTAAGTTTTACAATATCTCATAATATACAATTTTTATTCGCAACATTAATAATATGTAAATAGAAATGTATGAGATAAAAACTTAAACGACATCTTCAAAGCAATCGAAAGCTTTCTACAGCCCTTATCTGTAATTGACCTTAAAGAAAGCTCAACAATGTTCCCCCAACGATAAATATGTCGGGGTTGATTGGCATAACGACTTGAATAATGATTTCCGACGAAAACCACGATTGTTGGCTCATAATGTGAGTAAGATGTTTTATTCTGATTTGAATAGGGAGATATTATATAGAGATTGGACGAGGATACACAATAGGGCCAGTTTTATTCATTCATTTTTATTTAGATATCTACCGAAATAAATTTGTGATTACAAACAATAGTAGGTATATGAGGTTTTTAAAGAAAGCTTGCCCATAATAAATATCTTTCGGCTATACTAAGATGTTTTAGTATGGCTGGTGTATATTTTATTTATCTCTATCGCTGCGGTGGTTTTGCAGACGTTTCAGATTTCATTTAGTTTTCTTTTTGCTCATTAATATTTTCGGGGTTTAACAATATAATTATTAGAATTTATTTGTTTATTAATTATTATTAATAACCTGAATAATAAATATTAAAAATTAAAAAAAAATCATAGGTTAGGTTTAGAGTAAGTTTTATTGAAACGAGCAAAAGTGCTTAGCCGATTTAGACTGAATTCTGTAAATTAGATAAAATTCTGGCATGAATTTTTGACCTGTAAATTATGTTTAGATTAGAACTTTACAATTGTGAAAGTAACGATAGATCAAGTAGAGACACTCCGTCGATTTTCAGGCAATTACCTTGTTTCAATATAGCCATTGTAGAGTTTGGGGCACACATTATGTGAGATTTTAAATTATGGACATAACAGTAACAGAAATTGTCGAGCAGTTAAATAGCCATTCATTTCAAGAGATAAAAGCTTTATTCATAATGGACATGTCACAGTTTTTCAATTCAATTGAAAATAACTGCTTTTAAACAGCAATTATGATGCAATGCAATATTTGTTATCAGTCTTTGTTATGCATCTAACCCGCGCTTCTGATGTATGAGTAAAAATGTCTCATATAAATTTTTAAGTCCTTTATATATCTTGATGGGTTGATAAAAAAAAACGTATCGGTACATTTAAATTTATTTACACAGTTTTTCAAGTTACTTTTACATGCTTTGAATGTATGGTACTTTAATTACATCCTCATACCTTGATTTTAAATGGGATTAAAGTTCAATTTATGGATTACCAGTATGAAAACTTACTTCCTGCTAGAAGTTTCGTTAAAAAATTATATTCCAAAGATTATCAGACATACAGACGTGTTTTAAAAACGTTTTGTACAAATAATGATACTACTTTTTCATTTTATTAAATCATTTCTACTGTAAATTTATTCACTTGTATTGATAAAGTTTATTTATCTGGTTTTATTAGATGTATAGTGTAGTACATCCTTTGCCAACTAATTAGAAAAAAATTAAACAAATCAGACAAAGAAAATTGATTCCGTTCATTTGCTATTCAGCAAGTTCGCATATAAGGGCCTAATCACACACCGCATGTCCTACAGTCCCGGTCACTGTAATGATTTTTTAATGATCCACGTAATGAGTGACAGCCGAGCACGAAATGATTTATGAAAGCGACCGCAACGGTCGCGTGATGGAGTACCCACTAACATACATATTTTCCACACTGTTACTCACATTTCGTGGATTAGGTACATTATTATCACGGCCTCGGGAACAATCCTCGTTAACTTTATGTACCTACTAACTGTGCTTTGCGGTTTCGCCTGCGTTAACTTTAGGTGATAGATTAAGGTGCATCGTCCTCAATAGCCTGTAACAGTCCACTGTTGGTTGCCTCTCCCATGGCAGGGTTCTACTATAACCACGCTGGGCAGGTGTGTTGGCGATCGCAATAAATGGTAGTAGTAGCACAGAGGACGCTGTAGCCCGTTACCCGTCATATACCCTTAGTCGCCTCGTATGACACCCGTAGAAACAGGAGGGTGACAACTGATCTGCCCTCACCACACGACGCAGCGTAAGGTTATATCGCTAAAAACATTCCTTAATAAATGTGCATATCTAAAGCGATAACATTTTTTTTAAAACAATTGGTTATTTTATCGCGTTTAAACGTAAAAACATGCATGGAGGTCACTTGATCCTCCATATAAAATGTCAGATTTACGCTTAGTACCTACATAGATCGAAGAAGCCTGGTTTCTACCAGGTTTTCTGTAGGAAGGCTTCGGCTGTGGATGGTGTTGAGATTGCAGTGAAGGGCTAAATTGTAGCGAAATTTGTAATTAGTCTAAATGAAAACTTATAGGCTACAGACATGGCTCAAAGTAGTTTAATTATCATCCATAATATGTTAGTGCGTGAGTTAAGACGTATTCAAAACGATCCTCAGGTCACATATACAAGGGTGTAGTATTTCCTGGTAATAATTTAATTACAATGTTATTCTAAACCTCATTGTTTGCTGTCAGTAACGCGGTTCATTATAAAACATCAATTGTTTTAACAGTGTTACTTTATACCGGTAACAAGACGGATAACAGGTAACGTCAATTTGTATTTGGTGTTTGTTTACAAACATACACTAGGTGCAAGACTAAATGCGAGACTACGGAAGTGAGAGCATTGGCAGGTGTAACAATATTTATCAGAAAGTGGATCTTGGGACAACAAAAGACTATATAAAGGCTATATGGGTCCCTTAGTACTGAAGCCGGTAAGAGCCCTTTCTTTGCCGTCAGAAAACTCTGTATAAACACAAATATATTCACTAAAGATGATGCCGTAGAAAATGTTAATAACCATAGCATATTTGTTATTCTGGACAGCGTGGGCCAGTGTATTATGTACTCATAATGAGCTGCTTACAAAAGCAAGGATCTTGAGCCAAGTACTAAAAGCTGCCTTATATTCCTTGAACTACAGCCAAGATAGTTGACTTTAAGGTTATTTGCACATTAACAGTGCGGTATCATAACGGTTTTACAACTTCTGCGAACATTGTTAATTAAACAGAGTGGTGTGTACTGCAGTAAAAAAATCGTAATATGCTGGCAAACGTATTATTTTAATATTATGATTAAAATAGACGCAAAAACTTCATAACACCCTCTGGGTAAATTTTTAGTCTTATAACTAATCTTGTTGCATAAAAATCTAATTTATATAAGAAAATATTACATACGAGTTTTTAACATCGAACGCTAACTAATGTAGTTGTATTAAGTTATGTTTGTATACTCTTGCCAAACTGTCACGATACCAGAGACATTATTATCCCCGTAATAACCGTCTTTCTAAATCGCTCTTTAAAACTTCTCTTAATCAAGACCTTTTTTTTTTATGACATGTTTTAAATTAACCTACTTGCCAAAATATAACTAAATTGAATCTATAACTTCTTTGATACAATCTAAAAAGGCTTGTTAACCAAGATGCTAACAGAATTGCCACTTTTGGGTTTCTTTTTCTCGTGTATCTATCCCTGTATGCCATTAAATTGAGACTGGTATTTTGTAGCGAGTTTCATAGTCTATGTTTGTTTCCAGCAAATGCCTTATGTGTAAAGCCATTCAAATAACACCTTAAGTAAATATTATTATTTGTTACAGACTTCATGTCACTGGAGTTAGTCGACGGTTATCCAAATCTGCTGGTGAACTACGGATCCGGCACAACACGCCTTAATAACAGTGTCATAGAGGTGGCTGATGGAAAACCGCATCTTATAGAAATCGTTCTAATGAGAAGCTCCATAGAGATGTTTGTGGACAGATGCAAGCTGTCGACATGCATGAGTCTCGCTGCACCGACTGGGCCCAGAGAAATACTTAACGGTTAGTAAAAAACGAACCATTGCTTTCTTGGGATACAAGATGTTACTCCTGTGTTAACCTCCGTCCTTTGAACTAACTCTATGTCAAAAATCAAGTTGATAAGTTGCTAAGCTAATGTGTAAACTTTGACTAAATTAGAGTATCTGTATCATACAAAAAAAAACATAATTTTGACTGTAAACAAAACAAACAGTATCATTAACTTCGTAGTAAAGTATGACCTCCTGCAACTAGACGTCCAGACCAATGTACAATATAAAACGGGTGTAATGAGGAGAAGGATATCCTGGCTGACCACTTCGCCGGTGGTTTAATAAAAAACCCCGCTCACTATTCAGAACTGCTGCGTCAAAATTTCAGGTTACCAGAATGACCGCTAACGTTCGATAGAGGCACTTCAAGTAGAATCAAGGAAAGAAAACCTTTTAAAAACAAAGGATCCCAAAGCACGTCCTTTCTGTCATTAAACCGCGAGGTATCGTACTGTTTGGACTAGTACAGAGTGTTTTGCATCCTCGTTTCTAATGGGCACCGCAAAAGGAGCTGAAATACCCTTCCGGCTTCCCCACTAACTGTAAATACAGGTTCCTTTTAATGAATATTGTAGAGACATATTTTGAGGCCAAAGGGCATCAAGTGTGATAGCAGTCAAGCGCTGTTTCATATATTTAAACACGTTCTTTAATCGTTCATCCTAATTCGTTAATATTCTCTTACCACCAGCCCGGCTAAATCTCGATTTTTAAGTTCTAAATAAAGGAAAAGTCAAAGGCGAATGAAAATCGTGCTTATAAGTGCTTATAAGCACGATTCTCATATGTTAAGGAGGCGTCAGAGGTTCCCCTTTTTTAACTTGTGTGTAAACTTTCACCAACTTCACTGAACTTTTAGGAAAATTAATTTTCCGCATGACACCTTATTCGAAGTTCATGTCAACAGGATTTCCTGGCACGCTGGCATTTTATCGCTCTCCTGCATTTAATGGCCAAAAATAAATCATGGGGATACTAAAAATATTTGGGCGACACCTTCCCCGCTGGGCATTATGCAAATGTTTGAAAATATTTGTCTTTTTTCCATTTCAACGAATACTTTAGCACTCACAGTCATTTTTAAATTGTAATTTCTTAAACAAAATACTTCTTCCAAGTTCCCTGTTTATCCATTTTTAATTTATTTTCTTTATCATGATGCAATAAAGTTGGATTGAATAGATAGGCATTCTTAATCTCTATTTCCCCATAGCTACTCGTGGCTATACAATTCCCTGGCACCTAATGGGTTCCGAAGTTGTCCTCTTTATAGAGAGCAATCTGCTGGGGTGGTGGATCCGGAAAGTATACAACGGGTTCTCGGTTAAGCAAAGCAAACATGCCGTGTTGGTTTTCAGTTTTGATATACCCTTCTTGACTATGGCCTCGAGGGTTGTGGGCGATGGAGAAAGTTATGCTTGGAGTATCGCTACGTGACCAAATCAGGAATGCGGAGATCCGTAGAAGAACAAGAGCTACCGACATAGCTCAAAGAGTCGCGACGCTAAAGTGGACGGTGCACATAGCTCGGAGAACTGACGGATGTTGGGGTACCAAGGTGTGCTGGAATGGTGACCTCGCAGCGTTGGTAGACCCCCGACGAGACGGACGAATGACAACAAGCGAGTCGCATGGAACTTTAACCAAGCGGCACAAGACTGTGGTTTGTGGAACTCCTTACAAAAGGCGTATGTCCAGCAGTGGACGTCCATTGGTTTACATGATGATACCTTTCTTAAGAGAATCATCATGTAAACCAACTCACATAGTAATGTAAAAAGGTCGAAAGGCTAAGGAGGATGAGAAGACATTCTTGCACTAATAAATTATTAAAATCCGCAGTTTTGCAAACTAAATCAAACTATTGTGATGTTTTGTTTATTGTTTGGTTTTTGGATATCGTAAAGAGTCATTTTAAAGCATTTAATCAAAAATTATTATCCTTTTTTTACATTTTACAGTTTTATTAATTTATAAATTTTAACAGTGAACGGTCCACTACAACTCGGAGGTGCAAGCATTGATCTTCAAAACCTGGCGCGGTCGTTCGGATGGAAACACGTGCCCACGAATACAAACTTTATGGGCTGCATCAGCAATTTCACGTACAACGACTTTGTAAGTATCTTCTCATGTAATACCTTACATTCATACTTTATCTATCAATCCGAGCATAGGCACGAGATGGAAAAATTATACCCCGATTATATCTTAATATATAAAAATCTCCTGTCACGATGTTTGTCCGCGATGGACTCCTAAACTACTTAACCGATTTTAAATTAAATTGGCACACCGTGAGCAGTCTGTTCCAACTTAAGAGATAGGATAGTTTAGATTTTTAATTACAGTCGCAATTTTATTTTATTGCAAATTATTTTTCTATAATTAATTGACAGTCACATGTTATATACATATAATACTACTATACTAATTTAAGGCTTAGCGATACTGAATGCTTTAAAAACAAAATCAAACGCAGACGAAGTCGCGGGCAACAGCTAGTATATATATATATATATATCGATATATATATATTATATCCACTGACTAAGGATAAAATTGTCTTGTCCACCTACCAAAGGATTGCAACAAGGATAAGAAGAAGTCTACTCCTGCTTAATATTATTGGGATATTTTTTCTACTCGTGTGACCATGCTCGGAGACTGGATAAAACTGTGGGAGAATATAAGTATTTTGTCCTTTCCCAATAAAGAAAAATATCTCCTGCGTTATATATTATCATTGGTGCGATCAAACGTGCGATAGAACTGACCTTATTCCAAAGACTTTACTTTAATAAAAATAATATGTCAATAAAATGCACTTTTATGCCATAAAGATGCAATATTGTTTTAATATACCCTGGTAAGACTGAGTCATGCTACTCAGATATCGTTCGACAGCACCTTTCAAACGTTAGAGCGTCACAAAACACTGCATAACTATTCCGACCTTATGCCACGTATTTTAATAAAAGTGCTGTATTGACTGTATGTTTTTGTCCCTAGATGTACAATTTAGGCAGGCCGTCCGTAGATCACAATGCCGATCCCGGCTGTCAGAAGAGCGTGTTCACAGCCGTCACATTTGGCATCGATACAAATTTCTTAGTTGCCATACTCGTCTGCATCGCCATTTTGATCAGTAAGTATATTGAAATTGATGTGCACATTTAAGAATGGTAATTTATATCTACCTTCACTTTTATTCTTTTTTATGACTTAAGAATCAGCTGTGTGCTAAATTTCTCATTTAAGCAACGTGTAAATGAAAAACGAAATAATACTTCACTGGCTTTAGAGGTACGTTATGTACTGTCTCAGAGACTTTTCTGTGTAACCGAAAACCTAAAAGTTTTTGAGTAAATCACTGCGACAGTTTTCACTGAGAGAAATCAGATAAAGTCCTAACATTTATTAGGTACGCGTCGCGTTACAAGGTACAATGCGCGTGTCGGTCTTTTATCTTCATTAGGGTTGTCATAAGTAAACACTTAAAATGTTTTTATTGATTTCGTTTGTATGGAAAAATAAATATGCTTCCTTTGATTTAATATTTTTACAAAGTGATACTTTATAAATCCTTATGAATCCTTTAATATTATTTCTTAATTCTGTTACACTTTGTATATGAATTAATTAATGAATGATCATTAATATATGGTGTAAAAATAAAAAAAATAATAGCAGAGTAAGCTTATGATCGGTTGAGTAAAAGCGTAACACACTCATACTTGCATTTGTAATGTACTGTACCTACTAGCTGTTTTCCGTGACTTTGTTCTGCGCGAAAATCCCCCGGAAACCTATTGCTTCTCAGAGATAAAAAATATCCTACGAGATGCGAATCTTCTATCTCCTAGATGCGAACTATCCCAGTGCCAAGTTTCATCAAGATTTCTACCGTGGTAAACATCTAAACAAGCGCACACACCTTTGCATTTGTAATCATCAATAGCCTATAAAAGTCTAAAGGCCTAAAGGCCTCATTTCCTTAGTCATCTCGTACAACACCAGCGGGTAGGGAGGGGGGGGGGGGGGCACAACTGAATTCTGATCTGCCGTCGCCACACGCATTTATAATAATATATGTATTAATCAACAACCATTTTACAGTCCTTCTGCTAGCAGTCGTGGTCCATCGGAAAAGAGCGGATGCGTGGGCAGAGAAAGAACTAGACGATATCAGGGAGAATATCATAGCTTACGAAGACGAGGGGGGCGGCGAGGGGGACGCGGGCTATGATTTGCATGTCCTAAGGCAAATGTACGACGGACCCCCACCAGACACGGATCCATCGTTTATGCATGCACCAGGTATTTATTTCTCTATTTATTAGATGGACTACAGAAAGTAAAATCATGCTATGGAAAATGGCCATACTCCAGATAATACTTCTTTATTTAAATATAGGCACTTTTGATGCGTAGCTACGTACATTTAACATAGTTATTATGGTGATAACTTCATTTGTAAACTTACATACCTGCACTTTACTGTGACCAAAATGTTTTATACTACGGTTATGAGTGTGCAAATCTTATAGAAATGGTGGAGAAGTACTTATATTGTAAAATGAGCATTGCATTGTGGAATAAACGCTGTAAAATCTTGTTATAACCTCGATTTATAATATAAGATTTTGTTTGAACAGATACTTCTTTGCGAACTTCTTTTTTTGGAAGGGTAATGTTTCTTTATCATACCAAAATATCGACACTACATTCAAATCTTCATTTCATTAGGTATAGTAGGAGCAGCACCGGACATTTCCGGCTTTTTGGATGACAAAAAGTCCGTCCTGGACCGAGACCCGGACATTAATCCGTACGACGACGTGCGACACTACGCGTATGAAGGCGACGGAAATACTAGCGGCTCATTATCGTCGCTAGCTAGTTGTAAGTAACATTAATTTTTTTTTTTTTTAAAGAACGTATTCTATAATTAAATATATGTGGTTCAGCGAAAAAAGTTACGAGTATGATATGCTTGAGCGTATTCCTTCCTAACTAAATGGTTATCCCTTATACAAGATTTAAAAAAAAAATACTGAAAATCATGACAGAAGTTTCTTAGTTATTTGGTTTAAAAAAAAAACTATAAAATGCATTTATCTGTGATTGATGTCTTGTTTGTGTTAAAATATAGTGAAAATGTACGTTTGGTCCCGTTTAAGTTAGCAACGTTCTGAAATTGAATTCCTTCATGTTACACTTAAAGCCACACATATCCACAGATTTTCAATTATGGATCTCGGTACTCTAAAAGAAAATATAATAATCAATATTTTATTACTTATAATATTTTTGGATTTGTCGAAACTTCAAAAACTTGTAACTCGGACATATTAGCAAAATAGGTACGTCCGCCAACCCGCTTGGAGCAGCTTGTTGGGTCTTTGCTCTAAATCCCGCTCTGTGATACATCACCAGCTTATACATGTATAAGCCGGTGTTGATAAAAATTATACCGTATTTAGTGCGGTCAGTGTGAGTACCAGGACAACATAACTCATATAAAGCCTTCTCTAAGTCTCACTTTGCTCATATATTTTATCATTATATTTTATAGTCGTTGTACAAACATCTAGCATGTTAGGTGTTTAAGATATAAATGCCGCTACAAACGGGTAGTCTTATAATCTCTTAGAAGCTTGTAGTAATGAGCGGGAACTTTAGATTACGTAATAGGAATGACGTTTATGCTCCCCGTGGGGATAAGCGGCATAGCCTGCGAGCTAGTAAACAGTATATTAAATGTTTTTAAACTAATAGAAAATGTTCATTGAACATGTTTAGCTATACATACGTGTAAAAACATGACGGCGGTTTGGTGCAGTGGGCAGTTACCCTGCTTTCTGAGTTCAAGGCTGTGGGTTCCCAACTCAAGCAACGCTTACTTTGGGGCTAAGTGACGATGTGTTGGGCTGTTGTCGTAATTAAAGAAAAAACTTACCATTAAAAGCAACCGCGTTACTAGTTTTGAGTTTGTTTTTGGAATCTCGCATCTGTCCAGCTGACATAGCTTTTTTTCTTAGGCATCTTTAAATATGTACATGTACATTGTACGTGCCCCAATCACGGACGTTTTACTAACGTAAATAAACGAATTCCGAGGATAAATGGGGCATAAATTTATACAAATTACGGTCTATGGATCAATTCTTCAACAACTGACGTTTTATATAATACAAAAGTTCTAAGGCCTTGTATTTAAATGGCGAAAATATACCGTTTTCTTAATGGTATTGCCGATTTTTAGTTTTAAAGGGATATATTTAACAAAGTCCCTTATGCTTTTTACTTAATTTCCGATTCATATTCAATGTGAAATAGGCTCGCGATTGACTAAAATCTCACCTGATCGAAAGTGTATATGTATTTTTTTTTTAAATCTTATATATAAATTTATAAATCTTAAACTAAAGTTAAAGTAAAGTAAGTCTTTAACACATACCAGAGCTATCTTTTTTATTTTGCCCTTATGTCACGTTATGCGGGGGGTCCAAAATCTCTCCTTTAAACTTATAGACCGACAATCTCTTCGAGTGCTAGTGCTATGTAATGCCCGTTTTCACTAAATCTAGGAACCACTTAAATCGGATGCCTAATGATTTGGGTAATGCGTAGAGAAAAAAAAAACCTTTCACCAACTCTTAGATGATGGTAAGGCGCCATCTGAAGTTACGATACCGATTCGGCGGTGCGCAATGTTTAGGGGAATTTAACACTTCATAGATGCAAAAAAAACCTCTTTTTTAAATAACTTTAAATCCACATACGTAATATGAAAAATATGATAATACAAATACAAAATACCACACCTTGTAGCAAGAATCATAGACAATTCACGTAATCTTTATTGGCTAAGCGTTATTTACTTAGGTATTTCCTTGTTCGTCGTTAGTGAAAACGGGCATAATAGTATCGATTTTAAATGTTGCTCTTCGCGCTAGTTTTATGTTCACCATCTCCTACACTTTAACTCTTATTACATTAATGGCGGGAATTGCTGAAAATTTACAATATTATGCTGTATATTTTGGTTTGGATAATATCCAGAGCATGTTGAGTAAAAACCACAAAGGAGCCACACCTCTTTGAGTGTTGCGGGCTGCATGTTTAAATGCACTAATAAAGCTTTAAGCCGCGCATTTCACATTTAGCTACGTATATAATAAATTAACGGGATAACATTTTTTTAATTAAGTAGATTTACGATCTTCATTTATGCTTTTTTTTCTCGGGGTTTTATTCATACTTGGCCATCGGGTTTCTTTTGCATTCATAACTACAGTTTGTGAAGATCGTAGAAATATATTAACCGGTACCGACGGCTCAATGTGCTTGCTCTTCAAGGCATCGGAGTGTACAACGAAATTTTTCTGCTTCCGTGTGGTACTGGAATTTCTTAACTGGAAACCCCGAAAAATTTTGATCGTACCAGGGAATCGAATTCTGGACCTTGTGATCCGTAGTTGAGCTCAACGAATAAAAGTCCGTAGAAAAAAAATTATATAATAATTTGGGTAGGCAGTGCTTTTGTACTTGTACGAAGTGCACAGGTCACTCTCCGGTCCATAAAGAAAGTCATCAATATATAATCGTCAATCCGTTACTGCGAGATTTAAGAATCAAGAACGCTGTCGCAACTAGTTGGACGGACAAGAAATAAATATATATTCTTTTATTTCCTAAGGTACCGACGACGAAGATCTCAAATTCAACTACCTGTCCACGTTCGGCCCTCGCTTCCGGAAACTTGCCGATATGTACGGCGATTCCGATGAGGATAGACCGCCACACGAAGAATCCTGGTGCTAGCGCCACGCCTGGCTCGTGTAGCCACCTAACCCTCAACCCTACGCCCCCGCGATAAGGGCGAGTATGTCCTGACAGCTTGGAGTACCCAAGTAAGACCAAGCTTCGAGATGCCTTATTAAAACAGCGTGTTTTATTTTGTGAATGCTGGTAAATAATTTAAGTGTTGTGACATCGCGAACCCACCGGACTTAGGAACTGAAGCCTGTGATATTCGCGCGGTGATTTTAATTTTTATATCTTTTGACGTTCGCGCTTTTTATGATATTCCCGCGGAGCGATTACGGTTGATGTTGCTAAATCGGGAGATACTTACGAGCTCATCTCGTAAATACCGTAAGAATCAAACTTATTTGTACTTAAAATGCCTGCTAGTGACGTTGTTCTTTACCTAATATTAAAAAAGTAGACACGTGTCAATTTAACTCGGGAATTTAATTTCGCGCTCGTTATTAGCTATCTCATTCAAATTGAAACACAATTTCTGCCATCAAAGTTTACATCTTTTGTGTCAACCATCAAAAATCAAATATACTTAAGTTACTATATTTAAGTTTGACATTGGTGTCACTACTGACATTAGTGCCATACAACAACTGGCCCCAGCTTTTATATCATGTTATTTATTTGTGTATCTACGCGTATCTGATAACACTGGTAGTGATCTCGCAGTGTTTTATACTAAAATATTATAAAATTATAATTATTATATGGAACGTGTCACACGTCACGGCGTATAGTGACATGCTGCGTCATC
Source organism: Pararge aegeria (assembly GCF_905163445.1). Lineage (NCBI taxonomy): Eukaryota > Metazoa > Arthropoda > Insecta > Lepidoptera > Nymphalidae > Pararge > Pararge aegeria. The sequence continues at coordinate 9,456,009 of NC_053201.1, forward strand.
TTTCGTGACTGTTACAGCCCCTCTGTAATATATGAAGGAGAGTTGACGCTGCTTTCACATGTTTATTGTGACGTTCAGTGCACTTGTTAATTTACAAATAAGGAAACGTCACACCGGCTTAGTGTGTCATTTTATACAGTACGATCTCTGCTGTACTCGCTTTCTTTTTTTAGTCAAATCTTAAATATATAATGTATTTGTTGAATACATAATATACATGGATCATTTTTATTTAGCAACTCAACCTTCGGTCACTCCTATTATTTTGTTCCCCAAAACTAAGCGTTTGTGAATTGATGACAGTTGTTTTAGGTATTACGAAAATAAATGTCCTTAAATAATGTGTGTTAATCAGAAAGTGTATCTTGTAAAAAATCGTATGTAAATTACATATTGGAAAAAAATTCAAACATTAATGTTTTAAGAAATGACTGATTTGTAACATTGTTTAGGCATCGTTGTAGATACGCCTAAATTATTTCTTGTATGTAATTTTTATATATAATAAACTAAGGAGCGAACTTCATATGACTCGTGTAACCTTAAGCTTAGGGCATACTGTATGTACCTACTATTAACTTTGGATTATTATTATTTTTGTATGATTGTAAATTATTGCGGCAAAATGCAGGGTTGCCCTCCCACTCGTTATAGTATTATGATTGGCAGCATTTATGACAGTTGTAATTAAAGTTTTTTTTTTTGTAGTAGATTATATTCTAAAAGTTAAGTGCCATTATGTTCAGTTTGTAATTTTAAGTTTGCGTAAAACCTACCATGTGTACTCACATGCTAGTCACTTTGGCTTCTCTTTAAAAACTTTCGTAGCAGTTATTAGGAGAATCACATTTTTAATGTTGTAGCTGAAGTGAAGGTATCGTGGTAGAGGTCGATTCCCGCCCATTTTGTAATTTCTATTTGTGTTATCTTTTTTACATTGTTAGCCTTAAGTTCTTTTTTACAATTTATTTTTATGTTAATGACGTACTGTAATTTTTTATCTGTGCAAACTAATGTTTGTTTATTTATACAAGTGATTTTGTAAAGCGTCCAGTTCTAAAAATGTAGTTCGTTTAAATAAAAGAATGAGATAAATATACTTTGGTTTTATGGTTGAAAAACCTTTAATAGCCTTTGATAAGTATGTATCTATTCATCGTTTAAAGTTCACTAATATATATAATCGAATTAGAACATTGACTCACGTGGTTATTTAAATATTTTTTAGGCAGAATAAATGGTTATTTTGCAAAGCTAGTTTTCATATATTTGGAGTTCAAATTATAAAAGTATTATTTTGACACACGGATTTGAAAATTTACAGAATACCAATGTGTACTAGGCCTAAATAAGTGTAAATATGTAAATTTTAAACTAGCCCGTACATTTAAATTTATGTCGTATATTAACTAAATTTTGTATGGTAACATTAAAATATACAAGGTGTCTTATAATTATGCATATCAACGAATTGTAAGGTAAAATTCATCATCTTATCTCATCTGTCTAAAGTTAACTATATGTTACTAATATTCCTAATGAAAAACGTAATAATCATATATCTATATTCATAATTACATAATATAATAAATTCGTTAATAAAGATATCCGTAATTTCGCCAATCTAAGTAATAATATTTTAAAAGTTAATAAAACTTATAAATATTATAAATAAAGAAATACTAACTTTACGAAATTAATAAGCGAAGATTAATATTGTGTCAAGATTATATTTATTTCTGTAATATCCAAGTAAAATTATATTTAAATACTAACACTATCTTTTTAAAATAAAAGTAAATTCGCGTGCGTTTTACACGAGTAATAAAAACAGTAATACTGGTGGATATACGGATCGACAATTCTTTTATGTTTAATTTCATTTCATCACACTCCTGTACTTATAATATATGATTTGTCATCTTTAGGTAGCCATAATTGTGGTGATCGAAAACACAAGAGACAAGAAACAACGCGCAATAAACACGTATAGTTGTTCAAAGAAAGACGATAAATATCTGCGCAATCCATAATGTTTATTCGGTTGTATTCAATAAATATCTTAAGTAAACTAAATTGGCAGATCTCTCTTTCTTTTCTTCAGAAAATGATGACTGTGCTTTTAAACATGTATACTTTAATTCAAAGTATGTAAGTAGTTACAACCAAATTTGCACCATCATCCTCATTAAACAAAAGCAATATTATGATTTCGTGCATAAAAAAGTACAACGCACATGGATGACGGCCTACTTTTTAATAAATCCCGCTATTCGTGTAAAATGATATGTCCAAAGTTATCCCTCGAGATCTAGGCCGAGATGTTGAGATACACCATCAATCTTTTTGATTTATTACTCTGTCCATTCAACCCTTGTGTGGGTATAGGTATAGTTAGTTTAATTTTAGGCTTGTAATTTAGGACTCACGAGCTTAACGGTTATATCCCGCAAGAAAAAAACTATATTTAACTCTTAGCCAGTGACTTCAGATATATTTAGAACGTGTTTTGTTGTCCACGCTTTAATGCTTTCTGTTATCGGTTTCGCTTGTTATTGTTTTATTGAATGAAACAAAGCTGGAAAATACGAAAGACATGAATGACAATTACGAATATCTATGAACTACTATTACACACAGGTAACGTGTTTATAGACTAAACAGGTTCATTGGACTGCATAGGTGACTGAATCGATCAATGTATGACAGCCATCGACCTGCAATTGGCGATTTCATGTTCTGTCAGCATGCTTATGTCATCATTATTTATATGATAATGAATGCAATATAGGTAAATAAAAGAAAATATTATGTAACATTATCTGTTATTGTCACACTTATTCAAAACGTAATGACCTGTAAGATATATTCCATTCTAATACAATACCTAGAGGCCGAAATTCCAAATTGATCGAATGTGTCGGCACACTAGGTAAATGCGTCTTCTCATTTGTGCAAACATTTGGACAACTCGGTCGATTTCGCCCAAGCGATAATCGGAGCTGTTGACTGTTTTGGTATTCGTGTACCCTAAGCCTTACATTTGTATTGAGTAAACAAGCAATGTAGATACGTTATGACAGCAAAGCTTGGGGTCGCTATTTCTGGTAGTGTTTTTGATGAAAATTATGCATCTGCTTTTTTACCAATTACATAATATTATTATAGATAGAAAATACAGTTTATTATTTTACATTTAACAACAATAGATTTTTTTTGCGTTATATGAATTAAAGCTGAAAGAACGCGTCACTGGAGCAGTACCATTGGACGTCATAGTAAAAGGATGCAGAAGTTACGTTTTCATTAATATATGACAGCGTCAGAACGTCACACTTTCGTTAGGTGAGAACTACTGACACGACTCGAGCTAGTGATACAACTTTTAGTAAAAGGTTAGTATGACCTGATTCTCTTTTACATTCTATCCGTAACACTCTATACCACAATTTGTAACGTAACAACAGTCATTATATGGAAGGTGTCAAAATTTGAGTCAATAAATGCATTCCTTGCGCTGTATGCTTTTAATGCTATTGAGAATCAATAATATGATTGTACTAGTTCGTTCATGGATCGCTAATTTATACAATTGGACATGGATCGTTGTAGGTAAACTCGTACGGGGTTTTACAACTTATTGAATGGATACCTAGTGATTGGTGGCTTAAAAGCTTATTAAATTGCGTTTGATTTATTCAACACTATTACTGAAACGAAATTTCTTTAATTTCTAATGGTTTTGTCACACAAAAAATTTTGAGCTAAGGTACTTTTAATTTTATTAAAACATGTGAATTTTTTGAGAATTATTAAGTTCAGCTTTAAAATATTACGTTTATAACTGATGAACAGAAATTATCACTATGAAACTTTAGTAACAAGAGCTCGCTATTCTCATCGACTTGGGTAACGGTCCAAATCATGAAGACGCTTTATATTATTATAAACCTTAAACACATTTATTGATCTAATTGACATCACCTGTCAAATATTTATAATTTCCTGTCACAATCACAGTTTCTTGTTGTTGATAGAGTTCTGGCTACTGTTAACTTTAATCAAACCTTTTGCTTAATTTAATTTACGTTTGTACCCGATATTTTGCGTACAAAATATATTAAGGTTTTAGTGAAAAATAGAGAACACATAATGATTTTAAATAAAGCGATCTATATAAGTTATACCTATGTTTAAGAAATTCGTAATTCCTACATTCCAATAAATGAAAGTTTTATGATATAAATATAAAAAAAAACTGTTGATGTATTTTATTGATAGTGTTATTGGATCAATTATTCGTACTTAGAAGATAATGGCGGCCATCTTGAATTTCTCGTCAAAAAAAACAAAATGGCCTCCATAAAAAACACTGCCATTAAACAGTTTCTTAGCACTAATTGAATACCGTCTTGTGTTCTTAAATTGATAATTTTAATTTTTTACGGACTTTTATTTTTTATACGTTTATAGTATATATATCATCAATGTCGTATATTATATATATCAATGTGAGAACATAAGGCCAAGAATTGATTCATAATTTTTTAATGATAGAATAAGGAAAGTACCTAAAACTACAAAGATTTCAATTGTAGATATGACTTGAAACTTGAATTCCCAATGATTTCATGTTACATGACCGAGCTTTAGTATACTGTTGACAGTCAAGTAAGCGAGTTCACGCACTTCTCGTTTAACAAATTTCACCGATGTGAAACTAAAGCGAGAACTTTAGAATAATGATTGACTACGCTGTGCTCTTACCAAATACCACTGTTAACTTATAAAACGCGGCTATAAGGATTACGCCAAAGTCGGCGCTATTTAGAGTGTTTAACGTAATTATCTTTTATCAAGTATATTCATAACACAATTCTAGAATGTTTCAATAAAAAAATACCATTAATCTAGTATTTGATTAATTGTTTACGATATTAATTTCGCGTATATAAGGAGCTATTCTTAGGTTAGGTTCAGCGGAGACCTATCATTAATCTAAACCTAGGCCAACTTATCTACGATTTAAATCTTACCTTTGTGTATTTGTAATAAGTAATCTGCAATGTATGTTCAGTGAGATGTTATTACCTGACCGCAAAACCGATACAACCTGACATAAATATGGTATAAAGTAAAGTAGATTTTTTTGAATTCAGGCCTGGGGCAAGGAGTATTAATGTAGAATGTATTAGAAAAGTCAAAGTAAACATCACAGAATAATATGTTTATTTAAGTACAAGAGTGAATTTTTTGTAAGTAGTGAATTTGATTTATTTGAAGTGACGTGTATAAACATAGCATGGTCACAAACAGAAATAAATTTAAATAATGGCTCATCAATTATTTTAATAGGCCTACACTGGGCAATGATTGTAGTGTTCATAGGAATGTTTCCATAGGAGTGACAGTGCTAATTATCCGTTTAATACTTTCGTATCCGTTTCCTGCAATCCATTTGTCCACCGCAACAATTTTCTGTACGACGACTCTAGTACATTATTACTCAATGGCCTGGATTTACATTTCCAAATAACGTAACTCCTTACAGCAATATAACATGAGTAAATGAGATATCTATCTCTTTTACTCATGATACATTGCCGTAGTGTTGAGTGACCCATTTTGCGATATATGATCTATCCTTCTATGGGGAATAACATCTCATTGTTTGTGTTGGTCTATTGTCTATGAGATTGTCGCAGACTGCCGTATGAACAGTACCGCAACGAATTTTAAATGGACGACTTCTAAAAAGAGGTATTTTTCGAAGTGTAATTTGCGACGATTACTCATAATATATCCGATAAATCTAATTTCTCCTATTTATGACCGTTTGGTTGATTTCATTTACTATTAGTAATAATCTGATGAAAATCTTAGGAAAAAGATTACCCAGTAAGTTATTATTAATAAAAATGTTCACAACCAACTCTAAAAATTGAGGAATGAGCGTAATACGGGGAAATTGAGAACCTAATATTTAAGTCGTTTAAAAATACGTTGCGTTTACGATTGTTGCGGTAGGTGCACGCAATCAGAACAGAATGTCGCAGTAACTTTTGTTTGTATATGTATATAATTATTGCCAATAACAATAAAATGTTGCTTCTAATCACATGAATATTATACCTAATTTGTTCTATAACTTTTAAGACAACAGTACCTATTGTTTAATTTGGTCCAATACGATTTATAAACAACTGAGGTTACAGTTAACTCGGTAACCATGAAGATTTGTTTCGTCCAAAGTTTTTTAGGCACAAGTGAGATTTCAATCAAGCGCTAATCATAGAGTTATATTTAGACCAATATGTTGTAAAAAGAACTGGAATCCCAGTCAACTTGCCATGAGGTTTATTAAATACAAAGTCCTTAAGAATCAATTGAAATAGCAGTCGACTAACCATGATGTTTTATTTAGTCCAAAGTTTTTATGCACAAATGAGATTGCAGTCATGAGTTGTATTTAGTCCAAGGCGCTTCAGACACATGTCAAATTCTAACCATAAAGTTTTATTTAGTCCAAGACGCTAATATATTAAAAAAGCAATAATAAAACTAATAAAATAGAATATTTGTACGGAATAGTTTTTGCAATGCTCTATTTCATATTTGTGCATTTAGTTTATTACCATTCTCAAAACTAATTCAACTGTTATTTGTTATGAACCTATATTTTTATCTTTAAAAATTGTTTAATTGAGTAATAAATTGGGCCTTTTGACGATTTTTAAATTTTTTTATGGTTACAATTATGCCAAATTTATTTTCCAGCTATCGTGGTTCATGTGATTAGAAGAACGTTGGTTATAGTGTAAATTCATATATTTAAAATTTGAGTGTAAGTAAACGCGAGCGTTTATTTAAGAGCGAGACAAGAATATTTAAGATGTCTAGAGGATAGACAGAGAAAGATGAGTCCGACTGAAAGATTGTCATATTAATTGTGTAAGTAGTTTAAGGACGTATAATTTTTAAATTGTTTATATAGATAAAAATATTCAATTCATTGAAATAAAGTGATGATATTGATTGAATGTGTTTTTCTCTTAGATCCTTTTTTATAAACCTTTATACTTTACACCTTATTACGTTAAAGGGTCGCCTCTCAGAATGAGGAGGACCTCAACCTTATTCTACCACGCTGGCTAATTGCGGATTCGCAGACTTCTCTCGCCTTTAAGAACAATACAGAGAGCTCTCAGGCATGCAGGTTTCCTCACAATGTTTTCCCTCGCATCCAAGTTAAATAAATTACCAGTTGATATATTGGAGATGTCTCTGAAAAAGTTCAAAGTTTGTATTAAACGTAAGCTTATAGAAAAGTCCTATTATAGTATTAAGAACTACGTCAACGATGAAAATGCTTGGGTGTAAATTATTGCTCTGACCAGGTTGCTTTTTTAATAGTTTTTAAAGGACAATGTGAGATGGTGATAACAAAAAAAAAATAACAACCGGCTAAGTTTGTTGTGGGCTTCTTAGACCAGGGCGCGTTTGGAACACTCGTAGCTTTAGTTTTAAGTTGACGAATTTATTTATCGCCATCAACACACTCCTATGTCATATCTTACATGTAATGTACGCATCAAAAGTGCCATCTATGTGCCTATTTGAATAAAGAAATATTTGACTTTGACTTTGACTTCATGTGATAAATTAAAAAAAAAATACGAGTAACAGATGGAAAATACAATTTTTTTAGTAATAGATAGTAGGTAAACGGTTTTTGATCGCTTTTATTTTATTAAAAATTGATTTTTTAAAAAATATTATAAAAACAGTTTGATATAAATGAATCTAAAATATTTCTGCGAAAGTCGCATCAAAATCGGTTCAGCAGATTGTGGTTTCTGTAATGCAAAAGTAAAACCAGAAATGTTTACTGAAATATTACTTAGTTTCAACAGTAAAATAATATCTCGCTGAAAATTGAAACTTCCAATATTGTTCCAACATGAAAGCAACATAAGTATCTAAGTTCCTTTCTTGAAGTCACAAAGTTTAATAAAGCAAATTTTTGCTAATTAAATTACTTTGCGTGTGCTAAAATATAAAAATAAACTATATGAGCGTATTTACGCGTTTGGAAGCCGTTTTAAGTTTACGAATTTAGTTATCGCCATCAACTCACTTCTATGTCATATTTTGCAAGTAATGTACGCATCAAAAGTGCCACCTATGTGTCTATTTGAATAAAGAAATACTTCACTTTGACTTTATATAGAGAACAACATTTTGAAGTGCTTGTGGTCTTAAATCTAATACGTTAACTGTGTACGTATGTCGTACAATACGATGGCAAAACGTATTGATATATGTATATTTCAACATTTCAACCCATTACCAACCCACTACAGAGCTCCCAACACTGCGTTTGACTTTGACTTTATATAGAGAACAAAATTTTGAAGTGCTTGTGGTCTTAAATCTAATACGTTAACTGTGTACGTATGTCGTACAATACGATGGAAAAACGTATTGATATATGTATATTTCAACATTTCAACCCATTACCAACCCACTACAGAGCTCCCAACACTGCGTTAGGGAGGTCGTCAAAAATTTCCCTCTTACTGAACTGAAAACTTCAATAGTTTACCAACTTGAAAGTAAAGTACACAAAGAGATTGCACGCTTCTCAAGTATCAAGTTTTATTATAAAATTTCTTGCTAATTAAATTAGTTTACATAATGGAATACAATTTGTTTGTGAAACTAACGGAACTTAATTTGTAAAGTGGCTCAAAAATATGCTTTATAAACTGGATTTTCCTGGCAACTATAAAATATTATATTTCATTATATAACTTATTGAATCATAATAGATCTTGAGACATCAAGTAGCTAGCTGTGTCTAGGAATCAGCTTTCGTATTTAAATCGTTTATTTGTCAAAATATGCTAGTTTCTTGGTCTTACAAGTACAGTACAGGTATATGCGGTGATAGCCCAGTGGGTAGGAGCTAGACTTCACTTTTGGGTGGCCGAGTTCGAATCCCAGCACGCACCTAAAACTTTCAAAAGCTATGTGCATGTTTTGTGATTAAAATATCATTTGCTTCAACGGTGAGGAAACCTGCATGCCTGAGAGTTCTCCATAATGTTCTCAAAGGTGTGTGGAGTCCACCAATCCGCACTGGGCCAGCGTGGTGGACTACGGCCTTAACCCCTTCTCATTGTGGGAGGAGACCCGTGCCCTGTAGTGGGACAGTAATGGGTTGATATGATGATGATGATCTGAATCTGATGATGAAGACCAGTCTGGTTAGAGTCTTCGGCCGTCACTGACACATTGCGACAAAGCCGCGTATAAAACCGATATGAAGATACCCAAAGGTAGGTAACCTTTGCGTCTAATTAAATGCAAATATATATTTAAATAGTAATATAGCTTTTTGTGAGAGAACTCGTCCGGGGAAGCACAAAGTTTATTTCTGCCGCTAAGCAGAATTGTTGCAATGCTGCGTTCCGGTATGAAATGCGTGGGTGCCGGTGTAGTTACAGGGACATGAGGTTTAACAACTACGCCTTAGGGTAACTGACACAGTGAGGCACTTTGCATTAAATGCTTCTTGCATGCCCTGCGAAGTGTTGCTGTCGTCAGGACTGCCATCTTCTTGGTCCGTCAATTTAAAAAAAAAAAAAAGAGCGTCATAAACAAACATGTTTCCCGGTATTGTTACTAGAGTGCGCTCTTTCCATACCATCTAAATCGTAGTTATAAATAAATAAATACATGGCGCAGTGGGCAGCGACCCTGCTTTCTGAGTCCAAGGCCGTGAATTCCCACAACTATATTTCTACAAAATTTCTGTACTCTTTATTTCTACAAAAATAAAGAATTATTATTATTCTTATTATTATTTATTCGTACAAGTTACAACAACAGTTTATATTGGGAAACAGTTGACAGTTGAGCTAATTTAATAGAGCCAGACATCCAGGAGGGACGTTTAACTTTAACCCAGTTTGAATGTTGCCGGCTTGTTTTGTACAGCATCCTCGCAACAAACTCTGGCAACAAAGTCTTGCAAGTCACAAAACTTCGTTGTTGTCTTTAAAGTTAAAGTATTATATTGAAAACTGGCAACTACCCGCTTCGTCTGTATAATATAAAATTTAAGATGATAATTGCCTGTAACATCATGTTATAATTATTTTTGTACGCAATACAGTTAAGTAGATAAACAAAATTATTGCAATAAAAAAAAATCTAGAACGAAAGCCCACCGACCCGTATTAGATTAGCGTGGTATGTTTGAGTTATATTTCCTTTTCTCCACAGAATTAAGAACATACAGAAACCGTGTACACGACTAATATTGAATCATCGAAAACTACTCTACTTTAGTTGTGTTTCTCGAACAGGCGGTTAGTCAATTTACTCCATTTGGCAGACAGTAATTATTTTACCTCTTATGTTCTTAATGTTTACCATAAAATAAGGAAAATGGATTTTTTTTTTTATTCAGTAACATTCCGCGGGTGAGTGAGACGTGGGCGGGGCGTTTCCCTTGTTTTTGGACACAATGCAATCAATAATTGCTGAATGAGGGTCCTGTATGTTCTTTATTCTAAGCTATTCTCATATGAAGATAATATGAACTGAATAGTGCAGTAGGCAACTCTGTTCCTTGATCCCATCTGTCCCAGCAACGAAGACTTGTCGAATTCCTAACTCGTCTCTGATTAGTATCTACCTACGGAACTATCTAGAGTTAAAATTGTAAGTATTTATTTCCAATTATTTTATAAGTTGTTAATTAATTCATACATTTCTTTATTCATTCAGTTTCCTCTGTATATGTGTTTACTTTGTATAAAATGTGTGTGCGCAATAAAGCTTTCAAACAAACAACATAACATTTTACTAAACTCTCATAATACAATTATAAAGAACTGGAACACTATAAAATACACTTTGTATTTATAATAATAATTATTATTTCAGGTATCGAGTGTTAGCTTTTATTAAAATAAGATGTTAATTTTATTGAAACTTTTGAAACATTACGTAAGTTGTATAAAATAAAAGTACTGATTGTTAAAAATTTAGTTTAAAATTATAAATATTGTTCAAACTTCCGTAAAAATATGTTTAATTTAACTTGTAGATTTTCAAAGAGATGTTTAACGATTTTCATATTTTTAAATCCTTAGTAGCTCAATTTTGACTTCCGGTAATTATGATAAAATAATGTGATTAATCAAAATGAATACTCTTTTAAAATTTCATTTTGGTTTCTTAAAAGAGAGGGAATCAGTCTTCATGGAGCTGCTAAGCTAGTTGGTAGTGTTGTGGTGTAAGAAGAAATTATTAAATATATCTGCAGCCGAATAAGTGTTTTTAATACGAGATTCATATTTTTTGTTAGTAAAAATACATTATTTCTATGTAACTGAAAGATAATACGTAACATACTGATGCACAATATTCGAATATGCGAATCACAGCCGCTATTATCTTCAGGATGCTGGGATGTGAGCTACGTCTTTTGCGGATTGTGGGATAGTTATGCATTTATGTTATTAGTTTATTAAATGCATTCGAATGCAACCTCGATGCCGATGTAAACAGCAGAATGAGAGTATCTGCTTCTACTGCTTTTGGAAAGCTTCGATCTAAGGTATTTCGATCGCATGATTTCAAGCTCTCAACAAAGGCCTCCGTTTATTTAGCAATAGTACTACCAACTTTACTAAGACTGCAGAAACGTAGTGCTTATACCGCAAGCATATTCGTACCTCAAGTGCCTACGTGAAATTATGAACGTTCCGCAAATGTCGGGGATTGAGGTTTATATAACAAGGCGCCAACTCCGGTGTGGACACATATCCAGAATGGGTGAAGAAAGAGTGGCTAAGCGCATATTTTACTCTCAATTGCAGGTTGGTAAGCGTAAACAGGGCGGGTAACTTTTATAGCGCTCATAATCATGTGCCGCTTTGCCGTGAAGTAATGTGATATGGACCCATCAGTGAGGGAATTTGAGGCAGAAGGTCCGCCGCGATGGAGACACGTCGTAACCAAAAAAGTATCTGAGTTTGAAGTTAAAAGGTGCAAGAACGCGCAGTTAAAGGCCAGACCGTCGCCCGCCATATATCCCTATCCCTATCCCTACTAATATTATAAATGTGAATGTAAGTTTGTTTGTTACGTTTTCATGCAACAACTACTAAACCGATCATCACGAAACTTTGTACACATATTCCTGAAGGTATTAGAAGTAATATAGGATGCTATTTATCCCGAAATTAAGCTCAGTTCTCTTGGGAGAGGGGACGAAAATGTATGATGATTTTACAACAGGCTTAGCTATCCTGAATACATAAAGTGCTGCCACATTTATGAGATTTTCGAAAAACAAAAACAAAAGCGGACGAAGTCGCGGGCAACAGCTAGTATTACAATATAATTGGTAGATTACCTACTGACCTGCTGTCAATGTTCGCACATTTAAAACAAAAAGTGGTTATGCCAGCCACTTGAAAGCACATCAGGTACGCTCATAATGGTGTCTAGAAGGAGTCGCGGTGGTCGGATACGGCCAGGAGGAATATAAATTCCAAACACTATTTTATCAAACACAAATTTGAGTTTGTTAAAGCATAGAGTTGTGCTAAAACGAAAATTGCTCAATCGTTTAGTCGGGGAACCGTGCTCCACTCCGGGCAATGATGTGTAAAACGGCCGCACTTGAGCAAGCGAATCTGCGCGAGCTGGCGACACGCCAGCGGCCTGTGTGAACGTAATGGATTTATTCCTCGTTATAGGCTGTGTAATACAAAATTTTGTCTTTATCCTTATGATGCTTCAAGATTCTGTTGCCAACCGATTCAATCATTATTACTATTACTTACTATCGTATTACCTACTAACAAAGTATATTTAAACTACATTTTAAGAGCCTTTTACAGAGATTTAAACGCGTGTCTATACCCGTTAAGCAATGTAGTGACGGCAGATTAGGACACGGTTGTCACCTGGAAATCTCGCAGAAACTCTCATAAAAATGTATGGCGGCCAAGGTAGGTACAGACAGAAATAAAAAAAATACTTTTTTGCTTCGGTCACTTGCCCTTTTCACTTTTATCTCCAAGTTATGATAACATAAGATCGGTTTTGGTGTAAGTAAGTTGAAATACCATCTCAGCAATTATTTTCAAAGGTAAAAATTATCATCAGCTTGACTTATGTTCCATTGCTGGCCACAGATTACTCTTATATACCTAGATCTAGATCTTAGAAACACAACGCTGCTCGCTCCGACTCTTCATTATCTTTTTAATAATCGTTATCGTTAGGGTATGTCTAGGTACGAAGTTGTAGTTCTCATCCTCTATGAAAGTAACGGCCCGTTAATTGGCTCAGAATTTTGATATGAATGAATGACACTCTAATTATTAAACTAAGAGTATTACTGGTCCACTACAGGGCACGGGTCTTATCTCAGAATGAGAAGTGTATAGGCAGCTGTCCCCCACGCTGGCCAAGTGCGAAATGGCGGGCTTTACACGCATTAAAGAACACTATGGAGAACTCTCAGATATGCAGGCTTTCTCACGATGTTTTCCTTTACCGTTAGAGTAAATGATATTTAATAGCTTTAGACGCATATAACTTCAAAAGGTTTCAAAGCTGAAGGTTCGTGCTGAGGATAGAACTTGGTACTCTTGAAAGAGTGCAAAATCTATAACCACTAGGCTGTAACTACAGTATCATAAGTAGCATTATGAAATATTGGGTAAGATAAATATGTTGTATTACATTTAATATAATTATTTGTAAACTGAAAAATGAAATTAACAAGTTCATAAAACTAAGCAAGCTCCAAGTAATGACGTATAAAAATCGGAGTCCGCGGATTCCTAGGAGTTGGCGTCGTTCCAATTGACTCTGCGATATAGTTTAAACGCGTTTCGCCTCGCTCGCTGACAATACGGAAGCCTTCCTTTTCTTGTTTATTGACTGCAGCTATTGCTTTTGTAGATTTAAAAGGTATCTTAATAAACGAACAGTTATTTCATACTTCTTGGCAAAAACAGGCAAGGAACTGCTGTGATTTTACGTTACTATTTCCTTTACTTATAAAGCGGTGATTGTCCCATGAGTAGGATTCCGACTGTACTTCCGGGGGGTTTGGGTCCGAAGTAGATCCCAACTTTAATTTTTCTAAGTTATGTGCGTTTTAAGCAATTTAAATATCACTTGCTTGCTTGGTGACGTATAACATTGTGAAGAAACGACAGGGGAAATTTGGGAATTTATTATTTTTTAATTTTCTCTGGTCTGGTGGGAGGCTTCTGCCGTTAGTTAACACCCGACAAACGTGCCGTTAAGTGATTTCCCGTTCCGATACGATGTCGCGTAGAAACCGATTAGGGGTATATGTTTAATATAACTGCCATAGCAACTTGCGAGATTAGTGATTTCAAAGACACATAATGTATACTGACTTTATTCCATGGACTAATTAGGCGGTGGCTACAGTGGTGGGTATTTTGTTCCACTACACGTTAGCCCTTGATTTTTGCATCCTCAGGAGATTTTGACTTTACAATGAATAATTGTCATGGTAAAGTCAACATCTCCTGAGGATGCTCCAGTTTCGGAACGTAACGTTCGTAGAGGGTACATTGCCGAGGATCTGTTTCGTGTGGAGTAGGTATACGGTTAATTTTCATAATATATTATGGATTTCCGCAAAGTAACGCCTGCTTCTATCCAATATTTAAAAACGGTGAGCTTGACCGTGCAGGCTCGACTTAAAATAAAGTTAAAAAAACTAAATTAGCCCTTGACTGCAATATCACCGGATGATAAGTGACGATGCAGTGTAAGATGGTAACGTGCTAACCTGCTAGGGGTATGACAGTTTTATTAAACCCAACCCCTAATCGGTTTCGCGATATCGTTCCAGAACCCTTAATTTATTTTTTATTTTTACACCACTCTTTATTTGTACACCACTATAAAGTTAGGAAAAAAAAACAATAGAAATACAAAGACAGAAGTAGAATACAAAAGGCGGCCTTATCGCTTAGTAGCGATCTCTGCCAGGCAACCTTTGGATTAGGACAAGATGAGCGAGAGCGGACAGGTGGTGTAAAATTATTATAAACCTACATTCAAGTAGTTAAATACAAATACATAAACAAAATTGCACAAATAAGAAAAATATAATAAACTAGCTGTTGCCCGCGACTTCGTCTGCGTTTGATTTTGTTTTTAAAGTATTCAGTATCGCTAAGCCTTAAATGAGTATAGTAGTATATATATCTATATATATATAACACGTGACTGTCAATTAATTATAGACAAATAATTTGCAATAAAATAAAATTGCGACTATAATTAAAGATCTAAGCTATCCTATCTCTTAAGTTGGACCAGACTGCTCACGGTGTGCCCATTTAATTCAAAATCGGTTAAGTAGTTTAGGAGTCCATCGCGGACAAACATCGTGACAGGAGATTTATATATATTAAGATATAA
Organism: Pararge aegeria; assembly: GCF_905163445.1. Taxonomy (NCBI): domain Eukaryota; kingdom Metazoa; phylum Arthropoda; class Insecta; order Lepidoptera; family Nymphalidae; genus Pararge; species Pararge aegeria. The sequence continues at coordinate 9,471,510 of NC_053201.1, forward strand.
AATAATAAACTAATATATACATAAATACTTGTGAACATATAGATAATAAAAATAAACATAATCAATTACTTTTTCGGGGGGGTGGTAACTAGCCACGGCTAATAAAGAATAAGTATCGAAAGAAAATACAAAATAAGCCCAGAGTAAGTTCTATTTAGTTTAACTTTCGCACGTTAAAACATTATAAAAACACTGTTGAGTATGCGCCAATTATGATGTAGGTAAGTAATGGATCATATTTAAAATACTAGCCTTTCTAGTTTTAATTAAGGCTTAAAAAATAAACTCACCGATGTAATAAAAACCTTGCCCGCTAATAACTATTACGTGTTGTAAATCTAACTTTAAGCTGACTTTAATTCATGCATAAATTCAAACCTTTTTTGCATTCGTAGCTGTACGATTACAAATATGTAGTGTAGTTTATGCGAAATACTTAGAAAAACTGTAAGCTACAGTAATTATTGTTTGCGTGTAGAAATGCTTAATTTTTAATTAAAACAGCGACATTTCAAGACTCTGTCGGATCTCGCTTCGGAGAAATTATACTGGCGTATAACAGTACTGGTATAGTTAATAGTAGAGGTAGACCGAAAGAAAGATGGGTTAACGAAATAATAAGAAAAGCCGGTGAATATTGGTTAATTAAAGCAAAGGACAGACTGTCGTGGGGAAAACTGGAGGAGGCCTTCACCCGTATAGGGGTCCATAGTGAAACTTGATTTTATTATTTATTACTACGAATTTAATATATATATATAGATATAATTTTTATGCATGCACATATTATAATGTATTAATAATTGATAAAAATGTATTATGGAAATAAAGAGGCTATAATAATAATAATACTGGAATACTATTCTGTAGGTGCCTCTTTTAATTGACGGCCGATTGACGCAGTTGGCAGCGACCCAGCTTTTTGTGTCCAAGGCCGTGGGTTCGATTCCCACAGCTGGAAATTTTTTGTGTAATGAACATGTGTGCTTTTCAGTGTCTGGGTGTTTATCTTTATATTATAAGTGTTTATGTATATTATAATGTATATTATTCCTAAAAATATTCATCAATCATCTTAGTACCCATAACACAAGCTACGCTTACTTTGGGGCTAGATGGCGATGTGTGTATTATGGTACCTAGTATATTTATTCATTTATTCTCATGTTATTTGTTATGACGGCCGACTGGCGCAGTGGGCAGCGACGCTGCTTTCTGAGTCCGAGCGTGGGTTGGATTCCCAAAACTGGAAAATGTTTGTTATTCAGTGTCTGGGTGTTTATCTGTATATTATAAGTATTTGTGTATATTATTCATAAAAATATTAATCAGCCATCTTAGGACCCATAACAGAAGCTACGCTTACTGTAAGGTTAGATGGCGTTGTGTGTGTTGGTCGTATTATTAACTGTAAACTGTAACGTTAATCAACATTAGATAGATTTTACCCACAGAATTAAGAATATACAGAACCCCATTATTGTATGCAGTGCATTGTTTCCAAAAAAGAGGGAAAACGCCCTCACGTCTCACATCTCACGTCGCTCACAATTTTATCCCATTTTCTCCATTTTATGGTTAACTTTTAGAACACTAGAGGTAAAATAATGCGGTTAACAGCTAAATTTAATGATTTGACCACTTGTCCGAGAAATACTACTAAAGGTTTTGATGAATCTCTATTACTCGTGTACACGGTTAAAATAACTAACAGGTACTAACCTGACCGAACCTAACCGAATGGGCCTCTATTAACTAAAACCACAAAGATTTTTTCTGTAGGTACTTAATATTATAAATAACTAAAAAATAGCTTTTTTAGTAATGCCATTCTTGTTGCATATGAGCGATATTATAGCATTGTAAAAATGCAAAACGTTCATGCTGTAAATAACTTCCACTAACGCCATGTATACTCATTGTACTTACTGAAAAACATTTCAATTGCAGAAAAAGTCCACAAGTAACTTAGTCCAGTTTAACAAGGCGGCTGCTCGAGATATAATTTCTAGAAAAAAAGTCAATATTTCTAGAGATATCTTCGTAAGATGCTCCTGTAACGAGGGTCGGCGATTAACGCGAAATTCTTGAATTCAAATCCTTGAAAGTTGACCCGGTGGATATTAAACAACTCGTGTTATGTATATAGATTTTAGGGTTGGAATATTCTTTACCATTATAAAAATAACCACTATAAAATAAAAAAAAATATTATGTGGAGGTGCTGGGATTTGAACCCAGGACTTTCAGCATGCGAAGCAGACACTCTACCACTGAGTTACTGAGAGATGCGTAAAACTAGTAACGTGTGTATACGGTATAATAGATACTGACTACCTATGTTTTATTTAACAATAATAATCTTTATTGAAAGGTATAAACCTAGTTATTAAAATATAAAGAGATACATTTAAATAACAAAAAAATAATAATAAGTAACGATATTTTTTTTTAATAAATTTTAATAGTGTTTTTTATTTTTTTAAGCATTATTAAGAATTTAAAAAAAAAAACAAAAAAGAATAAATGATAGTAACAATAAAAATATTGGAAACGCACGTCCGTCATTAAAATTACTCTTTCTAATAACAAGCGTCATAGTTTACACCCGTAAACTATGACGCTTGTTCTGTCTTCTTATCTATCTATCTTATACCTAACCTTTAATAAATCACTACAGTTTCTTTTCTATCCGCCTCATGATGCACCGAAAGCCAGTGCTTGAAAATCGAGCCGTCCAGACCTACTGCCAAAGTTCTTAGGATCTCACTATCGGAGGCTCGCAAACGACTCCAAAATGTTGCGATTCGCGATCTCATGATCGCAAAGAAATTCGGTACTCTGGCCCTAGCGAGAATTTTATGTGATCGCTACTTTATAAAACTACTGGCGCTGGTTTTAACCAGCATATTTCTCACCATGCCTCTATCCTGTAAAATTTTAAAATTTATATAATAATTTAAAGCGGTGATAGCCCAGTGGTTAGAAGTCATGCTTTATCATAGTAGTCGGTGAGCCGAGTTAGAATCCCAGCCGTGCCCTGTAGTGGGCCAGTCACGGGTTTATAATAACGATGACGATTCATCATCATCATATCAACCCATTACCGACCGACTACAAGGCACGGGTCTTCTCCCACAATGGGTTAAGCCCACCACGCTGGCCCAGTGCGGATTGGTGGACTCCACATAACTTAAAAAAGTTAAAAGTGCGAGCTGGGATTCGGACTCGGCCTCCGAAAGTTGAGTAGAAGTTCTGCCCACTGAGCTATCACCGCTTCACTGAATTTCATGATGGCGATCATAAAATCCTTTTTTTAAAGAACTTCAATTAAATAAAATTATATTAGTAGCAGTAGAGTTTTTTGTGACAGAGCTCGTTCAAGGCAGTATTACCGGGGCGTGGTTTCTGTGTAATTACAGTCATCTATGCCTCAGATTGAACAGAGGGTAACACTTTGCAGGATGTGTTTCTAACATGCCCTACGAAGTGTGCCCAGATTATAGGTGATGATTTGCCACTTATTTATTTATTTATTTATACACTTTATTTGTACACCACAAATAGGAAAAAAAACAATGGACACAACAAAAATAAACTTAAAAAGTAGGATACAAAGGGCGGCCTTATCGCTTAGTAGCGATCTCTTCCAGGCAACCTTAGGACTTACCGTCCGATGGGCTAGCTGCTTGGTCCATCAATTATTAATTTAAAAAAAATGCAAACTTTTTGTAATTACGCCGTATGTATGATTAGAAAAATGATTGTTTATGCAAAACACTTTGATTGCAGGAAAAGTCGGCAAGCAAGCTGTTTGCGTGCCAAAGCGCGTAATTATGATTAACTTGGCGGCACCTCGCGGCATCGCTTCTGAGAAACGAAGCGGATATTTCTAGAAAACTCGATGCGATTGTGTGAGAAATTAAAGGAAATCACAATAGAGCAGGGCTTCCTAACCTGGGCGCCATGGCCGTAGAAAGTACAGAGGTGCACCGCGAGGCTCCTTCTTCCTTCATTACTTAAAAAAAAATAACTTTTTAATTGTCTTTGTGCAGCGGTGTCACGGCATTTAAAATTGTGTTGAGATCACCAAACTCAGACATTCCATTGTTGGCTGTATTTCTCATTTCTATGTTAAAATTTATTATTTACTTACTATGGTTTCATTTCTTTTATAATCATCACATCAACCCATTACCGGCCCACTACAGAGTTAGGGTTTCCTCCCACAATGAGAAGGAGTTAAGGCCGTAGTCCACCACGCTGGCCCAGTGCGGATTGGTGGGCACACACCATTATCAGGCATGTTTTCCTTCACCGTTGATGCAAGTACCCTCTACGCACATTTCCGAAACCGGAAATTCCACTACACGTTAGCCCTTGACTTTAGCATCCTCAGGAGATGTTGACTTTACAATGACAAATATTCATTGTTAACTCAATGTAGTTGTGCTAGCGATTGACACGTGACAGCTACGCCATATTACTTATTGTGACGTCCATACAATACAATAGCCGATGTTTAATTGCTCAATTAATAATGTTTTCTTGTTTTCCGAGACACAGTCTCAACTAGTTCGGAAAACAGGTATAATTATTGTGTGTGTAAAATAAAACAAAATTTGTATACATTTTTGATTCTGTCTTGTTTTTCTTTCATGACAAATAAATCATTTTTTCATAAAAAAAATAATATGTATTTGCTTTATTGAATTCTTGGTAATTCTTAAGTAACTATATTTAAATCTTCCAAATAGATCAACCAATATATAGTATGTAAAATAACTAACCGGAAACTAATGTCTTAAAATATTATTGGTTTGTTTTATTTGAGCCGTTTAAAACTCACTACTACTTTTAATTCTTAAGTAAAGAAAAATAAAAAGTAAAATGATGTTTTCAAAAAATAAAATAGAAAGTAATTTGGAGGTGCTGGGATTTGAACCCAGGACTTTCAGCATGCGAAGCAGACACTCTACCACTGAGTTACACCCCCGATGCTTGAACGTTTCAAAAACTAGTACGGTCTAGAAACCAACTTATAAATGGATACCGTCTGATCATTTTTTTTAACTTTCACCCACCCATTGATTTAGTATGTTACTATCCCTTCCACCACGCTATCCACACAAATACCAAAGTTGAGTCCACTAATAAAATGAGTCTACCAAAGTCCTAAATTTTTAATCAATGTAATCCAACATTTTCGAATTTCTATCTGCAATTCGAATATATTGGATAACATTGATTAATAATTTAGGACTTTAGTAGACTCATTTTATTAGTTCTTCCTATTCAGTCTCTAATCTGGAGATTTTGGATTAGATCATATTTGATTATTTATGAAATGTACAATATAGATTAGTATATAATATCTCTAACTTCTGGGGTTATAGGGCGACAGTGCTATTACTAGGGGGGTTGCTATAATAACCACTGGATATAGATATACTAATATAATATACCGTGTGTAATATAACAGTACACTGCTAGACTAAATTTATCTACCAACGGGAGGGCTCTCCCATTATCACCAGTACCCAGTAGACGGGTTGGTGATCGGAGTATATGGTGGTAGTAGTAGCACAGAGGACGCTGCTGCCCGTTATATTCCCTTAGTCGTCTCGTACGAAATCCACGGGAAGAGAAGGGGTGGTGACAAATGTATTCTGATCTGCCACGGTAGGAGCAATTTGGGAACATAACTTCAGATGTGGTGTGATGTCACGGAGGAATCGATAAGGTTCTTATATAACTTAACTCGTTACTATCTTCTGGCTGCATTATCACTTAACAGCAGAAGATTGAATTCATAGCAAGGCACATGAGTTTGGGGGAATATTTTCTCCCGGGACGAGCTCTACATGCGCTGTACGAGGGGGGCACCGTTGCGTGCCGTGCGTTCTTAGACGATCCCGGAGCCTCCCAAAAATGTGCCGAGGATTGCCATCGAGGGGGTTTCAGTGGGTAAAAAACCCACATAACCCGATCTTCCCTGAGGTCCCGTGAACAAAAAAAAAAGAAGATTGAATCAAGGGCTTAATTGTAATAAAAAAAATTACTAAATATGTAAGCCCCTAAATCTAGCCATGATTATCATACTGTATTTTTATTGACTTACATGTAATGTTCCCTTTGTTACCTATGCTTAAATAACAATAGATATAGAGTGTAGAGACATAAGTTGTATAATATTGTATATAGATTAGAACCTTCTTCAAGGGTACTTAGACATCGGATCAAGATCTGTGGAGACTGTCATCACTCGATGCTAGGTCGAGCATGACATTTTAACGAGCAAAACACAACTATCACCGATCGCCTTAAAATTAGGGTGACAATGGTGCCAATAAATCTGATGTGTATATACACTAAAATATATATACCGGCTGTATACTGTATTGATTTTTAATGGTTAAAATATGATATTGGATATATTTAAACTTATTAGATTTTAGAGGAATGTGCAGCGTCCAAATAAACTCATGTGAGTTTCAGGATGCGAAGAATAATAATTTTAGTAGTTTGTGTAATAAAAAATAAATAAAATAAAAATAAATAAATATATGCATGTTTGAAAATAGTGCTGGCCTTGTTTATTAACTACACAGTGAATAGGATGGCACTACTTTTACAACCGTCGATTGAGTTCCATTTAGAGATTTCTGTACAACAGAATTTGACTCAAAAAATCCTAATCCTTAACTGACAGATGAGAAATTAGTACTAATTCATTATTTCCTATTTTAAAGAATACTTAATGTCGATTGTGTAATATTCTGCATTATTTAATAGAATATGACATGCCTTGAATATGAACTTTGTTGATTTTTTTTAGTAAAATCAAGTTTGACAACGATATTAAATTCTGAAAAAAAAGATCAGTCTTTTTAATCGTTAGGATTTGTTACACTAAACATTTTTGAATAAGTTAACTTATTCAGCTAGTTTTGTTTCTTATTTGAATTGAATAGTTGCACTGCTGTTGCTACATCAAAAATTAATAATGTAACTGACTGACTGACAGACGTGAAAGTAATAACTATCCTTTTACCACTGTTTATTATTGAATATTTCGGGTAAAACAGGTCAAGCCTAGTCCGGCTTAAGTCAGTGTTTGATCATGAATTTCGGATCAGTTGACATGCTACGTTTACAAGACCATAATAACGATAAATTTTCCGGTTTCATAACAGAAATGCAGTTAATAAACAAGAAAATATGCGCCTAAAAAAGTTTTGGATTAAAAATATAGGTACAGAAGGTGCGTGGTCAATTTAACTAGAGAAAACATGGTCATCCTACTGCGGATTAACAATCTCCGTATATTTGCACCCTTGGGCACTGAACAGGTTTTTGTTTGATAAGTCTAGTCGGATTTGTCATAACCCGCCTTCAAGCTGTTGACCAAAGGAGCTTGTTAGAACAACAGACAACCCTTGTGTTTATTTTATGTGTAAAACTTTGTACCACATTTTTTCTATTAGACTTACACACTGTTTCTGAAATCCTGGTCACTATGGATTAGCCTGGACCGACCGATTATTATTCTTTTATATCTCTACAAGTCTACAATCTCACCTGGTGGTAAGTGGTGATAAGATGGTAACGGGTTAACCTGTTATCGGAACAGCAGTTATATTTTTCGGAAATAGCTTAGAATTTCTTTCGGGAATGGAAGTTACGTGAATGCTTTCAAAAAAATCGTAAATAATTAAACGGGCTATAATTCAATCGCGTTTATTAAAAACCGCTAATGCAGGCTATTTTGCACGTTTAGTCTGTCTGTTTGTAGAAGGTTTTGAATCCGTTTTGATTTTCTTATACCAGTTCTGTGATTTTAGTTTCACAGCGATGTCAATAGAAGTATTATTTCTCAAAAGTTTTTCTTGTCAGTATAAATAGCTCTTTTAATTTCGTCTCAAAATTAATATTTGACACCCCGTTTTGTTGTTTATTTGGCCTTCTAACAATAGTCCGATAATTTGAAATGCATTTAAAAACAAAATTTAAAGTAAACCCTTTTGATGTTACGTAGTAAGTGAAAGAGAAACGCTAAGGAAAGTAGGAATTGGAGAGAGCTGGGGTAAGGGCCAGAGAAGACTTCTACCGCAAGTAACAAATAAAAAGCCATAACGCCAGCTATTAAAACATTAACATAATGAAACAAATATGTGATTAAGATTTGTTAAAATATGTATTAAGTTTGATTGTGTAATGTAGTAAGTAAATTTTAATAGGAATGGTAGTGAATAAATGGCTTTTTTATTTTATTTATTTAAATGCTTGTGATGCTTTCACTGCGAGATCGAATATGTAGGTCACTCAACTCAGTCAACGATTACAAAAGCTTATTTAAGGATTTGGTTATCTTACCTGATACATTTCTTAAATAAACTACTGTAACTGGTAACTACGCTTACTACTGTAAAATAATAACTGGTTAAAGCCAACTATTACGAAAGTCTTTTTGGAGTTTAGTTAATTACACGGTTTTTATTCAAAATGAAAACAAAATGTTTTCATTTAGTTTTCTAACCACTATAATAATTTACCAGTTTTGCAAGCTCTAGTTTTAGTGGCTCTTCTGACAGTTTTGTTTGTTTGTCCATAAATGCGGAGCGCTCTAGACCCAACTGTGCATAGTAACTAATCGCATTATTTAGTTATTTTTTCAAATTCCATCAATTTAGTGACTGCGTCAAGCAAGTAAACTCGTCAGCTCGTCAAATATCGGGCCGTGATCCGATTAATATTTTCCGGCTAGCCGGTTTGTGGTATCGTAATGAATAAACAAAGCCGCGTAAAACTCGGCCGTTTCCAAATTGAATTCATTTAAAGTAACAATATATGCAAATAAATATTGAAATATTATTTATTTTTATTCGATTATAAAACGCAAAAAAAAATGGACTGATGAAGTTAGTTACAAAAAAATATGAAATCCCCTCGTCTTAACTTCATGTACTTTGGTAGGTTTCCTGTTAGAGATCGCTTTTAAGCGTTAAGGAAGCCTATTGTACCTTTCCTTGTTTATTTTAATTGTGTTTTTTTTTCAAGGCTTTGTATTTGGTGTACAATAAAGTGTATTTGATTTGATTGAAAATTGAGAGGTGTAAGGCGTAGTGGCGTATTATTTTTCGCGTGCGGTCGGCGATGTCTTTGACCCGTTACCATAGCGACCATATGCGCCGCCCGCGCCGGCCCGACTAGCTCCTTACCCGACCGGTATATCCCTACTTCCCTACTAATATTATGACAATGTGAGTTTGCTACGCTTTCACGCAAAAACTACTTAACCGATCCTCATGAAACTTTGAACACATATTCTTGGAAGTGTTCGAAGTAATATAGGATACTTTTCATCCCGACATTAAGCTCGGTTCCTTTGTGAGAGGGGATGAGTGTTTGACGACTTCACACCATAACTCTGACAAATTATAACCGATTTAAATAATTATCTTTGTACTATAGAGGTTATAATATGTGTTTAATTTTGCCCAAACTGTGGTAGGAAGCTGATATTAAACTTCACTCGGGTGAAAAATGAAGCGAGACACAGCCGGGCTAATATTTACTCGTCCTCGTTTACTTCTGAAATCAATTAAATAAAAAAAATATAATAAGACAATACACACATCGCCATCTAGAACCAAAGTAGGTATTAGCTTGTGTTATGGGACTAAGATAACTGATGAATATTTTTATGAATAATATACATAGATAATTATAATATAGATATAAACACCCAGACACTGAAAAACATTCATGTTCATCACACAAACATTTTTCAGTAGTGGGAATCGAACCCATGGCCTTGGGCTCAGAAAGCAGGGTCGCTGCAAACTGCGCCAATCGGCCGTCAAAGAGACGTCACCTTTATGGATTATAATTTGCATTTATGATTGACTGATTATTAACTTTGGGCGTTTAGATAATAAAAGTATTACAGTGTATTTTATATTTCCCGTTGATTTTAATGACGAAGACTTTTTACACGATAAAGGCCTTGTACGCCGGAAATGGCCCACATTATCATCGGATTATAGAACGAAATCCTTTAATTAAAAGTTTAGTCTGCAGTTTAAATGAACGCTGTGATCCAAGTCTCCGGATTATAATCGGTAAATGATCTTTTCGAAACGGACCCATCACTCAAGACTAGTTTCTGTTCTTATTCCCAATAACAAGACTTACAAAGTCTGAATTTTATTTATTTATTTAAGATAGCTGATGAATATTACTTATAATATACATATAAACACCCAGACAATGAAAAACGTTCATGATCATCACACGAAAATTTTCCAGTTGTGGGAATCGAACCCACGGCCTTTGACTAAGAAAGCGACCTGCGCTGCCCACTGCGCCAATCGGCCGTCAAAGCACCCGTTACACAAGTTATTCTAATATATTCTGTTCTTCTATTATATTAGTTGGTTATAGGCTACGGATGATGACTAATTTATAGTGATATTTAGTCCAAGTGTAGGTAAAAAAACAATATTGGAATGCAAAATAATTGCATACTGAAATCGAATTCGGCCATGTTACGATCTTAAAGTAGTGTTTTTCTAATATAATTGACGTTTAATCTCTAAATACTCTAATTAAAAAAATTATACCGCTTAAGCGATGGTAGTAAACCCCTCAGGCACTAAAACTTAAGGCACAGACGGACAGCGTTAGTGTTGTCCCTGGGGTAAAGAGATGAAATTTTATGTCCACCGAGCATAATGCGGTCGTTAAAGTTGCAAAATATTTAATGAAATGATAAAAAGTGTGATGTGCGAAGTTTTTAACGACAGCACGCTGAAAGTTAGCCGAATTGTTTTTTATGGAGTATAAATTTCAAGTTCTGGTGTTAAGAAACATTCACAAATTGAAAAATGAATGAACACATTTTAATAATTGTTTAAAATGTAGGTACATACTGAAAGAAAGGGGCCTCCCCCATTCTTTTCAAGCAGTAGGTTGATATATACAAAATAATATGTATATTACAACGTGTAAATGAACACCGAAATATTACTTCAAAGGCCTTAGAGGTACATTATTGACTGTCTCTGAGACTTATCTGTGAACCGAAACGCTTTTGAGTAAAAAAATTTTTGAGTAAACCGCTGCCATAATTTTTGTTGGACGAAATCAGATACAGCTAAATTAAGTTACAAATTTAATTACATCACATGTTAAATTAAAATCAAGTGAGTGAGGTACGCGCCAAGCAGCGTAGGTACTATGCACGTATCGGTCTTTTATCTAGAATAGGGTTGTCATAATTAAACACTTGGCTAATTAAAAAAAAAATGTGCTTCTTTTGATTTAATTTTCTTACAGGGTCTTACTTATGAAATATAGGTATATGCATCCTACAAGATTATTTCGTAATTCAGTTACATATCTATATATATATATATATACATATATAGATATATCTACGGGCACTTAGTGGCTCCATCGTACCGTATGAGTAGTAATTTGTTGATCTTCTACATGAATTAGGTACTGTAAAAATGTTGATGTTGAAAAGATCAACTGCTGAGTTTCTTGCCGGCTTCTTCTCGGGGAAAACTGCCTTCCGAACCGGTGGTAGTGTCACCACAAACAGTCATACTTTAATGAATTAATTTTAAATTTGAATTTTTCATTCGAATTATGAGTTTGAATTCTTTTTTATCTGTGTAACAGTTTCGATAACATTTATCTTAATAAAACAGCTCACTCCGTAGCCCCAGATCCAAAGTGGCGGATCCATTAGTGCAGACGTTGTTGATAATTTGCATTCAGCAACGATACAATCGTCTGCGAGCTGGCAGCGACCTGTTACAAGCACTGCGTACATCTCGCCTAATTTCAAAACACGATTTGCATTATAATCCAGCATTTGCATATCCTTTGATCATCACATAGTATAAAGTGAAGTCTGTTTGTAACGGTAGTTAATATAACTAGATATATATAACTACGTAGAAATGAATGATTTTCAATACTTTGTACGGGAGCTATGGTGATACGCTCGAAAAATTCAAAATTCATTTATTTCAAGTAGGCCTAATATAAGCACTTTTGAAACGTCAACTCTGTCTGTTTGTAGTGACTCTACCACCGGTTCGAAGGCAGATTCTACCGAGAAGAAGCCGGCAAGAAACTCAGCAGAAAGACCGTAACAATACGAAGATCTTCCTCCGAGCGGGTGATCGTGCTCGGGGACCGAAGTCCGAACATTCATTTTTGGAAGTTGTATATGTAGGCATTCTTCGTGAACATCGCGATGCAGGATTTTTGTAGCGCCATCTAGTTCTGTAATGTGGAGACCGCTACAACTTTAACTTTATACCAACGTAATTGAAAAAAAAAGCTGTAATTGCCTAGTGGGTAATACCTCGGATTCTCTTTGGGAAAAATAGTTTGACCTCCGTTTGCGTTTTTGTTGGTTTCTTTTTATATTTACAATTTAAATTAAATCAAGAAATAACACACGAAAACATGTGAGCCGTCACGGGACGCCTGGCAGATGTGAAATATCGAAATTGTTTTCTGTAAGTTATTGCAGATATTGCATAATGAAAAGATAAAGCATTACAAATTTGTTCCACAAATTAAAAAAAAATACAACCAAATGGGTAACCACTTCTTTTTGTAAGTCGGTTAATAATGATTGTTTTATTACAAAATTAATATTCATTTTTATAGTTACATACGAAATACAAAAATTAAATCATATAGCGTGGCGCGCAATGCGTCGCCACGGCCTGTGTTGCCACGCCAAAAATCAGGTTTACCCTCCGCCTATAGATGTTTCACATCAAAAACATACAATAATCAAGTTGCCGCTTAAATTCTTAATCTTATAAATACACAAGAATAGCCGGCAAACGTTTGAAAAAATTATTATAATCATTTTTCATTCATTTATTTATTCATATAAACACATTTAGTGTTACACGAGTAAAAATATAATAGACACATTCTTACAATTTAGAAATTACAATTAAGGTGTATTTAATTACGGAAGAGTATCATTATAAACAATACATGCGTTTCTAATTAATTAAACAACTAAATATCACTTTTTTAACAGTGAAGAAAAACATCGCGGGGAAACCTGCATACCTGTGAGGTCTCCACTTCACACGCCTTCGAGAACATTAAAAGGCGTGTGAAGTGTACCGATCTGCTCTTGTCCTGCGTGGTGGACTCCGGCCTTAACCATTCTCATTGTGGGAAGAAACCCGTGCCCAGTAGACGGCCGGTGATGGTTTAATAATGACTGGTTGGAATGGTTGGCACCAGTGGAGGTTATACTCATTTAAGGTACAAAAAAAAAGAAACAGGTATATACTTTCGTAGCTTAGAAGTATTTTATTATACAGCTTGAATGTACCTTTTGAATTATTTATAGCATTTACTTAGAAAATTAATACGATGGAGATATTAAATGACTACAATTCCGTTTTGGTCTTTGTTAATTTCATATCACAAAATACCACGCAGATTTGGCATCCCACGAAGCCCGCGGGCGAATGGAATAAAACTAACATTATTATCCTTCAAACCGATATAATAAAACATTTACATAATCGTAAAAGCGAATCTCAACAGTCGGTTTCTATGAGAACATTTTATTCGCAAATGAACATAACAAAACATTATTTTATACGCTATGACTATGTACTTATACTAAATGTTTTTATGACAAGGAAAAGCGTATGACAGGGCTGTATATTTTCGCTTACACTCTTCAACGTATACCAAAAAGAGAAAATGTGGTCAAATTTAATTTCCCGATAGGGACTGAGACAGTGGAAAACTTATCGTATCCTGGCAATTAAGCAGAGAGACTTTCCAACTACTCAGGAGACATTTTGAAAAATACAGGTGCAGTCTCTATTCCATCACTATCTTAGTCGGAAGGGATGGCAGCTCCGACACGACCGGTAAGAGATCAGGCGCAGGATGAATGTGAATCATTGCCAATTTCCAAGCTCCGGGCTGGAGCTAAGAATTTCTTGATATGAAACCTCAAAACTATTTATTGTCGAACCCAGGATCGTCGTCGATATCGTGACTGGCAGTCGAACATGCTAACCAGAGAGCAAGAGTGATATTATATGTATATATACGAGTATGTGAAAGCAGAATATTTATAAGGAATACATTTATATTAAGCCTTTAAATTTTGAACTATATAAATTCAAAATTTAAAGGCTTTTTTGACGGCCGATTGGCGCAGTGGGCTTTCTGAGCCCAAGGCCGTGGGTTCGATTCCCACAACTGGAAAATGTTTGTGTGAAGAACATGAATGTTTTTCAGTTTTTGGGTGTTTACTATATTATAAGTATTTATGTATATTCATAAAAATATTCAACAGTCACGCTGTATTGGTCGTAAACCCATAACACAAGCTACGATTACTTTGGGACTAGATGGCGTTGTGTGCTTTGTCCTAGTATATTTATTTATTTTAGCGTAATATATAATACGCATCCAGGATTGTTTTTATCTATTTTTCTCAACCATTCAATCAAAATGTGCCAGGATACAGCTAGTACTAATATATATAATATATACATAGCATGCCCTATATATATATATATACTTTCTTTAGCAGATGGAGATGCAGATACATTCCTTATGAGGATTAAATTGAGCGTACTGGACCAATTAAATTGGATAGTGCAGATCTAGGATCTTTCAACCAAAGTAATATCAAACTTAAGATGGTAGACCGATCCAATAAACTTCCGAATGCTTGCAGCGTTCAAGGGAAACATCTCTTATCACGACTTTGATCTATAACGAAGGAATTTGTGTTTTACGCAGAATTACTAAGGATGCAATGACGATGATCAAATTAATTCGTAGACCGGATCATTAGGAATTTAACCAGTATTATTTATTGTAGGAGGGTTGGCATGTTGCAGGACGTGCTCGTTGCATGCCTTGTGAAGTGTTGCTCTGTTTATAGTCGTTGGTTTTGTATTTACCACCAATTGGCCCACTTCCTTGGTCCGTCAATTATTATTATAAAAACAAAAAAAAAACAATTTGCGGCTTGTCATTGTTGCTAAGCCGGTGATAGACATCTATGTGAATGGCTCAAATCGATGGACATTTTGGTCCCAACTTGCTTAAATGGTAACCCCGCACCCAAACGTACCGCGGTTAGATCCACTGTTTGTCTGTCTTCTAAGTCGGTCAATGGTCAAACACAAGATTTTAGGTCGGTATAGCTTTTCAACAATATTATTTCCTAGAGCTGAATGTCGAATGATCTAACGTTGAGTCGAATGATCCACATCGTATTGTTGGCATATTGTAGGATCACCTTGTGTCGATCAACGAGTTGCGTAGGTTAAGCCGCATTACATCGGCAACCACGCCCTTAGGGCCGCAGTACAGCAGTGCTGTTGGACGGCAGAAAAAATCATGGCGGTAGTACTTCACCGGACGAGTTCACACAAACAGTTCTAGTATTCAAAATTCAAAATTCATTTATTTCAAGTAGGCCTAATACAAGCACTTTTGAAACGTCAAGTCTGTTCGTGTGTAGTGACTCTACCACCGGTTCGGAAGGCAGATTCTACCGAGAAGAAGCCGGCAAGAAACTCAGCAGTTGCTCTTTTCCAACATCAAAAATTTACATTTTATATTTTAACATTCATTTTTCTATCTTGTGAGAGATGAAAGCGGAGCCGGATGCCTCCAAGCAACCTTGTCATTAAGATACTCATCAATTGTATAATAACCTCGCTGTAATAAATGTGTTTTAACACATTCTTTAAACTTATGCATTGGTAGGTCCAAAATTACCTACCAGTACTAATGATGACTAGGTTCTTCAAAATAAAGAGAAATATCATAGGAACTACAACATCACCATCGTCATAATAATAACGGCCCACTACTGGGCACGGGTCTCCTTTCAGAATGAGAAGGTGTGCAGATTGGCAAACTTCACACGCCTTTGAGAACGTTATGGAGAACTCCCAGGCATGCAGGTTTCTTTCTTTTTAATTTAAGAAATTCATTGCTAAGTAAAGTTGTAGATTCGTGTCGGGTATCGAACTAGGTCACTTCACAATGAAACCGAAGCATTAACCACTAGGCTTTCACCGATTACTCTCAAATACAACATAGTATGATTATAAAGATACGTGCGAGTAGAGACTATTGAGTGTGAAAACATAGTAAAATAATACTTTTCCGAATTTATATTCACGGAACATCTAGACGTATCGTGGAAATAAGACTCGTCGCCGAACTTCATAAAATTTTGTGTACGCGTTAGGATAAAGCCACACGAGAGACCTTCTATAACACACTTTTAGTAGCTTGATATCTATCTAACGTGATTTGCCCCCCGTCAGATGGATTTGAAACTTGTCAAGGACAATGCAATTACTGATGTAGTTTGTCCCAATATCCTTCATTATTTTCAACTTTATAGATAGATAGATAAATTCTTTATTGCACACAATTTATAATATAAATTGAAAACATAAATATAAGAAGAATAAAAATGCGCAAAGGCGGTCTTATCGCTTTAAGCGATCTCCTCCAGACAACCCTTAATGAAAGAAGAAAAGGAATATGGAAACGGGATAGTGCAATTTTAAAAATATATAACATAAACTACATCTACTATATATAACAATAATACATAAACAGCTAATACAAATACAAATAATACAGAAATAAATACATACACATATAAATATATATATATATATATATATAAATATACACAAATACATACAGAGCAAATATATTAGTTTATGACTCCGTAGATAAATAATATTCTTTTAAACGACTTTTGAAGATGCTTAATGATTTAGACTGTCATATGTCTCTTGGCAATCCATTCCAGAGTATAACCACCTTGACTATAAAAGAATTTCCATACGCATGCGAGTGACTGGCAGGAACATGCAACCTGTTGCCATCCTTAGCCCTCAAATAGCACTGAACATTGCTACCAAGAAAGTTGAATCGGTCTTTTAAATATGGTGGCGTCTGAGGATAAAATAAAATAGAATATAAAAGACAAAGAGCGTGCAAGTTCCTACGTGATCGAATTGGTAGCCAGTTTAACCGAGAACGATACTCGGACACATGATCAAACTTACGTATACCAAAGATATATTTATAGTTGTCTTGCTTGTCTATTTTTTAATAACCGGACCCGACGGCTTGCTGTTAGTCTGCGACCCGTTATCAACGCCTCTACTTCAGAAGGTAATGCGTTTTATTTGTTAAGCCATTTGTCCATTTCATAATAACTCAATTTAATCAAATTTATTTGTTTCACTTTGATTAATGGATTAAGTAATCCGTAACTTACGTAAGTTGTATAAAACCACGATAATCTACTCGTAGGCAGTCCTACATTATTACAAAAATCAATTTGTAGAATGCTACTTACGTGAGAGGAACTCACAGATTAACTTTGAGGAAACCGATTAGGGAGTATGGCAGTAATATCAAATTAGTTAGCCCGTGGGATCACTTATCACCAAGGGATATTGCAGTCAAGGTATTGCAGTCAATAAAAAAACACAGTAAAGATCTATCTTTACTGTGTTTTTGTACAGCATGAGCATGTAATCATGTGGGATTTTAAAAAGAAAAAAAAAGATGCAGGTAACAACAAAGAAAAAATGTCGCAAACATTGAATGTCGCTTTGTCACTCAGTTTGCCATGACCCTTATACTTTATGACATGAAGAGTACGAGGCAAATAAAATAGGTAAGTAGATAGTCGTTTGTATGAAAATTTGTAAAATATTTAGTTGTTCTAGAATCTAGACCAATTTTGGAATATATAAGCAGTATCAAATTTATTAGCTAGACTATACAAACGTCATAAATTTTGTGAGTATTCCGATCGATACTACCTAGTGCCTTCCTGACGCAATAATGTCTGTCTGAGTGCCTGCATGTGGGTGAGTCTGTGATATCGTTTTTCCCGCCTATTAAAATAAACCGAATATTTATTTAAAAAAACCGAATTAATATTTTTTTCATCTGTCAAGTGTCAGTTTACGACTACCATATACGCCGTATCGTTACTTTAGATGGCGCCTAGAGTCGTTAGTCACCACCTAATAGTCATCATCATCTGGTGAAACGTTTTTTTTCTCTACGCATCACCTTAAACCTTAGGTACTCGATTTAAGCGATTCCTAGGTAGTGAAAACGGTTATAAGACTTCTCGATAGCAATGAGGAGTAGCGTTTTTTATTACTTTATGTTGTTTTATTTATTGTTGTGTCTGAAGTTTTCAAGTTACAAATCTCATTGACAACCGGATGCAATTTCAATTACACGAAAAGCAATCAATACCACCCCGCAAAACTCAGGTTGGTCTATCCAGCGACGTGATTGGAAAGCAATAAGAAGCCGTTATTAGATTCTTGTAGAAAGCGCGAGCAAAGATAGGGTTGATAGCAAAGAGATTTAACTAAAGCGTAGAGAAGCTTTTCATTATTACCAACCCATTACTGATCCACTACAGAACATGCGTTTCCTTTAGAATCAGAAGTGTGTACCCGTTAGTCGACAACGCTGGCCGAGTGCAGATTATTCTTCACCACCTTTGTTAACTTGAAAGAAAACTTATTATGTAATATTGTTATACGTATTATTGATATATATATGTAGTTCATGACAAATTTTTAAAATATTGTACTATCCCGTTTCCATAATCATTTATTTTCTTCTCTCATTAAGGGTCGTCTGGAGGGATCGTTTAAAGCGATAAGACCGCCTTTGCGCATTTTTAATTTTCTTGTATTTCTGATTTCAATATTTTTTATCTTTATCCCTTAATTGTGTGCAATAAAGAACTATTCTTACTATTTATCTATCTAAATAAATTAAATATCTACTAAGCGGCTATTACGTCCACATAAATGCCTAAATATAATGCTTGCCAGGCTTATTTCTGCCGCCAAGTATCATTTCTGTGTTCCAGTCTGAAAGTAGGGTGTCAATTTGTAGGTCGTGTACCTTGTATGCCCGGCGAAGTGTTGCTGCTTTTTTAGACAATGGTTCTCCAGGTATTGAAAATTCATTTACATATTCATCATAGCATTTTGTAGATTTATAACGGTTTTTTTTTAATTTGCAGTTTTGACATCCTCACAATCATACTTAAGATATCTATCTACCTGAGAGAGAGAGATGAGATTTTGCAGCGGGGTATGGTAAAATGGCAGGTTTTTACTTTTCATTAAGAGACACAACATAGCGATCATTCGTCTACATGAATTATCGCTATGTTACTCGCATGTTAAACAGCGGAATGTTTGGTATGTAGTTCAACGACCTCAAAATAGATAGTCTGATCTTTATTTTTACTTGATCTTTGATCTTTACTACTGCAAGTTGGCTCATAACTGCAATCTCATCTGGTGATAAGTAAGGCAGTCGAAAATGCTAGTAGGTAAACCAGTTATATGGCAGTTATATTAAACATATAACTCGGTTTGGCTGTTAGCCGCAGCACATACACCCTGTGTGGTTTTTAGACGAGATTTGCCAAGTTATTAATATTTGTTAAATTTTACTCGTATGTTGATTCATAAAGAATATATAGTTGTGAAACGTAGTACCCATGTTATTAGCTAAGGAAATCTTATTCTGAAATATCCTTGACGTATAGTGCAGCTACAATAACTCAATGTCAGGTTCGTAGGTTACGATACGTGACATGCAAGCAGTGAGTATTAAGCATTATTAGATTCTACACTCCTAGTTAAAATGCATAACACTATGTCAGGTTAAAGTAATATTTCGCATATCACGTCTTGGGAAAGCCTTTTATTTCAAATTGAATGGATAATGGACAAAAATATGATTCTAAAAAGTAATAGTTAAAGTAAAATAATCCGTTTATTGCATTTAACGATTTATTCATTAGGTACTTTTCATGTTTTGTCCTATACGTCGTCTAGAAACAGTTTGAATATCTTTGGTAAAAACCTTTTATCGCAAATTTATATGGTTTAATAACTTTATTATTTAACGTAGAAGGTACGGCTGGTGCTTTTATTGAAAGCTAAATATAGTAGAGTATACGTTATCGTAAACTAACAGTAACTAAGAGAATGTAACGGTGAGCGGGCAACAGCGTTGTCTGTGCTACTGCTTACCATATACTGCTATCATTAACCGTCTGACCAGCAGCGTGGTGATTAAGGGCGAACTCTCCCGTTGGGAGAGACCTTACGGTGGGCTTTTGTAGGCTTTTGATTATTGTTGATTTATTATAATGTAATACCAAAACACAAATTAGATAGTCCAAAGTATTTTAACTCTAGTTCGTGAACTACCGAATAAAATAAGAATCAAGCAACGTCTCAAATTGTGGACCTCTTCGTTTGATAATGTTGGTTAAATCGATTCCGAGTAGGTACCTACTCGGAGTAGATAGGTATATATATACGTAGCCTATTAACGTCCGACTGCTACGCACAGGTCTAGGCATCGCGTCATCTAGGAAAGACGGTATTAATACAAAAACCACCACGCTCCTCTAATGCAGACTGGTGGGATTAACCAACCATTAGCTTATGTCAGAAGCGAGGATAACCCCAGTGGGAAGGAACTCGACTTCACTTTACGGAAGCCGAGTTTGAATCTCAGCACGCAACTCTAACTTTTTAAGTTGTGTGCGTTTCAAGTAATAAAAATATCACATGCTTCAACGATGAAGGAAAACATAACCCTTCTCATTATGGGGTGCGCTGTAGTGGACCGATAATGGGTTGATATGATGATGATAAATAAATAAATACAACGAGTTATCTAAAAAGATACCTGGCATCGTTATCTTTCATGACTCCCCCACTGCTTTTAGAAAAAAAAACTCACCGAACACTTATCGGTGAGTTATTTTTTTTTGTCAAATTAAGTTTACACGACGCTTTGTCAATGCTATGTGCACTTGTAATTGACGTGCAAATCAGTCCATGTTTTTGTGTGAATCGGTTAAAAACGTGTAATATGCATGTTGTTAGTGCTCTTCATAAATAAATAAATGATGATGATTTATAAGCTCATATGTCAGTGATAGTAACCGGCATGTCTTGACGTGCTTTCAGAAGCACAGGGGTCCACGAGTCCGCCTAGTCCGTTAATCCAGCGTAATAAAAAGTTTGAATTCTTTAAAAATAAGTCCAGTACCTATATGCCCGACCTGAGATTCGCACCCAGGACTTCGTGACCGTAGTTGAACACGCTAACCTAGTGGTTAGCGTGTTCATCTACGGTCGCGAAGTTGTTGGTCTAGTAGACCAACAGGCTGTTGTGAGTGTACCTGAAATATTGTTTATTCTTAGTTGGTTGTAAAGTGAAATATTTAATTATAGGACGTCGCTTATTCTTCAAAGGGAAAACTTTAAAAGAAACTCGTTTTCCTTTAAAAAACTTTGAAGTGTTTTTATTTAATAGGTAGGCTTTATTAGCATAGTCAATAATTAATGTTTCCAAAAAGTTTGAAACTTCGCTGTTTGAGAGAAAAATAAGTTTACTACATTTTATGAATTAATAATTTCAAAACAATAATTAATCGTACTAGATGGTTCAAATAGTTGGTTCAACTAATTAAGAGCGCCTAGGTACAGCGGTGATAGCTCAGTGGCTAAGGCCTAGTTTTCAGGAGGACCTAGTTTGATTCCCGGCACGCACCCCTAACTTTTCCGACTTATGTGGCTTGAAGCAATTAAATATCACTTGATCCAGCGTTAAAAACCCTGCATAGAACTGTAGTCGCAGTTAGTTGTACTTTGAGGTCCTAAGATGAATATTGCACCCCTCGCTAGGTAACGTCTTCTATAAATAGTTAATTTTGTCCTGCAAAAAGCTTAAAATCTTATATATTCTGTTAATTACGCTTAAAAATCATTGTAATATAACAGCTACCATCGAAAATGGAACCAATTTTATTATGTTATGACATGTTTGGGGGATCTTATCTGGTTTTAATGGATTTGCTTTGACAATTTTTCCTTAATCCTTAGATAGACAGATCTGGGGACGGTAGGTACTTTTAATCTGTGTAAACATGTATTAGGAGCTAAATTGAGTTTTAAGCGAAGGCTTTTGGGTAAGACCGTTAATTCATAAAGTATTAACGTACAGTTGTATGTACCATTAAGCAGTGGCGTGCACTTCATACATGCACAAAAGCACTGCATACCCAAATTATTTTATACAACCCGTAGTGGAGGGGAATTTTTCCATTTTATGCCATGTACCTGCTTTATGCATACCCTGATCAAAAACCTTGTGCACGCCACAGCCATTAAGACATTAAATTATTGTTTGGGAGCTATGGTCGACTGTAACAATAGAAAGATCTTCCTCCGAGCGGGTGATCGTGCTCGGGCTCCAACCGTTCATCTTTGGAAGTTGTATATAGGTAAATTTTTGTGAACACTTCGTTAGCGCGATGCAGGATTTTTGTGGCGCTATCTAGTTTGGTAGTGTGGAGACCGCTTCTTTATATTTGAAAACACTTCAGAATACACTACGCTCATATAAGTGGTAAAAAATAAGTCTAAAATTGTGGTAAAGTGATCTGTATAAAATAAAAATATATATCTTGCACGGTTTAGATGAAAGTTATAGTCATAGGAACAGTAAGGAATTCTTGTAAGTTTTTTTTTTCTTGATTTCTAACTCAATTAATACTTCAGGTTAGTAAACGATGAATGAGATTTTTTTTTTAATTTTTAAATTTCATTACTTGTTGTTGTTTTAATTAGTAAAAGGGTATTGATTCTTTGTTTGTTTTTTAGTAAAAGCTCTCAATTCTAGGCTTTGAGCCGAACTTGTCGCTTGCTTTAGGTTTTAATGATTGTATTAAACAGTGTATCACTTCAGGACCGATGTTAATCGGTCCTGAAGTGATACACTGTTTAATACAAATGTACGTATACAATATTTAGATAATCAGCATCTAGTTAAGGTAGAAAGCAATACAAAGGTATTCAGTTAGCTCTTGACTAGAGTCTCACCTGGTGGTAAGTGATGATGCAATCTAAGTGGTAGCGGGCTAACCTGTTATAGAATATGGTAGTCTGATCGGTTTCCACACGACATCGTAGGGTTGGTAGGGTTGTTACTAGCCACGGCCGAAGCCTCTGAAAATTCCAGAGAAAATTCAGAAATTGCTCTTGCCGGGAATCGAACCCGGGGCCTCCTACTTACATTCGCAGCGCGCACCGTTGCGCCAGGTAGGTCGTCAAAACGTTCTACCTTGTTACCTTAACTAAACTCCTAAATAGAAAACAATAAAATAATATCATGAAAATAAAAGAAATGCCAAACCGCCGCCGGCAAATTTGTCCATGAACAGTTTTTGTGTCCATAAATAGACTATGATCGTTTCGGCCAATATCATACGGAAAGATATTTTTTTCGGCCGATATCACCCGATCGAAACCATATGCGGGTGCCAAATTGGCAATGTCACCTCTATTTGGCACAAATTTACATAATATAGACAAAATTTTATCATGATGAAAATGCTAAGCCTGGGCAATGCCGAGTCTTTCTTTGTCTCTGGAACTTTGGCTGTAATGCAATAAAAATAAAAGCGTTAACGAATCTACCTGGTTTCCTGGAACTGGCAAGAGTGACTTTCGTAAAACTATTGCCATTCAAAGAGCCAATACTGTTAGAATTTTAGCCATTCGCACATGCCTCGTTCCGGCTGTTTTCAATACATTTGAGATTGAATTTAGTTTTATTAGCTGGCAGAGTTACCTTGGCTAAAGTATTGCCATTCAAAGAGGCAACACTCCTAGAGGGCCCTCTATAATCGATAATGAAGTAAAAACTATATTTTCTTTTCATTTTTGTCTGTTTTTTAATCTCCGATATTTCCAGGGTGTAGGGGGCAGCTGCCCTTCCCTGACACCGCCTGTTCTAAGCCATTTCAGATTTAAATTAGTTTTATTTTGGGTCACACTTTATTTTAGTCAAAGACAAAGGCTAAGCGATTTAGTGTTACGGTGCGATATCGCGAAGAAACCTATTAGGGGTATACCTAACTACCATACTCCTTAACAGGTTAGCCCGCTACCATCTTAGACAGCATCATTACTTAACTTTTAGTGAAATAATTAAAAAAAAATGCTTTAATGTTGAAGGAAAACAGCCGGAGGAAACCTGAATGTCTTCTTGAGTTCTTCATATATTGTCCTCAAAGGCGTTTGAAGTCTACCAAACCGCACTCAGCCAGCGTAGTGGACTACGACCTAAACACTTCTCATTCTGGGAAGAGAAGGGTTTACGCCTATAGTGGATTGGGTAATGGGTTAAAGGCCCAGAAAGGTACGTCAATGATGACGATGATTATGCGAAGTGTTTTAAACAGACAAACAGTTTGGTAAGACTATTGTTGTCCGGGGTACGGTATGAAACTCTTCGAAAATATTCTAACTAATTCAATGAGGCTCTTCGTTTCTTCCGACGGCCGAGCGTATTGTTTTGTCGGAAACGAAGTCGGCAGTTCGCCTTTTATTATATTACCTGCTATCATTTCCTTTTGGGTAAACAAACACTGTCAGTCTACCTCAAGGTAAACATGAAAACTTGAATTTGAATTCGGAACATTGAATAAAATGAAATAACAATATTAAATGAAAAATAAAAAAAACAAGGAAATATTTTATTACTATTCCGCAGCGTGCCATAGTGCATACATTACGTACATACCAAAACATGCATTTACTTACATCCCATGTTCTAACATAGAATGGAGGCAATTCAATGACAAGCATGCTTTGTTTGACGGCGGATTGGCGTAGGAGGCAGCGACCCTGCTTTCTGAGTCCAAAGCTATTGGTGGCTAATGTAAAAAATGCACCACAGAGCAACCGTTGTGAGTTCAGTCACAGTTTTACATTGTCTGGGTGTTTATCTGAATATTATAAAAAGATATGAATGTATATTATTCTTAAAAATATGCATCTCTGTTCTCAATGGTTCTCTTAGTACCAGTGGCGTGCATAGGGTTTTCGGTCATGCATTAAAAAAAAATAGGTACTGAACATGCTATTTTGATGTTACTTTATAATTTTATTTGTGAGTAGGTACCTAACCTAACATTTTTTTGTGATACCCATGGAGATCTTCTCATCATCTCCTATGTCCAGTATAGTAAGCTCTGATACGACCGACCAGCGAGTTTTTAAAATTGTCTGCCATTGCGGAAATTACATTAAATAATGTTTTTTTTAGTGTAAACAATAAACAAACATAGGTATTATTATAAATAAATAATGAAACAAAAAACTGATTACTGCTATTCGCCTGTTTATGTTAGTCAGTCAGAGCCCTTTTTACGTGCCGCTCCTTGTAGGTGCATTCCTTCCGTTACGAATAATATCAATAAAACGTTAGTTAAGAATTAGCTCTAAACTTACCTTCATTTTCCAAGCACACTGAGCCATCAGATCACACGCCGAACATAAGAACTTTCTTACACTAAGCATATTCCTCACAATCATTTACAAACAGTGCACTGTCACATAGGTTATTGTTAACAATAATAATTGTAACTATATACAAACAACCGTACAGCAAACGAAAAAAACAGTATTTAATTCTAATTCAGTGAATATAAGTTGTTATGACAGAAGGTAAACGGTAAACAATAATGGCGCTTAGCGATCGCCAGCGATAATGAGCATATCATAGTCAAAATATGTCCGTAATATTTTCTTAGTACACAAATGCTAATAAAAGTTGTTATTTGAACAATTAATAAAAATAATATTACTTCATCAGTTACCAATGACACCTGGTAAACGTTAATTATTTATTTAACATAATTCGGCAACTTTTAATTTGGTTATTTTAATATACTTTTTGAACAAATTAGGTACTCATAAATTTCTAAAGACCTTGAATGTAATGAAATTCTTTGATCAATTTTTTAATTACAAAAAAGAATTATTGCGTTTAAAACAATAAACAAACAAAGCAAATTAAATGTGCTTATAAAAAAACAAAGCATACATTCGGATTTCTAATTTTCATAAGCAGTGCTTTTAAGATTTGCACACAAGCGAAATCCCTATACTGGAAACCTGGAAAACTGGCACACATAGAAAGAGCCAAATATTGTGTAAGCACGCACGCGATTATATCATTAAACACCAAAACTTACTTGTGTACACCTGCACACTAGTAACGACAGATGCATTCAATTGCCGTGCTTCTATGGCGACCGCGGCGGCGCGGCGAATTAATTCGAGCGACGAATAAACGATTTACCCGGCAATGGATACTTAATCGTGAAAACCCCAGCTAATATTATGAGATTTAAATTATACTTCTAGCGTTACTTTTTATTTAGGGATACTGTTTACAATTAAAAATCAAAATATAATCGAAATATTATGCAGTTTGTCTATTTTAGTTCTAAACCATAACACGGGACTTGACCATTGATTTACATGGAAGTGCGGCCGGTTTTAACTAGATGGCGCTTTTAAAGTTTTCTATTAATTGTTTAATTTTTTTTTAATCTTTAAATTTTAGGTCGTCCTTATGGTCTGAGAGGCCCTGAGGTCAGGGTATGCACTGCTTATTTGCATCTATGAGATGCACGCCACTGCTTAGTACCCATAACACAAGTATCGCTTACTTTGGGGCTAGATGGTTATAACTCATTGTCGTAGTAAATTTATTCATAGTTATTTATAATGCTTGCTAAGCTGAACGTCGGTAAAATTGTGTATGTAGTTTTAACTTATGATTAGGTACGCACTCAATTTAATAATTACCGGTTGTTTCTGTGAATTTCTTTTATTGTTATTAGGTACACAAAACAGGTAATAACTAAACTAAATAAAAGTAATAACAATTTTTTTCCTTTTATTCTAAGCTACAACCCAAAGTATGTGTACACAACTTGAATTGAAATTAAACAAAAAGTAAAAATTAAATTAAAGTTGAATCAGAAAATGTACACTTAAAAAATAATATATGTATATAGTGCTCAATAATTTGATTTTAAAAATATTTTTCCTTTTGTTAAAAATTTCTTGTCAGAAGCCCCAAAAATTCCATTCCAAGACTCAACCCGTAATGCTAAACCACGACCGGTTGTCATGCCATTACTAAACCAAGTTTCAAATCTTGCAATCACTGCTGTCAAACGTCATTTTTCCATACAATAAATAAACAAAAGTGACGTTTGACAGCACTGATTGCAAGATTTACGGCTAGCCGCTAGCCTGTCGCGAGATACGTAATCACCCAACCAGCATACTATAAAGGATTACGTAAACAATAAAGCTTGGGTATGAATTATTACTGTTACTAAAAGCTCTCAAATAGTCTTAAGACACAATATGAGATGGTGATCCCAAAAAGTATATCGAGATAAGTTTGTTGAGGGTTTCTTCTTAGACCATGCAGGTTTTGATCCCTCGCAGTTCATATTATTAAGTTATCTCTATCATCTCACTACGATTTAAACATTGCAAAAAATACCTTTGCATTTAAAGTACCTTCAATAGAATCTATTTCAATAAAGAAAGTTTTGGCTTTCAGTATACATTTAAAAGACCCTATTTTTTAAAAGAAATAGGCGCATAAGATATTTAATTATAAGATAATACTAGAAAAGCCAACGACCTGAACACTTCAATTATTATTTAAGGGGGATGCCAACCACAATGGCTTTGTGAAAAGATATTTACTGGGAAGAAATAACTCTCTGAGATAAGATATCCGGATCTATCTAGCTAGACTGTACAAACAATCAACTTGGTTTTTCTTACCATTTTAAAAAGAAGGAATTTCATTTCAACCAGTTCTACGTTAATTAAATGATGTTCAAACTTGCCTTCGAGACTTCGCAAGACAATTTTTATCGTTGAATCTTATTAATATGATTCCTTTGGATTTTATAAATGCGATTTGAATTCAATCGCTATGATAATGTCCAATTTACAAGAGCTATGAAACTTGGGATATGACTTATAAATGTCATGATACAAGTCTGCTAAATTGGTATTTCAAAAGCGGGAACTGTAAACCTGGATAAAGTACTTTGTTTTTTAAGCTGTTTCCCACGACTTCGTCTGCGTTTCGAAAGACATGTGCAATTCGATTTAGATGTAATTGTACGCAGTTTATGTAATTAGGATAGCTAAGCCTTAAATGACGGGTTGGCAGCCGTCCGCTAAGGAGTTGTGTCCTCTATCTCCAATTACATTCATTAGATCTACACGAAATTTGGGCAAAATTAAACAGACATTATAACCTCTAAAGTACAAAAGTAGTAGTATTTAAATCGGTTATCATTTGACTGTGTTCTGGTTTAAAATCGTCAAACACCTTCCACCAAAATAACTGAGCTTAATTTCGGGATAACAAGCATCCTATATTAATTCTAATACCTTCAGAAATATGTGCACATGGTGATCGGTTTAGTAGTTTTTGCGTGAAAGCGTAACAAACAAACTTACATTCACATTTATAATATTAGTAGGGATAGGGATATAATTCAGTACTACAAACATTTTTTGATTTAAATTTTTTTAAAACAATTTTCACTATCAAACTAGGGCAAGAGTTTCCAAGCTGCCCTACTAATATTAGAAGACAGTAATAATTAGAAAAAGTAATAATTTAATTGCTTGAATTAAAAACGCACATAACCCCGAAAAGTTAAAGGTGCCTGCTGGGTAACGAACTCGGTACCCCCCGAAAGAGAGGACGAAGCCCTTATTATTAGGCTATTACAGCTTTTATTAGTGTCTTGTTAAAGATATATATGAAATCCCCTTCATTAATAATTGTTAAGTCTTAACAATTATTCATTTTAAAGTCAAAATCTCCTGTGGATGCTCCGATGTAGGAGCGAAACGTAGAGAGAACATTGCCGAAGATCTGTATGGAGAATAAAGATTGAAGAAATTATAAATTACACCGTACAGATTCTCCTGCTTTTCGCGGTGTTATAGCAAATAAAGCGAAATTTTCATAGTAAATCATGTAATTCCGCAAAGTAACGCCTGCATCTATCCAATATGTTACATAGAATATATTTTTATATCTTTATATATATAATTCTTCTGTGAGTGTGTATGTCACTGAACTCCTAAACAGCTGGACCGATTTGAATGAATTTTTTAGTATTCGTTTGTGTGGCACCCTGGATTGTTTAGATTTACAAATCAGCCCGACAGATGGCGCTGGGGTCCGCTAGTTTAATATATTATCTGACGAGACAAAGCTTGTAAAAGCGCAAGCTTTAACTTTTTATCATCATCGGTTCAGCCGTTAAGCCGTATCTTGCAAGCAACAGACACACTATATACACACAGATATATTATTAGTTTTGTTTTAATTTAGAAAGTACAATATAATTTAAACATTGGAATGTAAATGCCGAAGTTATTGCATGATTGTTATGAATCCACGAAATGGTGGCGGTATCGGAAAACAATACTCCACTAACGCTCTGTTTAACCGGAATCATGTTAACATTACATTTTATGGCGCATATTTTTTTTGCACTTTTTAATACATTCATGTGAATGAATCCATGAATATTCGTTTTTGAAACGTCGTAAATCTATACCTTTATAAATAACCCTTACCCTATAGATTAAAATGATTATATTGTTTAACACTACGCTTATTTTGACTGATTTGACAATCTTTTTAACTCAGCTACGGAGTATTGACGATAGGCGTACGATCCTTGTGTCACACAATTCAATTATCATTTGACGGCCGATTGGCACAGTGCGCCGCGACCCTGCTTTCTGGGTCTAGAGCCGTGGGTTCGATTCCCACAACTGGAAAATGTTTGTGTGATTTACATGAATGTTTTTCAGTTTCTGGGTGTTTATATCTATATTATAATTATCTATGTATACTATTCATATAAATATTCATCAGTTATCTTAGTCCCATAACAAGCTAAGCTTACTTTGGGGCTAGATGGCGATGTGTGTATTGTTTTAGTATGTTTTTTTTTATTTAATTAATTACAGAAGTAAACGAGGACGAGTAAATATTAGCCCGGCTGTGACTCGCTTCATTTTTCACCCGAGTGAAGTTTAATATCAGCTTCCTAAGACACCATGTGTTATTAATGGACACCAAGAGAAGCTGATAGGAAAGTCAGCGGGCATCCGAAGCCAAGTCCCGTAAAATGAGTTTTGTGATGAAAAATGAATTTTTATTTTTAATTACTTACTTTTTGGGAAAAATGTGACGTCTTTATTAAAATTGATATCTGCGGTTTGCAGCCTTATAACGTACCTCAATATAACGACTTCCTATATTTAAAAAACTCTTGTTAAGTCTGTTGAATTGAAGCAAAATATACCTTTACATTGCGAACAACCTCCTTTAATTTAACGAACTGTTAAATATCAAATAGTGTAAATACTCTAACTAACGAAATTTTGTGTACCTTACTGGTTTTTTGACGACCTCCGTGTCGCTGAGCGCTGTGGTTTTAAGTTTGAGATCCCAGATTCGAATTCCGACAAAGGCAATTTGGGAATTCTTAATTTCTGATTTTCTCCGGGTTAGTCTTGTGGAAGGCTTCGGCCGTGGCTAGTTACCACCCTGCCGACAAAGGCGTGCCGCTAAGCGACTGAGCGTTCCGTTACGATGGCGCGTAGAAACCGATACTGCCATACTTCCTAACCGGTTAGCCACTTACCTGAGACTGCATCTTCACTTACCACCAGGTTGCTAACTTAAAGTGTAATAAAACAAAAAGTTATATAAGCTACAGTGAGTAAATAAGCTGAAAGCGAAAGTGTATTTAATGATGTTATTTTTTTTTCACGCAGGAATTTTCGCATTTATAGCATTAGTTGCGATAGATCACCGCGGGCAAGGCAAAACCGCGGGTCGAGCTAGTGATTAATTTAAATAACGTTGCGAGCATACGGGTGTTCATAATGAGGTTTCAAGTTAAATTGTGAATACAATGACGCCAGAAACAGGCATGCTTCCATTAAAAGTTGAGAGTTAGTTCAGTCGGTTTACACACTAACAAATTCTTAAGGTAATAATCTGTGGGTAGGTATATACATTTAAGGAAAGTGGTACTTAATGACTTACTGACTGACTAATGTACTGACTGACTGACTGGCTGATCATAATGAGGTTTCAAGTTAAATTGTGAATATAATGACGCCAGAAACAGGCTTGCTTCCATTAAAAGTTGAGAGTTAGTTCAGTCGGTTTACACACTAACAAATTCTTAAGGTAATAATCTGTGGGTAGGTATATACATTTAAGGAAAGTGGTACTTAATGACTTACTGACTGACTAATGTACTGACTGACTGACTGGCTGATCATAATGAGGTTTCAAGTTAAATTGTGAATATAATGACGCCAGAAACAGGCTTGCTTCCATTAAAAGTTGAGAGTTAGTTCAGTCGGTTTACACACTAACAAATTCTTAAGGTAATAATCTGTGGGTAGGTATATACATCAAAGGAAAGTGGTACTTAATGACTTACTGACTGACTGACCGGCTGATTTATTCATAATGAGGTTTCAAGTTAAATTGTGAATACAATGACGCCAGAAACAGGCTTGCTTCCATTAAAAGTTGGCAGTTAGTTCAGACGGTTTATGCACTAACAAATTGTTAAGGTTATAATCTGTGGATGGGTATTCATAAAAGCAAAGTGGTACTTAATGACTTACTGACTTACTAACGTACTGACTGACTGGCCGATCTATTTACAAAGCAGAAACCACTGGAGCACGCAGCTTCTCTCTCTCTCTGCTCTTCAAGCATGCGTGGAGAGTTCATTTTGGAAGATGTTTTGTGTGGTGTATAAAGATTGAATCTTTGTAGACTTCGATCTTTGGAAATACGCAACGGATTTTCTAATAGTTTTCAGCAATAGATAAAGTGATTATAGAGGAAGATTTATATGCTGTAAACATGCATACTACTGAAGAGAAAAGCAAGCGGAACAAATATTTTTGTGGGCTTACATTACAAACTCTGCTTAAATGGTAGTGCCACATAAATAATAAATATACTACGACTATACACCCATCGCCATCTAGCCCCAAAGTAAGCGTAGCTTGTGTTATTGGTACTAAGATGACTGATGAATATTTTTTTAATGAATAATATACATACTCGTAAATACTTATAATATACATATAAACACCCGGACACTGAAAAACATTCACGTTCATCACACTCACATTTTCCAGTTGTGGGAATCGAACCCACGGCCTTGGACTCAGAAAGCAGGGTCGCTGCCCACTGCGCCGATCGACCGTCAAATAATCACAAATCAAATAATCGATATCATTTACATTGCACCAGAGCGAAGATCGCTTGTAAATTATGAATTGCACCGTACAGATTTGCCTGTTTTTAGAGAATCATTGAAAATCATCATTGTCGTCGTCACCGGCCGACTGCAGGGCACGGTTCTCCTCTCACAATGAGAAGGGTATAAAGCCGTAGTCCACTACGCTGGTCCAGTGCGGATCAACGACACCACGTATATTACTTGGTCTCGTTGATATTGTAATTTGTGGCGCAATGATAAAATACATTTTTCCATATACTTTGGGCATACGGAATACAGACAGAATATACGAAAATATTCGTATAAACCTGTCCATCCTTATTGAAGTAGCATTGTAGTTCCAAGCTTGAGTAACTTTACTTCGCGAGAGGTCACTGCCCAACAGGTGATTATAATGCGTACATAGAATTAAACTTGAGAGCTGTCGAATTGTATGTAAGCGATTAACATATATTTTAATTAGCAATTCAGTTAAACAGACCGAATTGTCGTTACTAAAAACCCATTGTATCAATTATACTTGTTAATGAGCCTCAATTATGTTGATATCACAAATGACGAGTTCGTGGCAATTTCAATGTCCCCCAGTAATGTACGTGTTTTTAAAGCTAGTAATACTTAACTTGAAAAATAATGTTTTACAAAGATTTTACTAAATCGATAGCCTTTAACAGTTCACTGTTGGACTAAAGGCCTCACTCTGGTGATGGGAGGGTTTGCAGTGGCGTGCATAGAGGGTATGCACAGGGTATGCAAATGATATAAAATGAAGAAAATATCCCTGCATACCCTGTGCATACTCTCTATAGACGCCACTGAGGGTTTGCCCATGATCACCACGCTGGGCAGACGGGTCGGTAGTCGCAATAGATGGTAGTAGTAGTACGGAGGACGCTGCTGCCCGTTCTCCCTTATATTCCCTTAGTCGCCTCGTACGACACTCGAGGAGAGGGGTCAAGTTTATTCTAATCTGTCGTCACAATTATATAGTAATACAAACGAATTTATTTCTAAAGCATGGGTTCGATTTTTAAATATCATAATTTCGAAATAATGTTGGAGGATGCACAAGTATATTTCATAAGAAATCACACTGTATAGATTAAATCAAAAGAAGTAAATTTATTCTTCCATACAAACGAATTCAAACCATTATAAGTGTTTACTTATGACAACCCTATTGAAGATAAAAGACCGACACCCGCATAGTACCTACGTTACACATGACTTTTATTTTGCATGTGATGTTAGGGCTGTATCTGATGTGTTTCAGTAAAAAATCGCAGTGATAAGTGTAAGAGACAGTACCTAAACAATTTACCTCTAAAGTTTGTGAAGTATTATTTCAGTTTTCATGTACACATACATTATCTATGAGCGCTGAAACTCGGTACGCCTGAAATGGTCAGGCTACCCTTTCAGTTGTACCCAGTTCGATCAACGTCACGCATCTCTAACTTTTCAGAGTAATGTGCGTTTTAAGAAATTAAATTCGCTTGCTACAACAGCGAAGGAGATCATCGTGAGAAAACCTGAAAGCTTGGGAGTTCTCCATATTGTTCTCAAGGGCTTGTAAAGTCTATCAATCCGCACTGAGGTTGGTGTCCACCACGCTAGCCCAGTGCAAACCTTTCTCGTTCTTTGAGGAGATCCATGCGCTGTAGTGGGGCAGTAATGGGCTAATAATGTACCTAAATATCAATCCGATTTGACATTGACAATGTACTTGCCTTGTTGGTCTGTTAGCATGTTCAACTATGAACACGAGGTCCTTGAATCCAGGTCGGCCAATATTCTTGTAGACTCTTCGGTTAGGAAGGTGGCGGTGTCAGCCCCCTTGCCTCGGACAGTTCGCCGGCGGTCCGGGTTATTATCATTTTATTGTGTCGTTAAAGCCTGTGCCTACCAGTGGGACATTAAGAGTCTGCGGATGAATAATACT
This sequence comes from Pararge aegeria, assembly GCF_905163445.1. NCBI lineage: Eukaryota > Metazoa > Arthropoda > Insecta > Lepidoptera > Nymphalidae > Pararge > Pararge aegeria. The sequence continues at coordinate 9,505,799 of NC_053201.1, forward strand.
AGATGACAATACACACATTGCCATCTAGCCCCAAAGTAAGCGTAGCTTGTGTTATGGGTACTAAGATGACTGATGAATATTTTTTTTGTATAATATACATAAATACTTATAATATTCATATAAACACCCAGACACTGAAAAACATTCATGCTCATCACCGAACATTTTCCAGTAGTGGGAATCGAACCCACGGCCTTGGACTCAGAAAGCAGGGTCGCTGCCCGCTGCGCCAATCGGCCGTCAAAGAAGAATGTATCCTAGAGACGCATATCGCAGCAAAACAAACTATTTTTAAAAACCGAAACAAACTTGGATGAATTTACAGGCAACAGCTAATAGTGGTAAAATATTGCACTTATTGTAAATTTTAATTACACATTCTGAAAAACATATCCAATACTTCATAATAAATACACACTGTTTTAATTTAATTTGTTAATGAGCCTTAATTATGTTGATTTAAATTACTAATAAAATTGTCTACGTTTATTCAATTTCGTATAATTTATGTAGAAATATTTTGACCGTTTAATATATTGACTGTTGATATTTGTTTATTAAATGGTAATTACTCTTAAGGGCCAGCCTGACGTTTTTTAATCCATACGTCAATAGCTTTATCTTAATATATATAAATCTCCTGTCACGATGTTTGTCCGCGATGGACTCCTAAACTACTTAACCGATTTTAAATTAAATTGGCACACCGTGAGCAGTCTGCTCCAACTTAAGAGATAGGATAGCTTAGATCTTTAATTATAGTCGCAATTTTATTTTATTGCAAATTATTTGTCTTAAATTAATTGACAGTCACATGTTATACATATATATACTACTATACTCATTTAAGGCTTAACGATACTGAATAGTTTAAAAACAAAATCAAACGCAGACGAAGTCGCGGGCAACAGCTAGTATATTATATATATTTTTAAGTTGTTTACCTCTTTCTCGTAGTTGGACCTTTCTAACTATAACGTGTGTCCAAGGTATACGGTTTCGTCGAAAATTTCGAGTGCAGTGATCTTAAAGATCATCGAAGATGAACATGATCATTAGACATTAATTTTATTCAGACAGCTAATTTTATTATTATTAATTGTACTCTTAATTTTTATACCACAACATTAACATATACAAAATATAATAAAAACAAAAACATAAAAAAGTAGAATACAATAGGCGGCCTTATATATATAGTAATCTCTGCCAGATAACTTTTGAATTAGCAAAAAAAAGAAGAGGAGAATAGACTGCCGATTTATTGTGCACTATAGAAAAAAAAAACAAAAATAAGAATACAAAGAGCCACCTAGATAGAGGGTACAATTTGACGTCCTTGTGGCTACATAGCGCAAATGCATTTGTTATTATTAGATACTAGCGTACCCAGCCCGCTCCGCCGGGCTAGATTTTGCTTTATTATATTTACACAATAAACTTACATGATTAAATTTTTAATTTAAGTCTCATTATATATTAAATCATTTATTTCTCTCGTACATGGGTGAAGATCATTATCTACACCCATGTACACCCAACAATAGAATATCATCATAGTAAATAAAATGAGTGCTCCGATCGTCACCAAACTTTACAGGATTACTCGCCAGGTCAATCCGGAGATTCCCTGAAAGTTTCATTGAAATCGGTCCAGCCGTTTCGGAGCCTATACGGAACATACCCACACACTTTCTCTTTTATATAATAGAAGATATAGTAATTATTCATCGTTCAGTATTCTGCATCTATTAATACCGTCGTAGGCAACCTACTAGTAAATCTACAACTTACCTACATTAAATAACATTAAAAACTCTTTTGAAATCTTCCATTGACATAATATCCCCGTTCACTACTTGCAAGAAAACAGAACCATTACAGAGCACACTGATCTATTTTTAACTCACGTTTTTAGAAGAGAACCGATAAAGATATTTCATGGCATATAAAGAAAATGATCCGACTAAAAGAAATACTATATCGAGTATGAAAACTGTAGATAGTAAAATAATACGATTTCCCTCCGCGAATTTATATTCACGAAACATGTACACGTTACGGAATACGGGACGCGTTTCCGAACTTCATAAAATTTTGTGTACGAGTTATGCTTTATGACGTGACAAATACGAGCTAAATAAAATGCCTAGATGTTTGTTTATGCGGGTTACTGTAAAATGTTCGGCCGGTTGCGATGCAAATCAAATAAGACACTTCAAAATATATTGGAGTCGATTATGTGGTACACAAATCTCTCAATTACACTAGTTTATTTTTATTTTTCTGGGGAAGGACAGCACTAGTTTAACACATTCTCATCATCATCATCAACCTATCACCGGCCCACTACAGTGCACGGGTGTCCACTCAGACTGAGAAGGGTAGTGAAGTGTGGGTGTAGGTCGTAGTCTATCACTCTGGCCAGTGCGGGCTGTTAGACTTCACAAGCTGCTTAGAACATTATGGAGAACTCTCAGGCATGCAGGTTTTTCTCGATGTTTTCCTTCACCGTTTAAAGCAAGTGAGACATAATAAGACATTCTTATGAAGTATAATTTTATAAAAAATAAATTTTAATATTATAAATTTTAATTTAATACTCACATATAAATGATTGATGGATAATAGAGTTAATGTTTATGGCATCATTAATTGGTCAGTAAATATAACATCAAACCATGTTGGTTTGATAACGCCTACGGTACGCATCTTTAGATACATATATAGATTTGTATGCCTTTTAATATGTACTGACTACTGTGCTGTATTTCTGTGTGTCTGTATATAGAGCTGAAATTAATTTATCGATTTGAATGCAGTTGTTTATATAACTACACATCTTACTTCTCCGGACGAGCTCCGTCACAATAAGCTCTAGATGAACTATAACGCTAATTGTCCAACAAAACGATTGTATGTCCCGGAGTAATCTCAGAAGTAAACAAAGACATGTCAGCTACGATTTCAGCAGGCAGTCAGTATTTCTCGCTTCATTTTTCACTGCGCCTGAAGTTTTAATATCAGGCTTGTAAGACGCCATGTGTTGTTAATGGACACTAGTCTAGTCTTCCAAGATAGGGAAGTCTATTCTTCAATCCCTATCAAGGTGCTGAAAAATGAGTTTTACGATGAAGCCCAGTAGGTTTTTTTTCTTTATTCACTACAAGTTAGCCCTTGACATCTCTCGCCTGCTGTTAAGCGATGATGCAGTCAAAGATGGTAACAGGTTAACCAGTTATATGGAAGCTGAACCCCTAATCTGCTTCCCTGCGAAATTTCCGGAACGCTAAATCGCTAATCGACGCCGAAATATTAAAAACCCAAGTAGCCCCTGCCGGGTTTTGAACCCGGGCCTTTCCATATAGAGTCATCGCTACGCCAAAGAGGGTCGACCAACGCTGCGTTTACCTGTGCGGGGTTGCCATTCCAGCACCTTGGAACTCCAATATCCATCGGTTCTCCGACCTATGTGCCCCGCCCATTTCCTCTTCAGCTTTGCGTTGGCTGAGCTATGTTGATAACTCTGGTTCGTCTATGGATCTCCCCATTGCTTTCTCTATCGCCCGCTGAGTGACTCGGAGCCTTCTTATAAGGCTCATTGTAAGCGACCACGTTTCCGATCTGTAAGTCATCAGTGGCAACACGTACTGTTCTGAAGACTTTGGTCTTTATTATCTATGGATACCGTCATTCCTGATTTGGTCACGTTCAGATACTCCGAGCATGGCATCGCACGCTGAGCGATGGAGAGACAACAGAGCCTTTAAAGATGTTTTATAGTGCGAACATTTTATTCAACAAGATATCGCTCATGACCGCTTAAATTATAAAATCAGTCCTATCAACGTGATTTCCTTTAAAACATTCAAGCATTCATGAATATCGCTTTCAAATCTCGTCGAGATAACTTTGAGAGGCATTTATTACTTACTGTAGTACTGAAATGAAATTCATTCCTTTGAAAGAGTAAGAAAAACTAAGAATTGTTCAGTTGGATGCGGAGCTGTCTTAAGGTATTTCCAGTATTTCTTATAATACTATTTTCCTTATAAGTACCTTTGTAAGAAGCTACCATAATACCAAGAATCTGTTCGCTATTAATGTTTATTTATTTCGTTATTTTTACCAAGACAGAATGTATTATCTTCATCATTATCATCAACCTATTAACGGACGACTGTAAACCACCACGCTGGCCAAGCGCGTACTGGTGGACTTCACATGAGAACATTATGGAGAACTTTCAGTCATGCTGGTTACTTGTCGATGTTTTCCTTCATCTAAGTAGCAGTAGTTGCTCAAAAAGCACATAATTCCGAAAAGCCGGGGATTGAACTCGGTTTCGTCAGAAGTCAAAGTCAAAAATATCTTTATTCAAATAGGCCCATATGAGAAATGAGAATTATGCGGTAGTGAGATGATGGCGATAATCATGTTCGTGAACTTAAAACTAAGGCTACGAGGGTTTCAAACTCGTCCTGGTCTAAGAAGAAGCCCAAAACAAACATAGCCGGGTGTTTTATTTTGTTATCACCATCTCACATTGTGCTTTAAAATTATTAGAGCAATCATTCACACCCAAGCTTTTTTATCAATTACGTAGTTTTATATATATACTATAATAGGACTTTTCAATAAGCTTGCGTTTAATACAAATTTATGACATCTCCAAAATGTCAATGGGTAGTTTATTGTAGAATTGTATGCAATTTCCTTTGGACTGATTATGATTTTTTGTAACCTAGTATATTGCATTTATTTATTGTAAGTTTATTCTTAATTAAAGGGGAGTCGAAGCCTTTTCTACTAGGCTATCTTGGCTTCCAAACCGCAATATTAGGATTATTTAACTGCGTCGATTTTTAATAAAGTCATATAATTCTTTGATAAATACTTTTTTTTTTTTTTTTATTGATCAACTTAGAGTTATGATGGCTCATACATCACGGGACGTTTGGCCGATGTGAAACATCGGAATTGTTTTGTATAAGTTATATACATTAAATAACAGATTACAACAGGAGTTAGATGTGGCATACTGCAAAGATAAAGCATTACAATCATAGTCTGATTTTGCTTTCTTTGTATGAGGCTGCACACTTTCGCTTTCTGAATTATTGCTGTCAGATATAGTTTATTGTTAAAAAAAATTTTATAAGTAAAATACAGGTTAATCTTACACGTGTGACGAGGTAAACAATACTGCATACACTTTGCACGCTATTACGTATGGCAAGTGGCGTGCATAGAGGGTATGCACAGGGTATGCAGATGATATAAAATGAAGAAAATCTTCGATAAAAGTTATAAAATATTTAATAATAGGCATTGTAAGAGTTATGAAAACCTTACCCTTAAGTATTTATAACTCGTACTGGGGATTTTCTTCATTTTATATCATCTGCATACCCTTTGCATACCCTCTATGCACGCCACTGCGTGTGGACCACGTATAGTACATATAGCGTGGCATGTATCGCCACGCCAACAATCATGTTTACCCTCGCCCTTAGATATTTCACATCAAACACAAAGAGGTAAAATATTACTATTAGTAACCGTATGTTCGAGAAACCAACCTAAATAGTAGAGGTTTTTGATTCATCAATAAATTCAAGTTCAAATTCATTTATTTCAAGTAGGCCTTCTTTATAAGCACTTTTGAAACGTCAAGTATGTATGTTTGTAGTGACTCTACCACCGATTCGGAAAGCAGATTCTACCGAGAAGAGCCGGCAAGAAACTCAGTAGTTGCTCTTTTCCAACATCAACATTTACAATCATTTTTCTATCTTGCGGGAGATGAGAGCGAGGCTGGCTGCTTCCAATCTACCTTGTCATTAAGGAATTCATCAAATGTATAGTAACCTCGCTGTATTAGATGTGTTTTTACACATTATTAAATGTATGTATTGGTAGGTCAAGAATTACCTTTGGAATGAATGATTCCTTAGGTAATTCTTGGCCTGTGATTCTTGTTATAAAAGCGTATACTCACCCCCCACAACCACCAATACAACCAACCAACCAATATTAGTCGTGTACACGGTTTCACTAGTGTATATGTTCTTTAATTCTGTGACGAAAACTAGATAACTCTTCTCGTCTCAAACTATACAGGAATTATGTGACAAGGCATAATTATATTAATTTTTTTTGAAGTTGTCATTACAACATGCCGAGTTTATGATAACAACTTATATATAGATGATACACCAGATCCTTAGTCCACGTAAAATTCTCACTGATAAAGTTATTTTAGACTAAAATTGTTAAGGTTGCTTTCACATATTTGATGTTTTTAGTGTTTTTAATCTTATCAAACTAATTAACTGGAAGCTTAGCGATTACTAATGGGCAGCATAGATTCGCGCTGGCCATATGCTTTATTATATAGAATTTTATATTCAGAATTAAAAATAGAAAATTTCGATAAATATACGTTTTGTACGCACGGCGCAGCGTTGCCAATTTAAGTATCTCGCGACGTATGCGACCATCTAAACTCTGCTCTACATAATAATAAATTGCTACATCTTATCACAAAAGTCGGAAAACCGCTTAAAATTCATGGCAACACCGCCGTACAAAATTCCCCACTAACCGAAAACTGCAGGTTATTTCCTTAATTCAGGCTAACCGTCTTTGTCGCTGAAAATGCAACCCAAAGAAAACATCTCCAAACTGCATAGCAGACGTTGGCATATTACCTACTTAACTCCATAATAATGGTATTCGCGGTACAGCCATCGGAAAATGCCATCGGTTAATGAATATCTCCAAACGATATTCGACTATATCCTTTAACAATAAAGTTCATATTCTGGTGTAGGTGGACACCTTTTTCAGGATAATGTTTGGCTATACTGTTTCCACCTGGAACAGTTCCAAATGTTCTAAGCCGGCTGTGGTAAGTATACAGACGATACCTGCGATAATGTGCCTTTATTAATTTCAAAATACATTTTCCTTATTACGGTTTCCTGTCAATGTCATACAGAGCTTTATAGATATTATCTATATTTCTGAAAAACAATTTATTTAATGGAATTTCCATCATTCGCTAGTGGCTTCTAGCCCCACCGACGAACGTGTCACGTCATACATGTCACGTTACACATGTCACGTAGTAACAGATTGGGTTAAATTTAACTGCCATACTTCCTAACCGGATAGCCCCCTACCATCCTAGACTGCATAATCACTCACTAGGTGAGATTACATCTGTAATTTGTAGAATAAAAAAGAAACTGTAAACCTCAGGTTAAGAAGAGCACTTTCTATCGCTGTCATAATATATTTATCGCTCACTTATTATAGATATGAATTTATCTATAAATATATATGTAGGTATATATATATAGAGATAAGCTTTCCTTTGTACACTTCATGTATCATATGTTCACAATAACAAGTTATGGTACATAAATAATAAGTAAATTAGAACTTGCCATATACTTTCTTAACAATATAATACACTCATACTTAAAGTTCATATTTTTTACATCCAACACTAAAAATCAAAAATTAAAAGTGTTTAATATGTTTAACAATTTGATTTTAATTAAAAATAAATAAATAGTAGTATTATTTTACATTTATATTAAAACTTTTGTTTACTTTCTCCCAGAGATGTCGTTTTCTCGTCTAATACAAATGGCTTTCACATTTTCTCCCCAGCCTGTGCTTTGAAACCATCCAAAAGGTTTTCAACAAGTGCTGGTGATAGTTTAGAATTATTTTGCTTTTTTAATTCTTTTGTGTATTCGATTATTATTATCAGGAACATTATTATGAGGCCTGTAAAGAGAATTATTATGCTATAAATTTATAATTTAATTGAGCAATCGACTATGGAAAAAAAATAGCAAACTTTGATGATGTTAAGCTGTTAATGTTGTACTCAAAGAGTTAAGAACATACAGAATCCTCATTCAGCAGTGCAATTACATGCAGTGCATTGTGTCCAAACACAGTGAAAACGCCCAACGCACGACTCACTTTACACCCGCGCAATGTGACTAGCCTACAAACATTTCTATTTTTTTTTAAATTTTATTGTAAACGTTTATAGCATTAGATATTAAATGATTAATGTCACACTACTAAAATGGAGTGGGTTTTAATGCTTAACATTATTGGATAAAATCAGGCATTACTTTGCGGAAATCCAAAATATATTATGATAATTAAGCTAAAAAAAGCAGGAGAATCTGTATGGTGCAATTTGAAATTTCTCCAATCCTTCCGAGGATTTCTCAGAGGATTTATCAGATTCTTCCAAGGACCTGTTTGGTGTGGAGTACCACACCAAACAGGTCCTCGGCAATGTACCATCCAGGATGACTTTACAATGAATAATTGTTAAGTATTCCATATTAATCGTGTGCACAGTGGCGTGCATAGAGGGAAGGTACTCACAGGGTATGCAGTTGATATAAAATGAAGAAAATCTACAGTACTAGTTATAAATACTTAAGGGTAGGCTTTTTATAACTCTTACAATGCCTATCCTTAAGTTTTTTATAACTCGTACCGGAGATTTTCTTCATTTTACATCTGTATACCCTGTGCATACACTCTATGCACGCTACTGGCTCTACACGGTTTCTATAAGATCTTTGTTCTATGGCATAACTTGTGGAAAAAAGCTTGTGAAATACGTACAGACATCCACAATTTTGTATAGTATATCCAGTAATCCGTTATTGTACGACGACTGAACGCCAAAGTTCACGAACTGGATGACAGCTTTAACAGCGGTCGCGGCGGAAAACGTAACCATCGGTCCTGGAGTTTTCTGTAAATAAATTTATTAAATATCATGTGTCAGCCGTGTGGTGACGGCAGAGCAGATTAGCCCTTGGCTGCAATCTCACCTGTTGGTAAGGATGATGCAGTCTAAGATAGTAGCGGGCTAACCTTTTAGGGAGTATGGTAGTCATACCACTATTTGATTGATTTGTACGCGACCCGTTGTGTTATGGCCTTTAGTCCAGCGTTGGACTGTTACAAGCTTTGATGATGAAATATTAGTATCCTTACTAATATTATAAATGCGAAAGTGTGTTTGTTTTTCCTTCCTATACGCCCTAATCAATCAACTAATTAACTTGATTTGTGGCATAAAATTAGTTGAAAGAACGGAGAGTAATATAGGATAATCTTTAACGTAGGAATAAAACAAAATTCATTTATTTCCTACTTTATAAGCACTTTTAAACGTCAAGTATATATGTTTGTAGTGACTCTACCACCGGTACGAAAAGCAGATTCGATTACTTTATTAAAACCCCTGACTTTAAAAACGATATTATTATGTGCGATATTTTAACAGCCCTTTCAGTAGACATTTTAAGGGGGTTTTGAAAAAAAAAATGTAATACGCCATGTTGCGGTGGCGGCCATCTTGGACCGACAAAATAAAAAATAGCTAATAGCACCCTGGACTAATTCATCTTTCGAACAAAAACAAAAAACAAAATTTCAAATGGTTCATCCGTTCGGGAAATACGATGCCACAGACACACACACACACACACACACACATAGTGTCGTTTTTGCTTCGGGGGTTAAAAAAGAATAGAAAAAAATAGACGAGTTCTCAGGAGAGTCGCGAAGCTAAAGTTGCAGTGGGTGGGGCACATAGCTCGGAACAGTGGCGTGCATAGAGGGTTTGCACAGGGTATACATATACTTGAGGTTAGAAATTTAATAACTCTTACAATGCCTAGCCTTTAGTTTTTTATAACTGGTATTGGATATTTTCTTCATTTTATATCATCTGCATACCCTGTGCATACCGTCTATGCGAGCGAAATGGCGACTACGCACTGGTAAACGCAGCGTTGGTAAACCTGCACGAGGAAGACGGATCACATTAAGCGATTCGCGGTGTGCCACTGGACGGTGGACCCAGGAGACTCCTTGGGTTCAGCAGTGGACGTCCATTGGTGATGAAGATGATGATAATACTTATTTAAAAAAAAATACTCACCTCATGAACAGCAGTAATAAAAGACGTAGTAAACTTAAGCCACAGAACATTAATTAGAAAGTACATGATTTCATTCGTGTCTACGTGTGACATCGCTGGATAGCACGGAGCATTGTTTTCTACTATCGGCAGATATTGGATAGACTGAGTCTGATGATAGTTGAATATAAGAGGGAAGGAGTAAAAGCCGTGGGCTCCAAAGTTTATGATCAGTAAAACCGGCTCCAACCAACTCCATTGTACAGCGCGGAGCTGAAAAGCAGAGTTTAATCATCAGATATAATTTTTATCACTTAGAACTGAACCGAGTTTTAAATAATGTTAGCATAGAGAGATAGTTTGTATGTGATGGATACCTATAGGTTGTCAATTAGACAAAATCATATTTATATTATAAATTATTAACGCAGACTCAGTGGCGGGTAGATCATTTTGTATCAGGGTAACCATGAAGTAAGAAACTGGCATGAAGTTGATAAACACTCCTGTTATAAAAGTTTTTTAACTGTAAACAAATATTTATTAGGATAGGCAATACTTTTGCGCATTTATGACGTGGCATGCACGTTAGGAACTTTTAATGCGATTTTTTTTCATTTGTTGTCTCTTCTCGGCGTAATAACTACAACATCCATGATGAAATTTGAAAAAAAAATATAGCTCGCATAAACAGTGATGTTCTAGTGGTTACGACTTCAGTCTCCATTTTAGGGAGATCGAGTTCTTTTCTGAGTTATGTGCGTTTTATATCACTTGCTTTATCAATGAAGGAAAACATGATGAGAAAACCTGTTTGCCTGAAAGTTCTCCAATTCTGATAGGCCCTATCTCCTGTAGTGGGCTGGTAATGTGTTGAAAATGATGATAGAAGCTTGCATAACGTTAATGGACATAGTATTGCCCATCAGCTATTTTGAACGAAACTGAGGCCTGAACGTAGTTTGAAAATGTGAGGACAAGTCTCATTGTCAATACTTACGCTCGCTTTGCTTATTTCACACTGATAACCGCCGGTTAAGATGTAAACGATGATCAAGTGACTGCAGATGTTAAATAAACTGGCGATCTAGAAGCAAAATCATATTTTCCATTTAAGTTCTATCAAGATAACAAAAGGGTCAGCATATTTTTTTTTTTTTTTTATAAATAAATAAGTATAAATATCCTACGACAATACACACATTGCCACCTAGCCCCAAAGTAAGCGTAGCTTGTGTTATGGTTACTAAGATGACTGATGAATATCTTTATGAATAATATACATAAATAATTAGAATATCCATATAAACACCCAGACACTGGCAAACATTCATGCTCATCACACAACATTTTCCAGTTGTGGGAATCGAACCCACAACTGGAAATCGGCTCAGTAAGCAAAGTCAAAGTCAAAGTCAAAAATATCTTTATTCAAGTAGGCCCACAGGTGGCACTTTTGATGCGTACATAAGAACCACACGGTAGTGAGATGATGGCGATAACCACATTCGTAAACTTAAAACTAAAGCTACGAGGGTTCCAAACGCGTCCCGGTCTAAGAAGAAGCCCACAACAAACTTAGCCGGGTGTTTTTTTTTTGTTATCACCATCTCACAATATCTTTTTAAATTATTAGAAGAGCAACCTGGTTAGAGCAATAATTTACACCCAAGCTTTTTTATCGTTTATGTAGTCCTTTATACTATAATAGGACTTTTCTATAAGCTTACGTTTAATACAAACTTTGAACTTTTTTAGAGACATCTCCAAGATATCAATTGGTAGTTTATTGTAGAATTGTATGCAATTTCCTTTAAACGAATTATGAATTTTATGTAACCTAGTATATTGCACTGTAAGTTTATTCTTACTTCTAATGTTTAAATTATTGCAGTCACATAACCATATTAAATCTATTCTCCCCACCACTAATTCGGAGTTCAGAAAATGCCGTTGTCCACTATTGCATAAGCCACTAGCTCTAATCCACCCAGGAAACCATGAATTTTTCCGAGGTTAAAAGGTAGCGTATGTGTTAATCTAAAGTATTTACTTATTAAAGAAACAGCAATAGTGTGTTCATAATACACATGATAGGAAATGTCACAAATACTTTGTGTCTAATCAATGTGAATTGCCACTTATCATCATTCATTTCGTAGAAAATAATGTGCATGTTTACATCACAGCCTTTTCTACAAAATGGCCGATTATCATTAAAGATACAAAAATTAAACAATTTGAAACGCAAAATTAAGATCTAAAAGTGCAGGTAGGATAGGTCGACATATCAGGATAAAACGTTTAAAATCATTCGGCTTCTGACAGAATAAAGCAATATTATTATTGATATGGGTAAGATCATTATAAACACGATATAATCCATCTCCGTTCTAAATATCAGTCAAACCAGGTCAGTAGCTTTTTTGTGAAAGTATATCGAACATAATGTCGTTTAGGTAACCTGGAAGAGGTCACTTTTAATGATAAGATCGCCTTTTGCCTCTAATTTTTTTTATGAATATTCTTAATTTATCCTACACTACACAATAAAGATGTTTAAATAAATAAATAAAATAACACTAACAAACTTTTACGTCTATAATATTAGGTAGTAGGATACTTTATTTTAGTAGTAGATTTACAGTAGTAGTAGGAAGTAGGATAGGAAGTAGAAATAGCCCTCGCAACAATATTATGTCCAATTACCAGATGCCAGTATCCAATGATGAAACATTTCGTCCGTAGATGGGACCGGAAATCGAACCATCTTTTAACAGCTTGCTTTTGTAACATTTTTAGTTTCAACTGTAAAAGTCTGACCCAATGGGTACAGAAATTAAAATATAGAATTATGCAATAAAACCACAGATACTAAAGAAATTTTCATTGGTGGATTGTGGGCGTTTTAGTATGACCCGTTCAAAATATTCAAAATTCATTTATTTCAAGTAGTAGATGCATAAATAAATAAATATAAGCACTTTTGAAACATCAAAATTAATATTGTGCTTTCGATTTGTTACAATATATGTGAAAGTGTGGATGTTTGCCTACTGAACGGATTTGGATGAAATTTGGCATGCACCTAGAATGTGGCATGGAAAAGAACATAGGCTACTTTTTAGCCCGATTCCTTAAGTGGTACCCGAGGAAAAATTTAAAATTGTTTATGAGCTAACCCACGGTCAGCTCAAGCTCAAGACAGCTTTGAAATTTGCATGTCACCTATGCTATGGAAAAGGACATGTACTTTCTACACCGATCTCTCGAATAGTTCCCGTGGTAGGATTAAAGATCGTTAACGAGCGAATGAAGTCCGCGCAGACGACACCCGGGTCTATTTGTTATTTTTATGTATAACCTATATTACCGTAAATTTTTTAGAAAATCCGTCCTTTAGTCTTGGCGTGAAAGGGTGACAAACATCCATTTCCATCAATCCGTACACTTTCGCTTCATGCGAAAACTTGTAAACGCCAAAACTACTATAGGTACCTATTAGTAGGATAGGTACTTTGCTATTCGCTGCAGGCGTCAATCCAGTTGGATGCATAAATAAATGAGTTTCAATTATTGTGAGATCGAGCGTAAGACTTCTCCTATTTCTCTCTTCTCTTGTACTACTCTCTACAGTTATTTGTTTTTTTGTGTAGTATACCTTTTTTAATTAGCGTAGCGTAATTTTCACTGGATTTATAAAAGTTCTGTCTCCATTTTTTTTTATATGACAGTTTTATTTGAAATAACTCATTATATATCTATTTAATTATTTATTTACGAGGTAGTTATTGAGCCGTCCGATCACGGTTGATGGAACGGGGTCAGAGAGGTTACAAGTTTTTAAATATTATTTCACGTTGTGCTGGAAAAGTACTTTGCAAGCTTTTAAACTAAATATGAGTTTGTTCATACGAAATTAAATAAACCAATTTTTAATAATTATCAACGACTAAATTATCAAAACTATTCCGGTTACCTAAACGGGATGAAAAGATCATAATTTTTTTTATACTTGAATAAAATAAAAACACGTCTATCAATCATAACCGTATAGCAGCGAGTTGGCATTTTCACAGAATGCGTATTTTTATTGCTGCTACAAACAATAACAAAAATCAAACCTATAGATACCTATTCACTATTTCATACAATCGACCTTGATCTTAAATACGAAAACTCACCTACTAAGTTGTTTATAACAAACTACTTACTTAACTTACTGGTACTTAAGCATATACAATCACAAAGTTAAAACAAATCTAAACAAGACACTCCATACAATATCATGTACGATCAACAACATTGACACCGTAGTTGCGACTTGCCACTGTTCACAATGATGACGAAACTCTAAAGTCTTGCCATTGCCAATGCGCAGGCCATACACGACCTGTACTAGGCTTGTTGAAATAAAATATATTGATGTATCGATGTTTTGTATTCATGTATTATGTATATCGATACATTTTGACTGTTCACTATTTACCTTTTTGTGACAGAGCTCGTCCGGGGTACTAATGCCATGCCTGTTTAATTACAGGCTCATCTACACTTCAGATTGATTAAGTGCTTTGTTTATTGGCGGTCGTGCTCTACTTTTGCTTTATCGATACTTTTTCACACAGCCCTAACTCATATCACGGTAACACTGTCTTAGGCTCGGTCTTAACAATTTCATAATCCGGTTTCCATCCGTACCGATTCGATCCGGTTCCGTTTAAAATCTCTTCTTGGTTCAATTAATAACTGAAGTCTGTAGAAGAATATCCTCATTGATATTATTTTATCGTGTTAGTAAACATTAGACTATTTTACAAGAGAGTATGAAAACAAATTATCATTTTTTTTTATTACATTCCATCAATAATTTGACGGCCGAGTGGCGCTGTGGGCAGCGACCCTGCTTTCTGAGTCCAAGGCCGTGGGTTCGATTCCCACAACTGGAAAATGTTTGTGTGATAAACATGAATGTTTATCTGTATATTATAAGCATTTATGTGTATTGTATTAAAAAAATATTCATCAGCTATCTCAGTTCCCATAACACAAGCTACGCATACTTTGGGGCTAGATGGCGATGTGTGTATTGTCGTAGTATATCGTAGTATATTAATAAGAAAGAACGAAAAGAAACAAAGTACTATTGCACTCCAAGAAACACACACAACATATTGATCGTAAGTTGAACAATTGTTAGTTATTGACTACAATTTCATCTAATGGTAAACTGATTGTGTGTCTTAAATGGTGGTAGGCTTACTTGTTGGTACGGCAGTAATTGTGTTATATGCCATATGTCGGGTACATACGGCATTTAACACATTCGTTTCTTGGAGTGCACCTTTATCAGGTATGTTTGCGGAAGCGAGAGTAGACTGCTTTTATGCCTTTTATTTTTAAAGATGTGGCTCCCTGGTGCAAAGGTTGCGGGGGAGCACCAACAGCATCCTGAAGATTATTGCTGGCAGGTTGGACTACTGGCGAGTGAGTCGTTACTGTGCTACTTCAAATGGATTGGAGCAGCAGTGATTCGCATATTCAAACATTAATTTTCTTTTAATTGTCTTTAAGTTATATAGAAATAATGTTTTTTTTTTTACTAACATAAATACGAGACTTGATGCCTGAAATAAAGATTATGATTTAATTTTGGTGATGGAGTAACAAAAATCCAAAAGTACTTGAAATGTTCACATTAAGTATTGCGTAAGTTTGGTTTCTGTTAATCCCATTGCCTCGTTGGTTTACTAGTTAGTTCGACTGATAATCACGACCACCAGGGGTCTGAGCTTTTCGACATTGTAATATATATTAAGAAGTTTCCAGCACAGCGATGTTTTTTTTTCCACCAAAAGTTAGTCCGTAACTGTGGTGAGTGATGATGCGGTCTAAGATGGCAGCAGGCTAACCTATTAGGGGTTTGACAGTTATTTAACACTCATGCCCCTAGTTGGTTTCAAATCGCTGGGCAGCATGGTATTGGTAGGTACCACAACTAGCCACAGCCGAAGCCAGAGAATACCCCAATTAGCCCCGCCGGGGACGAACCCGTGATATCCCACCTATAAGACAGCGTTTGCCACTACGTTAGCGAAATCGTCGGTGTTTAGAAATTGGTTTTGTCAGAGGGAAAGTTCGCAATTGGTCTTGTTTATTATCACTTTCATGTGACGGCCGGCCGATGTCATGCTATCTCATTCGCACAATATTCGCAAGCCCGCAATATGTGCGACAGAGATAGCACGACATCGACCGTCAGTTATTAATCTATTATTAGTAGTAGATACTAATTCTTAGGATGAACTGTAAAGATCCTATGGATAGGGTTAACTTATTGTTCTCGTTATAAAACCGGATTGGAACCGGCATTCCGTCATGTGCAGTCCTACCTTTATAAAAGGTGATAAATGTTTACATTTAGCGAACTTACATAGAGTAGGAGATAAACAGAGACTTGTGCTTTTAGAAAGTCTTTTCAAGACCAATATTTTATTTGAAGTTTCCGTATGATTAGAGCTCTGTGATTTAGTTGCGTATGATATATACACTTTCAATGTGTGAGTGAAACTTGAATGGGTATTGGGGAAACCTACTGCCCATATCAGTATAAGGAAAAAGCATCAATTTACTTGAAGATTGTGGCTTTGTATTGAACGATTTGATTTTATAGGTGGTTATGTACGATCTTACATTATTATGATTAATTAATTAATGGAATTAGTAAAAAAGCGGTGATAGCGTAGTGGTTTAGACTACGGCTTCACTTTCGGAGGACAGAGTTGAAATCTTAGAACCTCTAATTATTCTAAGTTATGTGCGTTTTAAGCAAATAAAAAATCTTTCTTTAACTGTAAAACTAAACATTGTGAGAAACCTGCATGCCTAAGAGTTCTCCATAACGTTCTCAATGGTGTGTGAAGCCCACAATATTCACTGGGCCAGCGTGGTGGACTACGGCCTACACCAGGACTACACCATTCTCATTGTAGCCGGTAATGGGTTGCTTAGAATTACACTAGTAATAAATAAAACCGTGCAAATCTACGAGGGGTGGGAATGTTAAAGTTTTTAATTGCACTAGTATGGTCAGAAGGCAATATTAAAATATTTCTCCCACAGCTTTATTAACTGGGCGGACAAGTGAAAATAATATCCAAATAATAAACATACATGAATCCAATAATAAATGGAGTTAAACTTTTACTATTCCCCTTGTGAAGGGGTATAATTGGGGATATATTTTTTGTCTCCGGCTGCTAGCCGTGCTGACAAGGGATAAAATTAACGTGTCCACCTGCCAAAGCGCCAAAGCACGGCAACAGGGAATTTTACCCCCTTTTATTATTCATCATGTCATCCCATCTACCCATTACCGGCCCTACCTACAGAGCACGTGTCTCCTTCCACAATGAGAAGGGGTTAAGGCCTAAGTCCACCACGCTGGCCCAGTTCGGATTGGTGGATTCCACATACCCTTGAGAACATTATATAGAACTCTCAGACATGCAGGTTTCCTCAAGATGTTTTCCTTCAGCGTTGAAGCGAGTGATATTTTAATTACTTAAAAGGCAAATAACTTAAAAGAAGAAAAGTGTGTGCTGGGATTCGAACTTGACCCCCCGATAGTGAAGTCGAGCTCTTACCCAATGCGCTATTACCGCTTTATTATTATACGTTTGTTATTTGGATATTATGAAGATATATCTTTCACCGGGGGATGTCACCTGCCCATCATAGCCTTTTTTTTTTTTTTTTGGCGTGTTGTAAAAGCTTTATTGCTTCCTCCGACCCTTGGGCAGGACGGAGGTTATGTGGGACAAACTATGCCCATGATAGCCTACGTTGTAGGTATAACGCTTCGTTCAGCATCATCTAAGAATTAGCGTTCTTAGCTTTGTCGGCAGTTTGGCTACCAGCTACCTCCCATCACATCCTTGGGATTTTTTTTTTAAATATTTTAGTTCATTACAAGTTAGCCCTTGACTTAAATCTCACCTGATAGTCTAAGATGGCAGCGGGCTAATCTGTTAGGGGTGTAGTTATAGTAATAACATAACCCTAATCTGCTTCTACGCGACATCGTATCGGAACGTTTAATCGCTTGGCGGCACGTCTTTGTCGGTTGGGTGGTAACTAACCACGACCGAAGCTTCCCACCAGACCAGACCAGAGAAAAATGAGAAATTAATAATTCCCGAATTGCCTCTGCCGGAAGTCGAAACTAGGAGCTCCAACTCACATAGCTTACTGTTGTGTCAAGGAGGTCGTCAAAATACAACCTAGAGCTAGGCTAAGGCCTCAACGCACAAGCTAGGTTGTCTATACTTTTATTCGTAAAACGTTGGAGCATTTCCCGTAGGATCGGGTTATAAAGCGAACTAAATAGATAGTTACAGCTTCGCCCTGTAATCAACTGGTGCGGGTGTTTGGAACTTGTTTGAGTCTCAGATTAATAGGAACCCGATGCCGAACTAACTAGTAGGTAAATCGAGATTTCGGATTAGCTTTAGGTCAAGGCTGCATTATTCCGAGACGTAATGACTATATAAGCGTAAATTTGAGATATTTGAATAGGAATACATCACCGGATTCAATTTCACAATACAATTTTGCAATTTTTTGCTACGAATGCACTCTAGGAATCGCCGATTTCATCATTTATTTTTTACTTTTCCTTCACTCGTAAACAACTGTAAACTGAGTAAACACTGGTAGCTTCTTTATTAAAATCCAATGGTAAACGTCTTGTGGTCTCCTTGCAAAACAGAACGATTTCATTTTTATCACTATCAGAGAATTCAAAAAACACTCTTGGCACTACTACTTAGTCTCAGGGTCATATTCTTAAAGGTTAAAAATTAAAAATAACACTGCGTTTCTGGTTTAAAGATATGGAATGGTAAGTTTTCCTTATTAGAACATCGATGTAAAACCTAAGTATCTATATATACTACTTGTATTGAAATGTACTAGCGTTAGTTTATTTATTTTCATATTTATTATTATTATTTAATGTGTGTGTTTTGGAATAGTCATTCGGTTTTCTTCAAAAATAGAGAAAGAGATTAAGAGATTGATTTATAGAAGTAAGAGATTTCTACAGAGCGATCAGGTCGCCGTCTGTCATCTGTATTCTTTATTATTTTTATAAATATAAAATGCATATAAAAATTACGGAATTGACAGGATTTTTTTTTAAACCAGTTATAGCGTATTGGGTGTAACCTTTACGCGCGGTTGAAGTAAAACTTTATTTATTTTTTTATTGATGAAAGAGTAAAATGTTCCTGTGGCTCCGCCATTTCATTTTATATTCTATAAAATTCATTATAATAACTTCCACATTTTATAAATATTTTCATTTTAAATATTTTCTATTTCACATAAAGTAATTGAGAGTAGAAAATTGAAGGTCACATCAGCACATGTCAATATAAACTTGTCATTGAATATTATGGAATGTCGCATTTGTCAGAAAATTTATCCTCGTTTATTTATTAAAAAAAATAATAAATAAACGAGTATATTTAGAGATTTTCAAAAAACTTTGCAATTTAAAATAATTTGCTTAAAATTGTTGAATTTTTATTCGCTTTGCAATACAAAATTGATCAGTTTTAAAATATTGGAAACAAATAATCCTAATTGATTATGATATTTGCCGCTAGCTGGCATATAAGTCAAGAAGCGTGGAGTAGGTATACGACATATACTTCCAAATCCAAATTATTATTTAATAGCGGAAACTACACAGACATCTGACGTAAGCGTTACTTCCGTCAGAAAATGGAACTCCCTAGTCGCGCCTAAAGAAGTTTTACTTCAAAAAAAAAATCTTCAGCGACTATACTGACTTTATTCTTCTGCTTTTAAGATTCTTCTTCTCCTGTCCATGTCCTTCACAAAAAAAGTATAAATAAATAAATAAATGTTTAAAACATTTAATACCGTTGTGTGAAAGAAGTTCTGCGTTAAAAAATATTATATTCATATGAAATTATGCACGCTAAATTTAGGCAACGTCCAACACAAACCTTTTCAATTTTTCAATTCTGTTATTCAATTAAAGTTGTCCAATTCTCAGCACATCGTCAGCACTCACTGCATGCAATTTGCGAACTCGACTACGCTAAATTAAATGAACTCCGCCTAGAATAAGCGCTCCTATTCCAAATCTGTATAAACGTTCGTACAAAGTTTAAAACCATTAATACATCACGTTCGATACGATAGGAAACTCTTAATCTTCCATATTTTGTGTTGTGGGAGGCTTCGGCCGTGGCTCGTCACCACCCTACCGACAAAGACATACTGTTAAGCGTATTAGCGTTCCGGTATGATGTCGCGTATAAGCCGATTAGGGGTATGAAAAATGAAAATAAAAAAGTTTATTTAAACATCAACATTACAACTTGTTTGTTAGAGATACATTAGGTAAATATTGATATTAGACGTAACAAAATTAATCGCTAGCGAACACACTAAGCTATGGTATGTAGTTAGGCAGGTATGGCTAAATATAACTGCCTTACTTTTTAACAGGTTAGCCCGCTACTATCTTAGATTGCATCATCACTTACCACCAGGTGAGATTGCAGTCAAGGGCTAACGTGTAGTAGAGAAAAAAAATGTTCGAAAATATAGGAAACTGTGTATTGTTTACTAAACTATTGCTTTCTTTATCATGACTGACATCGTAACTCTCTCGTTGGTACAGTAGTTAGAATGGTTGACTAACGATCACGAGGTCTTGGGATACGAATACCGGGACCGGAAAGCGTTAGCTCTAGGAACGTGCCGCATGCCGTGATACCTCGCCGTTCCCAATATTCAAAAAAATCATATTAACAATTCTTTAATCACGTCTCTACTGTAATCCCGACAGACGGACTATATCCGAGTCAGTAGTCCCGATTAGTTGTTCGACACCTCCCATATATAAAAAGCTTTAGGTAACTATTGATAAACGACTAAAAAACGGGAGGTATCATCGTTCGAGTCCATGTAGGACTGAAGTGTATCGATGATGCACTCGTATTTATATCAAAATACCCACCAACTCAATGTCATGAACATTGGTAATTAATCAAATATAATTTTAACTGTTTCTCGAAAACTATCTATGAATTAATTAATAATTATTAGGGTATTTGTAAAATCCTAATCAATTTTATAAAACATCTGGCAAATATGAATTTATACTTATCAAAAGGTTGGATATTTACCCACTTTATACGAGTAATATTACTGTAACACTATTGCTAATATTCGTAATAAATGAAACCGGTTCGTTTTTGATCCGTGATTCCGTTCTCATCCGACCACTCAGTAGGTAGTTAGATCCCTGAATTAATAATAAATAATATATCAATCATTAATAATAAATAATTAATTTATTATTAATGATTGATATATTATTAATTTTATTAATTTATTATATAATTAATGATCCGATCATTATAACGTTCCTGCTTCTTTACAACAGTGCTTTTACGCAATTATGAAGTGCACACTACAGGCTGAGTATGAAAAATAAATAGAAATCGGATCGCTCATAGTGGTATAACAGCTTTAGGACCCAGTGTGAATGCACTGCGGTAGTGTATTGACACAGGAAAAAAATAATGTTATTCATTCCCCCCCCCGACTGAGGGTAAAATCGGTCAAGTACATCTTGAACTACAAATATGGGTTCCCCCTAGTTTTCACACTGGCACCTGCGAAATTATTTTCCCTTAGTAAGTTGCTTAATTTTTTTATCCCTCAACTTTAATTAGAAAACCTTCATACTCCCATACTCTTATTATAAAAGTGCGAAAGTTTATGCTTGTTTGTTACCAATGTTTAGCACAATCGCTGCACCATTCTTGAGCAAATTTTCAACATAGAATATTTTATTTAATAAAAATAACATTAAAGCGTAGTGGTTACGAAGCGGTTATAGCCGTTTAGTTAGGACTTCAGCTTCGCTTTCGGGGGGCCGAGTTCGAATCCCAGCACATACCTCTAACTTTTCTAAGTTACGTCAATTAAAATATCACTTGGTTGAAACAAGTAACAAGTTTAAAACCATTAATACATCACGTTCGATACGATAGGAAACATTTAATCTTCCATACTTTGTCTGGTGGGAGGCTTCGGCCGTGGCAAGTTACCACCCTACCGACAAAGACTGGCTGTTAAGCGATTTAGCGTTCCGGTGTGATGAAAAATGATGAAGGAAAACATCGTGAGGAAACCTGCATGCTTGAAAGTTATCGAAAATGCTCTCAAAGGCGTGTGAAGTCCACAAATCCGCCCTGGGCCAGGGTGGTGGACTATGACCTAAACCCTTATTGTGGGAGGAGATCCGTGCCCTGTAGTGGGCCGGTAATACGACTTAGCAGCTGGACCTTTATAACATTTGCAAAGATATCTTGTTGTCGGGCATACTGTCCATATCTTAATATATAATCTCCTATCACGATGTTTGTCCGCGATGGACTCCTAAACAACTTAACCGATTTAAAATTAAATTGGCACACTGTGAGCAGTTTGGTCCAACTTAAGAGATAGGATAGCTTCGATCTTTAATTGACAGTCACAATTAACTCCAAAAGATTCTAACAGATGTCGATACTTTTCGACTGGATTCAGTAAGTAATCAATAGATGGTTATGGTAAACCGACAAACGTGTCATATAAGCTAGCTTATAAGCTATCCCTATCCCTACTAATATTATGTCAATGTAAGTTTGTTTGTTACGCTTTCACGCAAAAACTACTTAACCGATCCTCATGAAACTTTGTGCACATATTTTTGGAAGTGTTAGAAGTAATATAGGATACTTTTTATCCCGACATTAACCTCGGTTCCTTTGGGAGAGGGGATGAAAGTGTTTAACGGGTTTACACCGTAACTCCGACAAATTATAACCGATTTAAATTATTTTTTTGTACTATAGAGGTTATAATATGTGTTTAATTTTGCCCAAACTTTGTGTAGATCTGAATATGGTTGCAGATAGAGGACAGAACTCCCCAGCGGACAGCAGCAAACCCCTCATTTAAGGCTTAGTGATACTGAATACTTTTAATATTTTTAGACTTACAACTAAATTGAATGCATGAAATCAAAAAACAAAGTCAAGCGCAGACGAAGTCGCGGGCAACAGCTAGTTTGAATTGAAGAAAGTAAGGAGCCATCCTCCTTATCAACAGAAATGGGATAGCAGTAATAGTTTAATCTTCATTTCAAATATTATGGATTCGATTAATTATTAAATTTAATACATTTGGAAATATGAAAATGGTTCCTGCAGGACATTGAAAAACCAAAATACCGTTCAGTTAAGAAAATACCGTTTAGTTGAGTAGTTAAGTGACCTCTTTCTTATAAAACGATTTGTATTATCGCTCGCTAACTTTTTCTTTAACCACCCGCAAAAAATTTTACTTTTAAATAATATGGTACATTTGTAAAGGACTTTGAGATTTTGTATCAACTAATTTTAAAATATTATTGTATACTCGATGTAAGTGGACTATTTGTGTTCTTTTTGAGAAATAAATGTCTTTAAGCCGAAAAACCTATGCGGTTGTAGTCGAGGGCAATGAATAGTTTTCACATATACGGACAGATGATGAGTAATTTCGTTGGACGCTTTTGGGATTTTACCAAAATATTACATACTCGTAATATCTGCATTTACTAGGTTAGGACCATAGTATAAAAGGCACTAATTAAAAGCGCTTTTGGCTTGAAAAAAATAATCTTTCATTTGTATGATATGTGTTTTGGATTTTTTGCTTTATTTTATGAAGCCATAGGTTTCCAAACTTATTTTGACCGAGGCTCACTTTTAAACCTAGTGCTAATTACGTGACCTCCAAAATTTTAAACTAAACATGTAATTAGAATTATTATTTCAAATGGCGTTTTTAAGATATTTTTTGGAACAATTAAATTTTTAATAAATATATAGATATTTATGTTTACATATATGTACTTATATTTTGTATATATCAATCCATAATATAGCTATACAGTTCATGTTTTTGCAAAAATACCAAGTTCTTGTGTTCAAACTTTCGTACAAACTGATTGATGAAGTTAATACTGCAACATTGAAATCTGCTCGTAACATTTCATCTCAACATCCAAAATTATTTGTTTGAAACGTACAAAAATTAAAATTTTTGCTTTTTTATAAAAAAAAAGTGATCCTCCAGACCGTCTAAATTACTTTGGTGCTTAGCATAAAACAATACTTGTAGGGGTATTTTATCGCCCCCCATTATTATCCCGGAAAAACGTACGGTTCCAGAGGGTTAAATCTGTTTTGACACAGAAGGACATTGACATGTATTTTTGGATACGCAGGGGTAGTTTCAGAGAATAATGAAGGTATAAACATCACAATTTCTACGCGAACTTTTTAAGGAACGAAACGAATTCTGAACGAATTTTTTGTTCGCGAGGAAATTGTGTAATGTATAAATTATATTAAAAAAAATAATAAATTATATATTATGTAATGAAAAAAGAAAAAATTTAGGACAAAGTTTTTGGTTTTATTTATAGACCAGAAGCGTCTAAACCTCGTTATAATCCAGTCAGCATGCAACTATGGATACAACAATGTCATAATTAAAACCCTTCTTGAATAATTATACACGTTAATAGTATAATAAATAAAAATTTCTTAACGTATTAATGACGGATTTCTATTAAATCCTTCATCATTGTTGCTGTTCTTCTTTAGGCTCCGTTTTCTTCTCTTCTATAATAAAAAAGACATCTTTCTTCTCATCAACCTTAGTGGATGGTCCATTTATAAGACATTCAATGTAAGATGGTGGTTGGTCGACGTCCTTTCTAGCCATTTCGATTCTTAAATATGTAATGTATTTTTTGATCAGCACCAGATAAAGTGTAGCAATGCCTGAAAGATAAAGTACTTTACTTAATAGCAAATACTATTTATTTAATTATTATTTATGTACCATAAATTGTGATTGTGAACATAAGATACACATACATGAAGTGTACAAAGGAAAGCTTATCTCTGTAAGAGATCTCTTCCAGCTACACCAGGATGTGAGTAAGATGATTTAATTGTGGTATAGGTCAAATAAAGGTACAATATACTACATAATAACTACTAAGGATATTCAATATATCTATATAATGACAAAAATCTACATACCAATACAATAAAATTTAAAGATACTATATTTACGTTATGTTTAGAAGCATGGGAGCAAACACCATGTACAGCATGTTATTTGCTATGCATAAATAAACGGTTTTTTTACGAGTTTACAATGAACGTTAGGATTTACATTATGTTTAGAAGCTTCATAGAAGAAGAAATTGCACGTGCAACACACAGGAAAAGAACCAGTAAGGAGTATACAGTAAACAATGTAGACATGCAAAGGCGGCCTTATTGCTGCAAGAACTCTTACAGGCAACAAAGACAGGACTTACAGCAAGAGAACGGGATAGTTGTAGCCAAGAGTGTTGATATATATACATAAATACCAAATTGTATAGAAACAAATATATAAATAATTTAAATAAATATAACATAAACATAATATTTATAAATATATAACATACATAATATATTTGCGGATTTGACTTTTCGCGAAGTATATAGCAAAATAAGCTTAACATCGTTGTACCTAGGTATATTATAGATATTAACAATAAAACGCAAAGTAACGAATGCTCTATTCAAGCATGAATTATGTATACTTAGTATGCTCGACTAAGAAATCACGAGGAACGATTTCCGGGTTGGGCTAATAAAAGTAAAGAAAAAAAGTGACGAATGACGCACAGTCGGTATCCATTTTAAGAATTAACGTTCAATTCGTAAACGTTATAGTTTTGGCACATTTTTCTAGACGTCATTCCGGATCCAATGAGCTATCGCACATAATTTTAAGAATATATAATATAAGAATTCTCTATTTTGTACCATTTTCAACTTGTCGACTAGACTATAATGGTTACCGACCGGGACTCCTATTTGCATTCGAATTTATTATTTGTTCTGTAATCTATGGATTATAAAACTACTTGAATAATTATTCAGTGGTATTATTATATTGGCTAATAAGTTAGACGGCTAATATCTTTTGTAAATACAGTGGACCCCCGGTAGTCCGGCCCCTGTCTAATCCGGCGCCCCCTGTAATCCGACATGGTCTATTATTTATTATTGAATACGTATTCGCTAAGCATGATTGAACAAGTTACAACTTGTACGCACCATCACTATTGTGGTCGGATTACAAGGTACTCTTTTGTAAAAAAATCCGGACTAGGGGTCTTAGGCAGTACTCTATAATTCGACGAATTCGATAGTTCGACACTGCCCTGCAAAATCTTTGTCGGACTACCAGGGGTCCACTATATTAATGTTACTTTGTAATTATTATCATTTTTGTGTCACAATTATTCTTTGAAACTTTAATAAAGTATTGACTTGTATTTTTGGTTCATTACTCGCTTTCGGATTTTTTTTTAGAGTTGTTGAAAATTTCGAGCGAACCATTAAATTAATATTATTACATTTCACAAAAATAATAATAATTATTTCCTAAAATTAATATCAAAAAATATATAAGCCGTCTAAGTGTTCACTTATTGGCATGGTACCCAAAATACTGGCGGTTTTGGCCCTTTGAATTGTTAAGACTTTTTAGCCGTTGGGCTAAATAAGCGCCAGCTCTTGGGTCACCAGACGTCAAGATCAATTTTTAGGTCATAGTTAAGCAAAATACGTACAAATATCCGCAATTTTGAAAGAAGTGAGGACGACGGTGTTTCCGAATGACGACTGGAAGCTCAAATCCAGTAACTGAACTGCCAGCTTTACTGTAGACATGACAAGGAACATACGAATCGGTTCTGGATCTTTCTGGAAAGATTTTTTGAATTTATATATCTTTTGGCGCGATGGAGTGAATTTTTACGATGCGCGCGCACACCGACACCTGAATTCTACATCGTAAAGTTAGTTCTAGGTGGCACGAAAATCTATAACTATGTTCAAGTTGTATATTCTAGTATTTATATATTTAGAACACGTGTTTCCTAACAGTACAAACAGTGTGAATAAATAAATATTATGACGTTATTATTTAAATAAAATCTTTTTGATTAATTTTAATATTATCGTTAATCACTACTGCATTTTAGTTTTTATTTTTTCCATACGCCTAAGAAATATAACTTCTAAAGCGTGTAAAACCTCTCAGCACCACGATGATGTTAGGAAATTGGCGATGCCCATCCCCTTCCTCGGATGTTAGTCCATGTTAAGCCATGTCAGTCCCGGCTTATCACTAACATGTAAAAAAAATCGTTAATACCCGCCAACCCGCATTACAAAAGCGTTATGGGTCTATGCTCTATGTAAGAGGAGGCCTGTGGTCAGCATGAGAACCTTAATAGGCTAATAGCAGTTTGTGAATGACATAACAGCTGTTTCGGTACCGGTCAGATTTTTAGTGAACAGTGCTTTAAGTATAACATGTATGGCCAGAAGTGCTAACATACAATAACTAGGCAGGAAATAACTTCAAATTGTTTTTATTTAAGAAGCCCACAACAAATTTAGCCGGTTGCTCTTTTTGTTATCACCATCTCACAGTGTCATCTAAACATCACTTTGCAAGATGTGTTTTATTCACTACCTGTAAAATGTTGCTCTGTGTATAAGCGATGGTTTACCACTAACCATCAGGTGGCTTATGTGGTTGGTACATAAATTAATAAGTATAAAAAAAAACACCACAGTAATCGTATTGAGATGTTACAATACACGCGAGGTATGATGACATTTTTATTAATCTATCAAATGTTGAGCCAGTTGAGCAAAAAAGTTGTTGAGATGTTAAAATACACGCGAGGTATGATAACATTTTTATTAATCTTAAAAATGTTGAACCAGTTGAGCAAAAAAATACTAACCTTATGAACTGCACCTACGAAAGCCAAGACGAACTTGAGCCAAACGGCGTTAACCAAGAAATACAGTATGTCGATTATTTGTAAATGCAGCATCCCAGGGTAACATGCAGGCTGATTCTCCGTTATTGGCATATAGTCGATCGGAATGTTATTGTAGTAGTGAAACGACAGTGGGAAAGGGTAGAAACCGTGGTTTCCAAGGTTTATGAGCCCGACAACCGGATCCAACCATTTCCATTGGACGGCGCGGAGCTAAAACAGAAGCAGACGTAAAATTAAAAAAAAAAAACCCCCGACTTTCAATATCGTGTAAATTTATTAATCCAATCACAATTCCATTACAGATGAATTTTTTAATGACAAGGTTGCTTGGAAGCATCCGGCTCCGCTTTCAGCTCTCACAAGATAGAAAAATGAATGTTAGAATACAAAATGTAAATTGTTGATGTTGGAAAAGAGCAACTGCTGAGTTTCTTGCCGGCTTCGTCTCGGTAGAATCTGCCTTCCGAACCGGTGGTAGAATCACTACAAACAGACAGACTTGACGTTTCAAAAGTGCTTATATTAGGCCTACTTGAAATAAATGAATTTTGAATTTGAATTTGAGTGTCATAAAGGTTACTTATATATTTTCAAAAGAGAATGTCAATATAATGTTTACATTTGAAATGGAACTCTGTGAGGGTCGTGTAACCAAATTGGATACCCATATTCAGCATTCAGTCTACAGCATTCCTGTCGAGGCATCAAGTTTGGTTCCCGTACGCATATCTAACCTTCAGGAGTTATGTGCATTTTAATGTTCTTTCAGGCTTCTTACTGATTTCCACGACACAGCGAAATCCTAGTGTGGAAATCACAGACTTTATATGTATTCTTTGGATTACTTTTTATGTCAATTTGAAAAAAAAAAGCAGTGGGAATGACTACGGTCTCCATCTTTTTCATTCTAAGAAGTGATCTATTCCTTGTCCTATGCCGGAAATGGATTGTTGATGGTCATGATGATGACAAGTTTACCTAACAAAATTACCTTTCAAAGACTTAAACTAATCAAAATAATATTTTCACCACTGTAACAATTGCATTAATTAATTAATCAAACATTAATCATATTACTTATAGTTATTTCTTCCAGGCAACCATTATGAGGAATTGACTCACATATGAATTGTTATAGCGATGCGCAAAATGCAAAAAATAACTTACATATTGGTATTTACAAAAATAGTAGATAAATATTCACTGCTGTAAAATAAACTAATACATAATATTAACGGTAGAGAACATTGTAATGTGGAATATAATAAACATACTTGCAGTGTCAAATAACAATTCTTTAGAAGAGTCTTAAAAATATTATGTGGTTAAGCGTAACGAATGCTACGTGGAAGATCATTCCAAAATTAAATAACCTACCTAAATGTTTATATCACTCAGCAAGCTTAGCACGTGAATGAAATTCCGAGTAAGTAACATAAGTGCTGTCAATATTGAATTACTCACGCTCTCCTTGCTAACGTCGCATTGAAAGCCACTGGTGACAATGAAAACAATGACCACATGAAATCCGATGGCGACGAGACTGGCTATCTGCGAAAACAAAAGATGGAAAAATTGGTAAATTAAGAAATATAATATTTGCAATAACGTGCATAGAGGACAAGCACAGGGTATGCAGCTGATATAAATGAAGAAAATCTCCAGTACGAGTTATAAAAAGCATATCCTTAAGTATTTATAACTCGGACTGGAGATTTTTTTCATTTTATATAATCATCATACACCACTGGAAATAACAATTAAAAATTTATTTCAAAGTGCTTTAAATTTACAAGATATACTTGTTAATTAAAAACACCTTTGTGACTTAAAGTTATTCTATTGCTTTAAATCTAAACAGAAAGAATATTCTAAATTAATAAATTAAAAAATATACTACGACAACACACACACCGCCATCTAGTTTCAAAGTAAGCGTAGCTTGAGTTATGGGTACTAAGATTGCTGATGAATATATAGACGTATATAAAATATAAATATAATACACGTCAATATTTATAACATACTGATAAACACCCATGAAACTGAAAAACATTCATTATTGTTAAGAAAATAAAAGAATAAAATCTTCATCAGATTAACATTTTTCCAGTTGTGGGAATCGAACCCCATTCTACCAATTTAAACCAAGTAGTTGTTATTTTACAATATCGAACAATAAATAACCTTTTTTATTATGTAACTAGCTTATGCCTGTGACTTTAACGGGTTTTCTAATAATCCATTTCAAACAATCAAAAGTAACTGTAACTAGCAGCTGGTCCGGGATAATAGTAATTATTCTATCACCATCTGCAAAACCTCATTATATACTTCTACTATATTATGTGCTAAATTTCATCAATATGGGTTCAAAGACTGAGCAGAACATAAGTAGCAAACAAACAAGTAAACACTTTTACATGGTTTTTTCAAATGTATAGTAACTTCGACGTAAATATTGTGTATTATTACGTTCATTAAACTTATCAACCCATCACCCACCCACTACATGTACTCTCCTCCCAAATTGAATAGGGGTTAAGGCCTTAGTCCACCACGTTGGCCCAGTGCGGATTGGTGGACTCCACACGCCTTTGAGAAAATTATCGAGAACTCTCGGGCATGCAGGTTTACTCGCGATGTTTTCCTTCACCGTTGAAGCAAGTGATATTTGAATCTTTTTAAAACGCAAATAACTTAGAACAGTTATCGGTGCTGGGATTCGAACTTGTAACCCCAAAAGTGAAGTCTAATTCCTACCCATTGAGCGATTACCGCTTTTACTCGTAGATCCAATATTAACATTACGTGATTTAAAAGCCATGCCACTTTATGCCTGTTTCTAGTGTGTTGATAATACGGAAATCTTAATCGGATTCATGATTATGTGACCTCATACTGACAGAGATAGGTTAATATTTCGCTTGTTGACAGCATTGACCTGAAGCGATAGTTAAATTTCGGAGGTTCAACTTTGTTATCACCCCTCCACAGATCCAATATACAAGTTACAGATTATACTATGACAATACACACATCGCAATCTAGCCCCAAAGTAAGCGTAGCTTGTGTTATGGGTACTAAGATAGCTGTTCAATATTTTAATGGATATAATACACATAAATACTTATAATATACAGATAAACACCGAGACACTGAAAAACAATCATGTTCATCACACAAA
Source organism: Pararge aegeria (assembly GCF_905163445.1). Lineage (NCBI taxonomy): Eukaryota > Metazoa > Arthropoda > Insecta > Lepidoptera > Nymphalidae > Pararge > Pararge aegeria. The sequence goes on from NC_053201.1 coordinate 9,536,978, forward strand.
CATTTTCCAGTTGGGGGCCATCCATAAAGTACGTCACACGTTAATGGGGAGGGAGGGTATCACCGAAGTGTGACATCGTGTGACAAGGGGCATGGGGGTCAATACTTTTGTGACGTCACATGTTAAAATTTAAAATACTAAAACGCAAAGTTTGGATGTGAATTAAAAATTTAAAAAATTTACGAACTTGATCTATATTTATTAATAATTTAGCATTCTCGCTATGCGATAATCTCTCATGCAACGTCATTTAACTTCTAGAGCGGCGTTGTAATGCAAGTGAGACACTCAAATTCACGACAATTTTGAATGGTAACGATTTAAATAGGTTTAAGTCGTCGGCGAGTGCTCGCTCGCTTTTCTATCGTTCCGCACGTCGGTTGTTTGCGAGACCTTCGACAAGTACTACTTACTTACTATGAAAATAGCTGTTTTCTCTCGATTATTTTTAAATACATACATAAATTTAAAAATTGTGTGACGTCACATCAGGAGGGGGGGGTTATAAAAATGTGACAACCTGTGACAAGGACGGGGGGAGGGGTTCAAAAGTCCTAAAATTCGTGTGACGTACTTTATGGATGGCCCCTTGTGGGAATCGAACCCACGGCCAAGGACTCAGAAAGCAGGTCGCTGCCCACTGCGCCAGTCGGCTGTCAGTCGGTTGTCAAGAATGAAGTAGACTATCTATAATGATTATTTACTCTTCTATTAATTGATATTAATATACTTTTTGGTACAGTAGTTAGTATTTTATGTTGTTTATATAGTTAAAACATATATATAAATATTTTTTTTATTATTTATACTGGCTGGTTATCCTTAACACAGATAAAATCTAGCTAGTGCATATGTTATTTATTATCGTTTATTTTATTACCAGACTTTCTGTTTGTATGTGCAATAAAGACTTTTTCTTCTATGTTCTAGTAAGGAAATGAGGTCCTGAGTTCTCACCAGCTTTGCTTTGGAGAGCACGTTATGCTGTCAGCCCCGGTTATATAAATAATCACTAACCAGTAATAGTTAAAGTCTATCAACTCACATTAGAGTAGTGTGGTGGGCCTACACTTCAAAATCTCTCTATTTTATTAAAGAAGAAGCCTGACCCAGTAGTGGGAAATTGATAGGCTTATGGTGATTATTTTCTACATGTTTTATACCATAGAAAATCTAGCTTGATGGAAATAATGAGGTATGGCCTTCACGCATTATATTATATGCATACTACACCGCCTCGATTGAAATGAAAGCATTGGAAAATGAGCTTTATTTTATTTTACATTACGCAAAGTTTCCTATAAATGTGTGCCAGTAGTATACAACTTGTAACCGAATTACGAAATAATGTTTAAGAATTTATAAGTATATTTTATGAGGAATCATTCTGTAAACATTTTTAATTAAAAGAAGCATATTTATTTTTCCATACACGCGAATTCAAAACATTCCAAGTGTTTGCTTATGACAACCCTATTGAAAATAAAATACCGACACACGCATAGTACCTACGCTACGCGACGCGTACCTCATAAAGTGACAGGAGTCACATGATTTTAATTTTGTATGTGACATTAGGGCGGTATCTGATTTCATATGAAAACTATGGCAGTTGTTTACTCAAAAACTTATAGGTTTTCGCTTTCATGGATAAGTCTCAGAGACAGTACATAATGTATCTCTAAAGCCTGGGAAGTATTATTTCGGTTTTTATTTACACGTTGTGTGACGTGTGATCCACAATAACACAACACTTTACGGCACAACTTCCCATTCTAACTTCCCAACTTATCCTAACTTAATATCATAAATGCGAAAGTGTGTTTGTTTGTTTGTCTTTTCTTTACGCCCTAAGTCAGCAACCAATCAGCTTGAATTTGGGCATAGAAGGACGGATACTAAAATAGGCGACTTTGTATCCCATGAAACCAGATTCCCTCAGAATTTGTATAAAACCACAATAAACGCGAATGAAGAATATGAGCAACAATCAACTAGTAAGACATGAAGCTCAAGTTTCAATGCTTTATTAAGGGTCGAGTTAGTGTCAAGCCCTTGTCCATTGTATCCAAAGGTTGCATGGTTGCCTTTAAAACTATAATCATCATCATAATGTCAACCAATCGACGTCCACTGCTGGACATAGGTCTTATGTAGGGAGTTCCACAATACACGGTCCTGGGCCGCTTGCCTCCAGCGGCTCCCAGCGACTCGTCTGATGTCATTTGTCCGCCTCGTTAGGGGCCGAACTACGCTGCGATTACCGGTGCGGGGTCGCCATTCCAGCACCTTAAGACCCCAACGTCCATCGGTTTTCCGAGCTATGTGCCCTGCCCATTGCCACTTCAGCTTCGCAACTCGCTTATCTTTGTCGGTAACTCTAGTTCTTCTGCGGATCTCCTCATTTCTGATTTGATCACGTATAGATATTCCTAGCATAGCCCTCTTCATCGCCCGCTGAGTGACTCTGAGCCTTCTTATTAGGCCCATATTTAACAGAAAACTATACATACTGGCAATGGTAGGGTTTCTTAGTAAAACATTTTATACCAGACTCAAGTATCCAATGAAGAAGCAGCTAGCACGAGGGCTGGCCCTGAAGCCGCATTTTCTGGCGACTCTCATTTTGATCTGTAAAAATAAATTATCGTCTGAGCGTAACATAAAAAAATATTTGTGAATATATTAACTTTCTGTCGTGTGCAATAATGAACGCTTTATTGCACACCAATTGTAAATATAAAATAACTACTGTATAAATACGAAAGTACGCGTGATTTCTTGCACGGATATGATTATTTATAGCCTACTTTTTATCCACTGCTTAATAGAAATGCACAGTTATATAGGGCAGATATTTATTTACTTTAATTCAATTAGTACCTCCACCTTGACACCAATTACACTAATTAAATACATAGCAGATTAAAACGAGGACAAAAAAAAAGAAAATACAAAAATAAAAACGTAAACAAAAAACATAATTATAACAATACAATTAACTTTACAATAGTTTTATACCTACTAGAAATTATACTATCTTCTCGAAAAATCAAAAAATATGTATGGATGTATAGATATGGATGTATATAGGTTAGCTATAACCCTAAAAGGTTAGCCCTCAAACATTTAAACCGCATCATCACTCCACCAGTTTCCTAAAATAGGGTTCACATCTTCATCATCATCATTATTATCATTACCGGAATGAGAAGGGTTTATGTTAAGTTTGTATTGAGTGAGAACATTATGAATAACTCCCAGGCATGTAGATTCCACGGGTTAAACAAAGTGATATTTAATTGTTTAAAAACGCGCATAACTCCGAAAAATATGCAATATGCAGCGGTGGTTAGGAATGTGGTTAGGAATTCGGCTTTAATTTCGAGGGGCCGAGCTCGATCCCAGCATGCACCACTAACTTTTCTAAATAATAGTAATAATAATAATAATTGTTTCATTCAGGTAAAACCCTGAAAAAACCCTTTTACTCAATATAAACGTAAAAAAAGTAGCAAAGTATTTTAAAAGATCTAAAAAATTATAAATGAAATGAAAACAATTAAAAAAAATACAAATAAAATATTATAAATTACCCCAAAAGACGGTTCGTACACGTATAACCTACTATTTACGGTTTCCGTCGCGATGCAACGCAAGCCAGCTCTTTACAATAGGATTTCTGAGTTACGTGCGTTTTAAGCAATCAATTGCTTCAACGGCGAAGGAAAAAAACGGCATGCCCGAGAGTTGTCTATAATGTTCTCAAAGGGGTGTAGAGTCCACAGCCTAAACCCTTCTCATTGTAGGAGATCCGTGTCCTGTATGTAGTGGGTCGGTAATTGGTTGATATGATGAATGGGAGGCTGAATCCTAACCACTAGTTTATCATGGCTGTAGCAAAATAGTATATGCTCTTATCAAAAATCAATGCCAGCTGTCGTTTGTTTTTGCAGCTGGTGATAAACGTGTTGAATATTAATAGGTAAGTACCAAATGAGTCAAGCTCGGTATACGTACCTACGTATTTTAAATACACGATTAAAATAATATGGTGGGTTGTTTAAGTGACCATTTACCTACACAATGCATCGATACATATTAATTGAATGGTAGATATTTACCTACTACGGTTATCAATAATTAATGATTGTTTAATGGCATTTTTAATGTATTTGATGAAGAGCTAATTTGGTGCCCAAAAAAAATATGACTATTATAATAATTTATTTAATTTTAACCCTTAGCATCATCAATAGCCTGTAACAGTCCGCTGCTGGGCAAAAGGCCTTTCCCAATGGAAGTGTTTGCCATAATCACCAAGCTGGGCAGACAGGTTGGTGATCGCAGTAACACTGAGAACGCTGGTTCCCGTTCTCCTTTATATTTAACGGAGAACGGGAACCAGCGTTGGCTGTTGGTGTCTTACAAGGCGACTAATACCATTAGTCGCCTCGTACGACACCCAACGGGGAGAGAAAACGACTGTATTCTGATCTTCAGTCGCCACACACCCTTAGCTTACCTGGCGGTAAATAGTTACACATTATGCCTGGTACGTCTCTCAGACTCTTATTTTCCAAATAGTGTTGTTTTTCTCTTTTTATCGCACTTTAATAAATCGGCTTGCAATAAGAGGAATTAATACGAAAGCTTTTTCAACCTGGAGAGTAACTGGGGTTGCCAATATTTCTTTCTATAAATTTTATTATGTTATCCGTCCTAATACATTTCCTTGGACGCTAAGAAAAAAAATTACATTAAAAACTATTAATGGTTTTTAAATATTTTACCTTTACCTACTCCATAAAAACTATTGTAAACAAAAAATAGACTGCAAAACTTTGGGGAGACTCTTAATTTATATTGTGTTTAGTCTAGGTAGTCTTCTTCATTTTTCTAAGGCTTTACTTTAATAAATAAATAAATATACTACGACAATACACACATCGCCATCTAGCCCCAAAGTAAGCGTAGCTTGTGTTATGGGTACTAAGATGACTGATGAATATTTTTATGAATAATATACGTAAATAAATAGCAACATATATATAAACACTCGGACATTGAAAAACATTCATGCTCATCACACAAACATTTTCCAGTTGTGGAAATCGAACCTACGGCCTTGGACTCAGAAAGTAGGGTCGCTGCAAACTGCGCCAATCGGCCGTCTAATAGTACTTTGCGCATTTAAATATTGACGATTCAGATAAATGTGGTTCAGTTATTCTCACAAATGTATTGTGTTTTGCGACGTCGAGTGTTTCGTAATATTAGCTGGCTGTTACGAAATGAGGACGGTTTATAGTTACCACAACGGTTTGCGTACCGGTGTGGGTCTGACAGACCCTACTAGGCTTGCCAAGGGTCAGCCGTGCCTATGATTATCATTCCCCTGTGTCGTAATGTTTGTTTTCGTCACAGGGAATCAAAGTCATTGTTCACTTATCACCTTTCTACGTTTTATGTCCTCATGAATACTTGTTCGCGATATCGATTGGATGATTGGTTGTATCTAGACAACGCTTTATACACTTTATAATGGCCCTACCCATAGAAATCTTAATTACAAGACACAAGAAATATTGTGTATGCGTCACCTTGTCGCCGCGAACGAGACTCGGACCACTCGAATTTTAACCAAACATGGTAAAAATAGAAATGTATGACTCCCAATGTATGAAATGTATGATACGGATGTATGAAATGTATGATACGGTCGCTGTTTGACGTTTTTCGGCAATCAGTATTTTCTATACTTTTAGTGTTATTTCTATGGTCCTACCTAATATTATCCCCGTATATATAGTTTACAGAGTACAGACTACAGAGTACATAACCTATAAACCAGCTTATGTATATGTTTGTTGTACCACCTACTTATTTCTTATAACATTTTCTTGTATGCCTTTGGTTGCCTGGAAGAGATCGCTGTTTAGCGATAAGGCCGCCAAATTGTACGTTCTACCTTATTGTGCTGTTGTATTTGTATCTCTGTAAATTTTCTCTGTGGTGTACAATAAAAGTGTATTCATTCATTCATTCATTCAAACCAGCTATACTCCAGTTACTAATATGAATCCAGTGGGTCTCTCTTATACTAAATGATTATAGTTTGACTGTGGTATTCCGTAACAGGAGCATTGAGTTGAGTCGGAGATTTTGTTATAATAACAAATGACGGACCAAGGCGATGCCACTCCTAACGGTAAGTAGAAATGTATGCTTTTAAAAAGATCAACACTTCGCTGGGCAAGGAACATGTCCTATAAAGCACAGCTGTATGATGTGTCCATAGACCCGAAGCGTAAGTATGTTAAGATTTATGTGCCTTCAATACCGGCATGACCTTCAGACCGTAAAAAAACAATTGCTTGGCGGCAGAAATATGCCTTGCGGTAGTACAGAGTACTTCCCCGGACGAACCGAGTCACTAAAAGCTCTATTATTAAAACTTTCCATTATAATCGTTAATAAATGTGTTGACATTGATTTTGTATATCAAAGTAAAATTTTAAATGTCGAACCTTTATATGAAAGGATTATGGATTCCGATTTATGTAGTAAATAAATAAATAAATAAATAAATATACTACGACAATACACACATCGCCATCTAGCCCCAGAGTAAGCGTAGCTTATGTTATGGGTACTCAGATGACTGATGAATGTTTTTGCGTATAATATACATAAATGCTTATAATATACATATAAACACCCAATACTAAGAACACTGATGAGTATTTTTATGAATAATATACATATAAACACCCAGCCACTGAAAAACATTTATGTTCATCGCACAAACATTGTCCAGTAGTGGGAATAGAACCCACGGCCTTGGGCTCAGAAAGCAGGGTCGCTGCCCACTGCACCAATCGGCCGTCAAGGGTATCTCATAAACGCCTTATAAAATTATTGTTAGTATAATTCCTGAAGATTTTATTCTGATTTCCTTATATCCTATTGTCCATCAATAGGAATGGATATTGGTTGGAGTTTTTTTAAAGGTTTTAATGTGGCATATTGAGCTATGTGGTGACGGCGGGTCAGAATACAAGTGACACCACCCCCCCCCCTCTTCCAGGGGGTGTTGAAGCGACTAAGGGAATATAACCCTGAAAAGGCAGCAGCGAACCCGTGCCGCTGCTACCAGTGGCGTGCATTGAGGGTATGCACAGGGTATGCAGATGATATAAAATGAAGAAAATCTCCAGCATGAGTTATAAATACTTGAGGGTAGGCTTCTTATAACTCTTACAATGCCTATCCTTAAGTTTTTTATAACTCGTACTGGAGATTTTCTTTATTATATATCATCTGAATACCCTGTGCATACCTTCAATGCATGCTACTGGCTACTACCATCACCAATCCGTCTGCCCACCGCGGCGTGGTGATATGGACAAACCATCCAACCCTCAAGTACGTCTTTGGTTGCCTTTAGTCCACCAGTGAACTATTTAAGGCTCTTGATGTCGAATATGGCACTATGACTCGTGATACCTACTTATAGTGAGTCCTAGATCCAGTATAAGAGTACACCGCTTTGTAACAAATAACTACTTGTACTGTTCCCATTTATGGAATAGCTCTGCCAAGTATCAGCTAGATGCCCTGGATTCGGTGGATCGCCGTGCTAGAAGGCTCATCGGTGACCTAGCCAATAAAACACTTCAGAGTTTGGAACATCGTCGCAAGGTTGCGTGCCTTTCGGTGTTCTATAGGATATATTTCGGAGAGTGTGCTCAAGAACTATTTGATCTAGTTCCCTCCTCGCCTTTTTATCATCGAACCGCGAGGCACTGTAAAGAACTGCATCTCTACGTGGTCGATATACCGCGGACGCGTACGAAGCGCTTCGCATCTTCGTTTCTGATCCGCACCGCTAGGATCTGGAATGCTCTTCCAGCTTACATTTTCCCCAGTTCCTACAATATGAGTACCTTCAAATCAAGATTGAATAGGCATCTTCTAGGCAAACGCGCTCCACCTTAGGCTGCATCATCGCTTACCATCAGGTGATTGCAGTGAAGCGCTCGTCTATAAATATAAATACAAATCTAGTTTTTCACTTTATTGTCACTGTCAAAATAACCGTGACATTAATGAAGAATTATAACTAGCCATAAGGAACGTCTGGCATAATATTTAAAACAATAACAACTTTTAACTATATAATGAGCGATACATTTTCTTTTGGGAATATGTTTATCCAGCACGGATGGCGTTGGCAGGAGATAATAATTTTACCCCCGATTATATCCACTGACAAGGGATAAAAACTTGTTCACCCACGGCCCACCAATTCACGACTCGCTCGCATGGGCAGGAGACAAAAATTATGTTTCCTGACAGGGGATATAATTAAAGTATTCACCTGCTGAAGCACGGGAACATGGAATAGGAGAGGTTTACAACCGTTTATTACTACACATATATTATTTTGATATTATTTCCACTTGTGCAGCCGTGCAGTAGTGCTAGCATAGGCAGGAGACAAAAGTTATATCCCCAGATTATATCCCCTGATAGGGGATATAATTAAAGTATCCACCTGGAGGGCTAGCATGGGCAGGAGACAATTATCTCCCCGGGAAAGGATATAAATCTATCATCTCCCACAGCTTTATCAACTCTCAAAGCACTGGCGCACATGTGGAAATAATATATATGTATTAATAAACGGGGGTAAACTTCTCCGTTTCCATGTTCCAGTGATTTAGCAGGTGGGCAAGTTAATTATATTCCTTGTCAGGGGATATAATCGGGGGATATAATTTTTATCTCCCGCCCGTGCTAGCCCTGCTGCAAAGCACGGGAACATGGAATAAGAAAAGTTTACATCCGTTAATTAGGTATTACACATATATTATTTGGATATTATTGCCACTTGTGCGTCAATGCTCGGACAATTGATAAAGCTGTGGGAGAAGATACATTTTTATCCTTTCCCCGGGGAGACAATTGTCTCCTGCCCATGCTAGCCCAGCAGAGGGAAAAAGTTTGAGTGTACCTCCGTATAATATGACACATGTATTATTTGCATATTATTTTTACCCGGGTGTGAATAAAACTGTTGAGAATATAAAAAGGAAATCTTTTTACCGTGGAGAAAAATGTTAACATCCCATGCCAGCCGTGCGGTGGGTATAGTCAGGGATAACTAAGCTGTTAGCAGGTAAAAATAAAATAATTACCTACCGTACGTAACTACCTTCCATTTTTGTACCTACATATCAAGAGTTTTTACCATATTGTATGTTTCATAAAAATTACTAAACGTACCTATCTACCTGTAGTTGTAGGTAGGTTAATGTACAAAAGCACTTAATATACATATATTATGTGTATTTAGTATATAACTAGTTTGTACTAAATTCTCTCTTCAAAATTATCGACAAGTCTGCATATACATTAAAAAATACCAGTTAGATCGTATTACTCAGCGATAGCTACTACTTACGTAGGTATAAACGGACGTTAACGATTTCACCGCAATTCACGCAATATATTGCAACAAAACACTATTTTTAATGTTAGAATACAACCAACTCACCGGTTATACTCTTTATTAAGCACAAACTTCCACTAGAGTCACATAAAACGTATGTAGGGATATAAAACGCTTGCACCGTCCGAAATTACAGCGCGATCGACAACACCCACTGCGCAGTTGCGCGTGCGCAATGCGAGATGTTTGTGTGCGGCGATCTACATAGCGTAGTGGAGACACAGAGGCGTAGAGGTTATCAATGCGTGATGATTATTTTTATAGTAAATGGTGCCTAACGTAAGATTTTCTACCTATTCGATCTGGTGATTGAATAAAAAAGAAAGAAATTGCAAGAAAGAATCCGAAGAGCGTTATCAAGATGTAATATTGTTGCCCAGTATTGTTACTATATAGATGGCAATCTTTTGATCGCGTGATCGAATAGGTACAAAATCTCAAACTCTGCATTCTGTAATTAAACTAAACTTTCTTATTTTAGTTTAATGATAATTTTACAGTTTTATGTCTAAATAATTGTTTTCCTTTTATGTAATTTACTTTTATTAGTTAACTATTGAAACAGATTTTTCACGAAATAAGTACACCTATGTGTACCATTATGTAGAAAAGACTTCTGCACTAATGACAAAACATTTTTTCAAGTCGCTATGTATATATATTTTAAATTTACGATATAAAATATATAACCCTATTAAAAGAAACTTTTAATTTTTGTATATACTAATTTCAATATGTTTTTCATTTTTTTCCTCAAAGATGACGAATTTGTTCTTCAATTACGAAAACTTAACTCGCGGAAGATACCAAACGCGCCCTATCGATACGATTTTGATTCAAAAGCTTACATTTATCTATTAAATAAGATCTTTTTTTATAGCAAAGATTATCAAAATGTGATTTAAATATTGCTACATATTTTCAGTGCCGCGTAAAAAAAAGTGATACAAAAACTATTTTACAATGTAATAACATCATTACATTTAAAAAAGCACATTGATTTGGCGGGTACTAATGTGTCTGTGATTAAATTACACTGTAAAGTTGATTCAAATGTGTGAGTTTAACCTTCTTGGAAAGGCCAGAATGAAATGCAGCCATAATAATGCCATATATATAGTACAAGGAACATCGTACGTATAAATTTAACTGCACGTCTTACATTGCAGCTATTGTTCTGAGCTATTTGTTGACATGACATTCCAAACGCGCAGTGAAGTAACAAAATCTATACTTTTGAAATTATATTAGAGCGGAAATTTGAGTTTCTGTATGTTTGTATGTACCTGGTAAACTCAAAAACTACTTAACCGATTTAAAAAATCCCAAAGATACATTAAGGTTTCATAGGCTATATATTTTGTTTCTGTAATAATAAGATTACATCCAGAAAACAAAGATGTAAAGGTACTCGTCTTTGTTAAGCAAGCGAGAAGAAAAAGCAATAGCCAAAAATTCAACAAAATATGGTCCATCAGACGTAGAGTACAATGTATAATTATATATTATTATAGTTATTTTTTTTATATTATATGTGTAGGTATATAAAAAAAAGTATATCTTGTTTAATCTATTATTATTTAGGTTTTCATTTTTGTAATTTAAGTTTATTATTTAAATATTATTTTGTGTACACCCTAACCCTTCTTTTTAACTTCATGTCCTTTGGTAAGTTGCCTGGTAGAGATCGCTTTTAAGCGATAAGGCCTTCCATTTTACCTTTACTATCTTTAAATTGTGTTTATGATTCTTTATATATGTTTTACAATAAACTATATTTCATTAGATGTATTACAAAATATTAATCTTTAGCTGATCTAAAAAAAATTCTTCGGAACAATATCTCCGTATATTGTAAATAAACCACAATAACATATCATATGTCAAATTTTTTTTAAAATAAAATGTTTATTTTAATCGTCTTAATTAGACATAGAAAAAAATCTTTACAAAATATATGTAATATATAATGTATTTAGATACATTTTACCCTTTGCAGTGTTGGAAACCACAATTTTTTTTTTTTTAAAAAGCTACACTATCGCATTAGGTTTAAGTGTTCTGTAGTGATAGTGTTAGAATAAGAATATAAATAAATAAAATAACTGTTGTTCTCCTTCCACTCTCCCACCTAACTTAGTTTTTATATTGTTTTTGTATTATGTTTAGTTTGGGTGTAATAAATAATTTAATTTTATATGCTAGGGTGAAGATAAATTTCAATGTGACATTACACGTACACGTAAGTATTAAAAATGACTGCCATGGCATGTGGTAACGGCAGATCAGAATACAGTTGTCGCCACTCTGTAGTTGTATGACTTACAGAATGTGAGAGTGACCGGGCAATACCGGCCTCTGTGCTATTATCCACTTGGATCACCAAACCGTCTGCCCAACGTGGTGATTATGGGCAATCAATCCAATTACCGTTGGAAGAGGCCTGTATACTAATATTATAAAGAGGAAAGTTTTTGAAGTTATACTTCTTTTGGCGCGTTAGGGAAAAATTATGCAATTTTTTAACATGCGCGCGCACACCGTCGCAAATAACCGACACCCTGAAGTTAGCTATAAGGTTTGACAGTGTACACTTTGAATTGTCCAAGTCTGCGGGCTCTTTCCGGTGATATAATTATTGGTTAAATTGTACAAAAATCTCTAATTTCAATGTTGAGTAAAACTTGGGTTTCCGATAACTATTCATTAGTCCATTAGTGTTCCAAATTTAATTATTTATTTTATTTATTTATACACTTTATTTGTACACCACAAATAGTAAAAAAAACAATGGACACAACAAACAAAAACTTAAAAAGTAGGATACAAAGGGCGGCCTTATCGCTTAGTATCTCTTCCAGACAACCTTAGGATTAGGAAAACCAAGGGAAACCGATTGGTGGGGTGTATTATTATTATATACGTACTTACGAACAATTACACACTAATACTTATCAAGATTACACACATAAAATACTAATAATAATAAATATAAAAAATAATAAACTAATATATACTAAAACATACTTAAATATGAGTAAGAGTTAATCACTGTCGTCTTTATTGTTCAAAATTATGTTTATTATGTCCATTTTTTTAATTATGTACAAGTTGTTTTTTTTTGTGATATTTAAAATAACTTTATTTAACTACACAGTGCGTTATAATAAACTTCCAATGTATGAAATATCTTGTTTCTATTGTTTGTTTCGTTTTTTCTTCAAACGTAAATAGAATAAGGCGAAAGGTAAAATTATTGAAAAGATTTTTATTTTGTTACGCCAAAGTATAACTTCTAACGCGTGTACATAAGTACACACACGTTTTTTTTGTTTGTTTGTACCCACTAGGCTCCAAAAGTACTGGACCGATTTTGAGCATGAAAATCCTCAAAACATGCGAACCACTAACGCAACTTAATTCTATTCTGGAGTAAAACGTCACGAACTTTGACAATACATGTACAAGTAAAAACTATTACCCTACCCTCGGTTTCTAATAATATCGATTAAAAATCAATACAACCTAGCAGGTGTGCCATTAGAGCTGCATTATAAATTGCACATGGCGGACATCCATGAATATTGTATGGACGAAACATAGATATAAACAACCGAAGATACACAGTTACTTAGAAATGTAGCTCCAGCTTCCAGTCGCTCGTACCTATTTACTGCTAATACTAATTTTAGAAGTTTGTTTAATAAATTAAAAAAACAAATGTAGTCAAGTGAAATACTTCACGTCGCCGACCAACCCGCATTGAAGCTTCGTGGAAATCTAAACCCGTCAGTCCTATATATGGTCGGAGGTTTGTATACAATAGTGGGGCACTAATAGGCTTAAGATGGCAAACAAATTCCATTCTCAAAAGTCTGCCCGGATTTTCAATGCTCGCTTCATTAGATAATATATACCATAAATTAGGTATAGCTGGTATCAGAAGTATTTTCGTTCCAATCAAGGTAATTGTAAAATCTAAGCTACCGTACCCTTAAACCTATAATTTCAGGGGCTTCTAAGTGCGGATATGAAATCTTAAAAGCCAGTACTTTTTTGCGTCAGAAGGAATGGCTTATTGGCCTGGGTGTTCAGCGTGAGAATGCAGCGCAGCTATCATTCCTTGCGGCATTCCACGAGGTCATGACTTCTAGACGCTAATTAGTTTAGTTATAAGTAATATTGAAACATAGCGTAAAAGTAGAGGCATTCTTTCCACAGTGTTCTTTATGAAAAAGGTATGTTCATGACAGTTGATTTCATAGTACAGTTTTGAGGTTTATGACATTATCAGAAGCATTCTCCAAAAAAATTACGTAGATAAATACGTAGATTATTTGTTATATGGTTATTGTATACGTTGTTTTGTTAAACTTTTCTTTTTTATGTACTTTTTGTGGTGTGAAATAAAAGTACATTCATTCATTCATTTGGAGTTTTTTTACTTCAGTTTTGAGTTTTATGACATTATTAGCAGCACTCGCCGAAAAAAATACGTAGATAAGATTATTTATTTGTTATATGTTTATTGTATAACTTAATTTGTTATACTTTTCTTTTTTATATACTATTTGTGGTGTGAAATAAAAGTATATTCATTTATTCATTCATTCTTTTTGGAGTTATTTTACTTCACTCTATCTTCAGTTAAGTAGAGCAATGACGGAAGGATGGATAGTGGGCGTTAACTGTTCGGTGATAGGCAACTAGGTTGTAAAAGAGTTATCATGTCCTCTGACAGTTATTTGAGTATAACTATATAAAGTTCGATAACCTTATTTCTTATGTAAGGAATCCTTTATTGAAGTAAAAGATGACTAACTCGTCCACAGTTAAAGAGATGTAGTATAAGACTTAGTTTACTGCTCTGGTATTTCTGCGGAAAATTTAATTTTTTCGGTATAAATAATTGATTCCGTTTAAATTAAACATAGGTAATTGTCTACGCGGCGGTGTCTAGTGGTCAAGACTCTGGCTTCAATTTCGGGGGCCGAGTTCGAATCCCAGCACGCACTTGTATCTTTTAACATAACAAAGTTATGCACGTTTTAAGCAAATTAAATATCACTTGCTTAAACGGTGAAGGAAAACATCGTAAGGAAACCTTGCAAGCTAGTTATTTATATTACAAAGAGCAGCTGTTCGATCTATATACAAACTTAATCGTGTGAAAAAATGAAAGAAATAAGTATACATTCAGTAGCTTCGCAATATATTTATAATAATTTAATTTTTGTAAAACAAAACATTAGTCTTTATTAAAAAAAAGTGGATATAAACAATCGACTTACCTACTAGAAACGGACATTAATTGGTGATATCAGCATATCGTAATAGAAATGTGCAGGAAACCTTTGTGGGCCTGAGTATATGCTTTCATAACATGTTACCGAAGGTAATATTAGATATACCTTTAAATATGTTTAGAATGTATAAAAACACATTTAATACATCGAGGTTACTATATTGATGAATTTCTTAAAGACAAGTAAATAAATAAATAAATATACTACGACAATACACACATCGCCACCTAGCCCCAAAGTAAGCGTAGCTTGTGTTATGGGTACTAAGATGACTGATGAATATTTTTTTTTATAAATTATATATACATAAATACTTAGAAAATACATATAAACACCCAGACACTGAAAAACACTTATTGCTCATCACACAAACATTTTCCAGTTGTGGGAATCGAACCCACGGCCTTGGACTCAGAAAGCAGGGTCGCTGCCCACTGCGCCAGTCGGCCGTCGGTACGTAACAAGTGTTACGGTAATTTTATAAAGTGGGTATTTTGATATAAATACGGGTGCATTTTCTATACAATTCAGTCCTACATGGACTCGAACGATGCAAAGATACCTCCCGGTGTCTTAGTCGTTTTATCACAAGGTTGCTTGGTAGCAAGCCACTTCACTTTCATCTCACAGAAGATTCAACGGTAATACTAGTCGTGCCACACAATGTCATACAAGTACTGATTCAGCTACATATATTTAGGAAACCGGTATTGCCGACCCAGGACATCTCAGAGAGCACGTTTAGTTATTATCAATAACTTGTGGTATAATTACGACCTCACTGGCGCGGCGCAGCGGTCAGCTTTGTGGTTTTAAGGTCTCGAGTTCGATTCCCGGCAGGGCCAATTTGGGAATTTATAATGGTTTTGTCTGGTGGGAGGCTTCGGCTGTTGCTAGTTACCACCAAAATCGTGCCGCTGAGCGATTTAGCGTTCCGATACAGCGTCGCTAGAAACCGATTAGGGGAAGGGTTCAATAACAGCCATGCTCCCTAAAAGGTTAGCCTGCTACCATTAGACTGCATCAACTTACCACCAGATGAAATTGCAGTCAAGAGCTAACTTGTAGTGGTATAAAAAAACGCTTAAGGCGGCCAGCGTGATGGAGCAACGTAGAGCTTCGAGTTTTACTTTAGAAAGGCCTCTGCCCAGCACAGTAGGTCATTATGACTAGCATAATAATATTATTTTAAGCTTCCATGGAATAAAAACCCAACTAACTTCAAAAACTAGATGAAAATTTATATGAACCAGGTACAGCTGATAGCATAAATCATTAGGTACATCTGTAATAGAGTCCAATCTTTTACCGCTGGTACAAATATTACCATATAAATCAGTTATCGGGAGTTGAATGTCAGATACTTTCTGTTTAGAATTTCATATTGGTATGATGATGATATTTCAATGGCTTTCATAAATCGGATCGATGTGCGGTAGCTGTATGAAGCGATGATGTTTATTCATCACGAATGAAACGTGATGAGTAAACATCATTATTATCATTATGACGTCCCATAGACGTCCGTTGCTGGATATAAGTATTTTGCAGGGAGTTGTAAATACTTGTTGGATAGAATCAGGCGTTACTTTGCTGAGTTCCATGATAAGTTATGAAAATAAAGCTTAATTTGATATACCTACTCCGCGAAAAGTAGGAGAATCTGTACAGTGTAATTTATAATTTCTTCAATCTTTAGTATACACTATCCACTATGAAAAGAAGAACGAGTTTATGACAATGTTTGATACTACCATTGATGCAAAAAATAGAAAATTGAATATCAAAAAGAAAAAAGATTAAAATAAATACATGATGAGAAAGATTTTTTTTATACTACGACAGTACACACATTGCCATCTAGAGTTATGGGTACTAAGATGAATATTATTATGTATAATATACATTAATACTTAGAATATACATATGAACACCCAGACACTGAAAAACATTCATGCTCATCACACAAACATTTTCCAGTAGTGGGAATCGAACCCACGGCCCTGGAATCAGAAAGCAGGGTCGCTGCTAACTGCGCCAATCGGCCGTCAAAAAACAGATTTAAATATGAAGTTTAAGATACTGTCTTCCTTAAGCCACTCAATTTTATTCAAATTTAGGCACAATGTGGCTTTTTTCCGACCGGTTACCGGTACCGGTACCGGTACACTATTAATGATGATTTCATAACATTCTGTTTATCTACTAGTAAGTTTAATCTTTTTCATCGAACACATAATATGTTTAAGTCAATTTTACAGAATATTTAAATTAACGATAATTGGCTTGACATGGTTTTGCTATTTTATTTAAGTTACTTCTCGTAACTATATATAAATTTTCAACTTTTCAAATTAATTAGATAGGTCGGAGGTGCGCGTATAATGTAAAGGTTTTGGGCATAAATTATTAATGCTCAGTTAAGTGGTTTATTTGCCGTTCAATGTTGGTATTATGAGTTAGTTACTAAGTAATTTGTACTTCGAAAGAATTTCACTATGGCCACAAAGTGCCTGCACCAAATGAGCGCGAAAGCTTTCAAAACTTTGCAGACATCAAAGTTACTGAAGATTACTCTAAAATATTTCGAATATGGTTTTAAATCTTGAGCATGAGCTTGAATTAAAGCCAAGTTAACATTGGGGTAAGGAGCTTAAAAATAATATGAATAATTATATACATACGTACAGAATGATATCTAGACGTGGTTGCACGTAGGGTTGCCAACGTTACTGTTTAAATAGTAGGTAGTTTTTTTTCACGTAGCTTTATTTTGTTGCTAGTTGTTGACCGCGACATATTCTCTGACCCCTGGACTACCACTATGCAAAAAAAACATGCCGAACTCTTGCTCTGTGTAAAACAAAAACAAATCTATCCAATGGGATATTTTTCCTGGATAAAATTTAGCTAGTAGAATTATTACAGTTCGTTTAAAAATTGGTTGTATATTTTTAGGAAAATCAAGTCTTTCTATAATATAATCTTATCTTCCTGTGAAAAAGTGTATAATCCTGATAAGTTTCACTCATTATCTTTTATTCCCTATTCTACACAATACCCTCAAAACATGGAATCACATCCCAACATCTGGTAGCATCATCATCATAACCCATTACCGATCCACTAAGGGCATGAGTCTTCTACCACAATGAATAGGGTTTAAGGCCGTAGTCCACCCCGCTGACCCAGTGTAGATTAGTGGAAAAGCCTTCCTTTATAATTAGGCTATCAAACAACACTTCAGATTAATAATTAATATAGAAATATAACAATATTAATATAAGACAACCGGTTGGCGCAGTGGGCAGCGACCCTGCTTTTTGAGTCCAAAGCTGTGGGTTCGATTCCCACAACTGGAAAATGTTTGTGTAATGAACATGGTTCATTTTCAGTGTTTGGGTGCTTCTCTGTATTTTATTAAGTGTTATTTAAGTGTTTGTTCTTTGTTTTTCTGAATGATGTGGTGTACAAATAAAGAGTATAAATAAAAACATTCATCAGCTATCTTAGTACCCATAACACAAGATACGCTTACTTTGGCGCTAGATGGCGAAATGTGTATTGTCGTAGTATATTTATTTATTAATTAATATATATATATGCTAAATGTTTATTGGACAGGGCTTCCCAACCTGGGCTCCGTAATAAGTGGATAGGCGCTCTTAAAAAAACTCAAGAAATGTTATTTTGTGGAACTATCATTGACTGTGTTCTTTAGTTGTTGTCCTAAAAAAGACTGGCAACCCTAAATGTAGCGCATAAAGGGAATAAGCCCCAAGAGACATATAATTTTCTCTGTTAGCGTATTCTGTGTATCTTGTTTAGCACTTATGTGTACTGCGGGTGCGGGATGAGTTGTGGTATTAGTAATTTATCGTCGCAATTATAAGTGGGTAAATATCCACAAATCGAACGGTTCATAAGCTTGGCCAATTACCAGCAGACAGTAAAAATTTACGATATTAGTTACCTACAGTATATACAACCTCTTAGGAATTTTGAGAGATTTCTAGTGGATTTCCAATACGAGAATTGCCTAATGTCAATCCTCAGGTGATGTTTATTGGGTGATTTCAATCAAAACAATTGAAATGATAACCGAAGTGAATAAGGTAATTTATTTAAGGTAGATAACAATAATGTTTTATGTTACTAAGTGCCATCTAATAATTTTTGAACACGAATTAAATTTGACGAAATGCCAATTTTAATAAAACCATTTTTAAGAAAGATCTTTATTGGATATAAGCAGGCGTTACTTTGCGGAAATCCATGATATATTATGAAAATTAAGCTTAATTTGCTATAGTCCGCGAAAAGCAGGAGAATCTGTATGGTGTAAATTATAACTTCTTCAATCTTTATAATCCACACCAAACAGATCTTCCGCAATGAACTCTCTATACACCCTCTCTATGGGGTCCCGTTCACACATATATGTGTGTACATAATTTAAAGGGGATGGTGATAACTTCATTGGCGAACTTAAACCTAAAGCTACGTGGTTTCCAAACGCGCCCTGGTCTAAGAAGAGCCCACAACAAACTTAGACGGATAACTTTTTTTTGTTATTACCATCTCACAGTAAATTATTACTAGGTTAGAGCAATTCACACCCAAGCTTTTTTATCATTTAAGTAATCCTTATCATTATAATTGGATTTTACTGTAAGCTTACGTTTTATATAAACTTTGAACTTATTGAGAGACATCTCAAAGATTTCATTTGGTAATTTGTTATAAAAAATTGTTTTAGGTATATAAAATCAAATATATATGTATATATAATATTTTTCCTTGCAAGTCACGGAATACCAGTGGCGTGCATAGAGATATGCAGATGATATAAAATGAAGAAAAGTAGGCTTAAGTTTTTTATGAAACGTACTCGAGATTGTCTTCATTTTAAATCATCAGCGTACCCTGTGCATACCGTCTATGCACGCCACTGAGGAATACCCCAAAGAATGCAATCGAATCAAAAGCTGTTAATCTCGCAAGCTGATACTAACACGGTCTGCTTTTAGGTAGATCGAGTAATTATGTGAGTAATTATCAAAGTACCTAATGGTACCTGGACGTGACTAATTCCGGGCCTGTGCTGTGACGCATATAAAGAGAATTAAGCCCCGAGTGACGTATAATTTTCTCTGCCAGCGTTATGTATTCTGAGCTCCATGCCTGGCAATTAGGTGTAGTGCTGGAGAGGGCCCCAACTCTGCTATTACAATTGAGTCTCTGTAGTCGATATCATAGTACTAATGAAAAAAAAAGTAGCGAAAAACATCAGTATTGAAAACCATTATTTAAGTATTTATTGACTGTTAAAGTGTATTTTATTATCTAGCTTAGTGTATGTTAGTAGTTAGGTAGTATATGCGTTAGCGCATTATATATATATTTTTTTGTTCTTGTTATTTCTTGTTTTCTCTTTTAATAACTTAATTTTTTAGTCCTTTTTTTAGCGATCTTCTCTATAAAATCATGTTTTTACAAACGTCAAAGCATAAAAAAAAATGCGTCTCTTTTTAATATGGACCTTTGAAAAAGTAGATCGAAACTGTACTACTGTGTTTACTAGATGGCGCTACAGTCGCTATAAGACTGATGTAAAAGGCATATACTAATTTCTTCATCAACGGTAGGAGAGCCGCAGCTTAATTGGTTAAAGCGCTCAGGCCAACGATTGCCAGAGGGTCGCAGGTTCAAATCCTGTCGGTACCGAAATTTTTTGTATGCATTTGATAAAATAAATAAATGCATAAAGAAAGTTGTAATGTCTTTGTAGGTACCTTTAAGCCTGTGTACGCTGCCAAGTATGGCATTAGAGGACTATGAGACACCTTGGACATTCAAACAGGATCGGTTACGTAGCTAAGAAGTGTAGCACAGTCGACTTTGTATACATCAAATAAAGCTTACTCGGTGGCACCTGAGAGCATTCTCATAAAGTATGATAATCCATTGAAGGTAGTCTAAGTGCATCATACGGGCTTATAAAGCCAACGACTCATGTACACGTATCCCACTAAGACGTCTTATAGTAGAGTCTGCGTTCTGAACGTAGGCTTCAGTTCTGACTATTACTACCTACTGGCAAAGATATATAGGAAACAGTTAATCTATTTTGTGTGTTTTTTTGTAATGGATTGACACAAAATTAACATAACCGATTAAAAATATTCTTTCACCTTTAAAAAGCAAAGCAGTGACAGCGTAATGGTAAGGGCTTCGTCGCCCTTTAAGGGGGACCGACTTCGATCCCCGCACATCTAACTTTTCGGAGTTATGTGCGTTTTTAATTTAAGCAATATAAATATCACTTATTAAATATGTATCAAATAAATCTATCAACTTCCCTTATTGAACATATTCAGAGAGGCTAATGAAAAGTGGGAGTTGCTTAGACAGATAAGAAAGGTATAAAAGGCGACACATTTGGCGAATTTTTCACTGAACAATTATTCATTGTAAAGTCAACTGAGGATGCTTCGGTTTCGGAGCGAAACGTACGTAGAGGGTACATAGCTTAAGATCTGTTTGGTGTGGAGTATAAGGATTGAAGAAATTATAGATTACACCATACAGATTCTCCTGCTTTTCGCGGAGTACCTATAGCAAATTAAGCTTAATTTTCATAATATATCATGGAATTCCGCAAAGTAATGCCTGCTTCTATCCAATATCCAATATCACTTGCGGTGAGGAAAATTATCCTGAGGAAACCTGTATGTCTAAGAGTTTTTATAACAAAAACATCGTGTTGTCTATCAATCCGCACTCGGCTAGTTAGGTGGACGGCGGCCAGAACCCTTCTCATACTGCAAGGAGACCATTGCAGGGTGATAACGTATCTCACAAGTCACAACAGGCTTGCGACAGGCGTAAATGCGGCGATCATTGCTCTTAAACGACATTGTTGCGTAAAAAAAAGTACAAAAGTGACGTTTGACAACAAAGATTGCAAGATTGCAGTCGTGAGATCCGTAATCACCGTTCTGTGCCCTGTAATCAGTGGCGTGCATAGAGGGTATGCACAGGGTATGCAGATGATATAAAATGAAGAAAACCTCCTGTACGAGTTATATAAACTTAAGGATAGGCATTGTAAGAGTTATAAAAGCCTACCCTTTAGTTTATTGTTTATAATTTTTTTATAAGTAAAATACAGGTTAATCTTACACGTGTGACGAGGTAAACAATATAAACAATACTGCATACACTTTGCACGCTATCACGTATGGCAAGTGGCGTGCATAGAGGGTATGCACAGGGTATACAGATGATATAAAATGAAGAAAATCTTCGATAAAAGTTATAAAATACTTAATAATAGGCATTGTAAGAGTTATGAAAACCTTACCCTTAAGTATTTATAACTCGTACTGGGGATTTTCTTCATTTTATATCAACTGCATACCCTGTGCATACCCTCTATGCACGCCACTGCCTGTAGTGTGTTAGTAGAGTGTTGATAATGATAAGTATATTATGTTATATTATATTTATTTGTTTGCAGTAATAGTTAGAACCAGTGGTTAGAACTTCTGCTTCACTTTTGGAGGGCAGAGTTCGAATCCTGGGATTATGCGCCACTAACATTTCAAAGTTATGTGCGTTACAAGTAATTTAAATACAACTTGTAAACTTGTGTGAAACCTGCATGCCTGAGAGTTCTCCGTAATGATGTTCTCAAAGGCGTTTGGAGTCCTCCAATCCGCACTGGGCCAGCTTGGTGAACTACAGTCTAAAACTCTTCTAAATGTGGGAGACCGGTAAATTATAAAGAGGAAAGATTTTTTTTGTTTTTTTGTTTGGACCCAATCGGCTCCTAAAGTACCGGACTGATTTTAACCATTTCTTCGCTAAAATAAAGCTAATCTATAATGAAGTAACGTTACAATAATTATATTTTTATACATAATATCTAAGCTGTAAAAATAAATGAAACAATATCTTAAAAATAGGTCTTTTAAATGCCACTTAAATGAGTGGTAACTCCATCGAAAGTTGAACGTTTGATTACGTGAACTCAAAAAAAAACGCTCGTATTATTAATGATTCACTACACCGCACTAGGAGACTAAAAATTACATGTACGTTTTTTTATTCCACTACAAGTTAGCCCTTGACTACAATTTCATCGGGTGGTAAGTGATGATGCAGTCTAAGATGGTAGCGGGCTAACCAGGCGTGTGAAGTCCACCATTCCGAACTGGGATAGCGTGATGGACTGCGGCTGCGGCAGCGACTGCGATATGATGCTGATGATATTTGTTTGTAGTTATTAAAAATTAAGTAAGGATAAAAGGATTATTTTAAGAACACTAAAAGATTAAGCTTAATTTGTTAAAAGCATACTCAACTGATCTTATTTCAGTTAATTAATATAAATAAGACAGATTACAGTATCTACAGCCAAAGGAAAGCTCGGCACCATCTTAATTTTGATTGAAGTTAGCCTTTTCATTTTAATATTAATTTAACCGTACCTAATTTATTTATTAAAGTGTTATCTAAGCTTGAAGGAAATAACAAAATATTTTTAAATTACGTCTAGTTTTTTTCAATTACTTAATTGATGACCTCCCTGGCGCAACGGTGAGCGCTATGAATTTTAATAGGAGGTCCCGGGGTCTAAACCCGGCAGGGCAATTGACGAATTTAAAATTTCTGAACTTTCACTGGTCTGGTGGGAGGCTTTGGCCGTGACTGGTTACCCAACCGCTAAGCGATTTAGTGTTTGGGCGCGATGGCGCGAAGAAACCATTTAGGGGTATTACTTCCATTCTCCCTAACAGGTAAGCCCGCTACCATCTTAGACTGCATCATCACTTACCACCAGGTGAGATTGTAGTCAAGGGCTAACTTGTAGTGGAATAAAAAAACATACATGTAATTTTTTGTCTCCGAAGAGTGAGGTGTAGAGAACCATTAATAATACGCGCGGTTTTTTCGAGTTCACGTAATCAAACTCGAAAAAAACGCTCGTATTATAATCCCTATCCCTATCTCTACTAATATTATAAATGTAAGTTTGTTTGTTACGCTTTCACGCAAAAACTACTTAACCGATCCTCATGAAACTTTCTACACATATTCTTGGAAGTGTTAGAAGTAATATAGGATACTTTTTATTCCGACATTAAGCTCGGTTCCTTTGGGAGAGGGGATGAAACTGTTTGACGATTTTACACCATAACTCCGACAAATTATAACCAATTTAAATAATTATTTTTGTACTATAGAGGATATAATATGTGTTTAATTTTGCCCAAACTTTGTGTAGATCTGATGAATGTGGTTGGAGAAACAGGACAACACACAAACACAACTCCTCAGCGGACAGCAGCAAACCCCTCATTTTAGGCAAAGCGATACTGAATACTTTAATTTTTTTTTAGAACTACAACTAAATTAAATGCCACATCAAAAAACAAAATCAAACGCATACGAAGTCGCGAGCAATAGCTAGTCATTAACTAGTGGAAATCACACGCGTTTGAGAACATTATGGAGTCACATGTAACTTTATGATGCAGGTTTCCTCACGATGTTTTATTCGCTTAATACGCTCATAACTTATATTAGTTAGAAGTGAGCACTGGGTTTTGAACTTGGTCCCCCAAAAAATGGCTTTACTTGGTGGTCTGGTGGGAGGCTTAGCCACTAGGCTTTCACCGCAGCTTGTTTTACTACACACAAGCTGCGAATATGTGTGGAGAGTGGCCACCGAGGAAGCGCTACCCCTCAGAATTCATGCGGAGATTTCTCCCCCAAAAAAAAGGCTAGAACCGCTTTTTTTTTTGTCCATCACATACCTAACAATTACTTTGTATGCAGTGGGGCCAATTTTGGAAGTGATATTCGAGACTTCAGAGCTCAACCAAGCCGTAAGCTTGAAATTGTTTTGCTATATTATTCACAATCGATCGAAGTCCTTTGGCATACGTAGTGTGGACGCAGTTCAGTAATCTATTGCCTGAAGCCACCTGGCTAATGGAGGTTAAACTTTCTGTTTGAGCGATTTAGACTATATTGCAAATACATAGACAACAAGATAAATACTTTATTGCACACAAATTACAACTTGATCAATTTACACAAACATTGGTATTGCAAAGGCGGTCTTATTGCTCAAGCAATCTTCAAGGAAACCTTTGGGGAAAGTTATTTAAAATATTCTGTTTTATAGCAGAAATGAAGCAGGGAGCTTAGTTCTTAAACATAACGACGTATTATCCTAACTAATATTATTACATGTGAACGTGTGCGTGTTTTTTTTATAATGATAATTGACGGACCAGCCAGATTGTCCACTTGATGGTAAGTGGGAAAACTATCGCCCATAAACATGCTGCCCTGTGGCCATAAACCTGACGCGTAGGTGTTAAGCCTCATGAGCCTGAAATTACACCGGCAACAACGCCCTTCAGACCGGAACATAGCATTGCAACAATGCTGCTTAGCGGCAGAAATTACACCGGCAGCAACGCCCTTCAGACCGGAACACAGCATTGCAACAATGCTGCTTAGCGGCAGAAATTACACCAGCAGCAACGCCCTTCAGACCGGAACACAGCATTGCTACAATGCTGCTTAGCGGCAGAAATTACACCGGCAGCAACGCCCTTCAGACCGGAACACAGCATTGCAACAATGCTGCTTAGCGGCAGAAATTACACCAGCAGCAACGCCCTTCAGACCGGAACACAGCATTGCAACAATGCTGCTTAGCGGCAGAAATTGCACCGGCAGCAACGCCCTTCAGACCGGAACACAGCATTGCAACAATGCTGCTTAGCGGCAGAAATTACACCAGCAGCAACGCCCTTCAGACCGGAACACAGCATTGCTACAATGCTGCTTAGCGGCAGAAATTACACCGGCAGCAACGCCCTTCAGACCGGAACACAGCATTGCAACAATGCTGCTTGGCGGCAGAAATTACACCGGCAGCAACACCCTTAAGACCGGAACACAGCATTGCAACAATGCTACTTAGCGGCAGAAATTACACCGGCAGCAACACCCTTCAGACCGGAACACAGCATTGCAACAATGCTGCTAGGCGGCAGATATTACACCGACAGCAACGCCCTTCAGACCGGAACACAGCATTGCAACAATGCTGCTTAGCGGCAGAAATTACACCGGCAGCAACGCCCTTCAGACCGTAACACAGCTTTCCAACATTGCTGCTTAGCGGCAGAAAAAAGCATGGTGGTAGTACTGACCGACGAGCTCTGTAACAAAAAGCTCAGCTACTACTACCGGCCCGCTGCAGGCCACGGGTCTCCTCCCACAATGAGGAGGGGTTAAGGCCGTCCACCACGCTGGCCCAGTGCAGATTGGTGGACTCCACACAACTTTGAGAACAGTATGGAGAATATAGTTCAACGGGTACATACCACGTTAATATTTTGGATTTGTCGATATTTCGACCCAGTTGCATGGATCGTGGTCACGACGGGACTCGATCCCGACCCGTCGAACTATAGTTAAGAACATTTTATTTTAAAAGAAAATTAACATTTCTAATATAGTTCGACCGGTTAATTTAACCTCGAAAATCTTAGTTTAAAATCTTAATCAGTATGGAGAACTCTCTTAGGGTTTCTCACGATGTTTTCCTTCACCGTTGAAGCAAGTGATATTTTTATTGCTTAAAACGCACATAACTTATAAAAGTCAAAAGTGCGTGCTGGGATAAGAACTCGGTCCCCCGAAAGTGAAGTCGAAGTCCTATCCACTGAGCTTTCACCGCTTCATTCATTTTACAATCGCTTTGTACAAAAGACTGTATATTTATCTCACTGCTCAATTTCACTATACAACGTATTCCCAAGGAAATTTATATCATATAATCGCAGGCAGCCGTGAATAAATTTTTCATATCATCACACATAACGATATTGGATTCGAAAGACGGCACGGCTCGCTGAAGTTAATGTAATGGTTTGAATTGAATGAGTATAGTTGGAGTGTAGGTACAGAGCTACACATGCAACAATTTACACCCCATCAATCATTCGATATTGTCACCTGGATATTGTAGGGTATAATATATTTCAAATGTTGGACAGAAGTAGGCGTTACTTTACGGAATTCCATGATATATTATGAAAATTAAGCGTAATTTGGGCTCCGCGAAAAGCAGGAGAATCTGCTTGGTGTGATATATAATTTCTTCATATGCAATTTATAATGTCTACAATGAATAATTGTTATTTAACAATTATAAATAAAAAATATATTTACATATGTCATTTATTTCGGCCGACTTGGATCATGAAAATATGATTCATTGTAATGTCAACGTCTTCTGAGGACGCTCCGGTTTCGGAGCGAAACGTGCGTAGAGGGTACATTGCCGAAGATCTGTTTGGTGTGGAGTATAAGGATTGAAGAAATCATAAATTACATCATAAAGATTCTCCTGCTTTTCGCGGAGTATGTATAGCAAATTTAGCTTAATTTTCAAAAAATATATTTTTCAAAACATTGCCCCGCAAGATAGTTAAATTTTCTTCCTTGCAACTGTGGGAAAAAAGTCGTGTAAAACGCGTGTGCGTTTATCATTACTACACTCCGGCTCATTTGCCGCATATTACCGCCTCCAGTGTAATGACCAGCAAACCAGACTAGTATCATAATGTACTATTAGATATCCAAAATTTTTTTTTTATAGTTATAACTGACGGGCCAAACATGTGGCCTATCTGATGCTAAGTGGAAGACGTTTTAAGCAGTAAAATAAATAGATATACTACCAATAAGTTACTAAATGAATATTTTAATGAATAATATACATAAATTTTTACACATAAGCACCCAGACACTGAAAAACAATAATTTTCATCACACAAACATATTTTTGGTAATTGAACTCACGGCCTTGGACTCAGAAAGCAGGGTCGCTGCCCACTACGCCAATCGGCCGTATAAATACTTGCTTTGCAGGCTTTTATGTTAGCTTTTATCACATTTTTCATTTGTCTGTGTTTAACGCCTTTGGTTGCCTGGAAGAGATCGCTATGTAGCGTTAAGGCCGCCAAATTGTATACATTTTGTTAAATTTTTATTTATAATTTTACTATATGTTTATGTGGTGTACAATACAAGTGTTTAAATATAAATATAAAAAAAAAACTTTTCTCTTTATAAAACACCACTTGCGATTTTCATAATTTTAAAATGTTACTGAACCTGTATTCTGTTAAAGGCGCGAACTCCTAGGTTGTTGTTAAGTACTTAAGTAATAAGTTAATACTAACTTGTAAGAACTAGCCGAAGACTAGCGAAGTCTAATGTGAACCTATCTAGAATTTGTATTGACTTTGTCAATTAACGGTACTTGATTTCTCTCGTAGAAGGTAATTAAGTAACTTTATGTTTACGCCAAGTTGGTAATTGTATTTATTATGTTTAGAAGTGGATAAACAACTCGGAGATTCACTTTGTTGCTCGAATCGGATCTGACAAAGGAAAGTTAACGTCAATATATATAGTATCACTAGCTGTTCCCCGCGACTTCGTCCGCGTTCAACTTCTTAGATATAATTTTTATTTTTTACCACCCCACGCAAAAACGAAAGGGTGTATAAAGTTTGACGTGTTTGTGTGTTTATGCGTTTGTGTACGTATAAACATTTGTAAAATCTGTTCGGCGGTTCCAGAAATAAAATTCAATGTTAAATATAATGATCTATCTATACACTACCGGCCCACTACAGAGCACGGACCTCCTCTCATAATGAAAAAGATTAAGGCCACCACGCTGGTTTACTGCAGATTAGTGGACTTATCACCGATACATTTCGGAGAGGGTGCTCAGGAGCTATTCGATTTGGTCAAACCATCTCCTTTCTACCATCGAACTGCGAGGTACCGAAAGAATCTGCACCGTTACGTGGTTGAAATACCATCAACACGAACGAAGCGTTTTGCTTCTTCCTTTCTGATCCGCACCGCAAAGGCCTGGAATGCCCTCCCATCTTCCGTCTTCCCCGATACCTATAATCTGGGTACCTTCAAATCAAGAGCGAATAGGCATCTTCTAGGCAAGCGCGCTTCAGCTTAGGCTGCATCATCACTTACTATCAGGTGTGATTGCAGTCAAGCACTTGTCTATATATTAAAAAAAAAAATAACGCCTTTGAGAACTCTTATTCTTTCTCATAAGTCATGTTCATCTCTAGGATGCAAGCTGTATATGTATTTGCAATATTGTAATGAGGTAAGTGCAGACCAACAAAATATATCAACAGCACTCTCACATTTAAAATATTAGCTTGGACAAAGAACTTGACCCAAATATCATCGTCATCAGTCAACTCATGGACTTCCACTGACTGCTTGTCAAAGGTCTTTTGTAGGGAGTTCCAAATAAGATGTCATCTGTCTACCTCGTCGGAGGTCTACCAACTATGCTTTTACTGGTCACCATTCCAGCACCTTGGAACCCCAACGTTCATCGGTTCATCGTTCATTCTACTCGCTACTTTAGCTTCGCGACTCGTTGAGCTTGTAGCGGTCACAATAACTAACTGGATAGCGCTCCAAAGATCCTGCGTCGTGCTAAATGGCCGGACCTCGGAGGAAGGTTTTCCTATTATCCCATAGCTCCCGTGCAAACTAGGTCGTTAACTCTGTTTTTATTTACTGATCTCTTCATTCTGATTTTGACGGCCGATTGGCGCAGTTTGCAGCGACCCTGCTTTCTGAGTCCAAGGCCGTGGTTTCGATTCCCACAAGTGGAAAACGTTTGTGTGATGAACATGAATGTTTTTCAGTGTCTGTGTGTTTATATGTATATTATAAGTATTTATGTATATTATTCATAAAAATATTCATCATTCAGTCATCTTAGTACCCATAACACAAGCTACGCTTACTTTGGGTCTAGATAGCGGTCTGTGTATAGTCGTAGTATATTTATTTATTTATTTATTCCTGATTTGATCAGGTAGATATACTCCGAGGACAGATCTCTCCAACATCCGCTGAGTGAATCTGAGCTTTCTTATGAGATCCATAGACCATACATAGCGACCATGTTTTTGAGAAATAAGTCATCACTGGCCCGGATATGTTGCGGACGAATCTATATAGTAAAATATAAATTGTGACACAACAACCACATTATGAAAACGTCAAAACACTGAAACTCGATATTGTTCACGTAATTATTATGATATTCGGACATCTTGACAAGCAGCGCAGGTCACTTAATTATTTACAGGTGAAATTTACGATTGCTTTACAGTATTCGATACAAGAAGCGTATTAATTTATATTTTCATCGAGGTGTCTACAACCTACACTTTGATACGTAGTTAACATTCCATCCATCAATGGCCATCTTTTTTTATTTTACTACAAGACTGCAGTCTGTCCTGGCCGTGGGTGATAGCGGACTGATCTGACTGAACTGAATAGGTGCAGTCCTAGACCTAGATAAAGTCAGAAATTAAAAATTCCCCAATTGCCGACGATATAACAACTGATATTGCCCCTTAGTGTAAAAACCTTTGTAAACGCACTAAGACAGTTTTTTGGTTAAAAACTTTGCATTTAGCAAGTGGTAATAAAATAATATATAATCTGATAGTACCCGTTCCGTCACAGCGTAGTGTAAGCTTATCCATCCATTTGCCAGGTGGCTTCGAGCAATAAATTATTGAACAGCACCGATGTGCGCCAAAGGAAGGCGATCGATGCTGAATAATACAATACCACGATTGCACCTTAATTGATTTGCGATACAGCTTTTGTCACGCAAACCTTTACGGTGATGTGTGCACAGCCACATGTTAGATATAATACCTACCTACCGGTGGCGTGCAAAGAGCCCTTCCAGCTTCCATTTTCCACAGTACCTACAATATGATTACCTTCAAATCAAGAGTGAATAGGCATCTTCCAGGCAAGCGCGCTCCACCTTAGGCTGCATCGTCGCTCACCATCAGGTGTGATTGCAGTCAAGTGCTCGTCTATAAACATAAAAAAAAGATGATATAATCGACGTACGAGTTATAAATACTTAAGGGTAGACTTTTTCTTCATTTTATATCATCTGTGCATACCCTCTATGCACGCCACTGCTACCAACATAAGGTGAAGAATCGAAATCGTTGTGAAAGTGGCTAAGACCTCGAACCGGCCTCGTTTTTGAAACGAATAAGTTCGATAGCCGACCCTCAACTCTAGCTTTTTGAAGTCATGTGCGATTTAAGTAATGAAATATAACTTTTTTAACGGTGAAGGAACGTATCGTGAGGAAACCTTCTCAAAGGCGTGTGAATTCTAGCAACCTGCACTAGGTCAGTGGGGTGTACTATGACCGAAGACGATCCGCATTCTGTCGTGATGATGAAGCTAAAGAAAATAAACTTTTTAAGTCTTCATGGTTAAGGCTTCTGGCCCAAAAGGTTGGCAGATCGATCTCGATTCCTAACAAGAATCTCTAACTAAGAACTAAGAATTTTCTTAAGAAATTAAATATCATTCGTTACAAATGTCTACCTCCTCAGATGTATAATAAAAGTATAATTAGTAAATTTTATCCAACCACCTGTAATAAAGTAAAAGGCCTGTGATTCTACGAAAACATCTACGGATGATTTCTTCGACGCAATTCTAATCTCACGGAGCGTGATTAAAGCTAGCCTTTTCACTCTATTAACATTCCATCAAAGAAATTATTTCTATTCACAAATGAAACGGGTCGACTCAAATACTGGATTTCCTTGCAACTCTCTTTGAATTATTTCAATTGCCCCAGAAAGCGCTCCACTTTATCGCTGGCCCCTGTATACAAAGTCCGCGCGTTAGCCGGTTCTTAAACTATTTTAATATAATATAGCAGTTTCTTTGAGGTTGTGAGACCCAAAGGCTTATATAACTTTGTAGTCTGCGAGATAAACTCTGATTAAACTCTTGGTATCTACTCTCGCAATCATAGATGGGATGCTGCAATTTCTTAAATGGAAACAATATTTAATATGACCTCTTTGATGTAGCATTGCAGTTAACAAGTTGTCTACCACTTTAAAATAATGAATGTTTTGATTAAGAAAGAAAGAAAAGGGATTAACACAAAAATCCCCGTGTAGTTTTCCTTCATCGTTTGAACCGCGAGGCGTCGTAAGTATCTGCAATCTTATGTAGATCAGACGTACAAACAACTCTTCTAGCTTCAGTTTTAAGTTAAAAAATCAATCAAACAATTTTTTATTTTGCTTGAATATGGCACAAGCAACATGTTTACATAGGTGTTAATTAAATTTTATGAGTATATATATCCTGGCAAGATTGGCGTGCAATAATTATGTTATATATCGTTAATGATTATACCAATTTTCTACATTAAATAACAAGTCACATTTAAATAATTAATTAAAAGTAAAAATACAAAAAAAAGGAAATGAAAATATCAGATTAAAAAAAACACTAATACTTAATAAATAAAATGAATTCATGAATGTCTATAATTATAATAATTTTCCATTTAGGTAGTCATCAGTGGTGTGCATAGAGGGTATGCACAGGGTATGCAGATGATATAAAATGAAGAAAATCTCCAGTATGAGTTACAAATACTTGAGGGTAGGCTTTTTATAACTCTTACAATGCCTATCCTTAAGTTTTTTATAACTCACACTGGAGATTTTCTTCATTTTATACCGTCTGCATACCCTGTGCATACCCTCTGTGCACGCCACTGGTAGTCATTGATATGATAATAAAGTCTATACAAAAGTTTATCAAATAAAACTGCAAGTGGTTGTAAATAAGTAAAGCCATACAGTGTGCACTTTTACTGGTCACGGTGAACTTTTGCATCGGTACACATAACTTAAGTTTATTCCTGTTATTCGGATTTAAAGTTAAAGTTTACCCTTCGCCTATAACCAGAGCAACGCTTCGCGGGGTATCGATGGAACCGCCCTGCACTGTGCCTATTTATCTATCTATCTATCTATATCTATCTGAGACGAATGTGTTAAGCATCATGTGCTTGTAATCACACCGACAACCATGTCC
Organism: Pararge aegeria; assembly: GCF_905163445.1. Taxonomy (NCBI): domain Eukaryota; kingdom Metazoa; phylum Arthropoda; class Insecta; order Lepidoptera; family Nymphalidae; genus Pararge; species Pararge aegeria. Next base: position 9,569,852 of record NC_053201.1, read on the forward strand.
TTGAGACTGAAACACAGTAGTTGGCAACATAAATAAGCATGGCGCTAGTACTTTCCCAGAGCTCTGTCACGAAAAATTCTACTACTACATCCACCACACAATAATGTAAACATAAATGTATTAACGCTTTCTAAGTGTCTGTGATAGGCTAAAATGTGAATGAAGAATTTTTAAAGGTTATTTAGTGACCATGCACGGGTCATGGTTGTGTCAGGCAATAATATATCTATACTTATAATAAAACTGTAACTGGATGATTTCTGTACATTTAATATATTTTGAAAATTTTGACCGGAGGATGCTTTATAATCGATACTGAGTCCAAAACAGATCTTTATTTAATTTTTGTCAGTCTGTCTGTCTGTCCGGGCATCACGTGAAAACTACAGAACGGATTTAAATAAAATTTGGTATAGTGGTAGCTGATATCCCGGGTCAACATAGGATAGGATTTTTATCCCGATAAACAATAAGTTTCCTCCGGGATATGGGATGAAATTTTTTATCAATTTTACTACATATCTTCATTAAATTTGCACCGATTTTAATCATTCTTTTTTTATTTGACAGTGTGTACTACTAAGCTCAGATAGCATCGCTCTTTTTTTTTCCTATCTGTATTTCAAAATCCGCGCAACGGAGTTTTAGATTGACGTGGTATTTTAGATAGGCATAATTGAAGTGTTTTAATAATATAAATAATAATAATAATATAAATTAACTTTTCAAATTCAGTTTTGGGACTACAAAATAAGTGCTTCTAAATCTGAAATGAATGCTAAATCTTTTGGCGGCACAATTTTTTCGGTGGCTTGGTAACTAGCTTCAGCGGCTTCGATAGTACGGTTGACGTGACATCAGGGACCAGGCGAACCTGAGCCGCAAGCAGAAGAAGAAGAAGAACTAGCCCTAGACGAGGCCTAAAACCAGACAAGGTAAGAGTAAGTCTAAGGCCTCCAAAGGACTCAGAAAATTAAACTCCAAAACAATAATATAACTTGACTGCAGCACGGCGTAATCAATCGATTCACCATAATGAAATTGGGTCGAAACAATATATGATTCCACAGACTGCACTTGTTAAAGAAAGAGCAAATAGGTTTAAATCGAATGTAACTTACCAAATAAACAAGTTTTGTTTCCTCTCGAGGCACTGTTCCGTTGACAAAATCGAGGAAAACTACTGAGTAATATTATATCATATCCATAGATGATGATATCAAGACACGACACTCCGAACTAAAAAACTAAAGTAGAAAAAATAGCACCATCTATTTGAAATACTCTATTCCACATCGGTCACAACTATAGTCCACTAATCATTAATGCAGTCTTAACCTAGCACTTGACATTAGGCTTAAAATGTTTATATTAGGAAAGTACTTATCCGCGAGCTTAATCCTGAGTAAGAAGGAAATTGTTGAAAGCAGAAGGCAAAGGTACAACTTAAAAAAACCAATAGACAAGCCGATTTTGTAAAAGAAGAAGCTATTCGCTCTAATTAGGGTAGGTATTTCTCTCACCTTCGACAAGTAGAAAGTAGAAAAAATAGCACTGTTTATTTGAAAGAGTCTCATTCTATAAGTTGCTATTTCATTTTTGCAAATGGCCCAGTGACTAGCTTCATTTAAACGCAACTTCCATACTTTGGGCATATAAATTAAGCTTTTTTTCGGACGTGCCTACCCTTCCGCAAAGATCTGCTGCCAGGCCTAAAAAATCTCGTAAAAACTGATTATGGGAATTGGTTTAATATAACTGCCTACAGTTTGGCACAGAAAAAAACTACTTTGCCCCGTGCAGTGCAGGCCGGCCGGTCCTCTATATTTGTCAATGACAACTTCAGAGTAATATTATATTATACCCGTGTCGCAGGTAAAACATCACCTGCATTTCAAGGATTACCAACTGTGCGACGGTAACGTATATTTGTGTTGTGCTCAGTAAAAGCTAAGAGCTCAGTATAGCTCTGGATGCTATAATGTTGACTTTATAACATTTTCCTAAGTGCATAGTGAAAAATTGTGTCCTTTCATTCGAGTAGAATATAGTTAGCTATTAAGTTTACATTATAGCCAACTTATAGTAGGTAGGAACTATAATTAGTAAGGTAAGAAATTAAAACAAGCATTACTCTAAGGCTGCCCACACACACTTCAATATTCTTGCCAATATTCTGCATACTTTCAGTTGAATTTGACGGCTGAGTCGGGCTGCGTGCAGCGACCCTGCTTTCTGAGTCTAAGGCCGTGGGTTCAATTTCCACAACTGGAAAATGTTGGTGTGCTGTGCATGAATGTTTTTCAGGGTCTGGGTGCTTATCTGTATATCATAAGTGTTTATGTATATTATTCATAAAAATATTCATCTGAGTACCCATAACACAAGCTGCGCTTACTTTGAGGCTAGATGGCGATGTGTGCGTAGTATATTTATTTATTGTCTGTGGCACGAGGCTTATTAAAGTATTGTCAAAGAATATTTTCTGGTAAGATTCAAAATAAACCGACCTTAAAGTAAAAGTTTGTAAAAAGAGGTCTTACCGACATAACGAAACCTCAGAGTGCACGTAAAGAATCTTTACATAAGACACCTCTGATAGCGTTTTAACTTCAATTGTTAACTTGTATTGCTAATTAAAATGTTAACGTGAACATGACGACTTGTTTGTTAAGTTTTCTAAGAATTACTTGCTAAGATTGCGTTGAACTTTAATTTGTATGGAACTAAATCAACTCCAGGAACTCCTCGTAAGTTAGTTTATTGAAGATGCTGATGACGACCTCTATTCTCTATGTCATAGACTAAGCCTACGCTTACGACTACGAATGTCATAGACTATATAAAACTCGTAGATATACTTCGTAGGTACATTTCGTTCGCAGTAGCCTCTAGCTGTAAGGTTGGGGTAATTCTATTATGAGCAATGTCAGAGGTAAAATAAAAGTGAACTGACTTTATAATGACATTCTTAACCATATTAAATTTGGCATAAAAATTGACAATGTTTGAACATTTACAGAATATAAAACTCGAGAAAAGTCCATCTCAACTTATTAAGGCTTAAACTGAGGTCCGTTTTAATAATATACACAGAAACAAGTCCAGGCTTTTGTAAGTATCAATCAATCTATACTTAAGACTGAATTTAAGGGGCTGTTATTAGCTCAAACCCCTGTTTATTAACACTGCCCTGAGATTTAAGATCCTGCTTTGCTTGCCAATAAATCCCGATTATAGAAGAAAAATCGAGCCCCGTCGTGACCACGATCCATGCAATTGGGTCTAAACTCATGTAATTCATGTAACTAGGTCTGTGGTGGGATAAACAGATTTAAGGCCGTAGCTCACTCATCGACTCATCACCGTTCCAACACTGTTCCAGCGTCGCTTTAAGTTCAATTTACGATTCACCGTTTTTTTCTACTTTCTGTATAAATAAATATAATCTAAATAAATAAATATACTATGAGAATAGAAAACATCACCAATTAGCCCCAAAGTGGCGTAGCTTGTGGGTACTGATAAATATATTTTACATAAATACTTATAATATAGAGATAAACACCCAGACACTGAAAAACATTCATGTTCATCACGCAAACATTTTCCAGTTGTGGGAATCGAACCCACGGCTTTGGACTTCGAAAGCAGGATCGCTGTCCAATGCGCCAGTCGGCCGTCATACTGTTACTATATTTATTATGTAGGGGCCATGACCACATATAACTAAACAAGTGATAATATTATGTACACCTACCTATATTGTTTTGTTCTCTATTTTAATGCTATTTATAGTTATATTATAATTGAAAATCACTTCTACCGCACCAATGCACGATCGACGCGGTATTGACGAGTTGAGAACGCGTGAAAATGAGGGTGCAGCCCGCCATACCAGTTACAGTTTATAACAACTGCTACAACTGCGGTACGCCGTAAGACATAAAGCCTATTTTTCCATGCTCAAGTTTGGGTGGAATTGGTGTTGTTGGGTCAGCATCGAGTCGATACGATGTGCGAATAGCTTTACGCTAACACTACTTATATGAAGTTTGCTCACTTGAAAACATACACTGGTATCACTCAGTAAGTGTGCACTTAGGAAATCGTATAATCCATTGAGGTATATACCAGAAACAACATCATAAATACAAGTTACTGTCACAGACTCAGCACGCCTTAAAATGCAGGTGATGTTCAAGCTGATTTTTACAGTTAGAAATGAATTTATGGTTTTAAAACGGAGTGAAAAACAATGTTTTATGTTAACTTGCGCGGCTATTTTTGTTTAAGGTTGAACCTCTATCCACACACATGTAGGTTTTCTTCCCATCTTTCCCCTCACCGTTATCTTTTTCTTCTACTACCGTCCGTACTGAGGTTGAGCAACCATTAGGACTAACTGAACTTTATTCTTTAGAAGCGGTGATACGCAGTGGGTCGGAGCTCGAATTAATTTACGCGGGGCCGAGTTCGAATCCCAGCACTCTAACTTTTCATATAACTTTTCCTTTGTGCGTTTAAAAAAATTCAAATAGCACTTGCTTCAACGGTGAAGGAAAACATCGTGAGCAAAACGCACATAACTCTGAAAAGTTAAGCTGGAGTGCCGATGATCGAACTCGGTCCTCCCGAAAGGTAATCCGAAGCCTTACCCACTAGGCTATCAACTCTCATGTAAGTTATATGATCAAATAATCTTTTACATTAGCCTTGTCTCTTGTTTTTGTACCACAGAGAAGTGTACCATAGTTACAATATTTAAATCTAACTTGCTCTATGATTAGGGGTAGGTTAAATATAACCGCCATAGGGTTACCATAGTACCATAGAGTTACTGTAACCTGCTCCTTACCATTTTAGACTGCATAATCACTTTCCACCAGGTTAGGTTGCACTCAAAAACTAACCTGTAAAAGTAAAAAAAAAATATTGTCCGGATAAACTCCTTAAGTGTTTAAGTTAAAAGTGAACATTAAAGTTTGTATTCTCAGCGTAAATTCAGTAAACAATGCGAGGAAATCGCGTAACAGCCAGTAAATAAATAAGCATAATTACTTACTACATGGAAAAGGTTTTCGTTTACTTTACGCGGAGCTGAAAACTTTCATCAGGAACGACAGTTTCCGGAGATTTTAACGCATTAAGAATAAACATATTACTACTGAAAGTTTACTTGAAATTCAAAGCTGCAGTGAACGTTTACGTTCACTTCTGCAGTTTTGCTACATAGGAACCAGTCTAGTGAAATCATGAATCCTTACAGGAGGCTCGGAAACGTGAAGTCCTTTTCGAGCGACGTAACATAACATAACCCCAAAGGAAAATTAAGCTAATTACTTACTAGTTTTAGAGTCGCAAATTGTGTGGTGCTGTTTTATTTATTTGACAATTCCTACTTCACGAGTGCTTGCTTTTGAAGTGTAGATGATTTAAAGCTTTCAAACAAGCAGCAAAAATTAAAATTCTCGCCCTTTTACAGTTTATGAGATACAGCCCAAGACCGATGGATGGATGGACCGACGGAGACACGGACAGCGGAGGATTTTAAATACGTCCTGTTGGCATATAGGACAACATAAGGAAAGGTATTGTTCAAACAAATCCTAATAGAGCATGGATCAATAAATAAAATACCTATTAAAAGCTATCAAATTGCTTATTATATTATTTTAAATATTTCATAGCGGGTTATAATTGGTTGTGATAATAACATCTACATAATAAACTATAATTTTCAAACGGCTAACGCCTAGTTTGTATGGTTTATATGAACCCATTCGGCCATTAAAGCACATATAAATACCTCGGTATATATACCTTTGTAGTTACAAATGAGAATTAAATAAAATTTATATGAAATCCAGTAAAATCAAGTGACTCCCGTCACTTAATCAGGTAGGTACGCGCCGCGTAGTTACTATGCACGTTCTTTCAGAACGCTTTAATTCTTATTGTTTAACGTACGTGCTATAGTTAGGAAGTTTATATATTGGAGTGGTTGGCAACGCCTATACAGGCCCTGCGTCTTTTATGCCTACAGTCCATTTACTCGGTTCCTATTACTGGCCATTGACGAAATAGCGAAGCCGTGCTTCGCTAATGGAGAAAGGAAATAATACGTTAATAGTGCACTCTTCCTCGAGCTTGAGAAGTTTCTTAAGTAAAACATATTCTTTTAAGGCTCTTAGCATAAAAGCTTCATATGCCAGTTATATGTGGAAATGTGAAAAAAAAGTTACTTTAACCCCTGACGCATAAATAATGGGGTTATAACACCCCAGTTTTAATTGTCTGTGTATGTGTCAGGTTTTTGCCCAGCTGTGGGACGCAAATAGTATACCTATAGAACTAAACATAGTATTTGATTAATTTCTCGTTCAACACAAACTTAAAATTATATACTGTTCTGATTCACAGATATACTTAATATACATTATTAAATTGATTATTAAATTTTAAAAATGAAATAATAGAACATTTTCATCCTATGCCATTGGTTGTGTGGAAGAGATCGCTGTATAGCTATAAAGCCAAATTGTACCGTCTACATTATTGTGCTATTGTATGTGCATATCTGTGAATTTTATCTGTGATTTACATTAAAAGAGTAAACATAGTGTTTTGATCGATATCGATTACATAGTGTTTTGATTAATTTACAGTCAACAGTACATTTTAAAATACAACTCTTCACATAATATTGCCGTACAAATACGATTATTTCGGTAAATGAACGCGCGCACCGTTTATCTCGTAACCACAGAAGTATAACGTTCAATTAACCAATCGGAATGTAGGTATACGAACTGTAGTAAACGTGCTTCCGAATCAGGGTACAAGTGAAAGTTGATACTCGTAGATATCTTCTGACTCTAGACTTCTATGTCATATTTTTATAAATAAATAAATAAATATACTACGACAATACACACATCGCCATCTAGCCCCAAAGTAAGCGTAGCTTGTGTTATGGGTATTAAGATGACTGATAAATATTTTTATGATATACATAAATACTTATAATACACAGATAAACACCCAGACACTGAAAAACATTCATGTTCATCACACAAACACTCTCCAGTTGTGGGAATCGAACCCACGGCCTTGGACTCAGAAAGCAGGGTCGCTGCCCACTGCGCCACTCGGCCGTCAAAAAGTAGGAGAATCTGTATGTCAAATATTTCTTTATTCAAATAGGCACATAGATGGCACCATGATGCGTATTTTACATGTAATATACGCATCATGGTGCCATCTATGTGCCTATTTGAATAAAGAAATATTTGACATACAGATTCTCCTACTTTTCGCGGAGTAGGGCAAATTAAGTTTAATTTTCATATTATTTCATAACACAGTCGTATGGCATTTTTAAGAATAAGCGGTTTAAATTATGATATTTCTTTTGAATTACGCTTATTCACGCCACCGGTTGCTTATCCCGCGCTATCGACCAATAGTGTAGTAATGCTGTTAAGCCACACATTATTCATGCATTCATTTGTTATAAGGAATTCAAAGTATTTTAAATAAGTAGAAACGGGAGTAGGGACGGTCATTTCCGATTGGCAATGCTTACGTAATTGAAGGTTTCAAATAGTGTTTGATTAAAGCTCCAAGAGCAAAAACAGATATTTTATTCGCTCAGTCGTTTGTTTTAATGTATGAAATACTATCTGTAGGTACTTAATATCATAGGTTTGTATATTTGGCACTACCAGTACGATTGAAAAAACTTTACGTCTGGTATCTGATTTATTGAGGTACGTGTGGACTATGTAGCAGTACGCTGCGTTCCGTAATTTACGCGGGTGAAGCCGCCAGTCACATCTAGTAAAAATATATTTATTAAACCAAAGAAAACTCGATTCGGGCATAATTTTTGCTCTTTAACTTATTAAAATTCGTAGATATTTAAGCTGAAATACAATTATTTCGGTAAATGAACGCGCGCTTCATTTATCTCGTAACCACAGAAGCATAACGTTCAGTTAATCCGTATCGTATCAATGATTTCAGTAAATCGAATATTATGTACTTAAATTGCATTCGAATTATTTTGTTCATCGGCATAAAGCTAAAAACAGACTAAAAGTCACCGCAGTAACACCGCACGACCTCCCACTAAACAAACAATAACAATTGATTGTCAGTGATAGTGCAGACTTATGTAACCTAAATTAAAAAAAGGTTTTTTTATGTATTTGTATTTTTTATTTTGAAGGAAAAATAAGGACTGAAGGGCATACCAGATATGCGGTGCTTATTAGAAACAAAGAAGTATAGAAAAAAAATAGAAAATATTTATTAGAAAAACTCGGTAGGTACAAAATATCATTGGAATCCTGAAACCTAAACTAGGAAATTCCGTATATTAGGGGCCAGTTCTTCCCAAACATTGATTAAATTAATGAGATGATATCTAGTGCACAACAAAGGAAACCTTACAATGGTTGGTTGAACTCTTTAATGGTTAATTGGAATAGCATCCTGACTAAAACGCGTGTGTATAATATGTGTGTGTATGTGTAGGTGTGTGCATCTATCATATGTGGGTGTAAGTTTGTGTGTATATGTGTATGTGTGTGCATATATCATATGTGCATGTTTTCGTGTGTGTGTGTGTGTGCTCGCAAAAACTTCAGATATTTAGGTTAAATGATGTTGGAAATTTAATATGTTCTTATATATAATTTTATAGAGCAAAAATTACGATGCCCCGCAGTTCATTAAAAAGGTATGGAGGGAACTAATGTAATTGTTCTTGAGCATGTCTCTGATAGACAGGCAACCTTGCCATGATGGTGAAGACCCTGAAGATTTTAATTGCAAAGTCTTGGTTGCCGATAAGTGAGCTCAGTAATCCACCAAATAAAATGCGTAACACTGATAATTGAAAGAGAAAAAATATGAGGTGTTTTGTATCGGTTTTATAACAAAACCACAGTTTAGTTTAGTGCGAAGGCTTGCCCAAATAAGGGGATTACTTACTGTAGCATCAACCACAAAAACCACAACAAAATTGTAGTTTATCGAACTGTCATATTATAAGCTGCTTCGTGACACTCTTGTCATAGCTGTCATCGTTTTTATAAAGTGACGCTTTATTTAGTCACCTCAACGCACCTGGCACTGCTCCTTGCTCTCCTCCTTGCCCTCACTGGTCTGGTTTTGAAGATAGAAGAAGGAGGAAAACAAATCGGCTGGATATTTCTTAATTACAAATTATCTATGCAATACTCGTAATGTTTTCCAAATCATAGGAATAGGGTTAGGTTTACTAAAAAGATCATTCCAGTTGCACAAAAGTGAAAACAAAAATTGGTATTCAAGTAACACATAACACCGATACCACTCAAATGAAGCTTTCAAAAGAATTGAATTTTTATGAATACGAATGCATCGACGCCATTTGCCGGTCTCGGAAGTTAAAAAAGCTGCATAGCTCCGGAAAAGGTGTTATTACTGACGCCCATTTTTACATTTTTCATCGTTTACTGTCATGAATATTTTCTATCGGAAGTGTTACTATCATGCACTATGCTCACGTAAGTAACGTGACACTAACCTGACTTTGAAGTGGCATGTGATGTAACATGTTAACAGTTAACTACGAAAGAAAAATAAAATAAGTTCGTAAGCTATTACACGAATTTAACGACCCTGTGCAACGCTCTTTGAAAAAAGAAACTTCACGTTTGATTCCTGTGCACATGGTGTTTACGAGAAGAGAACATCCCTAGTTTTTTTTTTTTTTTTAATTGAATGTTGCCCATTTATTTTTGGTGGATGGCATTCGATGGTGTCTTCTCGTGTCTTCAAGTAGCGGAGGGAAACAGATGCGTGCGACGCGAAGTGCAAGAGTCGAAAGAGTATGAGTCAATGAATTTAATCAATACGTCGTCCCACAGTCCATTCAAATTTAGCGCCACCTAGCGACCAATCGCCGAACAACCACATAAAATCGATACAGCGTTTTCTTACGCTGTATAGATTTTAAAAAAATAAGTGTTCCGATGTACAGATGGCGCTGGCGTATTATTTATGACCCCAGTCTAACCTCAACCATTCTTTGTTTTGTTTTTTGCTGGTGGCATACCCATAGGGCCCTTTTAATCGCAAAATCAGACAGTCTACCAGCTCATTCCCATGTTATCATTCCGGACCCTTTCATAGAAGTTCAGGCTAGTATCAAACTTGTAATCAGAAGGTATCCACTATCCGCTAGGCTATGGTATTTTGTGAACAATTTCATAATTTATCGACGTTATTCTGGTTCCACTCATACTTCAATCGCAGGTAATGTTTATTGCGAAGGTTTGACTGTCTGTTTGTTTTTTATTAGAACTCGATGGAATTTTGAAGAAACTTTGTACCTATCCCGAAATTGCACAGGGTACAGTTTCAGGATTGTTGAAGAAAGTGTTATTTTTAAAAGGCTTAGCAAGAACAGCTTTAGAAAATTATGATTATAGGTATTACATAATTATAAGCCCGGGAAAATAAATAAACTTCACACGCGATTCTTTCCAAATCTTAACAATCGCAGACGAAGTCGCGGGCAAAAGCAATTTTTAATTCAACTCCCGTCACTCCCAAAAGCCACCCGTATTACAAATGTCGAATCAGAATTTCACCAGCCCTGCATACGACGCTGAGCATATCCGGCCGGAAGCGGTTGCCATTTCCGGCTGACAGCCGCGACGGGTGCGGTTACCGATCAAACCTTGACTACACCACTGACTACTTGATTAGGGGCTCTTTTTACTCCCGTACCAAAAAGTAGGAGTAGTTATTTGACCACTTGTAACACTTGTGGCTCATTTGTATGCCATTTGTACTGTATACCTATTACATTGGCATTTGCCCTTTAATGTATACACAGCTGATGTTATGGTTGACATTGCGTATTCTTTTATGGCTTTGTATAGTTGTTTCCCTAAAAGTAAAAATTCATGAAAAATTTGGAGACAAAAGTTTTTCGTTCGAAGTTCTAAATTCATTTATTTCACGAAGGCCCATTGGCGTGCATAGAGGGTATGCACAGGGTATGCAGATGATATATTAAAATAAAGAAAATCTACAGTAAGAGTTATAAATACTTAAGGGTACGCTTTTTATAACTCTTACAATGCATATCCTTAAGTTTTTTATAACTTATACTGGAGATTTTCTTAATTTTATATCATCTGCATATCTGTGCATACCCTCTATGCACGCCACTGAGTAGGCCTAATATAAGTTCTATTGAATAGTCAAGTCTGTCTGTTTGTAGTGATTCTACCACCTGTTCGAAAGGCAGATTCTACCGAGAAGAAGCCGGCAAGAAACTCAGCAGTTGCTCTTTTCCAACATCAACAATTTACATTTAATATTTTAACAATCATTTTTCTATCTTGTGAGAGATGTAAGCGGAGCCGGATGCTTGCTTATTCATTACTAGGAATACTTACTGTAAAACCCTATTAAGAACCACCCCACCCCATTATAAATGATAGTTTTATAACAATATCGATTAAAACAGCGGCTTGTGATAGGCCTATCAGACTGAGAGTAAATTCGAAATATCTAGCGTAATAGTATTTTATTCAAAATAAGTTTGTGTTTTGTTGGCAAGTTTCTGTTAAGTTTACTGGCAAGATTTTTAATTTTTTTTATACTATTTACGTTATTTTATGGATAAACCCACAATATAATATATCTATATTATAAATCATATAACATCATCGTTCTTAACTTAAGTACCTACAGGAATTATTATATCAATGCACTGCGATGCGGAGCTGCTCTGATTGGATCGGAAATGTAAAGCAGAAAGAAAATACATATTAATGGCGACCATAACTATCGCCTTGAGATTACGTTCGTACGTGACTGTATTCATTTAACCGATTCATTCATCACTTAAGTTCTTAAATTCGAAGTCAAAACTTTTGTTATTCAAATAGTCATGCCCACCGAAGACAATAAAGTTAAAGTCAAAAATATATTTATTCAAGTAGGCCCATAGGTGACACGTTTGATAACCATATTCGTAAACTTAAAACTAAAGCTACGAGGGTTCCAAACGCGTCCTGGTCTAAGAAGAAGCCCACTACAAACTTAGCCGGGTGTTTTTTTTTATGTTATCACCATCTCACATTGTCATTAAAAATTATTAGAAGAGCAACCTGGTTAGAGCAATAATTGACACCCAAGCTTTTTTATCGATTACGTAGTCCTTTATACTATAATAGGACTTTTCAATAAGCTCACGTTTTATACAAACTTTGAACTTTTTAAGAGATATCTCCAAGAGTCAATGGGAAATAAATAATTTCGTGAAAGTTTACTTAAAACTAAACGGAGAACGGGCAGCAAAGTCCTCTGTGCTACTACTGCAATCTACTGTGATCACCAACAAGTCTTCCCAGCGAGGTGATTATGAGCTAAATCTTCCTTTTGGGGAGGCCTTATGTCCAGCAGTGGGCTATTATAGGTTATTGAAGATGGCTTAGAACTAAAACGAATTATATACTGGTATCAAAATCTGAAAAGCTCTGGTTTCGGAGCGAAACATAGATTTAAGAAAAAAAAATGCAATGTTTCATATCTTGTTTCAAACGTCTCATTGTAATATAGACCATTGAAAAAGTAGATCGAAATTGCAATGTTTCCTACTAGATGACGCTACAGTCGCTATATATAGACTGATGTGAAAGGCATATTCTAATTTCGGCATCGACGGTAGGAGAGCCGTAGCTGAATTGGAGAATGCGCTCAGGCCGCGATTTCCAGAGAGTCGCAGCTTAAAATTTTTATACGCACTTTCAATTTATAAAATAGATTTAAGAGTACATTTTGGAAGATCTTATAAAATTCAACTTTAAAACGCGTCCCTTTCTTAAATAACTTAGCAACTATGTTTGGTCAAACAATCTTACTTTTTAAACATGGAAAAAAGGTGTAAAATACAATATAAAAGTTTTAAAGCTCGTGTCGCACGCGACTTTATTCACTTTACTATGTTAAGTTTACTGAACTTTGAATTGAGCAATGAAATTACGTTAAACATATAATATTATGGTAAATTCTTTGACAATTTTTTAAAAGTTCACAATTTACTCAGACATTATTTAAAGCTAAATAAGTAATAACTGCCTCGTTGGTCTGAGTATTTTGAACTTCAGGTCACGGGGTCCTGGTTTCTTTTCCCTGGTCGATCCTGGAGTTCGGGAATTGGTGGTGTCTACTGTCTACCTCCGTGTCTCAGACAACACGTCAAGCTGTCCCGTGTTCTCGGTTATTATCGGTAAACCCCACCGACCCGCCTAGTACCAGCGTGGTGGAATTATGCTCCTATGAGAGTGGAAGTCTGTACCTAGTAGTGGGGTGTTCATAGGCTAATGAAGTTAAATGGTTAGGATTGATAGTTTCACGTATTACTCGGGACTGACCATTGACGAAAACCTTGTTTAGGCAGCCCAATGCCACGCGTGTTTGACTCCTGGATAGGGTTAATATTAAGGCCATCACAAGCAACAAAAAACGAATTCTACCTTTTTACGATTTAAACATTTTCTCCTGTGTGTTTTATCGATCATCGTAATGGCTCGGTTTTTACATGTAGAGAAAATCTCAGTACAAGCTCAGAGCTAGAGAACTAGCTGAAACCCTTTCTGAATCCAAGGCCGTGGGTTCGATTCCCACAATTGGAAAAAGTTTGTGTGATGAACATGAATGTTTTTCAGTGTCTGGGTGTTTATATGCATATTATAAGTATTTATGTATATTATTCATAAAAATATATATCAGTCTACACACCGACAATACACACACCGCTATCTAGCCCCAAAGTAAGCGTACCTTGTGTTATGGGTACTAAGATATCTAATGAATATTTTTATGAATATAATACACATAAATACTTTTTTAATATACAGATAAACACCCAGACACTGAAAAACATTAATGTTCATCACACAAACATATTTTCAGTTGTGGGAATCGAACCCACGGCCTTGGACGCGGAAAGCAGGATCACTGCCCACCGCGCCACTGGGCTGTCAATAATGATATATTAATAATCGTTAGAACCCACCACCTCAAATTGCAGCAGCTTAAGGGTTAAAAGGCTAGTGATACTGATGTCAACTTAATAACTTAAGTCATCAAACCTAAAGGAAACCATGAAAAAAATATTCAATATACTTTGTTAGTCTCTCGAAGGCAAGGTAACCTCGACCGGATGTCATACGCAGGCCCCACGGTTGTCGGGGCTAAAAACGAGAAAGCCTCCGTCTGTCTTCAACAGATAATAACTACGAGTACTAGCAACCGCAATATGAATTATGAATTAGAAAGAAATATGAAAACAGGAACGTCTGGAGAATATCAAACGGAAGATCCCTCCGACCGAAGAATGTAAAAAATGTGTGAGAAGGCCCATTACGAAAACGGATGAATTAGTACTCATCGTTTACCCCACGTTTCTCTCGTGGGGAAATTCTCATTGATACCACCAAACAACGTGAGGTTATGTCAGCCTATTACCAACTAAGCCACACGGTGTTCCAACTCGCTGCCTGGTGTCTGGGCCCCGGAACGCTTTCGCGCAAAAGCGCAAGCCAGCGGTGCCCACCGAGACAGAACCTCCTCTCAGACCTCAGCAGAATCCCTAAACACCATCGAAGGCACACCAGGAACATGGAGTGTGCCTTTAGGATTAGTACTAACCTTAGGTACTAAAAGTCGTCATTAATTAGTAAGGGTTATGTTTGAGTTACGTTATATTTTATACGTAGGTAAGTACCTACTTATGTTATAATTCTGTAGGAAAATTCTTCAATACTTTACGCTAACGTCAGCGAGTAAACGTTCAGAAACTTCAAGTATCCTTTCGATTTCCCCCAGTTTGAATTTCGCAACCATCGAATGTTCCATCAGTGGAACGCATACAAGACGTTTCCGCCGGAAGCGATTACCATTTCCGCATGTGAATGTAGATGTATGCGGTTACCGAACGTACCTTGAGAATAGCCCTGTTTGTGAATTGTGGCTCCGTGAAATATGCTACACAGTAACAGTTGTTTCTAAACTAAAATCCGATGCTATGGATTTTCTAAAGATAGTTCTTAAGAAATATAGCAAAGAACACGAAAGCTTCAGGAAAAAAATCAAATTATGAGACATATTTAAAAAAAAAAAGATTATATTTAAAATTTGAACACCCCCGACATCATCATCAAACATAGCTAAGAATGCACTTGACTATTTCACCTTTAAAACAAAAAAGAAAATCAAAATTGATTCATCCGTTCGGGAGCTACGATGCCACATACACACACACACACACACACAAACACACAAACACACACACGACAAACTTATAACACCCCGTCGTCCTAGCGTCGGGGGTTAATAATAGCATTCGATTTTTTTTTTTTTTTTTGTGGATATCTTCTTAAATGGTAGTATCAACCTAGAGATTGTACAACTTATATTAAGAAAAAGTACACGTACCGCCAAGCGATTTTGCGAACTGAACCGATACTACATCGAAACCGATAAGACCCGCTTTCAGGTAGGCGTATTTCCATCTAGAACTTTGTGGTTAGATACCATAAGATGAGGTCAAGATTACAATATTATTTGTATAATTGTATAATGTTATTAATTTATTATATCCCCATAAACCTATTAAATGCTATAAATGCGAGAATAACTACGTTGATACTTTTATAAATTGTTAGTGAACAACTCTTTGAAATGAAAATAGTAAACAAGAGCGAAGTTGTATGCAAAGCTGATAGTAGGTTACACAATGAATGACTTTTAATAAATCTGGATTTCTTATAAAGAACTAAAATAAATTATTAATCATCTTTTTGAGTAAAATTTTCCTTAGTCACTTAAAATTCATATAAAATAAACGCACTTATTTATAAACGGGACACAATAAAAATAAGTAGGACTTAAGAATTTTAATTTAGACAATCTTTTAAGAAGATTTAAGAAGACAAAGAAGGCTTTTGGCTAATTAAAAAGTCAAATTAAAAAAGGGAAAAACAAATACTCTTAGACTTGAGAATCTTTTTAATGTCGTAACTTGTTTTAAATTCATTGCGATAATAATTAAATACCTACGGAAATAATGTTATTTCGTTCCGGAGGTATAAAGATTTCAGAGCTAAAAAAACCTTAAGAACACAAGACACAACTTGGACTTTTAAAGTAACTTCTTAAGAATCGTTGTGATTTCAAACTCGATGAAACGAAAAAAGAAGCCCATCGAGACACACACACATAAATGTATAGGGCATGGTGAGATAGAAAACATTATACATTTTTTTACCTATGCTAGTTACCATTTAAACTAAATAATAAACCTTACATTTATCCTAATAGTTCTGATACTCAATCTCTCGTAGGCTACTTTTCAAAAGTTACACTTCTGCCGCGTGTGAATAAATTGCACAGGATTTTTTTATTTTTACTGATTGATGTTCTGTTGTATCAAAGAAGATACCGCTCTACCTAATAGTCATCAACAGCCTATAACTGTCTACTGCTGGACTAGAGGCCTTTCCCAAGGGTAAGATTTGTTCATAATCACCACGCCGGATTCAGACAGATTGGTGATCGCAATAGATGGTAATTGTGGCGCAGATGACGTTGTTTCTCTGTTACATTAGCGGACGTATAATATTCTGAATTATCGCACACATACGGCACTGTTTTATATAAAATGCGGTTACGGGCAGCATACCTCTGTGCCTGAAAACTAAAGTTTACAACTAGCGTCCTTATTGATGGCGCTAAAACGTGGTCGCTTACGAATGAACTCATCCACAAATTTAAGGTCACTCAAGCTATGGCGAGACTATGTTGGGAGTATAATTGGAAACGAAGATCAGTAGGAGAACCAAAGTCACTGGCATAGCCCAAATTAACAGCAATTTGAAATGGTAATGGGCAGGCCATGCCCGTCGTAATTGCGATGGCCCAACGGCCATAGACATTAGTGATCCAACGATCGACGAAAAGACCACGAACGAGCAAGCGTAGTGTGTGACGCCCTCCAGCAAGATGGACTGACGAAATAAAGAGAGTGTCGGGGATGAGTAGATGAGGAAGGTTAAGGACCGGGTGTGGTGGCGCTTCTTGGGAAAGGCCTATGTTCAGCAGTGGAAGTGCGCAGGCTGAAATTATGATGATGAAATGCGGTTACTATATACGCTTATTGACAAGTTTCTCGTCTGCATTCATAC
This sequence comes from Pararge aegeria, assembly GCF_905163445.1. Lineage (NCBI taxonomy): Eukaryota > Metazoa > Arthropoda > Insecta > Lepidoptera > Nymphalidae > Pararge > Pararge aegeria. The sequence goes on from NC_053201.1 coordinate 9,587,110, forward strand.
AAAGATTTGGTCGATAATTACCACGCTGAGTAGATTTTCGGGCAGCAGCAACACCGAAGGATTGAATCCGTAACCTCTTTAAAATTTTACAACTACAGAGGTGTCAAAAACTTTTAAATAAACAAAATTGCGATCCCCCTACAAATAAAACAAACATCTGGCCTCGACAAATTAATAACAGTTGTTACAGTACTATTTGACGTCACAGATGCGGTTTTGTAGGGACTAAAATTCACTCCTAACCTAACTTTAATAATAATTTAAGAGAATAGAAAAGTTTTCGCTGTCTGCGTACAATGTTAGTGTTGTTTAAACTATGTTGTCTACTAAATGTATTAAGAGACACACTGAATTTAAGCTTTGCGAATTAAATCTCCATCAAAATGTTTTGCTGCAGTAATATGCCCGTATACAGAACGCAATAATTTTTATAATAGAATATGAAAAAATTATCTAAAATACTCATCAGTGATTAAGTTAGTTATTAATTACCTTATTACCTACTTCATTATAATTATATTTTCTTAATTATTTGGTTGTATCATGATTTTTTTTAACATACTTACATATTGGATACAAGGCGTTACTTTGCGGAAATCCATAATATATTATGAAAATTAAGCTTAATTTGCTATACTCCGCGAACAGCAGGAGAATTTGTATGGTGTCATTTATAATTTCTTCAATCCGTATACTCCACACCAAACAGATCCGGAGCGAAACCGGAGCATCCTCAGGAGATGCCGACTTAACAATGAATAATTGTTAACAATTATCCTGAGGATTAAGCTAATAATTTAACTAATTTTCATTACATATTTACATATTCTCATATATTAATATAAAAGAAGAAAATATAACTTGTAAATACATAGAAAAACGCTTGTTTCGCTTCGACACTTATTTACCGACAACACGTGGCATAAACACTCGCAGTAAGACAAACACTTCTTATTAATTAAATAAGAATATTAACAGTTCATTGTAGGATTTCAATCAACAAAAAAATCTGACATGCTTAAGCTACCCTATGTATCAGAATTCAGCGGGAAAAGAATAATTTCGCTCTCCAAACGATCGGACTTTATATTTTGACCTCGATTTGAGAGGGTACCAATTTATCAAAGTTTTGCTCTTCAAATAAACAGAATTTACGGAGGTATTTTGCTTAACCTGTATATTTATTTTTTAAATTAAAATTGTTGAGCAAAAATATGACTTTAAATGTGGAGAAATATTGAAGCAATATTACCGTCACTATAGGGCACGGGTCTCCTCCCACAATGAGAACGGGTTAATGCCGTACTCCAGCACGCTGGCCCAGCGGATTGGTGGACACCACACACCTTTGAGAACATTATTTAGAACTCTCTGGCATGCAGGTTTCCTCACGATATTTTAATTATAAAAAAACGCACATAACTTAGAAAAGTCAGAGGTGAAAGTCAGGCGCTCTGGGATTTGAACTCTACCCCCTAAAGTGAAGTCGAGTTTCTACGAAATGCGCTATCACCGAAATATTGCCTTTATCAGTAAAATTAATAAAGTCATAAGTGACCTTACTTAAAATGTTAATAACCCCAAAAATTCTGCAACACTTTGGTCACCTGGTGCTGCGGGTGCTCATGGGCGGCGGATCACTAAACATCAGGTGACTTCGCCCGCTATTTATGTTTAAAAAAAAAACATGGGGTAGCTTTTACTTCTAAAAATTTACTAAAAATATTAAAATTTATTCTTATTCTTATTCTTATTCTTATTCTTATTCTTATTCTTCCGGACGTTGACGAACTCGTCCGCTTTTTCACTAGAAAATAAAGTTGTGTTTTGTTTCTAGTAGTAGTAGAGCTCTATGGCCGTGCTTATTTTGGCCGCTTCATGGTTTTCCACTTACCATCAGGTGGACCATCTGTTCGGCCCGTCAATTATAACTATAATAAAACTATTGCGTTCCGGTAATATAACCTGAAATAAGTTTAAATTCATGGTGAGAAAATCGACAAACCAAAATGGTGACACTTGTATTATGTTTTTCATCTGTGGATGGAGCGTGTGCGGAGCGATTTGAAGCAGTCTTGCCTTCTTGAATATAATTTCAGTGTGGGTATGTGTAAAAAAGGGAAAATTTATTGTAAACATTTGATCGATGATACTAATATTTTGGATTACTTAAACGATAAAAAAGCTTGGGTGTAAATTGCTCTAGCTTCGTAGCTAACTGTGAGATGGTGATAACAAAAAAAAATACCCGGCTAAGTTTGTTGTGGGCTCTTCTTAGACGTTTTGGAACCGTTTGGAACCCTCGTAGCTTTAGGTTTAAGTTGGCGAACGAAGTTATCACCATCCCCTTACAATTATGTAAACATGTATAAATGTATGAATTTGAAAATTTTTAATTTAACATATATAAAAATTGCAATGTGTTTCCAGTGGAGAAAATTCAGTAAGGCGTAACATGATAACGGAAACGTAATATTAAAAGAGAAAAGCTTTCTGCATACCTCTGAGGAGCAGCAAGTACCGAGTGTTAGTGCTAGCGGCAAGTAAGCCTTTGTGAATACAGTGCAATGCGAAGCGCGACTGATTGGATCTCAAGAAAGAAAGTATAAGACAAAAATGCAATACAACTGAATATGATAATGTGTAACGACATCAATCAGAAGATTTTTAAATCTATTTGCCCGCCTTGGTTATAAAATCGAGCGAAATGAATTGATAATATCGTCACGGTAAGTGGCATGACGCGCTGTTATGGCATCATGCCTCTGCTCTACTCTCTTGTGTACGTTTGCATGGGTAGACCATAGAATGTTAAAGGAACTCTTATTTTTAATTATTTGACTCATATTTTCTTCATTGATCAAAAATTCTAATGTAAAAAATTAATAATATATTACACATCTGGCGGGTCTTTTACGACACTACTTTTACGTCGCGTTTACAAAATGAAGTTCATTGCATTGACACTAGAGGTGATATTGACGATGAAATGAATGCTAAACTTATTTACAATTGACCGAATAAACGGTTAAAGCCTAGTTTTTAGGACTTCGGCTTCACCTCTAACTTTTCACTGCTATGTGCGTTTTAAGAAATGAAATTAATTATCTCCAATTATCTCCCTATGAACAAGGTGAATAAGAAGCCAAAGCCAATTATTATACGGTTTTTATCACGCTATAATAAGGATGAGTTTTTGAGCAGAGTGAGACAACTTGGAAGTTTAAAGGCGTGTGACTTAGGCTTTACGGGTGTGCAATCTTCAATTTTCTTTAACGATCATTTGACAAGTGCAAATAAGGGGTTATTACACCAGGCTAAAAATAAGTGTAAGGAATACAATTATCGCTTTGTTTGGGTTAAAAACTGTAGTGTTATGGTGCGTAAATCCGAATCTAGTCCCGTTCTTCACATTAACACTGAGGCAGATTTATTCAAAATAAAATGAGTGCCATCTTTGTTTATAATGTTATAATATTTAGTTTAGTCACTTTTATTAAAATCAGAGATATTTGTCACATTTTTGCCCATTTAGGTATTATCAAGTTAACATACCCAATAATATTTATGTATTTGAGTCATTGTATTAGTAGAATAGTTACTTTCTTCTACCAATTCTCCCTAATTAGTGTTATGGATCATATACATTTCATGATTTTGTTGTTTTTAAAAGAAATTATTAGAGAGTATATTTATATAAGTTGTTTGCTGTTTCTAAAGAGTTACAAAGTTACTCTAAATATTATTTTTTCCAGACTTAGTACAAGAAATTACAAAAATTTAAGTCTTTTCTTAGGCTTAAAGAATATTTTTAGGTTTTTATTCTCATTAGTGCTTGAAGGGTGTTATATTTATTTCCATGGAGTTTATTTAATGTTTTTAGTTTTTATAAGATATTTCTATATGTTTTGGAATATCAAGTTCATTTTGTTACTTTTGGTATTTGAAATTGTAAAAATTGTATGTCATGAAGAACGTGTACTTTATTACTATATAAGTTTGAGACTTACTATGAAAAATGTCCGAAGATCTTTAATTATTCGGTTGTTACAGTGTTTTTCCGAATGTTTTTGTTGTTCGCTGATTACCTTGAAAGTTCTATACATCCACTGTCTATTAACTTTAAAGAGTTGGGCGCAGGCCTGGTTCAAGGGTGCTAGGGTAATGGGTTGTGAGCCCGCCATTCTGCGTCAAGTCAGTTTTGTGGTAAATAATAGTTTAAGTATAAAGTTTTATCTCATTATGTGTAGGTTAGTTCATTTATTTACAATTTACTTCTCATGTAAATTCTTTATTAAAATTAATCATAATTTGTGTATTCTGCGACACAATTATATTCATACGTCAGTTTCATCTAACGACAACTTGGCGCATGTCATAATAGTTATTTGCGAGTTATTTTGTATGTATTATACTTATACCATTAAAATACGCGTCTGATTTGAAAATTTACTATCAAAACGTTCGCGGGCTACGTACGAAGACAAATAATCTTTTTAGAAGTGTATTAAATTGTGATTATGATATTATATGTCTGACGGAAACCTGGCTGCTCCCGAGTATTTTTGATCTCGAATTATTTGACAACAGATACAGTGTCTATCGTTGTGACCGTAATTATGCACTGAGGGGGGACAAAATGGGTGGCGGTGTTTTAATAGCAGTTAATCGTGAACTCAAAGTTAAGTACTCAACTACCATCCCATCGCCCGACTCAGTGGCTGACATTATTTGTGTTTCAGTTACCATTAAAAGCCGACATATACAAACTTGGAACTTTTATTGTTGCTATTTTCCTCCATGTCGTGCTCACAGGGACTTGTTGTTAAATTTTTATGAACGAATGACGGATTTGACTTTGGCTAGTCCTGATGATTATTATATTGTATTTGGGGACTTCAACATACCTAATGCTACTTGGGTGAGCAATGTGCATCCACACGTGTCTCTCCAGGGTGACTTTTCATCGGACTTAGTCAACGAGCTTTCAAATTTTCTTGCTTTTAATAATTTTCAGCAATACAATGGAATAAATAATTCTAACAATCGTATTTTGGATCTAGTAATGTCGAATATTGAGTGTAAAATCATCTCATCTTCGGCGCCACTGGTGCCTGAGGATGCACATCATCCGGCTTTCGAGGTTATCCTGGCTAGTACAAGCGGAAAGTCACTTGGACCCCGGCAAAATAAGATAAGAATATTTAAGACTGCAGATTATGACGAAATAAATAAAGCTTTGTCGGTGTTTGATTGGGAAAGTTATTTACTTTCTGATGATATTGAAGTTTCGGTTGAGAGATTTTATATTAAGTTAAATGAAGTTATTGAGAAATTTGTCCCTTGTAAGTCTTTTAATTGTAACGCTAAATATCCAATATGGTATAACCGGGCATTGGTAAAGATAATCCGTGAAAAACAAAAATTTCACCGTAAGTGGAAAATCTACAACCAGTATTGTGATTATCAATCTTTTTCAATACTAAGGGACAGGCAGAAGATTATGGAAACTGAGTGTTATAACAAGTTTATTGAGAGTGCAGAGTATAAGATGGGCATAAATAGCAAATACTTTTGGTCATACGTTAAATCTAAACGTAAATCTAATGACCTACCGGACTCGATGTACATTGGTGATGTTAGAGCCTCTGATGGTGAGACAATTTGTGAATTGTTTAATAGTCATTTTAATTCGGTTTTTGACAAAAATAAGGACTCCCCTAGGGATACTCAGTCTTTAACTTCGTTCACTTCAATATTTGTTAATTCTGTTTCCTTCAGGGTGCCCCTAGTAGCTTCGTATTTAAAAAAATTAGATATTAGTAAGGGAGCAGGACCCGATTGTATTCCTCCTATATTTTTGAAAAGTTGTTGCTATCAGCTGGCGTATCCCTTAGTATTATTATTTAGACAGTCCTTAGGGCAGGGCAAAATGCCTATGGTATGGAAAAAGTCATTTATTACTCCTATCTTCAAATGTGGTGACAAGCACAATATTAGTAACTATCGTCCTATTTCAAAGTTGAGTACTATTCCCAAATTATTCGAGAAAATTATATATGATACCCTTTTTCGTATTATTCGACCAATTATTATACAGGAACAACATGGGTTCGTTACACGGAAGTCTACAGAAAGCAATCTCTGTGAATTCCTCGACTATGTCTACAGAGCCATGGATGCCGGGGTTCAGGTTGATGCTGTGTATACTGACTATTCTAAAGCATTTGATAAAATATCGCATGAAATTCTCATACAGAAGCTCGATAAAATTGGTATACATGGTGACCTGTTACGATGGCTTGCATCTTACCTTAGGGATCGTACCCAGGCTGTAGCTATAAAAGGATACTGTTCCTCATTCCTGCCAGTTTCCTCTGGTGTCCCTCAAGGCTCACATCTTGGTCCGTTGCTATTCAACATCTTTATCAATGACGTTATTTCTTGTTTTAAAAATTCAAAGGTTTTGCTTTTTGCAGATGACATGAAAATTTATAGGTCTATCAATACACTTCATGATTGTAAACTCCTACAAGAAGATCTTTTTAGATTGAATACGTATTGTAAAGTCAACCTTCTTGATATTAATGTCAAGAAGTGTAATGTTATTACTTTTACCAGAAAGAAAAATCATATAATTAGTGATTATTACCTAAGCAATAGCTTGCTTGTTAGAGTGGATGAGCTGCGTGACCTGGGTGTACAACTTGATAGCAAGCTCTTGTTCAGGTCGCACATAAATATAATTACTAATAGGGCATTTGGAATGCTTGGTTTTATCATGCGTGTTACTAAGGATTTTAAGAAGACGTCAACTCTGGTTCTTTTATTTAATGCCTTGATACGTTCTATTCTTGAATACTGTTCAGCATGCTGGAATCCGCAGTATAACGTGTACATTGATGCAATTGAAAGGATTTATAGTAAATTTCTGCGTTATATTAAACGTCGTAATTTACTATGTGATCACAGTATATCTGCAACTGAAATTACTTTAGAAAAAAGACGCGATTTAAGAGATCAAATGTTGTTATTTAAAATAATACATAATTTAGTTGACTCCCCTCTTCTTCTAAGTAATATCGATTTTGCATGTCGTAGGTTAAATGCAAGGCGTAAACCTCCCTTTGCGTGGGCTAGATGGAATACAAGGTATTCGGCAAATAACTTTTTATCTCGTGCGTGCAATGCTTTTAACAACAAATATTGTGAGACGGACATTTTTCATGTCAAAATTGGCACGTTTAGAAAATTTATTTTGACAAAATAAGTACTATAGCTTTAAAGTTTTTGTTTTTCATTTTTGTTTTACTTACATTATTATTATTTTTTCTTTTTTTTGTACAATAATTGCTTGCTAGGTACTTACTCCTAAGCAATTGTGGTTAATGTTATCGTGTTATATGTATAACCAAGTTGTGGAAACTTTATTGGTCTATGTGATACAAAGATACGGCATTACTTTTATGTATAATTATACTGTTTGTTTCCCTTGAAAAGCTAATAAATAAATAAATCTCTTGTGATAAACGACTAAGACACCGGAAGGTATCTTTGCATCGTTCGAGTCCATGTAGGACTGAGGTGCATTGATAATGCAGTCGTATTTATATCAAAATACCCACCAACTCAGTGTCATGAACATTGGTTGTTAATCAAATGTAATTTTAATTGTTTCTTGAAAACTATTTATTAACTATTTAATAAAATATCTGGCAGATATGAATTTATCTTATATCTTTAAACTCGGAATCGGCTCCAACGATTTTCATGAAATTTAGTACACAGGGGGTTTCGGGCCAATAAATCGATCTAGCTAGGATTCATTTTTAGAATATGTCATCTTATTTTTGTTTTCCGGTAATAACCGATTTGGTGCAACGAAGTTGCACGGGTCAGCTAGTAGTTATCAAAAGTTTAATTATTTACACTTCCTTTAGAGGTGAAGGAAAACACCGTGAGGAAGCCTGCATGCTGGACGAGTTCTCCATAATGTTCTCAAAAGCGTGTGAAGAAGGGTTATAGCCTGGTGGTTAAGACATCGGCTTCACCTCTAACTTTTCTATGTGCGTTTTGAGAAATTAAGTTTCACTTGCTTTAACGGTGAAGGAAAACATCGTGAGGAAGCCTGCGTGCCAGAGATTTGTCCATAATGTTCTCAAAGGCGTTTGAAGTCCAGCGATCCGCACTTTGGCAGACACGTGCCCTGTAGTGGGCCGGTAATGGGTTGACATGATGATGATGATGATGATGTTGGAACAAACAGAAGAAATCCCGAACTTTTTTTTATTAAACTACAAGTTCGTCCGCAATCTCACCTTGTGGTAAGTGATGATGCCGTCTGAGCGGGCTAACCTGTTAGGGAGTATGGCAGTTATTTTAAGCCCAAATCGGTTTTTATGCCGTGACATATGACGGCCGATTGGCGCAGTGGGCAGCGACCCTGCTTTCTGAGTCCAAGGCCGTGGGTTCGTTTCCACAACTGGACAGTATTTGTGTGATGAACATGAATGTTTTTCAGTGTCTGGGTGTTTATCTATATATTATAAGTATTTATGTATATTATTCATTTAAATTGTTCATCAGTTATCTTAGTACCCATAACACAAGTTACGCTTACTTTGGGACTAGATGGCGATGTGTGTATTGTCGTAGTTAATTTATTTATGTATCGTACCGGAACGCTAAATCGCTTAGCGGCACGTTTTTCTCGGTGGGGTGGTAACTAGCCATTGCCGAAAACTAGTACCAAACAAATCTACTCTATTAGTGCTTGAATTTAAATGACTATCAATATATTAATTAATCGGCGTTAAGTAAAAGATCGTACGTGATGCTTGCATCGCTCTGCTGGCTTTGGTTGAACAGTTGTTTGCTAATCCTGTACCGAAGTGTAGGGCTTCGAGATTACGCTCTCTCGTTATGGATAGCAAATACTCTACTGTTTTTAAGCGCTCTAAATAATGAAAAAAATCAGGTGATCCAAACTATGCGAAACTTAATGTTATAAATTGAAACAAATAAACTGTGTGTTTGTAACCCATGTTTCACTCAACCGTTGCACTAATCGTTATAAAATTTGGTATAGAAATAGCACGCATTTAGGAGTAGGAATTTGAACGTTAGAAGCAAAATTAAACTTGCAGTGCAGTACACTAGACTACATAAAATAAGCAATTCATTTAAAGGAAATTGTATACTATTTTACAATACATTACCGGTTGATATATTGAGGATGTCTTTAAAAAAGTTCAAAGTTTGTATTAAGCGAAAACCTATAGAAAAGTCCTATTATATGTAGTATAAAGGATGGAGTAAACGATTAAACAGCTTGAGTTGCGTTTGGAACCCTCGTAGCTTTAGTTTTAAGTTTACGAATGTAGATACCGCCATCACTACTCACTGCTATGTACACATTTTGTATATAATCAACGCATCAAAAGTGCCATCTATTTGCCTATTTGAATAAAGAAATATTTGACTTTGACTTTGGAGGCGGACGTATATATTGGATAGAAGCAGGCGTTACTTTGCGGAAATCCATGATATATTATGAAAATTAAGCTTAAGTTGCTATACTCCGCGAAAAGCAGGAGAAACTGTAAAGTGTCATTTATAATTTCTTAAATCCTTACACCATACAGATGCTCCTGCTTTTCGCAGAGTATAGCAAATTAAGCTTAATTTTCATAATATATCATGGATTTCCGCAAAGTAACGCCTTCTTCTATCCGTTTGGTTTGGCATATACGCCATATGCCAAACCAAACTAACAACTACGCCAACTGAAATCAAAAATCAATTTTATGTGAAAAACACCCATGACACAAGGTACGCTTACTTTGGGGTAAGATGTCAATGTGTGTATTGTCGTAGTATATTTATTTATTATCTTGAAAGTCCAGGTTACGCAGTAGTCTTCGTCCAGTTGGAAGCAGAAAATGGGACAATTCTTTTATAATAGGTTTTGATTCTGATGTCGTTACAACCGAGCGCTTTTCGAACAATCATGGCGACAGTCTATACGTTTCCTCCCGATAGGAGCGCTGGTGATGCTTTGTGCCACCGAAAATTCGGCCAATCAGCGATCGCCGGGACGGAACCATAAGCAGGAGTATTACTAGTTGCAAAAATTGGATAACTACGGTTTGGATACTGAACACTAAGGATTATTGTTGTTGAGGCATAATAAAAAGATATTCAAAATAAGGTGAGTAGTACCAACACTATTATCATTAATTAAAATTACTTTAGTTAATTAAAATTAAATTACTTTTACCCAGCAACTATAGAGAACGCTGCTTAATTACTTTTTTGTGCCAATTGTATTTCAAGCGAAATTCGTAGCATGATAAATGGATTGCGTTCGTATATTGACATAAAATTGCTTTATTTTTTTTGTGGGTTTTCGGTGCTTTATCTATTTCATATTATAAAACAAAGATAGGCCTTTACCTGAGAGGGGTCCCTCCAAATTAAATATGAAAACTAAAATATATATAAACCAATAATGAATACATTTCTTAATATAATAATGGAATAAAAGGTTAAGACTTGAATGTAAACTTTGTAGACACTATTTTTATTTTATAATTTTTTACTATGCCTAGTTTTTTTTTCTATGCATGGATTAAAAGACATTTTTATCTGTTTTATCATTAAGATAAGTATATATCGCACAAATTAATATAGAAAACAAGAAATAACAGAAACTAAAATATATATACGAGTACATATAAAATGCGCAAAGGCGGTCTTATCGCTCTCTGGAAGAATCAAGTAAGGGCAAAAGGTTAATAACTAGTGATAAAATGAAACATATTACTAATAAGGGTGCTTATACTAGAATGACAATTTTATTATGATTTTGAACTATTTACTTATCTTTTAGCTAAACCTAACGCGAGCTCAATCTTATAAATTCTGCTTAATACTGTTAAGCGAACTTAAAAGCCTTATAAAATCTTCAGTTCACACACACACAGTGAAAAAGATTTCTTTTTTGTTTCCGTATTGGGCAAAGGCATTGACCAATCTCAATGAAATTTGACATACATACAGCTTTCTTATTTTTGACATAATATGATACTTTTTATCCCAAACACCACAGCAACGTTCCCGGGAAATCTATGCATGCCTTCACAACTTAACTAATTTTGGCGAAATTTTGCGTTGAGATACCATGCATCCTGGAATCCATAGAAGATGGATCCATAGGATAATTTGATCATGTGAAATTTTACGGTCGGTAAAAAATTAAAAAAAAAGTTCTTTCAACGTGATTTTAGATTACTCAGCACCGTATAAGGATACATTAACGCGAATGTATGACGCTGTCACGATTTTATCAGATATCAAGTAGGGTTAGAGCTTATGCAGTTTATAAGCGGAGAAGCACGTATTTACAAAGAGAAAACCGAATGATAAATACTAGCCGTGTATAACACTTTTAACTAACCTTATTACCTTCTATAACTATAAAAGGCTCGGTCCTGACTGACTGACATACAACCTACAGCCTAAATGTAAAAATTTTAAAATTTTAAAGAATATTCTTGAATATATTTTCTAATTAACATACAGAAGTTTTATATTTATAATTTTGCCCCCAATTTGTATTTGCACCAATATGGCTTTTGGCTAGAACATAAGTAACGTGTTTTATAGTTTTAATAATAATATTTCTAGATATTTTTCAACATCAAAATTCATCAGATCAGATCAGATATGTCAATTCAATAATTATTGATTTTAAGTAGAACTTCTTCATAACCACTTTAAAAACGTCAAGTTTATCTGTTTGTAGTGACTCTAACATATTGTGATTGAAGTGAATTCCTTAACTTGTTGCTTATAGACCCAAATAATACTATTAACGGAGCACTATAGATGGAAGGCGATGGAAGGTTTGAGCTAAAAGGCGCCTCTCATAACTTAGTTTAATGACTAATAATTAGTATACTCTGGGTACTCTAGGTATATCGACTGTTGTTCTAAATGCATTAAGGCTACGAGGTATGGGCATACTGCTGTGATGAAATGAAATTGATTTTAACGGAACTTTTCCATTGAGATACGAGGAGAACTTTCCAACCAATGTGTCTATGTTTTCTTGTAGTTATAATTGACGGGCTAAGCAGATGGCCCACCTGATGGTAAGTGAAGAACCATCCGTCCTGCAACGTGCCGCCCTGTTCAAAATTCAAAATTATTTTATTTAAAGCAGGCATAATATAAGCACTTTTGAAACGTCAAGTCTGTCTGTTTGTAGTGACTCTACCACCGGTTCGGAAGGCAGATTCTACCGAGAAGAAGCCGGCGAGAAACTCAACAGTTGCATTTTTCCAACGTCAATAATTTAAAATTCATTTTTGTATCTTGTGAGAGTAGAAAGCAGAGCCCGAGCTTCCAAGAAACCTTGTCATTAAGAAATTCATCAATTATATAGTAACCTCGCTGTAATAAATGTTTTTGTAATAAATGTTTTTGACGTGACAACGTCTTATAATTAGATGGAGCCGGCTGCACGCACGAAAAAACATGACAACCTGCGGCGTTACCTCGCTCTGAGGCGTTCCATTTAAGACTTGAAGTGCAAGCGAGAGCGCGGAACGAACGACAAAGAGGCACAATCGGCCTCCGCGCTCGGCAGCGTTCGACATCTGTCTCTCTCTTACTTGAGTGAGCGATGCGTCCGCGTGGACAGCTGCTATACAATATTACATTTACATGCTTTCGTCAAGTATGAAGTGCAGTGAAAAGTAAACGTGGATGATAGAAACTATGTACATTGTAAAAAATTGACATAATTGTATTCATGCGTACAAATAAATGTAACTTGATCAATTCAATTATGATTTCAATCTATCTACTTTCTATATCCATACAAAATATCTATCAAACAAATAAAATTTAAATTTTCTTTCGAAAAATGCAACCATTCCATCAGTATTCTCTTATGACGTTATCACGTTTAACTATCGTCAGTAAACCGAATTTACAGACAATCGATTTTTTAACATATTCAAATCTGTGTCCATCAACCTGAGGCTAGATGTTAAGCCTGTACATGGGAATATAATGGTGAATTATAAATATACTTACAGTTTTTTTTTTTTGGATATTTTTCATTCAGTTATCAAAAGCAAAATAAACAATATTGGTCACAAGACTAGTAATTTTGGAAAAAGGACACATGTCAGAGGACTGTTTTTTGTTTGAGTTTGATTAAATCAAGTATTATATTATTAAATTACTAAGTAAGCTGTGGCGTTTACAAGAATACCTCATACTGTGGCGTTGTTAACACAAACAACTTAGAAATATTAAGATTTCTCTCATAAAATTTGCTTGGGACAGCTATTTCCATTTAGTAGAGAAATACCCATAAATGATAGTCGCGTGAATTTAATTATTTCAGACGCTGAAAATCCCAAAATGAGATTTTAGTTCGAACCTCATTTTGGGGTTTTGAATGAATGAATGAATACACTGTTATTGTACACCTCATAAACATATAGTAAATTTTTCTAAAATAAATTCTATGTAAATCTTCACAACGTAAAAAATATATGTAATTTTGTCAATATTTCTGACGAAATCGTTTTCCGATTAAGTTAAAGTTACCTGTAAAGAAAAATTGTTGCGATAATTATTTCTTAGGCATTCATTAAAAATTCGGGATTTAATAAAAAAGGTAGGTAGGTATCATCATTATTATATCAACCGATAGACATGCACTGCTGGACATACTCGTAGGTATTATGTAGGTTATTCCAAATTCCAAGGTTTTGTGCCGTTTGGATCCAGCGGCTACCAGCGACGCGCTTAATGTCGCCTGTCCACCTCGTTGGGGGTCGACCAACGTTGCATTTATTTATTTAACTTACTTGTACACCACTATGAAGTTAGGAAAATAAAAGAACAATAGAAATTCAAAAACGGAAGTAGAATACAAAAGGCGGCCTTATCGTTTAGTATCGATCTCTGCCATGCAACCTTTGGATTAGGACAAGATGAGCACTTACCAGTGCGGGGGTGCCATTCAAGCACCTTGAGACTCCAACGTCCATCCTTCCTCCGAACTATGTGCGCCGCCCATTGCCACTTCACATTCGCGACGCGTTGAGCTATGACGGTAACTATAGTTCTACGTTGTACGAATTTGATTACGTGGAAATACTCGGAGCATAGCTCTCTCCATCGCCCGGTGTGACTCTGAGACTTTTAATCTTAGTTAGCGACTATGTTTTAGGTATACCTGAAGAGATTACGGATTAATCTGCTTATATTTAATTTTGCTATTATATGAAAACTATCGTTAACAGCAGTTACATCCTAGGAATATTTCATAACCATTCCGTCTGGCGAGTTAACCTTGAACATCAATTTTGATAGGATGACACAGTGTCAGTTGCATTCAGCGTATTCGCCGGAAGCAAGCGTCATTTCCTCTGCAACATGGTAGCAACAATGCGGTCATTGATCGAACTCTGTAGGTATAAATACCTATCACGAAGATTTCACTATTTTAAGCGTGGATAATAAATAAATATACTACGACAATACACACATCGCCATCTAGCCCCAAAGTAAGCGTAGCTTGTGTTACGAGTACTAACATGACTGATGAATATTTTTATGATTAATATACATAAATACTTATAATATACATATAAGCACCCAGACACTGAAAAACCTTCCTGTTCATCACACAAACATTTGCCAGTTGTGGGAATCGAAGCCACGGCCTGCGCAGTACAGTACCCGGGAACTTCCACTATAAAATCACAGTACACACCGCGGCGTGTGTACTGTGATTTTATAGTGGAAGTTCCCGGGTTTCATTCCCGGCAAGCATTATTGGGGAATTTATAATTTCCTCTGGTCTAGTAAGACGGGAAGCTTTGGCGTCGCCAAACGACAAAGACGTGTCGCCGAGCGATTATGTTCCCCGGTACGATGTCCCGTAGATACCGATTAGGGGTTAGGGTTTTTTTAATATTAATAGCGGGCAAACCAGCAAGTGACTCACCTGATGTTAAGTGATCACCGCCGCCCATAAACATCTGCAGCACCAGAGGAGCCATCGATGCCGGCTAGGGTGTAATAGAACTGTCATACCCTCTAACAGGTTAGCCCATTACCATCTAAGACTGCATCATCACTTACCTCCTGAATGTGAGATAGAAATCAAGGGCTAACTTATAGGGGAATACAAAAAAAACATAAAGTGTAAGCATGGTAAAAGTCAAACGGCTCATAGTTCATCAATCATTATCGGTGTTAATTCGATTGATTTATCTAAAACCCATCCACTTTTCAATCTCCGCTACTTTTTGCAACTTTGGTTGCCTAAATAAAATTAAATTAGTATATTTGTATACCTACTATTTTTAATTAAATCCCAAATTTTTAATAAATATACCTAAGAAAACCTTATTGCAACTACGACAACGGGCGACATTGACATATTTTTCTGCTAAGCAACTTTAATTTAATCTTGTACAGCGTAAAACCATTTCGTCAGAAATATTATCAAGAATTAGATATAAATTTTTCGCTGTGACGATTGATTCATAGAATTAATTTTAGGAAATCCAATATGACATTCAAAAAAGAGCCTCGTTTTGGGATTCCCAGCATCTGACATAATTATTAACTTCGTATTAGTAAAAAAAGTATGAACAAAATACTAATACTGAAATTGTAGTAACTTTGTTTTAACCGGCTGCATCGATACAAATATTTACTTAAAAAATGTCAAAAACATATGTTTTGTAAAAAAGTTAGATAAAAAATGTCTTTCAAGTTGAATGACCCCATTTGATTCACTGCTGGCCAGTACAGGTCTACAAAGTAAACTATCTGCCACTAATCACAATATTTTAGTCTTTGAAATAGCGATTTGCCAATTATAATTGTGTGAATGCCAATACATGACCGATTTACCAGATAAGAATTTAAGAATGGTGTGCACAGCACAGTGGCTTTCAGGCAGGTGATACCGAAAATAAATTTTCAATATTGCTTTTATTATATTTTCAATAATGTAATATTGCTTTTATACAAGTGTGGACTGAACACCACTGTATGATTGCTAGACTACGACCAAACCGTCTTCAAAATTACTTTTGGAATGGAAATGCAAGTTTAATTACTATATGAAAAAGGTTTTCGTTTACTGTCTGCGACGCTAAAAACTTAGATATGCGAAGACAGTTTGCGGGGGTTTTAACGCAGCAGGAATACAAATATTATGGAAAGTCTTGAAAGCTACTTGGAACTCCTTACAACTTCGTTTGCAGAAAAGTGCATTATGAAGACGTGTATTTGTTGTTTTAGAAGTTTTTCATAGTTGCGGTACCCGGTTTTTTACTAAAAAAAACCGGTTAAATGTGAATAAAACATGCACACTCATTCGCATTTTGGATATTAGAGCTGAATGTTTTTGCTGACTTCTAAATACATCTTTTGTCTTATTTTATTAACTTATAAGGTTTAACTTACAAACGCTTAGGTAAACTAATACTTTTTTTTTATTATAAACTATTCAATGAAAGTGTAGTGTTTTCTTAAAAGTAAACACAGCATAGGAAAATATATTATAAGTTAAAGTTTAAATATTCACAGTATAGATGAGAAGAATAGGCATTATACAAAATAATTAAAATAAAAGGAATTGTGAACGAGAATACAATAATGACATATTATATCTAATAAACTAAGAAGGGGAAACAACAAGGAAGGCTCAGGATAAAAATACCTTTATTTTTGAACTTATACCAAGAGTCAGAGTAATTCTCGATAATAGTTTATGTGGTTTAGGGTCTTACATAATCTTGGGACAGGGGAATTTGCACTAAGAACAGTTCTACGCAACGGAGAGTACTATCCAGTTTTAGATTTAGCAGGAACCCATAATCTCAAACTGGAAAGTGATTGAGGACAGTCAATTTTAGCGTTTAGGATCTCATACACGAATTGCAGGTCTAGAAGTTCCATTGTCTGAAATTTTTCTGTCAACGTTTCAAATACTTGCAGCTAAATGCCAGAGAAATCTTAGATGACCACCGAATTCTGGTTCTGACTTACTATCTACGTTCAAATGCTCCGGATTTATTTCCATTCAAAAGCAGTGACCAGATTTGCAAAAACAATAACAAAATTCAGAAATCCAATAACAATACCATATCTTCTATCTATATATATAGTAGCTGTTGCCAGCGACTTCGTCTGCGTTTGATTTTGTTTTTAAAGTATTCAGTATCGCTAAGCCTTAAATGATTATAGTAGTATATATATATATATATATATATAATATATATATATATAACATGTGACTGTCAATTAATTATAGACAATTTGCAATAAAATAAAATTGCGACTATAATTAAAGATCTAAGCTATCCTATCTCTTAAGTTGGACCAGACTGCTCACGGTGTGCCCATTTAATTCAAAATCGGTTAAGTAGTTTAGGAGTCCATCGCGGACAAACATCGTGACAGGAGATTTATATATATTAAGATAAAAGAGAAAGTGTGTGGGTATGTTCCGTAAAAGTTCCGAAACGGCTGGACCGATTTCAATGAAACTTTCAGGGAATCTCCGGATTGACCTGGCAAATAATCCTGTAAAGACTTAAATTAAAAATTTAATGATGTAAGTTTATTGTTTAAATAAAATAATGCAAAATCTAGCCCGGCGAAGCGGGCTGGGTACGCTAGTAACGTATTAATTAAAAGAAATCTTCAAGTTGGACTCCCACACTGAAAACTTTGTACTACGTGCAACTCGAAAACGAACAATGATGCATAGTGTGCAGCGTCACTTCTCAATATGGCGGTACCTCACGCACGATGCTATGATTCTTAGTAATACAAATAGTGGTAAGCGTGTTTGCCTCATGACTCATGACGTCCTGGTATTGTGCTTCATCTGTAAAATAAACTGTACATAAAATAAAGTCCAAATTCTGGACGTTGGAGTTGTACTCTTGCCTCAGGAAGCACGTTACGCTGTCTGTCCCATTTATTATCACCAATCCAGACTGCATCCGCATAACTAAAAATCGTCAAACCCGCTTTAAAACAGCGTAGTCAATGATCTCTTCTTCGATGAAAGACGAGGCCTGAACCCAGCAGTCGGACACCAAAGACTGGGTTTGTTTTAAGACTTGTAGGGGCCACTTTCAACGACCATATCAGTTAAAATATCAATACAGATATAATCAATCAATATAGGGTGTGTAGTGCGTTCAAATCATATAAAAATTTAAACCAAAAAATGAGGCTGTCATTTCAAAGGTTTGTAAAGCGAACCATGTTAAATAAAATTGATAGAAGTTAACGTAAATATAGCGGACAAAACAAAACTATTTGTCCGCAATATTTACGTTAACTATTTCGTTATATGTATTAACCACCTACCGCGAAGTTTTTTTGAAATCAACAAAAATACTTTTAAAACGTGAATGCACAGTTGAAATAGGAAACTAAACTTTAACTACACAACCAGAGGTCAGTTTCGGACACCGCTATTCTAAAAATAAAACTAGCATCATTAAGAAAACATTTACTTAATACAAGCGTTTTCCCACAAAATGTATTCATGTATGCAAGTGTCGAGTTCGGGGCAACTTCTATATCTTTTTCTTAATGCTTTGAAAACATTTGCAAACTGCGGTTGCTGACTTTTTAGTTTTTAGCGTCGTTGTAAAGTCTAGACTTCATGTACCTAACAACTTTTTCTACAATGCTTTTGTGTATTTAGTAAAATACTAGTTGTTGCACAAGTTTTGTAAAAAAACAAATAAACAGTCAAACAAAATAGAGTATTTATTATGAAGTACAAAAAATCCATATACTAATCATAAAAATATGCATACAGTATATTTTTGTGATTAGTATATGGATTTTTTGATGAACATTGTGAGGAAACCTGCATGTCCGAGAGTTCTACATAAAGTTCTCAAAGGCGGGTGAAGCCCACCAATCCGCACTGTGCCAGCGTGGTGGACTAAGGCTTAAACCCTTCTTATTGTGGAAGGAGACCTGTGCCCTGAATTTGGTGGTTAATGTGTTTATATGAGTAAATATGGATTTTGGAATTATAGGCATAAGCAATTATCAATTGTGGACTATGGTTTATGAAAAGTATGGATATAAACATATGTTATTCTGCCTCATTGACCTAGTGGTTATCATATTTGAAATCTATATATGAGTAATCTGGGTACTCAACACAATGCACTATGGACAATACACCATTTTAATATTTGCCCTGATCCGAGAATCGAATTCCAAACTTCTTAACCACAGTTTTCGATTTCAGAATATAATATAGTATATGCAATAAATAAACATATACGTAAACGGTAATTACACCTGTGGGTTTTGATTATAACGATTCATTTGTAGTACCGGAGCTTGCTAATGATTTGTCATTAAACTAAGTGGTGAGACACCCCTGGGGCCAAGCCGGTGTTAGTTGCCCCGGCAAACATATTTAAGTCCATTAGTTCCTATTCAAAGTTTAATACATAGTATCCCCTAGAAGTTTACATTGCACATAATTGGTTGATATAAATAGCAAGCGAACGCTAAATCTACTTTTAAATTTAAAAATGCGTTTGTTTGTTCGTTGGTATTTCAAGCACGTAGTAACAGACCGATGGATTGTTTTTGCATAGAAATATTGACTAGAGACGGACGTACGTTCTTCTTCGTCGTTTACTTCATTACCGAAGGTCGTGTCCGGATTCAAAATCCTTCGTTGCGATTTTTACTACAGCCTTTCATCCTGTTCTATGCTCGGCCTTTTTGATAGCTTCTGTGATAGGGAGGTCTGTGAGCGACCAGGTGATCGGCCATGTGTCTTTTAACCTCAACCTGGTAAGGTGGTAATGTATTAACTTGTCCAGAATACAGGGCAGGCGTCGCGCAATGTGACCAAAGTAGCTAAGAATATTCTTGTAGCTTGGAGACCAACTTTTAATTTGACACGATAAAAAAGACCTGGCTGGCGCAGTGTTAACGCTGTGGTCTTATGAGTAGCGTTCCCTAGTTCGGATCTTGGCAGGAGCAATTTCGGAGATTTCATTGCAGGTCTTGTGGTCTGCGTACCCAATCTATCTAACGGCAAAGATTTTCTACCAAGAGTGATGTATGATGACGTGTAGAAATTTTTTCAATTAGGGGAATGGGTTTTATATAACTGCCAAAACATACCGCTAACAAGTTAGCCAGCGCGGCTAGCTGGCAGGCGACAATTATCAAATTCAAATTCAAATTCATTTATTTCAAGTAGGCCTACTTTATAAGCACTTTTGAAACGTCAAGTATCCCCGGGGGAAAGGATAAAAATGTATCTTCTCCCACAGCTTTATTAACTCTAATAATAATATCATATTGAGTCGACCGTTATTGTTCCGATTGTCGATTCAGTCAATGGTCTTCTCGCGAAAAGCTTCGACCAACATCTTAAGAAGCTTTCGCTTGGTTGTTGGATCAAGGGTCGGATACAGGAGGCAGTAGTCCTTGAAACGGTGCGTATTGTGAGGAGGTTCCTCACTCTGGAGCCCTGACCGTCGGTTGCTTGGGCATTCAAAAGCCCCGCAAGCGGAGGGTGGATGTTTATTTTTTTTCAATTTTTAATAGTTTTTTATTTTATTTTTAAGCATTGTTAAGAATTTAATAACAAACAAAATGAAAAAGAATAAATGATAGATAAAAAAATATCAAAATAATGTATGTGTAATAATAAACGGGGTTAAACTTCTCTGTTACCATGTTCCCGTGCGTTAGCATGTGGATACGTTCCTTATATCCCCTGCCACGGGATATAATGGGGGATATGATTTTTTGTCTCGTGCCTGTTCAAGCCCTGCAGGGGATAATTTAATTGCAGTTAAAGGCTAACCTGTAGTGGAATAAAATAAAAATAAAAAGTATGCAAACTTACCCTATACTCCTCCATTCAAATAATCAGTGATATGTTTTTGTAGCTAAAAAGATCTGACAAGACGAGGGTTGCAATGGCTTTAGGCATAACTACAAAGGTATTTCGCCTAAAACACCCACGTGTCACGAATATTTGGACAAGTGTGTTTGTCTATGGTTTGCATGTGGAGATTTAGTGCGTTGTCATTATAGGTTACCCCCAAATTTATCCGCATACAACTTCTGATAAGTAGAAACTTTCATAGATATTTTCATTTTACCGCCCGTTGTTCTAGTTCTAAATATAATAGCATGACCTTTATCAATAATAGAGCTATCAAATGCAACAAAGGTTTTTCAAATCCCCAAATTTTAATATTGGCAAGGTTGCTTTTAGAGTCGGTTGGCTTGTGACACTCCATATTTTGGTTTAAGTATTTATTTTTGCTACATGGAATTAAAAATTTCCAGTCGTTTTGATCTTATTTTTTAACATTGACAAACATAATTTGCATTTTGCAAAATATGTTCTTTACTTTATTACTATTTAGAGTTTAAGTCGCTATTTTACAGACTTAAAAAAATGTTGTGATCTCAGCTCAATATAATATGAATTAGGTTAGAGGGTAATGTCACGGGTACTCTAAACTGGTATAAAGCTAAATATAGCAATATTTTTTCACTTTTTGCCGAACTCGTCGCAATCGTCAGCGCAATGGCGCATAAGTGGGAAGTTTTGGGTTATATTTTCGTTAGGGACAATTTGAGAATTTATAATATCTGAATTTGACTTGGTCTGGTTTGGTGAGAGATTTTGCTAGTTACCATTCTACCGACTAAAATGTAGTACAAATACTACCAACATTAACAGTAGCGTGCATAGAGGGTATGCACAATCCAGTAAGAGTTATCAAAACTTTAGGGTATGCTTTTTATAACTCTTACAATGCCTTTATCCTTATGTTTTTCATAACCCATCTATCCGCCCATAGCTCATCTACCCGCTTCGTGCTTAGAGTTCTCCAACAGTTCTCAACGGCGTGGAAAGTCTACCAATCCATGGCCAACGTTGTAGACAACGGCTCAAACCCTTCCTATGCTGTGAGGAGAACTGTGCATTGCAGGGTGTACCTGTGTAATGGGTTGATAATAATAATGATGATGACTCACCACGCCGCTCCAATGCAGCTTGACGGGCTTTAACTTTCAAAGTTATAATAATCAGTGCTGAAGGCTTAAGGAAGTCTCTGAGGCACTCGCTTATCCCTTCTAATATTACAAATGTCAAAGTAAGTTTGTTTGTTACGCTTTCACGCAAAAACTACTAAACCGATCCTCATGAAACTTTGTACACATATTTTTAGAAGTATTAGAAGTATAGAAGACTTTTACCCGATGTTAAGGTCGGTTCCTTTGGGAGAGGGGATGAAAGTGCTTTTATATTTTACACCATAACTCCGACAAATTATAACCGATTTAAATAATTATTTTTGTACTATAGAGAATATGTGTTTAATTTTGCCCAAACTGTGGTTGTAGATAGAGAACAGAACTTCTCAGCGGACAGCAGCAAACCCCTCATATAAGGCTTAGCGATACTGAATCCTTTAAATTTTTTTTAGAACTGCAACTAAATTTAATGCCACATGAAAAAACAAAATCAAACGCAGACGAAGTCGCGAACAACAGCTAGTACAGAAAAAGTCAGTTATTAACCTAGCTGATAACGAAATATCAATTTCAGTTAAATATCAACGGTACCTGAAAACTGCGAAACTTATGAATATCGTAATATAAATTATGTTAGTTCACAGTGTCCGTAATCTATTAAACACAATTAAGCAGCGTTACCATGCAAAAATAAAGTAATAAAGGAGGTATATCAAATATAAATTAAATCTCCCACATATATTTTGTGTCGAACTGTTTATTTTAATACATAATAAAAAGCCGGTAAATGAAATTAATTCCGTCGAAATTAACAATGCAGAACACAGCTCCGGAGCTCGCAATGAAGACTAATTTTCAGGATCAAATGAACATAATAATGAATACTACGCTTGGTTTTAAGTATTCCTTTTAAAAATACCGTGTATTTAAACAACAAGCGACGACAAATTAACGTAAGCGAATGGTACTTACTTAAAATCAATGTGGGGCATTATTATTCGAACAAAGATTTTTGCAGTTTTAAAGAACTCATTTACTTTTGGCTTTTTGTTGAAAAGGGATTATGAATTCTTATTCTTCATTCTTCTTACCATTTTAAACTCTTCCACTGTCAAGGATTACTGGAAGAGATTTCTGATAGATTATTGCCTACCTTTTTTTGTACCTTATCCATATTTTTTTTAATCTATTCTAATTCTTAAAAATCACTTGTTTTAGTACTAAATAAATCACAAAGTTATAAAAAATGTAAAGCCAAAATTAGCAAAAGTTAGATAGAACAAGTATTTTAAAAATGGACGCTGCTGACTTCCGTGACGTTTTTAACGAGAACATAAAATTTGTATTTTTTTTTGTTTCTATCCCGATTTCGTTATTATTATTATCACTCTTTATTTGTATACCACTTGAAATAAAGATATATACAAGAAAACAGACACATAAATATTGAAGTAGAATACAAAAGGCGCCTAAGAGGAGGTAACGCCTAAGACCTCTTGCCTCATTCGTTTTCGGTTGAACTAAAAATTATTGCAATGTTTTGGGTTTTATTATCGAGGTTTTGCCGGTTACGGCCGGTCTACACCACGCGTTGCAGCAACATCGTTCTGTACAGAAAAACCCATGGTCTGACACACGGTGCAGTCCAAACATGTAAACATCGGGATAAGCTAGGGAGAAGTGTATCCGTTGGGACGCCGCGCCGCATTCATTTTTGGTTTTTCATTCCTCCTTATTGACCTAACACTACAATTTGAAGAAATAAAAGAAGAATACGTAAACGAAGACGGGAGCAGAATACAAAAGGCGGCCTTATTGCTTAGTAGCAATCTTTGACAAGCAACCTTTTGATCAGGAAAAGAGACTGCAGGTGGTGTATACTTAAGCAGCAGAAACAAGCATGGCGGTAGTACTTTCCCAAAGAAGCTCGGTCACTAAGAGCTTTACTAAAAATAGGTTGCGTCTACTTTCTGAGCACAATTTTTATTTATTTATTTTTAATTCAATTAGTACGGTTAACACCAATTACACTAATTAAATACAAATTTTGTAATAATGGTCCCTAGCAACGTTGCTGAGACATGGCAAAGTTGTGGCTCCGCACAGCCTTGGTGGCTTCTAATTAATACAGTCCGCCGCCGCATCGCGCCGTGTGAACCGGCCGTTACGGAATAAGTATTTGTCCATCTGCATGCATCGGGAAATACGTTCAGCCGGCCATACCATTTATAATTACGATATAATGAGATAATAATCGTTAAAACACTCCCTTTTGATGAACTCCCTGGCTTGTGAGCACTTTGGTCTTATAAGTGGGAGGTCCCGGGTTCGATCCCTGACGGGGTAATTTGGCAATAAGAAATAAAGAAAGAAAGAAAACTTTTATCCAGTGTGTGTATACGCTAAAATTAAAAAAAAAAAAAAAACTTAAAGTGTACGCAGAAATTAAAAGTACGATGTACGATGCCGCGTAGAAACCGATTACTGGTATGATTTTTATATAACTGCATCACTTACCACCAAGTGAAATTGCAGTCGAGGGTTTACTTGTAGAGAGTTAAAAATAATCATATAAAAAAGCCCGCCACCCCGCATTGAAGCAGCTTTGAGGGTCGAAGCGTCAAATCCAAGGTAACGTTGAATAGTCCACTGAGCTTTATTATGAAAATTAAGCTTTATTTTCTAGACTCCGCGAAAAGCAGAAGAATCTATAAGGTGTCATTTATAATTTCTTCAATCTTTATACTCCACATCCAAAAGATCTTCGACAATGTACCCGATCCTCAGGTGTTGAAGTCAACAATTATTCATTGTACAGTCAACATTACCTGATAATGCTCCAGTTTCGGAGCGAAACGTGTGTATAGGGTATTTTTTAGGTGTGGAGTAGGTATAAAGATTGAAGAAATTATAAATTACACCATACACATTCTCCTGCTTTTCGCGGAGTACAGCAAATTAAGCTTAAATTTCATAATATATCATGGAGTTCCGCAAAGTAACGCCTGCTTCTATCCAATAGTCCACTGAGCCGTCTAAAGAGCAGTCGAGTGATAATCCTAGTAGATATTGGTAGTGCTCAGAGGACGCTGCTGTCCATTCTCTGTTTGTCGACTGTTAAAACAAACGTTTGCCAGCCCTACGTCACCTGTCCATAAATCCTTCGCGCTCCTGACGTCATCTACCAAGCCGCCTGCTAATATTTATTAAGATGTCTATTGAATTTGTTGAGATGCATCTGTAACTTTTTTATGCATTCAATTGGTATATCCTAATCTTGTAACTGATTATTTTAGAGCGTAAGTCTTACATTCAAGCTTATCTCCGCAACAGGTGGGCCATTTTGATGGGACTTTCACAGGCAGGTAAAGGATTAAACCACCCAATGAGAAGAGGGCAACTGCTTTGATAAGCTGAAAATAATAACGATGCGCAAATAGAACGGGAAAATATAAAAGCAAATCACATCCCATTTAACGCATATTGAAAAAGAGAAAATCACATTTTCGCCGTCGTTAATGCTTGATTGTTCACTCGGTAAATAATATTTGTTGACACGTATTGATCGCTATTGTCACGCTGCGTCATGTTAATGATCAACATTTAGCAAATGGACGCATTATCGTTTTTATCCGCCTTAATAGTTCGTAATTAAGTTGATGGAGGAGCGAGTAATTCCATACTTAATATCCAATGATATCCGATTCGTTGTTATCTTTATGGTTTTCCTATTATGTTAGTTACTTACGTATACTAATATATAAAGCTGAAGATTTTGTTTGTTTGTTTACTTGAACGCGATGATCTCGGGAACTGGTTCGATTAGAAAAATTATTTTAATGTTAAGTAGCCCATTTTTCGACGCCGGCTATATATAATCACGCTAAGATCAGGTTTCGATAAAATCATGCATAACAAAAAGAGTCCGCGACTGCATATGTCTATCTTTTAAGGTTGACTTATATGATTGGTATGGTTACTTATGAAGGACGAAGTCGCGGGGAACCGCTAGTATTAAATATATAAGCTAAAATACTTTCATAATAGCTTTGAGGACTCGTTAATGCGTGCATCTGTGTGATTGTGATTATTTGCACGTTTGTCGTAGTTTCCATACTGCTTTAATATACTCGTCTATACTGTGCTTATAGGATCCTTTTTCTCCCGAGAACACTGACTGTCATAATTGTTAAAGTAGTGTTACAGTAATTTCATAAAGTGTGTAAATAAGCAAGCTTTTGATAACTATCAATTCATATTTCCCAAATATTTTATTAAATTGATTAGGATTTTACAAATACCCTAATAATTATTAATTCGTTACTAGATAGTTTTCAAGAAACAATAAAAATTATAATTGATTAATAACCAATGTTTGTGACTTTGAGTTCGTGGGTATTTTGACATAAATACGACTGAAGTGCATCGATAATCGATGCACTTCAGTCCTACATGGACTCGAACGATGCAAATACCGTCTTTTATCAGTAGTTCTTTTTTTTGCTCACATCGATGCCCGCTTGCTATATTCCCAGTTTCTTAAACTTTCCGCAAACAGCGGTCAGTAAGTTTGTATGTAAGAATTTGCAACAACAAAAAAAATTTTTGTTGTTGGAAATGTTTGGGTCGTGCGCAAGAAAAGTAATATCAAAGTTATTTTCGCTATCTGATATTACGTAAGAAGGTATGGAGAATACCAGGCCTATTTGAACTTACTTGACTTTAGTGCGCACTGTTGTCTTTTTAGTGGGAGGGTTCTAGGTTCGAGCCCTACAGCAATTTGGGAATTTATAACTTTGATGGGACATTTCAGCTGTGACTAGTGATAATGACCACCGCTCGAGTCCATACAGGACTGCAGTGTATCGAAAATGTATTCGTATTTAGTGCCGGTGGTGTTTAAATTTTGGTTAGTTTTTTTTCCGAAAGAATTTCCGACGAAGTCACGGATATAAGCTAGTTTTATAATTTGAATGCATACACAGTAATACTTCCATTATGTTCCGAAGAGGTTACTTCTGAAAGTTAGACTCAGGAAGTTACAGTTTAACTGCTAGGCTCAGAGGAGCGAGGGTTTCAGAGTTACCCACAACGTTTCTCCAATGCGGGTTGATGGACTTAAAGACTAAAGGCTAGTACTGAAATATTCTTGTACAGAGAAAAACTCAGTACTGTTTATTTGCCCGACTCAGGATATGAACAAAGTAACTTGTGATCTGAGCTCGCTATCTACTCACAAGACGGTGTAACAATTCTATTAGGGGTTTCAATTCAAAGTAGTTTATCTACTCATTATTCAGTCATATTTCAAAAAAATTCAAACTGACTCTTAAAAAGGGTTGCAAGGATATGTTGGAATAAAATTTACGCACGAAATCACGAATATAAACTAGTTGAATACAAAATAGTTGATACTAATGAATGAGAAAAGCAACACAATATTAATACGCTGGTCTTTTCAGTCAGTACCTAACTAAGGTACGCCGGCCGTATTCAAATTTTTTCGAAGCAGTTTCAAATAAATTAATGCAGTTACTCTCATATATCGTGGAATTAGAGAAGATTTTTATGATTCATGATTTAATTGAAAATGCATTCGGATTCATGCGGGCGAAATATCTATGGAATAACATTTTTGAAAGCTTTTTTCATCATTTGTAACCGGATTTTTATTACATTTAATTTTTTAATTAGTTCATAGGTAAAACAAAGCTACATTACGTTAGTATTAATAAATTGGTAGTATTACAAATAAAAGGAGGGAATGACAATGTATATTTGCTGAGTTTCTTGCCGGCTTCTTCTCGGTAGAATCTGCCTTCCAAACCGGTGGTAGAATCACTACAAACAGGCAGACTTGACGTTTCAAAAGTGCTTATATTAGGCCTACTTGAAATAAATGAATTTTGAATTTTGAATTATTGAACTTTATTCAAAGTGCCTTAATTGCTGAATAATTGGCTTACCTAACCTTACATATCTTTAGATATTAGCAGTAGCAACGAATTATCACATCGGATTTTATAGTCGCTCACTAGGAAATTTGCTTACTCAGTATTACCTTTCGCCCGCTTTAATTTTTATTTTTTTCAGTTTTAATTATTATCGGTTTTTTGCAGAACCTATTATTGAC
Organism: Pararge aegeria; assembly: GCF_905163445.1. Lineage (NCBI taxonomy): Eukaryota > Metazoa > Arthropoda > Insecta > Lepidoptera > Nymphalidae > Pararge > Pararge aegeria. Next base: position 9,615,353 of record NC_053201.1, read on the forward strand.
ACTAGTTAGTTTTTCGCAAACTGAATTTAATGCTGCTTGGTTTAGTATTATACTATCTCATTGATGGTCGCCATATAATTTTTCATTCTCACGAAAAATAAGTATCCCAAAATAAATTATTTAAAGAAATAAGTAAAATAAAACAAAATTCTACAGAATTATTACTAACTATTTCATATGGCTTTTTTCACCGACTTCTCAGTCTATTCAGTCTAATTGTTGAAAAGGTATACTCCTGAGGTTATCCAATGATCACCAAGCGAGGATCAGGAAATCGATGAAAATACTTAAATTTTAAACCTATGTAAAGTCTGTTTTTTGTACTCCCTTTTAAATCAAATTAAACGTAACGCGCAGTCCGCTGACCTAAGTTTATAGGACAACATTTTAAGAAAATCAGGTGTTTAACCATCTGAACATATTTTTCGGATTTTTGTGTAACAAAAAAAGGAACTAAGAGCATGATAATTCCTTTTTGGTTTCGCTTGTGTACTAACATAGCAGAAATTTTGAACAAAAGCAATGCCTACATTATATGCATGCCTGACTACAGTTTTCAGCGAAGCTGAATAGATCGCCTGTATATATTATACTGTATACCCGTGTACCCCACATTCTCTTTCACCCACCATTTCGTACAATATCCTTAAGAAAAGCAAACAATGTATGCCCACACAATGGTTAAGTATAACCCCGTTCACATCATGTCTGACTGAACTTTTTGTATAAATTACTCTCGAATAAAAAATGCTTTTTATTAGAGAATGGTTTAATATTACGAATACGTAGATGGACATGATTCATTACTTTCTTCTTCGTAAGTACTCATCAAAATAAATATGAATGGGTACTTTAAAAGTTAAGTAATCTCTTATTTTTTGTTAAACTAATAAAACATAAATAAATTGCTCACATAAACTCTAGTAAACTCATGAAATAATAACATGTCGGTCAATCATTACAGGTGTATTTTGACGACCTCCCTCGCGCAACGGTGAGCGCTGTGTATTTAAGTACGAGGTCCCAGGTTCGATTCCCGGCAGGGAAAATGTGGGAATTTATTATTTCTGAACTTTCTCTGGTCTGGTCTGGTGGGAGGCATCGGCCGTGTCCAGTTACCACTCTTTGTCGGTACAAACACCTGCCACTAAGCGATTCGGTGTTCTGGTGCGATGTCCTGTAGAAACCGATTAGGGGTACGACTACCATACTCCCAAACAGGTCAGCCTGCTACCATCTTAGACTGCATCATCACTTACCACCAGGTGAGATTGCTGTCAAGGGCTAACTTTTAGTGGAATTGAAGATTATAGTAAATGATTTATATTTTCTGTTATGTTTTTATGCAGGTCTTTCATTAATTCAACAGATTATGTTGAACATTTTCGGTACATTACAACTATTTTCTTTTTTGTGGAACGATTATTTCACAACAAAACCCATTTAGAGTTATGCTTTTTTTATGTTTAAATACTTTACTGTTAATGACTATAGTTATAATGGAGGTTAGCCCCAGCCCAATTTTTTCACGCTTTGGATATAATTTTATTTTTAAGATCTAGCTAAGGAAGTCTTTTGAGACGAATCGACCAATATACCAAAGTACCATTGTAACCAAACCATATGTAATATGTAAACCAAAACCAAGTATATACATTTCAATGTGAAATTCTTATCGTAACAAAGGCCTAAACCCTTCTTGTGTGGGATACACGTGCACTGTAATGGGCCGGTACTTATTGGTATGATATAAATTAACCAACAAACATTTTCTTGCCGTCACGTTTTCATGTGAACAGTGCTACAGTAGAAAGGCGTCAAAATTTTGGTACAGTTAATTAGATTCCATAAAACGCGACCGAGTTCGTGATGATGAATATTAATTGCACAAATAAACTTATTATCAGACAGCTTGTACACCCGTTTAATGTTGATTATGTGTAAAGTAGGAATATCTACCTCTTATTTGAAAAATAAAGCGCGGCTTCTCAAGATAGCTCAAGCGGCGCAACAGTGGCTCAACGTACAACGGGTGGTTACGGTCGTCTTAGTACGGGGGTAGGCCAAGGAGGTAAAAGAAAAAGATAATAGCTCAAACTTAGTTGTTTGGCATATATTAGAAATTATGACTCTAAACCTTCGATTAACGTACTCTCTAAGAAAGTGTCAATTTTCTAACTTCTTCGGAGAATCTAGTTAAAAAGTAATCTACTGACCAACAGACAGTCACTTTATTTTTATCACCAATTGATATGCCATCGCCATTTTGTAAACTTCCTTTTTTAATTTTAATTTTTATTATGATGATAAGATTCCAAGCAAAGTTGTCAAATTAAAATTTATATTTTTATTATTTTATAACAACGTTGCTAAGTAATAAATCTTTTGGTGAAGATGAAGAAAAGATTCAATATAGAAAATGGCCTTGAATTAAGTCATATAAATGTACATATTATCTGGTTGCCCGTGTTGTTAGAAAGTGAATCTATGTATTCCCAGAGGTGAACTGATGGCATATTGAATTATAATGAAAAATAAATATACCGCGACAATACCCTAAAGTAAGCGTAGCCTGTGTTATGGATACTTAGATGGCTGATGGATAATTTTATAAATAATTATAATAATCAGATAAATACCCAGACACTGAAAAACATTCCTGTTCATCTCACAAACATTTTCCAGCTGTGGGAATCGAACCCATAGTCTTGGACTCAGAAAGCAGGGTCGCTGCTAACTGTGCCAATCGGCAGTCGAAGATTGAACAATACTACAAGTTATCCCTCGACTGCAAGCCCGCCTAATAGTACGTAATGATGCCGAAAATGTCGCCCAAAATTTAGTTATCCGTAGCGAATATGCTTGCTGAACGAACACAGTCGCGGTACTCAATCATTACCCTTCGGTAGTAGGAATAACTTGCCATAGAGCATAGGCAATGCCAGAACACTGGCGCCAAACGCAAAACGGAAGTGTGAATGGATTGACGAGCTATCGCTTTACGGATGGACCAGTAATTGTCGGTCGATGGGCAAAAAGAGAATTGTGACCGGGTTTTGTGCAGCACAGGCATAATGTTCCTCGAATGCCTATAGTCTATTGTCTATTCTATCTGTCTATGCGCGATAGCGGTGCATTGTTTGTTATATTTTTTGCCAACTTCGTTCGTGTATGTTGTCCTTCCGGTTCAGAAGTTGTGTTTGATTTTTCAAGTGCTTCCCTCGAATAGGTGCTCCGTATTGAACGGATATGTTGTTTGAATCAATGGATGGTACTATTGAGCTGATCGATCTAAGGTAATTCTGGACTTACCAATGTATATTTTTAAAAAGGTGTGTTAGCCTGAATAACAAAAAATATTAATTTACGTTAGCAATAAGAACTTATAATATCTACTGTTTAACTTTTGTTACATTTTATTGACAAAATAAAGAAATTTTCAAACAACAATGCATAACTATGCATCAGAACAATGTGTTAGATCACAGTTATTACAGCGAGGTTAGTATACAATTGATGAATTTCTAAATGCTAAGGAAGCTTGGAACTCAGCTTAGTTCTACTTCACCAAGTTCGCCAAGGATTTCGCCAAGTTCACTTTGACTTTAAGGCTCTGGCCATCTCAAGGGCGAGTATTGCAAGTCAAATGCCATATATGTTACAAATTTTATCAAGACCGATGCAGTGGTTAACATATTAATAAGACACAATTTCGCATGTATACTTTAAGCATAGATTTAAACACTTCAGAGCTGGATGAATTTAAAAGTGGCTTGATCCTTAAGATTTTAAAGAAGGTACGTGTTTTTTGACCATACTTTGTTTGTTAAAACGAAAACTGAACTCATGAACTCATGAGTAATGCTGAGCTATTTAATGGTTTGCCGCCATAAGTATTTAATGAAACACGCCATGTTCACGCACTGATCGAAATCTAATTATAAAACTCGACTTTCTCGAATAACCGTCCAGCAATCCATTAAGCCATATTATATTATTATTCCATTTCAGGGTTTTCCAGTTCCAAAGAGAGTCCTTGTTGGAGGATTAAAACAAAAGGGCGGTCATCGATCGAGTTTTCGCCTCACTTGGTCTTCGTTTCCGACAAAAGAGCTCAAGTTTTAATTGGAGGCAAAATCTGAGGATATTTCCGAACTGGGTTCCTTTTGTTTTCACTGTCCTTAATTTGTATTCAATGAAGACATTCATTTGTTTTTATTTTTTTTAATTTTTTTTTCGCTGTTGCTTGTTTAAAATATCTTTTATTACTTTCGGACTTATTGTTTTTGTTATTTCATTGTGTTTCACCGTTTTAATTTCAGTGTTCTTCGGCGAAAGATGACGTAACTTATCATCGAACCCTACTGAATTCCTCGGCAATCAATTCTGCCGTGCTTCAGATATAACGTCGATATCCACATAGGTAAATCTTGTTGTTACTTAATTGTACTATAAAAAAACTTAATTGTTACTTAATTGTACTATTAAAATGAAGCTTAATTTGCTATACTCCGCGAAAAGCAGGAGAATCTGTATGGTGTGATTTAAAATTTCTTCACTCTTTATACTCCTAAGGTCTGCCTGGAAGAGATCGCTACTAAGCGATAAGGCCGCCCTTTGTACCCTACATTTTAAGTTACATTTTAAGGTGTACAAATAAAGTGTAAATAAATAAATATACTCCACACCCAACAGATTTTCGGCAATGTTAAGCTCTGTTTGGTGTGGAGTTTACGCACTACGCACGCTTCGCTCCAACACCGGAACATCCTCAGGAGATGTTGACTTCAAAGTGAAAAATTCGGTCAGTTTTCGGATGCACACTTGCTGATAACTAGATAAATTGTAACTTATAGATAGCAAATACGTATTATGTTTAAGATACGTAATTAAGATAAGTTTATACGTATTTAAGATACGTATTGAGTATTGTATTGTATTTTTAATACTTTATACTTACGAACCCCTAGGAGATCAAGGACTCTTTTAGAGAATCTGCTACGGGCCCCGCGCTTGCTTAATCAATATAAATAATAGAAGCTAATAAACTCGTTGTGCAGTTTACTAGGCTACATAAAATTGCTAATTCATTCAAAGGCAAAGGTATATTATTTTATAACAAATTACCGAATGAAATCTTTGAGATGTCTCTCGATAAGTTCGAAGTTTAAAACGTAAGCTTACAGAAAAACCCTATTATAATGTTAAGGATTACTTAAACGATAAAAAAGCTTGGGTGTGAATTGCTCTAACTTCATAGCTTTATATACATTTACTGTGAGATAAGAAAAAAAATTTATCCCTCGTAGCTTTAGGTACAATTAGGCGAACGAAGTTATCACCATCCCCTTACAATTATGTAAACATATATGTATGAACGCTTTATAAGAGCCTGTGGTAGGCCTACATGAATAAAGAAATTGTGAATTTCAATTTTGTATTTATTTGGCGCAACAATTATTACTATAAAGAAAATAGAAAGTTATGGAAATTACCAGAGAAAGCTGAAACTTCAAGAATAATAGATTTGGTATGACCATCTTTAAAAATTTTTTAACAGTACTCTTAAGGTTGCCCAGTGGCGTGCACTTCATAGATGCAGAAAAGCACTGCATATGTATATAAATCGTATTGGAGGGGATTTTTCCCATTATATGCCATGTCTGCTGCCATGCCTTATGCATACCCTGGTCAAAACCCTGTGCACGCCACTGAGGTTGCCTGATTTAATGGCTAGTAAGCGATAAGACTGCGTTTGCGTGCCAATAGTCCAGGGAAACCTTATTTAGACACTAGAAGCCGACCCAACTAATCTTACAAATTATTTCTAACATACATATACCTACTTTAAAAGACATATCCTCTACGTTCAAAACACATTTACAAGTTGATTTAAGTTTATTTTAGTTTCAACCCACCTAAGGCGTAATGTCAGAATAGTTAGTGTTTTGTCGTACTTCAACTAAACTAGCATCAACTTTTATATGTTGGCCTAAATAAGGTTTTGCTGATTATTGGCCCACAAAGGCAATTTTATCAATTAGTAGCCATTAAACCAGGCAACTTTAAGAGTATTGTTAAAAAAAAAATCTTTTTGGACAAGCTACGCTTACTATCGGGCTAGATGGCGATGTGTGTATTGTCGTAGTATATTTATTTATTATTTATTTAAATATTTTGTGGGATTCCATTTTATCATAAGTTTTTAATAAATTATTATACGTTTTACATTTTAACTAAAATAGCACTATTGCTGATGATTATTGTCAATAATTGTTCACAATATAGAATCAATTACCTTAGGTTGCCATTAAAAGATCGTTTTTAAGTGATAAGTCCGCCTTTGTTCAATTTTTATTAACTTGCAATTTTCCTTATGTATTTTTGAATCACATACTTTTTCTATGTATCTTTAAAAAGTTATATATCACCGTCCCGTCACAAATACAAATCTCAATATATCGAAGTTAACAGTTTATTGGGAACGTGTTTGCGTCACAAATACGATTTTCTGGCTACGTGACCCCGCCGTTTTAAACTCGCTCCATGAAATGGAATTTCTCTTATATAAGCGCGGTTTATAAAATTGAACATTGTGATGTATGGTTGAGGACTTTAGGGGAATGTTTAAGGAATGGTTTTATATTAATACATTTTTTCATCCGTTCACACGTTTGAGTTTGACTAAGATCTTACTTCAATTTTCTTTGCATTTTTTGTTGGCATTGCCAATTTAGTTGGCATTTTCTATTGTATAGTTCGTTTACTTAAATAATTTGTACTTCACTGTGTGATACATGATAGTTTGTGAAAATTTGTATAAATACACACACACTCACACACACCTTTAGGTTTTTAACGTCCCACTGCTTGGTACAGGCCTCCTCTCTCGTAGGAGATAATTTTAACGCATGGGCCCACCACGGTTCTAATGTGGGTTCATGGGCTTTAACTACTATTATCACAATTTAGTGAAGTTAACCGGGACCGACGACTTAACGTGCTCCCCGAGGTACGGGGGTGAGACAGCCATTTTCGAACTCTATAGCCGTCTATGATAACTAGCCGTTTCCAGCCCGCTTCGCTGGGCGAATTGAAAAAGGAAATAAATTACATTTTGTTTCATTTTTATTTATTTTTTTCATATTTTTATTATTCTCCTTTTTTTTATTTTTGTATGAACATAAATAGGCCCCGCGGATAGAACTGTAAGCATCGATATTGTTTAGACTTACTCAAATTCCAAATTCCATCGATTTAGCCTGTATCTTTCATCCAGGTGATTTTTCTCACTAATATTCATTGTAACTTTCAATGTGCAATCATTATAACATTTCCGTGCCTTTCTTCCAAAAATTAATAATAATTGACATGAAGAAAAAAAATTGAAATGAGCATTGAAAGTTTAAGTTAAAGTCATTGCAAGTCTCATATGTGAAGTTGAAATCTGTCTAGGTTCAAGTGCGACGAATTTTCTGTTAACTAAAATTTTCTCCGTGACATCAATTTTTTATAGAAAATTAATTGTGCATGTTTTTTATGAATTCTATTGGAATAAGTAACTAAATTTCTTTTCCACATCTCATGACGTGCTTGGAAAATGCATTCATTTTAATCTATTACATTTCCGCGATCCCGCAATAAAAGAATTCGTCGGTTATGTAGTCTGCAAAAGTAAAATGAATGTAAAATTCTTAGTCCGTTGATTGGATAGCTACATGTAAAGTTAAGTTTTTGAAACCTCTCAATGACTTTTTCTCCGCTGCCAAAAAGACGATTGTTGTAAGGAAATACACGAATATCCCTACATACACGAAGATCCCCACCAAATTTGAGTCTGTAGAAGTTACAGGTTAGAAATAAAAATTTTAGATTTTAACACCCACCCCCGCAATTCCTGTCGCAAGTAGACTTTATTGAAATCCATTTTGAGATGTTCTTTATGTGAATAATAAAAGATTCCTACCATATTTAGAATTTTTAGAAGCTATATTTCGAAATTGAAATTTTTTATTGTTAACACCCACCCCCGCGAACCTTATTGGAGGTGATTTATTGTAAAATCCGCTCGAAGATCATTTTTATATTACATATACACACTAAAACACTCTCACTAAATTTGGAGTCTATAGGAGCTATCGCTTGGAAATTGAAAATTTTCATTGTTAACGCCCCCGCAATCTTCTTTGGGGTGGGATATCGTAAAATTTGTTCATAAATCATTTTTACATCACTTATAGAAAATTCCTACAAAATTTGGAGCTTGTAGGAGCTTTAGCTGGAAAATTAAAAATATTAATTGTTAATACCCACCCCTGCAACCCCCTGTTGGGTGAGCTATCGTAAAATTCGTTCATAGCCTATTTCTACACCTCTTACAGAAGATTCCTACCAAATTTGAAGTCTATAGGAGCTATAGTTTAAAAACGGGAATTATTCATTGTTCCGCCCCCGCAATCCTCTTTGGGGAATGAATTTCTTAAAATCTATTCATAGCTGACCTCTACATAGCAAAAGTAATATTCCTACCAAGTTTCACGTTTCTAAGTCTTATGGTTCCCGAGATTTCGTGGTGAGTGACTATATAGATGGGAATTCTTTCGATGACTCGATTGTCATCGAAATTTTTAACTTTTTATCGGGCTTTTTTAAAATTTTCTTACATACAAAACTTTATCCTGACAATTCTGAAGATAAAAAAAAAGCCCAATTGGTTCAGCCGTTCTCCACTACCGTGAGTAGATTCTTAGCTGAATGTAAAAAACCATAATCCGTTTAATACACTCTGTTGAAATCCATGAAAACAAAAGAATCAAGAGAAAATGCTTATCTTTTGTTTTTATTAGCGGGATAAATGTTCATAAAAGTAAAACAGCAATAAAAAAATGAAGGAATGTTGGAATTCAAAAAATAGATAGCCATAAACCATCTAGGAAAAATTTCGCATCGAATGGTGGTAGTTTCATGTCGATACGATCAGTGGTTTAGGCGTGATTGAGCCTCAAACGAAGACCATTTTCATTATATATATATAGATATAGACTTAAAACATTTACAAAAAAAAAAATCAGTCAAGTGTAGCCGCTAGTGACGGCAGATCAGAATACAGTTGTCACCATAACTTTTCCCAAAAGGTCTCGTACGAGGCGACTAAGGAATTATAACGGAGATCGGGCAACAGCGTGCTCGGTGCTATTACTACGATCTAGTGCGACCCACAACCCGTCTTGCCCAGTGTGGTGATTACGGACAAAACCTCCTGATGGGAGAACTCTTCATTCCAGCAGTGGACTGTTAAAGGCTATTTTTGATTGATTTAAGTAAATTGTACTTTTTTGGAATTTACCAATACAAATGATTAACAAATAAATAAAGAAAAACGTACCTAACAGTAAAAAGCCGTAATTATAGTGCGCCCGTTTTATCCCGGTAATAAAACCCATTGCATTAGTGCGACGTGACCGGCAGAGGTCGTAACGAAGAGCCATGGCACACACCCGTTTGCATAACAAACCTTGTGGTCTTCTAAGGAAGTAGAGTATATTTCTTTTTCCCAACGCCTTTTTTACTTAAATAAATACATAAAAAAAATTGTTTTTAAAATGAATATCATTAATCTATACCTTGTCACATAAATTCTGTGTGGTTTGAGATGAGGTGAGTGACCTAGTTGTAGTTAATTGTTTTACTTTTAAGTTGACCAATAAAAATATAAAAAATATATATAACGGAAAGCTTTCTTAAAACTGTTTCATACGTGATTCTTGAATGAATGAATACACTTTTATGTTATTTCAAAAGTAGTTACAGAGATATAAAGTCAAAGTCAAAGTCAAAGTCAAAAATATCTTTATTCAAAGGCCCATAGATGGCACTTTTGATGCGTGCATTACATAAGAATTACACGGTAGTGAGATGAGGGCGATAACCATGTTCGTAAACTTAAAACTAAAGCTACGAGGGTTCCAAACGCGTGCTGTTGACAAAACTTAGCCAGGTGGTTTTTTTTGTTATCACCATCTCAAATTTTCATTTATAATTATTACAAGAGCAACCTGGTTAGAGCAATAATTCACACCCAAGTTTTTTTAAAGATTAAGTAGTCCTTTATACTATAATATGACTTTTCTATAAGCTTATAAACACAATATACTAAGGGGGCCAATTTGGTGGCCTTATCGCTACATAGGGAATAATGTAAAAAAAAAGTGCATAACTATTTGGCCCTATTAACGGCCTCGTTGGTCGAGTGGTTACATTTACAACTACGGATCTTCCCGAGTTCCCGGGAATTTTCAATACCAGCCCGGAGGGAACAAACAGATATACTTTCGCATTTCATCATCGACCCATTACCAGTCCACTACAGAGCACAGACTTGAGAGATTGGTAGACTCCACAAACTTTTGAGAACTTTCAGGCATGCAGGTTTCCTCACGATGTTTTCCTTCACTGCTAAAGCAAGTAATATTTTAATTACTTAAAACGTACATAACTTAGAAAAGTTAGAGGTGCGTGTTAGGATTCGAACTCGGTCCTCCGAAGGTAAAGTCGAGCTCCTACCCTATGCTTCACATTTATAACAAGATAATATTATCATCATCATTATGTCAACCAATGGACCCCCCCTGGATATAGGTATTTTGTACGGAGTTCCAAATATCACGGTCTTGTACCTGTATAATCCAGCAGCTCGGCTAAAATAATGTAATATAATTTTTTTTAACAATAACACTAAATCACTATTCCGATCGGCAACGGTAAACTTCTATAATCCGATTAATCGGCTTACGGACGCAAACAATCGATCGGATGAGTTCTAATTGCGAATAAAATACATCGACTAAGCAAAATTAAAATTCAGTCCACGATAAGGCTCGTTTTCTTCCTTTGAAGAAGGTCAGCAATTAGTCTTAATTAAAGGTTGACTCACACGTCCCGTTTGGTAGATAAATACGTTTGGAGGACGCAATACAAATCTCGTTGAGTGCCATTGTTTGCTAACCGACTTTGAAAATATAACCCTGATGACATGAAATGACTCACATTTCTATAAAACAGTGTACGGGAGCTGTGGTGATACGCTCGACCGTAAAAATAGGAAGATCTTCCTCCGAGCGGGTGATCTCGTCGGGTGTGCGTCAGGCATGAATCGCAGTGCTGCGATGATAACGTCGGGTTCACCACTGTACGGGAGCTATGGGAATGCGGGTGATCGTGCTCGGGGACCGGGGTCCTAACATTCATTTTTGGAAGTTGTATATATACGCATTCTTGGTTAACACTTCGCTAGCGCGATGCAGGATTTTTGTGGCGCCATCTAGTTCCGTAATGTGGAAAGCGCTACAACAGCTTTGATTTCTCACTAAAATGTACAAATTTTTATTCCTATATTTACTTACAGCCCGCCAATGGAGATTTTAGTAGTGGTAGAAAAGTTAGAGGTGCGTGCTGCTGATTTTCTTGCCGGCTCTTCTCGTCGGAATCTGTCTTCCGAACCGGTGATAGAGTCACTACAAACAGACTGACTTGACGTTTCAAAAGTGAATATAAACCTACTTGGATTAAGTGAATTTTGTTTTTTTTTTTTTATTTAGAGCTTTTTGTGGCAGAGCTCGTCTGGGGGTACTACTATCATGCTTAATTCTGCCGCCAAGCAGCATTGTTGTATTCTGGTCTGAAGGGCTTGGTAGCCGGCGTAATAACAGGGACATGAGGCTTACCCTACGCCTCAGTTTGATGGACACAGGGCACTTTGTAGCACGTCCTTCATGTCCTGCGAAGTTACTGCTCTGCATATAGGGACAGTTCTCCACTTACAATGGCCGCTATTTTGATGAAAAAATGATTGATATAGCCAAAATATTCAGCTTACATAAAAGTAAGAAAAACATAACCCTCGTTCTATTGCAGTCGGGTAGAAATAATCAAACACAATAGCAATTGAAAAATAAATCTGCTATTCATTGTTTCTTTTTCAATCACACCGAATCGGCTTACGGGATTCGAATGTATTTTCGCGCCTACAGTTTCCCACGCGAATATTATTATTTTTCACGTTTAGGCATGAACAAAGCACTATTGATTAAGTTTGATAGTTATTTTCTCAAAAGATAGACTTGCCTGTCCAAACCATCACTGCCTTCCGCCTAATACTGTGAAACGGGATTTTGTATCTATTGTCATTGACGGCCGACTGGCACAGTGGGCAGAGACCCTGCTTTCTGAACTGGATATTTATAAATATATTCATCAGCTATCTTAGTACCCATAACACAACGCATACTTTGGGGCTAGATGGCGATGTGTGTATTGTCGTAGTATATTTATATTTATATTGAACAAAATGATTGAAACTCAAACAATAGTAATAGCTAGTGGGTAAGACTTCAGCCTCCGTTTCAGTAGGACTGAATTCGATTATAGACTCTAACTTTACGGAGTTATGTGCGTTTTATTAAATTAAATATCACTTGCTTCAACGGCGAAGGAAATCCTAGCGAGGCGGAGGGTTTTCCACAAGGATACCTAGGTCGTGTTAATTCTACCAATTCACACTTGGCCAGCGTAGTGGACTATGGCCATTCTTAGAGGAGCCCCTTGTTCTGTAGTGGGTTATTGGTACGACACCGACGGTCTTACGTGCTCTCGCAGGCAAGTGACGATGTAGTCTAAGACGGGACGCGCTTGCCTTGAAGGTTTTAAGATTCATGACACACAGATTGGAACGAGCTTTTCGAACCTCTGTTATACATAAAAGAAAAGAAAACAACATAAGTGGCAGTTGCTTAGTGCCAATTTTTGGTATATTATGGCAATGTGATAAAAACCAAACCGATGTCTTTTCCATTGTTTGTTACATAGCCCATCTAATAAGGAAAGTTAATACTCTATACAAAGTTATTGGCATTTAACCTTGGCAGTTTTCTTTAAAACATGTTTAATTTTAAAGGTTTTGATGCCAGTCCACCAATAAAATGCGAGTGCTTACTGTGTGCCAATAAATGAAAAATTCATATTCAAGCTTCATAGGTTTACCATAAATAGTTTTATGAAATGCTTTTGTTATACTGGTCTTTCAATCAATTGCAAGGTTCCTAAATAAACACTGTATTTTTTTTTAATTTACTACACAATATCACGTTACGGTCCTTAATAAATACCGGTGAAACCGTGCGGTACTATTTGTATTATTTTTATAACGTTTTATGCTACGCTTAGCATGTAGCGTAGGTATTTTTGTATTATTTGAATGTTCCTTTTAGGCTACGTAGCGCGTAGCAAATACATGCCGTAGTTTCGTAGTAGCCTACAATATACTGAAGTCTCTCCGTTTCTAGCAATCTTGACTAAAAAATAGGTAAATTGTGATTTGTTGAAGCTAGAAAAGAGCAACAGCAGAGTTTTTTCTGTCTTCTTCTAGGTCAAATCTTCGTTCCGAACTGACGGTAGAGTCACAAACAGAAAGACTTGATGGTATTTAAAGAGTAGGAAAACTTGAAATAAATTAATTTGAAATTTAAACTTTTCCATTTACTTGAGTCTACTTACTGATTGGAAGCTGCAGTATTTTAAAACATCCTGATATAAGCCCATGAATCCGCGGCAATCTGGTAGCTTTTAAATTCATTCATTGATTCAAATCCATTGTTCCTTTTTCAATCACGCCAAAGCGGCTTAGGATTCCAACGTATTTTTAGGCTGCATTATTTGAAGATTGGAAATCAACAGAAGCTCGACATCATATTTATGACATACTAGCCGTCCACCGCGACTTTGCTCTACTTTTTTCTGGCATAAGATGTATGTATGTAGTATGGAAGCGGTAATAGCGCTTTGGGTAGGAGCTCGACTAAACTTTCGGGGGGGCGAGTTCGAATCCCTGCCCGCACCTCTAACTTTTCAAAGTTATGTGCGTTTTAAGCAATTAAAATGTCACTTGCTACAACGGTGAAGGAAAACATCGTGAGGAAACCTGCATACGAGGAGTTCTCCATAATGTCTTTAAAGGTGTGTGAAGTCCAGCAATCTGTAAGGCCGTAGTCCAAGTGTACTACGGCCTTAATACGGCCATTGTGGGAGGAGAAATGGATTAATTAATTCATTATTTATTTAACTGTAAATCGTTTGTTTTTGTTATTTCCGTTTTAAAATACGAATATATATATATTGGTGAAACGAAAATAATATAAATTTAATTTATACTTTTCTGAGACAATCATGTCTATATCAAATCATCTGCAGCTTGGTGGCTTGGCACCAGGGTCTAAGTTCCCAAATTTATAATTTCAAATTTTCTTCCGGTCCGATCTGGCGAACAAATTCGTGCTGCTAAGTAGGTACGATGCCGTAACGGCACAGGTAATAATAAATTCATATTTTAAAAATTATTTTTTCATGTAGGCCAATTCTATCACAAGCTATTTCATCATATCAACCCATTACCGGCCCACTACAGGGCACCGGTCTCCTTCCACAATGGGAAGGGGGGTGACCGTATTCCACCATGCTGGCCCAGTGCGGATTGGTGGACCAATTGGATTGGTCACCACCACTACGTTCGCCAACTCAAACCTAAAGCTACAAGGGTTCCAATCGCGCCCGGGTTAAGATTTTATCACCATCTCGCAGTTAATAATAACACCCAACAATAATGCGGATCCCATTCTAAAGTTAAAATTGCTTACATCTAGTTGTTTTCAATTTCTTCAACTCTTTATAAATCAATAAGGAAGTTATTCCAAGGGGTTGAATCGTGGCAAAGTAAGTGCATAACTTGAATACGTATTTCGATTTCCGACTTGAGCATAGATTTTAGTTGGTTTATACTGGTTTTATTCCCCAATACCTTTGTCCTTTATATTTATTTATATGTTTGGTCTACTTATTTTCGAATATATATGTATATATAATTGCACTATCCCGCTCACTTGCAGCTTCTGTTAGATGTTGCCTGTAAGAGATTGCGTGCAATAAGGCTGCCTTTGCATGCTTACAATTTTTGTTCTTTTGGTTATTCTTTTTTTAATGTAAATTTTGATGTTTGTATGCAATAAAGTATTCTTCTTGTTTATTTATTTAATATACTTACTTCTATTTTTTAATTATTATTTTCCAGTGTCTTCTTCTGTTTTTGAGTGTACTTATATTGACCATTATCAGTTTACTTACTAATACTACATACTAACTAACACGCTAACTAATATAACACGCTATCCCAATGTGATTATAACGTCATGGACCATAGTAGTGATGTATGGCTTGGTATTTTAGTAAGCCACATTCATAAACCTTTAATACGCACAAATGCTCAGTCGTTGAAGTACTACCTTTATTAGTTTAATGTAAATTCATTCTATTACTGTATTAAAACAAACCATAATTTTAATGTGGGTATAATTTAACAATACCTAGAGTAAGAACAGTTGTTTAATTTGCCCTGAAGTAATTAAGCAAATAAGAGAAATGTTACATTATTTGTAGCTCCTACATACCAATTAATTGTAAGCGAAATTTTCCTTTAATTTGGAAACAATTGATAATATTGAAAACAATTTTCAAATCATAATTAGCAAGCAAAACAAAAGAATTACTTATATTATGTTAAATTCATATTATTCTTTATTTCTAATTACATTTTTCTGAGAAATATTTTCAGACAAACTGCGCCCCGCAGTGTTACACGCGATAGATAAGTCTGCACACTAAATTTCAAGAAAAAAAAGTTACGTCTCCAGACTTACTCAATCCCTATCCCTACTTCCCTACTAATATTATAAATGTGATTGTGAGTTTGTTTGTTACGCTTTCACTAGAAAACTACTTAACTGATCATCATGAAACTTTGCACACATATACCTGGAGGTATCAGAAGTAATATAGGATAATTTTTATCCCGTAATTAATCTTCTTTCGGGAGAGGGGATCAAAATGTTTGACGATTTTACACCATAACTCTGTCAAATTATAACCGATTTAAATAATTATTTTTGTTAAGTTAAGTTTAATTTTTATTTAATAAAGTGCTTTAAAATATAAATATAACCTAAAATAAACTATTTAAAACTAAATAAAATCTAAAACGTCCTCGAAACACACCACAGTTCCTAAGATGCTGGCAGCATTGCCCCTTTGGATGGCCAAACTAATTCGTTGGCCAAGGTATCCCGCTCTAGGATCACCGGTAGACTCGATAACCCTTTTCGATAATTCTTTGAAAAGGGCTCTTGCCTCTGGACCCCACGGTCCCAAAGTCTCTACTCCAAAAGGCACAAAAATTACCTTCCTATAGAGTTTATAATATCTGTTTAAATTTGCCCAAATTTCGTGTAGATGTGATGAATATGATTGGACTAAATAAAAAATGTTAGAAATTTTCTTCGTTAACCTATAGCATAAATTTACGAACAATGCGATTTCGATTGTTCCTGTAATGATTACTATTCTTTGTAAATGATAGGCGGAGCTGGGACTGATCAGACAGTTCTTTTTAGACATTGTTTATTATGTAGATTCAAAAATTTCTTAAAAGACTACACCACTTTTTTTTAATAAGAATTCACAACTTAAAAATTTCAGTAGAACTACACCTGAACTGAATGCCACATGTCTCAAAAATAAACGCAGACAAAGTCGCGGGTGATAGCTAGTATTATATAATGAACCAAATTTGGAGGAACATGACAAACTATAGCTTTAGACATCGATATAGCTCGTCAACGTGGAATTCAGTTTTTCAGAAATCGCGCCGGAACCATGGTTTTTCCCGGGGTAAAAAGTAGCTTATATGTTATTCCCGGTTAAATCTATCTCCATTCCCATTCAAATTGATTCAGTAGTTGCGGCGTGAAGGATTAAAAACAACCATACATCCATGCGTCTTCACAAACTTTTATAATATTGGTAGGATAGGATAGGATAATATTAGTAGGATATATTTATTATATTTCTATAAATTTTTGTTTTCATGATTTTTAGCACCGTATAATTCGTACGTCTGACGAACTTTCGTATCTCATTGTATACATCTTAATATGTATTAGAACATCAATATAATTGTGTGCACGACATAAGATGGTCCGTCAGGTGAGATCGCATTCCAAGGCCAACTTGTCATCAAATAAAAAAAGAGTGATCTTTCAACTTCAAGCCATAAGTTCAAAATCTTAATATATATAAATCTCCTGTCACGATGTTTGTCCGCGATGGACTCCTAAACTACTGAACCGATTTTGAATTAAATGGGCACACCGTGAGCAGGCTGGTCCAACTTAAGAGATAGGATAGCTTAGATCTTTAATTATAGTCGCAATTTTATTTTATTGCAAATTATTTGTCTATAATTAATTGACAGTCACATGTTATATATATATATAGATACTACTATAATCATTTAAGGCTTAGCGATACTGAATACTTTAAAAACAAAATCAAACGCAGACGAAGTCGCGGGCAACAGCTAGTTATTTATAAAGATCGGGTTGTGTAGCGTTTTAGAATTTTGTATATATTACCATTTATTCCATATCATCCATATATTACCATTATCACCACCGCTATCATGATTACGTGGCATCTATAACCAAGCTATCATAGGATGCGATGGTGATATGGAATACGGTGATCGAATCGGGAAAATTATCTGTAACCCGGGTTAAAACTGCGTTGCTGTCGGGTGAGATCGCATATCATCGGGTTGTCTTAACGTAAAAAAATTACGACCTCCCGCAACGGTGAGCGCTGTGGTTTCAAGTTCGAGGTCCCGGTTTCTACACCAGCGGCATTTTATATATCTGAATTTCCTCTGTTCTGGTCTGGTAGAAGGTTGCCGTGGCTAGTTACCACTTTAAAACGCAAAAACGTGCAGTTTAGCGATATAGTGTCGAAACCGATTTGGAGTATCAGTTTAAGATAACTGCCATGCTCCTTAACAGGTTAGCCTGCTACCATCTTTGATTGCATCATCACTTACCACCAGAAGAGACTGCAGTTGAAGCTTTCTTGTAGTGGAATAAAAATGAACAAAAAATGTGTCGTTTTTTACGCAACTTTAAGCTAAAAGTTAAAAAGAATTCACAAAATGGCTAGTTTTGAAAATGAATTTCATTTAGAAGTTCGAAATAACTCGAAGAATGTTCTAGAAACTCGACAGTATGCGATTTATTTGTGTTAGTGAAACCATCGATTGGAATAGGAACTATGAATTTCTGTTTCCGATAGCGCTGTTATTTCAGACTTTGAGATTGAAACTAGTATAATTAATTTGTTCACACAAATCGAGTTTCATTTGTAATTGTTTCATTGGAGCTTGTTATTATAAAATACGCTTTAGATTTGTACTAGGACAGTATTCATTATCGAAAGATAATTTTGTGAGTTATTTTAATGGGTTAGTTTAAACAAACCTACGAGCTAGTCCTCTTTCACCATCATATCTATATCTTTACTGTAATCACAAGATATGGAATTTTATGCAAAATTAACGTTGTTATTATTTTAGAAATATACTCTCACGCCTGTGTACAAGACAAATATATATATATATATATTTAACTTTTACAGTTTTAACAAGATTGCAGGTTTGGAACCTTCTTTTAGATGTAGTGTAAATGAGCAGTAAGTAAGTATATAAATGTTGTTTTGGCCCAAGATAATATATGTACAGTAGAAAAAAAATTACTGATTCATGTAAAGTGGACAGCCGTTGTTGCAAGTCAAGAGTAGCAAAAATATATTTTTTTCTCTGTGAAGAACTACAGAGATTGTTATTCATAGTTCAAGTTTTTTTAATCTAATTTAGCAGGACTCAGCACCTTGAAAGCGGCTTCGAAGGTGTCTCGCATATAAGTGACAGTACATGATAAGGAACAGCGTAAGTAAGTATATAAATGTTGTTTTGGCCCAAGATAATATATAGAAATAATTAACAATTATCCTCAAAGAATTTTAACTACGATTTCTTAGATTTTTGAAGTTATACTTCTTTTGGCGCGTTAGGAAAAAATTGTGAGAGTAAATTTTTACGATACGCGCGCACACCGTCACACCAAAACCCTGAAGCTAGCTTTGATAGGTTTGACAATTGTCAAAGTCTGCGGACTCATTCCGGTAATTTAATTATTCAATGGTACAAAAATCTCAAATTTAAATTTTAATGTTGAGTGAAACTTGATAATGAGTCTATTAGTGTTCCAAATTTAATTATGTTTATTATGTCCATTTCTTTAAGTACGTACCAATACTTTTTTGTGATATTTAAATAGACTTTATTGAACTAGATAATGCGTTATAACTCTCAATTTATTAAATACCGTTTTTCTGTTTTTGTGTCGTTTTTTTCTACAAACTTAGAATAAGGCGAACGATAAAAAAATTTAAAAGATTATTATCTTGTTACTCCAAAGAAGTATAACTTCTATGCGTGTACACACACAGAGTTTTTTTTAAATCTTTAAATAAAATAAAAATACTATTTTACAAATGCTGTATTTTAGTAGGTACTGCGGTATTTTATAATTTAATTTTTATAACGAATACTTTTTGCCTATATTTTCGAAGTGTATATGTTCTTATTAGCTTAGCGACCAAAAAATTGCAAATGCAAATACGTACAAACGTATTTGCATTTGCAATTTTGCAAGCATTCAATTGCTCCGATTAATGCCCTGCGACAATTATCTATAATTGTTATATAAAAGCACAATCATCCAGTTTAAAAAAACACCAGCTCTAAACATCATTATTTTAGTAAATAATAATCATACAAAAGTAGAACATTTAGAAATAGAAGCAGAATAATATTTCCTCGTGTTAGTCAATTCCACGGTACGAATGTTTCCTGTCGAGCATAAAACAGATATTGAAAAATTGAAGCATTCAGTTGCGGTGAAAAACATTTAAAAGGAAGTTCTAGGTGAATACAAATTAACGACGGCTAAAACAAAAGGACTCGCGCTCTCGGAAATATCTCGGATTTTGCCTCCAATTAAAACTTGAGCTCTTTTGTCGGAAACGCAAACGTAGTGAGGTGAAAACTTGATCGTTGACCGTCCTTTTGTTTAAATCGTTAAATAGATTCTTGAATGTAAAAAAGACTCCGCTTGACTTTATTTCATGAATGGAGCGTGAGAATTGAAAACAATTTCACGCCTTAATTACTCATTTAAATATGGAACGGACATCAACATCAAGAGCCAATAACAGTCCACTGCTAGACTCCTCCCCAATGGGAGTGTTTGACCATAATCACCACGCTGTAGCATCACGTAGTAGATGTTAGAAGTAGCATAGAGAACGCTGCTGTCCGTTCACCTTAATCATTCTTAGAGCGTTCGTGCGACACCCGCGGGTAAACAGGGGGTAGTGGAAATGTATTCTGGTCTACCAAGAGGCACTTCATAAGCCGGCGGTACTCTGCGAAAAATCATGTTCTTACAAAGGCCTGCTTTATATACTTTTTAAACCTCAAGTCTCTATGTTACAGTAAAAAAAATTGCATCACCACATTCCCGGAAGACTTTAGCAATCTAGGCAGCTTGCTAGGCTCCTGGAACGAGTAATAAGCTGGAGTAGCGAGCAAGAACAGTGGCAAATATTGACACACAAAAAGAGACGTGATTTTTTTTAAAGAAACAATTGAAGGATCAACCAGATGACCAACCAGATGACCCACCTGATGGTAAGATCACCTATAAACAGAGCACGTCTTGCACAAATTTAAGGCGTAGGTGTTAAGCCTGTAATTACACCGGCAACCACGCCCTTCAGACCGGAACATAGCATTGCAACAATGCTTAGCGGCAGAAATTAAAACAGCGATTGTACTTCCCCGGACGAGCTCTGTCACAAATAGGTCTAATTACTTGCGGAAAATGCCCAGAGTAACGAATAATAAATAAAATTACTAAGATGACTGTTGAATAAACATAAATACAGATAAACACCCAGACATTGAAAAACATTCATGTTCCAGTTGTGGGAATCGACCGTGACTCAGAAAGCAGGGTCGCTTCCAACTGCGCCAGTCGGCCGTACTGAAGAAGTTGTCCATAGGAAATAAAGGCGACATTTTTTATAAGATATCCAGTCTATCACTTCAGCTCTGTATACAGCACACATAATTAATTTAAATAATATACAGTACACACAGTGGATTTATATAAAGCATTAAATCAACACGATGTATTTGCAGAAAATAAATCAACGAATTTTCATGAGAAATTTTAATTGCCATTCATGTTAATTCGTTGCGATAATTCATTAATTAATCCTCCAGACCTAGAGTCCCTACATTCTCAATAAAAGGAGTTACATTTTTTTTTTAGTTAAACGGTTTTATCGATAAGAAACAAATATAACAATAATAAATATGACACAAATAATGTACATATATTCGTATCGGTTTGCAGTTTGCAGTGACCCTGCTTTCTGAGCCCTAGGCGGTGGGAAAATGTATGTGTGATGAGCATGAATGTTTTTTTTCTCTGCATGTTTATATGTCTACATAAAAATATTCATCAGTCATCTTAGTACCCATAACACAAGCTACGCTTACTTTTGGACTTGGTGGCGATGTGTGTATTGTCGTAGTTTATTTATTTATTTATTGTGTGTATATGTATTGTATGTGTATCCCTGTGAATTTTCTCTGTGCTATACAATAAAAATATAATCAATCATTCATTTATTCAATGTACTAAAAGCTACCCACTAAAAATTAATACGTGTAAGGACAAGTCATCTTTAGACCTACTTAGCGATAAGGCCGCCTTTTGTATCCTAGTACATTCTTTATTCTTTTTTTTCTGAACTTGATATGGTGTACAAATATGGAGTATAAATAAAAAAAATTATAGCATTAATGACTTTAAAATAAAATATGAGTAATAATGGTGGGGCGTAGCCACATAATTAAGTACACACAGAATCCGTGTACCCGAATCACGAAATACCTACTGTTAAAGGGTGCGTCATACTATATTTCATAACGAATCACCATGTAAAAATATTAAACCAGAAGAAGCATATTTATTTTTCCATACAAACTAATTCAAAACATTTTAAGTGTTAACTTATGACAACCCTATTGAAGATAAAAGACCGATACGCGCATAGAACCTACTCTATGGGACGCGTACCTTTTTATAGTACAGTAAATAAGATTGATTTTAATTTTGCATGTTACGAGTATCTTGTTTTTTTTCAGTAACTATGGCAGTGGTTTACTCAATAACTACTTATTGGCGTTTTGGTTGTACAGATAAGTCTCAGAAACATTTCAAAAATGTGCCTCTAAAGCATGTGAAGTTTTATTTCGGTTTTCATTAACACGTTGTATATTACTGGTCAAAATCAGATCGAAATAAAAAACAATTATTTAACACTTCAAAGGGGCAATAGCGGCAGCATTTTGGGTACCATGCCGATAAGTGAACAGTTAGACGGCTTATATCTTTTGTAAATATTAATGTTAGTTTGTAAATATAATTATGTTTTTTTCTAATTAAACCTAAAATATAATCTAAAATAAACCATGTAAAATTAAATAAAATCTAGAACGTCTTTGAAACCACCGCAGGAAGGCACAGTTCCTAAGATGCTGCCAGCATTGCCCCTTTTGATGGCCAAACTAATTCTTTGGCCAGGGTAACTCCCGCCCGCTCTAGGATCACAGGTAGACTCGATAACTTTTTTTGATTATTCTTTAAAAAGAGCTCGTGCTTCCGGACCCCACGGTCCCAGAGTCTCTATTCAAAAAGTCACAAAAATGAAACTGATAAGAACTAGTTGAATACGATGAAGTTTATGTTTAATTAGATAATTTTTAATTAGTGGAAAATAACATAGAGGAATTTCAAGAGACTGTCGAACATTATTAGTATGATATGTCATAAAAAAATAAAAATGATTCACAATATAAAAAAATTTAAAAATTAAATGAAGTTGATATAAAATTAAAATGACATAAAACTCATACTTTATTTTATGTTGTTTTATATTAAATTTTGTGTCGGTACACAATACAACATATCAGGTGTGTAATAAGGTGTGTAACATTTTTAAGTCCGTTCACGAATGCGATCGAACTGCTGGTAAATGCTTTTGGTATTTAGTTTATGGATTCGATTTGTGGTTGCGATAGCGATCGCACCCAATCAATTATATAATACCGTAAGATTATCTGAGGATAAACAGGGTTAATTATTGTACCAAATGCGCTTGTATCTCTATGGGGAGCCTGCTGATATTGTTTTGTAATAAGACTAACGCACATTATCCAATAGTCTATTCTGTATTCAATGTAAGCTTACAGAAAAGTTCTATTATAGTATTAAAGACTACGTCAACGATGGAAATGCTTGGGTGTAAATTATTGCTCTAACCAGGTTCTTTAATTATTTTAAATGGTAACGTGAGATGGTGATAGCAAAAAAAATAACCGGTTAAGTTTGCCGTGGGCTTCATAGACCAGGGCGCGTTTGGAAACCTCGTAGCCTCGTAACCTCGTTTTAAGTTGACGAATTTAGCTATCGCCGTCAACTCACTTCTATGTCATATTGTACATGTAATGTACGCATCAAAAGTGCCGTCACTGTGCCATTTGAATAAAGAAATATTTCACTCTTTGACTTTTACTATAACCGCAAATCTTGCGATAGTTGTTAAAAAAATTCCAAATTAATTTATTTCAAGTAGGCACAATAAAGCAAAAATTTCCCAACTTATAGGTTCAGATTGTCAGATTGACAAGTCTTGGTTGCTGATGAAAATAAAAAAAGAGCGTCAACTTTATCAAAATGCCACCGCTTTACGCTATTGTAGTGGAATCCCAGTAGAGCTTCCACGATCGAAACAAAAACTTTCTACCAATTAACAATTTAGTTATTAACAAATTGTTTTACAAACACGATATATACCTCAGTAAAATAAAGTTAAAAACTAGCCACCGACATGCTCTTGCTTTGAAGGATTTTACAACGAAGTACGAGTGAACAAGTACTACTATATATTATTGAAAGTGAAAGTACTTATTTTTCCCATCTTTAACTTAGCAGCTAGGCAAAGAAGTAACGTGATTGTGCATGAAAACAACTAGGTATGCATAGCAACAATAATCAATTTTATTTAAAAAAAATCTATTTATATCTACTGACTAGATTATAAACGTAAATTGAACATGCGTCTAAAAGATCGGAAAAGTAACTAACGTACTTTAAGTTAGTTAGTTTTCCCATACAGAGCAAAGAAGCAACGTGATTTTGCATGAAAATAACTATCCATTGCAGAGCAACAATAATCAATTTTAAACCCTAAAAATAAACTAACGATGCGTCTGATTCTCTTATTAAGCGATTAGTAGAGGTTAATCCTCTACTGCTGGGGATATTTACGAATTTGTGTCGCTAGGTACCAGTCCAGACCAGTTTGACCAGACTCCGGGACGCGAATCTATGACAACCGCTCCACCTCATCGCAATGCCTTCCACCGTCAACACCCAAAGAAAAGGCTTTTATATTCAACAGCTGTTGCGTTGCTCGACTATACATCCTAGTTTCTTACTTACGTTTTTATTCAGAAATCTCGTTCGAACCGTTTAATTTTTTGGGACAAAAAGTAGCCTATGTTACTCTCCGTCCTTTCAACTAAGTAACTTTATGCTTAATACAGAGGTAATTGGTTGCTAAGTAAGGGCGAGAAGAAAAGACAAATAAATTAACAAACACGCTTTCGCATTTATAATATTAGTATGGATTGCATTGAAAATATTTCTAGACAACACGGTGTCATGCTGCTTGCAGAGTCCTGTGAGACCCTGCTATTTTTTTGTGATCCTCCGTCCACCTGGTGGGGGTCTACTAACGCAACGTTTTCCGGTGCTGGGTCGCCTCCACTCGAGCATATCATCACCAAGACGCTAGACTAAGCCTGAGCTTTCGTTCTACGACGGATCTTTTTATTTTTCTTTCAGTCTTTCAGTGTTTCTTTTGATTCAGTATATATATAGAGATACATCAGTATCTTCATCATCATCTTCAGTATATATATACTTAAGTCTAATATTCCCGTTTTCGCTAACGAAGTAACCTAATCAAAGAAGAATCCTAGGCAGAAATATACCTTTCACTAAATATTTTTATCAGGCAATCATATAACCGGACTTGTCTACGGTTCTTGCAACAAGGTATTGTTTTTTTGTGTTTGTATTATCGTATTTTTCATTTTTCGTATGGAATTAAGGTTATTAAAAAATTATCAAATTTATATTTTTTTCGCCTTTCAAATATCTAGACTTTACGATCCGCAGAATCGGTGCCGTAACTTTCTCTAGACGGCGTTAAACATTACATAACAGTTCGGAAAACTTTTGTTTTTCTCTAGGAATCGTCTAAATCACTAGGCCCGTGATTAAGGCGATTCCTAAGGTTTAGTGAGAACGGGAATTAGCATCTTTTTTATTGTGGGGAAATCCCCATGGATATGGTATAGGTTATGTCGGACTTCTACCGGCACACAATCACCCACTGCTCCATCACCGACTGAGTGGTTCTGAGCTTTCCAATCAGACCCATAGTAGGAATATGCACACACACTTTTCTTTGTAGGTA
Source organism: Pararge aegeria (assembly GCF_905163445.1). Lineage (NCBI taxonomy): Eukaryota > Metazoa > Arthropoda > Insecta > Lepidoptera > Nymphalidae > Pararge > Pararge aegeria. The sequence goes on from NC_053201.1 coordinate 9,640,958, forward strand.
CTCAGAAGTTAAATAAATTCCGCAGCCCAAATGTCGCATTGTGCATAAATTATGGTGGCGAATTTATTTTAATTTGCCTCCGAATTCATAATAAATAGGTACTGTTTGCGGGAAATAAATAAACGAATTTTACTGACATTGCCTTTTAATTGCCGTACACGTCTCTTGATATTTATTTTGGGCATTATATTGTTTTAAATGTAGTTGTAGTGTTCACTTATTTATTTATGTATAAATTACATACCCTGTAGAAGTGGCCTGGGAAATAAAAGAAACATATTGTATTTTTTCATACCTGTACCTGTACCATAAATGCAAAAGTGTGACAGTCCGGATGTTTGTTACTTATGTTCAGCTCAACTACTGCTCAATACCTTGATGAAATTTAATAGAGAGATAACTTCCATCTATTAGAAAGTTAAAGGGTACTTGTAACCCGGCGGATAGCTTAGCAGAATAATTGATTCCTACAAAATGTTGCACATGGAGACAGACAATTTAGACCTAGGTACTCTTTAGCCCGGGTAAATAAATGTATCTCAAGAGATTTTGAATAAATTAAAACATAAGTCGGTTGAAAAGCGAGGAAGTCACAATAGATTGTTATTTGTATTTGTAGAACTATATTTGTTTGCTTATTTGTTTATCTATAACATGTTAGGCTACTATGTTTAGCTTAAGCTGACGTGATAAAATTTGGCGTAATGAAGGCATGTAAAGGCATCGTTATTTCCGCAGGGAATATGTTACAAGCTTAGTTCATTTTTGACGTGACAACGTCTTATAATTCGATGGAGCCGGCTGCACGCATGAAAAACCTGACGTATGCGGCGTTACCTCGCTCTGAGGCGTTCCATTCAAGGCTTGAAGTGCAAGCGAGAGCGCGGAACGAGCGACAAAGAGGCACAATCGGCCTCCGCGTTCGTCATCTGTCTCTCTCCTACTTGAGTGAGCGATGCGTCCGCGTGGACAGCTTCTGTACAATAATACGTTTACATGTTTTCGGCAAGGATCAAGTGCAATGAAAAGTTAATGTGGTGTCAATTGTTTATAGCAACGATAATATCTATCAAACAAATAAAATTAAAATTTTCTTATGAAAAATGTAACCATTCCATCAGTATTTTCTTACGACGTTGTCACGTTCAACTATCGTCAGTAAGCCGACTTTACAGACAACCAATTTTTTTATAATAATACCAACCAAGACAAAGGACCAAGGTGGTCCATCTGATGTTAAGTGTGGAACCGTCTCCTATGAACAGAGCAAATTCGAGGGTCATGCAAGAAACAAGGCCTGTAAAGAGCCGACCTGTGTCCATCAATTTGAGCCTTTTGTGCCAGTAACAATACCGGCAACAACGTCCTTTAGACCGGAGCAAATCATTGAAATAATGCTGCTTTGCGTCAGCATGGCGGTAATTTCTAATTCCGGGGAAGTCCCCGGAAGAGATCTCTCGCAGAGTACCACTGCTTCAAAAAGATGTATCTTGCAAGTTTAGCAAGGTAAGTATTTAAGTCATAACCAAAAGCGATTATTTTATTCTAATACTTATTGCGTATTCCTCTCACGTTTCCAATACTATTGTATCGGATCCAAAACTTATACCGGTAGTTCTGATTTCGTATTATAATTGGATATAATTGTTCACAAAAGCACTTCAACGCTTTGGCTAACGTGTAATGATACTTAATTAATTGAGTACTTTAGTATACTTTATATCATGTTATTGTATGTCCGGTTGATTCTGAGCAAATTAATCGCTTGAAATTAACTCCCCTCTAATCAAGCAATCACCATTGAGTTAAGAACATTGTGTCATTGTGTACAAAACCAGTGAAAACGTTTACACCCGCGGAATGCTGCTAGCTCACAAACTTTTTCCTATTTTCGCATTTTATATCAAACGCTTAGAACATTAGAGGTAAAATGATTACTGTCGCCTGCTAAATCGTATGAAGTGACTAACCGTTCGTTTGAGAAACCATTCTAAAGCGGAGTGGTTTTGATGCTTCAATATTAGTCGTGTACACGGTTTCCGTATGTATTTAATTCTGTGTTTGTGTTCTCAATGAATAAATAAAAGTCCAGGCTGAGCGCAGGCCTCCTCTTATAGGCTAGATCATAAACCCACCAAGCTGCGCCAGTGCGGGTTAGCGCTAATAACGGCTATTAAAGTGCTACTAGAAACACCGAAGTGAACAGTGAACCAGACCAAATCCAGGCTGGGTTATGCCCGTTTTCACTAACGACGGACAAGGCTATTCCTAAGAAAGTAAAACATAATCAAAGCAAATACCCAGACAAACATTTAAATAATAAATAAATAAATATACTATGACAATACACAGCTTGTGTTATGGGTACTAAGATGACTGATGAATATTTTTATGAATAATATCTATACATAGATACTTATATATACAACAAAACTTATATTACATACTTATATTACAATAATATATATATATTAACACACAGCCGCTGAAAAACATTCATGCTCATCACACAAACTTTTACCAGTAGTGGGAATCGAACCCACGGCCTTTTACTCAGAAAGCAGGGTCGCTGCCGACTGCGCAAGTCGGCTGTATTTTTTACCATTATTTTCACTAGGCAACCCCTGTAACCTAACTTATCTATGGTTCTTGCCACAACATTTTGTGTTTGTATTATCATAATTTTCATTATTCGTATGGATTTTAAGTTTTTCATCTGACAAGTGTCAGTTTACGAGACCTCTGAACTTTAAACAGCGCCTGACGTTGTTATACATCACATAAGAGTTCGTGAAACGTTTTTTTCACAAGGAAAAACCTGAGGCATGTGATTAAGGCGATTTCTAGGTTAAGTCAAAACGGGCATTAGTCAGAGTTTTTAGACTAATGCCCGTTTTGACTAGGAATCAGGATCAAGTTATCTGTAATCGAACACATATAACATAGTGATAATGCTGTATGCACCCATAACTGATGGTTGTAACGGCATTTTTTTGGAAAAAAAAGCCTTACTCTGTTTAATTGTTATTAATGCATTGCTGGTGTATCATAAGAATGAATAAATAAACATGCACTAAGTATGAAGGGGTCAAGAGATCAATATTTATTAATGATATTTAACAAAATAGGAAAGGGTTATCGAGTCTACCGGTGATCCTAGAGCAAGCAGTTAAATTGGCCAACGATAGTTTGGCCATTCAAAAAACAAATGTGAAAGAAATAAATAAAAAAAAAAAACCTGCTTATTTATTGCAACCCAACATTAAACAAAAATCAGGTAGGATGAAAAATTAATCCAAAATAAATAAAAAAAAAGCATTTAAGTTTACGTTGTTTCACTAACAAGCTCATGGATTAGAATCCCAAACGACGACTAAACGACAAAAATTCGAGTTAACATATTGCTTAGTCACTTTAACCCTTAATACAAAATTTACAATGCCACCTCACATTTTAAAATTCTACTATCCCGTGAACTATACGGTAAAAGCCAGTAAAAAGCATACTAAAAGTCCCGAAGTAATTTGATATTGCTTAAACCACACAAAGAAACATAAAAAGAACATGAAAATTAATAACAAAGTTTCCGATTCAAAAATTTTGTCCCTCGCTGCCACATTTTGGTGGGAGCAGCACAGTTTTATCGTGTTGAACTTTCGGATTTGTCGGCAACTTTACCGTAAATACGGAAAAATATTATTTTAAAGCTAATATTAAATTCAATAAGGTAGAGTGGTTTCAAAACTTTTTTACCAGGATGAAGGCTATCTGAATCTATAAATAATCTATATATATATATATAAAAGACAAAGGTGACTGACTGACTGACTGATCCATCAACGCACAGCTCTAACCGCTTGACGGATCGGGCTGAAATGCACACAGATAGTTATTACAAAATGAAATGATTTTTGATAATTCCAACCCTATGACGGAGTTTAAATTGGGGATGAAAGTTTGTATAAAATCCTGATTGAAAACTTTGATTTTAGGCTTTCGATTAAAAATAAAGAAATACGTGATGAAATCATATTATAAAAGTCATCATCATATAAATGAAACTTTCATATTCTTCTATTAGCAGCAAGACTTTTTGTTAAACATTTGTTGTTAAAATTTCCAAATCAAATATTTAACCTAAAGTGAGCGAAGCCGCGGGCAAAAGCTAGTTATATATAAGAAACATGAACCACGCACCATTGCAAAGACTTGTGGTGGCTCCTAAGAACACTGCGGTAGCAACTTTCGTAAAAAGGAAATTATATAATTAACAAATACTTCAATTTGAAAAAAGTTCACCAATAAGAAATATTAGTAAATAAAGAAACGGATGAAAGTCATTTTAAAATCGATTATTAAGAAACGCATCTTTTACCTGTGTAAAGTGTATTAAAGTTGTGCTTACTTTGTGCAACTTATTTACTAGTTAGTTTTACATCAGACAGCGAATTAATTTTATAAGCCGCGCTCCTACTATAAGAGAAAATCCTTCATCGTAAAACGAGTTTAAAACGCCGGAGTCACGTAGCCAGAAAATCGTATTTGTGGCGCAAACACGTTCCCAATAAACTGTTAACTTCGATACATCGGCGCTTCGATTTGGGACGAGATTCCTTTGACAGGTATCTGATATACCATATTTTTAGTTAGCAAAAACTTTAAGTAGTTTAGCCCGCGTGTTCTACTTTAAATTAGCATTATTTATTTATTTTAAATCATGTTAGTACGGCACGGCCACTTACACAGACTAGATATACCCATAGCAATTTATTGAACGAAATTAAACAGGTCATAATGAGAAATAAAACCCTTTTTCTGTGCTCGGTTACGATGGGAGGCTTCGGCAGAAGCTAGTTACTACCCTACTGACAAAGATGTGCCGCTAAGCTATTTAGCATTACGGTATGCAATCGCGTAGAAACCGATTACCCGTACCATCTTAGACTGCAATATCACTAGACTGCAATAACAGCAATTGAAAATGCAGTCAAGGGCTTAAAACCAAGATTTATCTTACTGCAATTAATAAAGAAAATACTACAGCAGATATAACAAAAGGAATAATTTTGTTTTCTTCAAACAACTTGTTTCCATCTTATATCTTATCTAGTTTTAATTCAATATGAGATTGAAGATCTCAATTAGGCACTAAGCTGTTATCTATAGAACAGAATCTATTGTTAAATAAATTTGCTCTCATAAATATAGTAGGATGAGAGTCTTGTGAAAAATCTTGAAACTTCTCTTGAAGCACCCGAGTCTTAAAGGCCCTCGAGACGTCCGGTGAGTTAGACGGTCCTAAAGATATTACGAGATTTATAATGGGTGGTACGTTTGAGTACCTCAACCATATTCTTACGCAATAATATTAATTTAATGTAATTTACAAAAGTACTAATTCATCATTTCAATAAGTTACATTTATATTATAAATATATAATAACAACATAGAATGAAAAGAAAAGTTATTGTGAATGAGAATATAATAATAAAATATCTCACAAACTATAAAAAAAAATCTCTTTCTAGAGGATCAGCTTATTTTATTTGTTTATCAAGACTACTACTACTACGAATACTTAGGTACGTACTGTCTATAAGAAAACTAGTTACAACAAGTTTTAAAGTTGTTTGACTTTTTATCTACAAACACTACTTGAAACACAAAAGTACTAAAAGCTTTATTCTTCCCATTCACGGTAATAGTACTAGAAATCTAGACCTTACCCAGATAATAATCCAGTCTGCTGTAGGTTCTTTTATAAAACGTTTTACATGAACAAAAAATATTGGAATGGATTTATTTTATGAAAAGATTTTACTATTTATTTTGAATATTTTTACAGCTACAATGGTGTCTGAGGTATTATTTTCCCTTGGCAAAAGTTGCGTAAGTATGCATAATGTCGGATTACCGAATGTCCAATACCTGTCTCCAATTTTATTGAGCGGTCAGTAGTAATAAATAATAAATATATATAGAAATATACGTTAAATGAATTTTTTTTTTTCTTTTACACAAGTTTAACCACATAATGTTGGTCTCAGAGACTCCGACAGCTTGGTTTTTGAAATTATTCCGTTAATAAAGACGAGACGCAACTGTGTATCAGTGTACTTTTTCTGTCGTCTACCATCACGCAGTGTGCTTCAGACATATTCGCATTTAATAATTACAGGTAATAAATTTTCACCGACGTGAGGTAATTGCGTTATTTTATACAAGTGTATATTTGTTGTCCTCATTTTTTGAAGTCAGTTCAAACACAATTGAAATTTAAATTCAAAAATCAAGTCTTTCTGTATATAGTATCTCTACCACAGGTCTAAAGGCAGATTCTGCCGAGAGAGAGAAGCAAACAAGAAACTTAGCAATTAATCTACCATCATAATTTTACAATTCAATAATCAGTTTATGTCTTGTGGGAGAAACAAGAAGTGCTATTCGCTGGACCTAACACATATTATGCTACTATATATTACCTTAGGTAGGGTGGTATATTGTCAAATACCGTAGTGTACAACTAGTTTAACTGTCCTTATGTCATAATTCTCTGTATGGCACACATGTCACGAGACGATAGCAGTTTACGACCCCAGTTTACGAGTAAATAAGATCTGTCATGTATACCACGAACCAGAGATCTAAATTCTACATCTGTAGTAGAAAATGTAGACTCCATATCCATTCTTAATATAAATGTTAAAATGTGTGTCTGTTTGTTACAACTTTTAACATTACGCCCATCTGATTGTATTTAAATGTAGAGTTTGCGAAGTTAGGCTTTGAAGAGTTAGAAGCTTGGCGCTACAATAGATTTTTGTTAATACGATATGGTCTCGTCTTGATAACATTTTACAAGAAATTATTTTTGGTGTAGATTTTTGGGGTTTCGCCATTTGTCTGTAGGTACAAATAAAATACTCAATTATTTTTAAGTATGTGTTTATCTGGAAAACATACTTAAAAATAAAACAACCAACCAACTTACTCCTCTTTTAAAGTCGGTTTAAGAACGACTTTTCAAAATCTTTTCCCCTTAAATGTATTGCGGTGGTCCTAACTACAAGCGATGAAAAATGGCACCGGCTTCAACTTGTGATAATCAGCGGTTGTATTTTTGTACATGTCGTACTTGACCTTAAATTTGAGATGGTAATAACAAAAATAATACCCGGCTTTGTTTCTTCATGTGGACTTCTTCGCGTTTGAAAACATCGTAGTCTTAGTTTTCGAATGCAGTTATCCACACACAGGTTTTTTGTGACGTACATAAATGGATGGGCCTATTTGAATAGAAAAATATTTGACTCTGATTAAGCTCTGCTCTTATCGATATTGCACAATGTGCAGAAGAGCTGTTGAGTACACGCTCGAGGCAGAAACAGTGTTAAGGTAAACGTGGACGGTGTGGCACGTAAACATAAACAATAAACATGTCTGCAGGACTGTTGATGCTTATGGAATTAGTTTTACGACAGAATATTGTGTGGAGCCATCAGTTTAAATATTAATTATAAAACAATTTTCACTTCTCATGCTAGGTGAGGATTTTTTTTCAATGCAAAGAGTATATAAACACAACGTTGTTTATTGCTCTTTTTCAATTAAGTTTTTTTTATATATTTTAAACTTTCGTACATGTTTTGTTAATGTATATTAAGGAGGTCAAATGATAGCAACGACCAAAAAATATTAAAATTCATAGTCTGTGCTCAGAAGATTGGCGGGAAACCATGAAAACCGTATTTGTTTTTTTGCAATCTATTCTTGTCTCTAAGGGTTTTATGTAAAGTAATAACTTCTTATGAAATCGTAAAGCGCTTCGTTACGTAACGCGTTACGGCGCCAGACTGCCTGTCTTCTCCTCTCTCACTTTACACCCACAGCTATTTTATTGATTATACAATATATTTTATTAAACAATCATACATAAAATTTAAGTAACGAACTAAGTTTTTCTCAAGTTAAACCATTTTAATATTAAATAGTTAAACTAAGATTGTTTTAAGGAAGATTATTACTTCTGTCGAAAGTCCCAAAACGCACCCTTTCTTGGTTATTCAGCATTCTCAATTGTGTTCTAATTTTAATAATTTTGTGGGAGCTAGATGGATTATTCTTATTAATTTGCGTTATTTTTAAATACCATCTCTGATGCGAATTTGTATTTTATTATATAAAAATAACCAAACATTGCAAGTTCATTTTGTAACATAAATATGTAAACATGTAAAATGTTACATGTAAACATATATAAGTCCCCTATAGAAGACAAAAGTGGCACGTATTACAAAAGTTATTTTGTCTTTATTTGAAATAATTTATTTTATATCATCACAATCGAAATAAAAGCAGTGCTTAACTCGGTCGTTTAATCCAGTTTCCTCAAATATTTCTGATCTGACCCGGGAATCGAAACTTATACCTAAAACAAATTGCATCTCGGGAATAAAATGGGTTTTATGAATTATTGTACGTACTTTTATTCCGACCACGGCAAACACTTCTACTAGAAAAAGTAGTTTAAAAATTCCGGGTTTTCGAGCTCTCATCATGGAATGCGTTGTAAGTTGAAGTGTGGCAAAACATGGATGGCTATTGCGATGTAATGTCACATTTCTCTGTAAGTGTTCCAAAACTACCCCAATGTGGATGGATATACTTTAACTATGTTCAATGCTTAGTTATCTTTATGGGGTGTTCTATCTCCTTCATCTACTCTATGGTAACAAGAAACTTTTGTGTTATTTAGGTTTACGACGTATCAAAGATCTTTTCAACATAAATATTTCACGCGATCCTTTGGCACAAAGCTTTACGATCATCAGGCGAACCTGAGTAGAATCAGTTGCTTTGTATGCTTATATAAGACACGGTGATAGCTGAGTGATAAGATCTTGGGCTTTGAGTGGACCGTGTCGGAACATCAAATAAATTTTCTGCAGCAAAACATCGGTTTAAAGATTTTTATTTTTCAAAAAGAACATACTGTTTATTTATTTCATTACATATACCAACGATACACTGTATCATCAATCATTTTAGATTATAGTTTATTGTCCGAAAACAGTTATCACTTACAGTTAAAACAGTTATACTTAGGTATACACAACATTGAAGTAAGTCCGTTTTAAAATAATTGAATTAAGTTAAAATCAAAAATAGTAAAAATAAAAGAATTAATATTAAACAAATTAAATTAATGATTCAAATTAAAAAAAAAAACAATTTAAAAAATTTAATCTAAGTTTAATCACTGTTTGTTCACTTAAAAAAGATAATAGGTTTACAATTCAATTCTTAAACTCTACACAGAACGCATGCACGCATTTTGTTATGTTTAGCAGTATTCTATGGTGAAGTTACAAATTAGGAATTCTAGTAGCTTCTAAGTAGCTATAGTGAATGACTAACTTATAAATATTTTCGAAAATATAATCCTTTAACTTATTTTTAAAAACATCGTGAGGAAACCTGCATGCCTTCGAGCTCTCTATAATGATCACAAAGGCGTGTCAAGTCTACCAATCTGCGGCCAGCTAGGCGCCTTAATTCTAGCAGACGACGGCAGAGGCGAGGAACACGTCCTATACAGTGACGCCCTATCTAGGAGAGGCTAGGTGTTAAGCCAAGACCTCATGTACCTGTAATTGCAAAAATGCTGCTTAGCGCAGATACAAGCATGGTGATAGTACTACCCCGGAGGAGCAGTCTCAAACGCCTGATACGATACACTTCAGTTCTGTATGAGCTCGAACGATGCAAAGATACCTCACGTTGTCTAAGACATTTATCACAAGTTTTGGATTGTTACTGACCACCAGGTGAGATGCAGTCAAGGGCTAACTTATAGTAGAATAAAAAAAAGAATGTTGGTGGGTATTTTGATCTAAATATAAACTCTATCGATGCAAAGATACCTCATGGTGTCTCAGTCGTTTAACATGAATCTAGATTTTAAACGTTTTTCTATTCGTATTGTATTCTTCAATATTTTTGGTTGACCAAAGCCAATTTTTAGTCGGTCTTGTCTGAGAATAACTTGTCAGAAAAACCGTACCCAGTACCCAGATCCATAGCTGAAAAAGTTGCCGCTGAACCAGCGAGGCAGCTTTCGTATATTTAAAAGCGATAAACAAATTAAATAATCCTTTGTTGGAATTACAGATAGCAAAAGTTAATCGACGAAATTCTTGCTTTGTACCGTACGTAAGTTAAGTCAACAAATACGATTGAGCTCGAATAACTTTGAAACGATCCGTTTATTCGCAAATTATGTGCGAGCCGATAGAACTTTATTACCAGAATGCATAGTTTCCAACTTACGTCCAGAATGAAGTTTGCAAAGTACGTATAGTTTGCGTATTTGGCAATCAAAGGTTTTGTAAAAAAATAAACAAACCCGCTTAAGACGTTGACTGGCCAACCCACATTTCGACACCTTCAAGTGACATCCTTAGTGTTTTTAATTTTTAATTCTAAAATGTAACTATACAATGTGTAGATGAAAAGCGTAATAATACTTTTCAGGCTTTAGAGGTACTCTATTTACCTGTCTCTGAGACTCACATGTGAAACCGAAAGTAGTTTTTACTGAAATAAATCAGACACAGCTCTAACATCACATGCAAAGTCATGTGGCTCCTGTCACTTTGCTGCGCGTGTCGATCTTATTCAATAGCGATGTCATAACTAAACACTTAGAAGGCTTTGAATTCGTTTGTATGGAATAATAAATATGTTTCTTTTGTAATTTTATTAATGTTTCTTTACCTACACTTGGAGGAATTATCATTTTTTTATAAAATAAATATTTTTAAAGGGTAAGGTTTTAGGTAAAGGGGTTTGATACCTTATGAAATACTAGCTATTACCCACGGCTTTGCACGCGTGGTCATTTGAAAAACTTTGCCAGGAGGAATAGGACATCGATCGTGAATACAGAACAGTGCACTATTTTAGGACGCTTGTGTCTCCTTTATTCTGCGTCCTTTCAACTATTTCTATACCAAAAATAAAGTCGTTTGTACGAACGTGAATGAAGGACGATTTTTCTATCTATCTATCCATGCCAAAAATCACGGCAATCTGTTGCCCCGTTCTGTGAAGGACAAAACGTAAGCGTAATAGTACCTTCCCCAGGAACTTTACTTTTTTCCGGGATAAAATATACTCTAAATACTCTAAATTTGTATAATAAAAGGTTACCTTAATATTCCACCAATTTGCGCTTAGCGGCACGTCTGTGTCGGCATGGTGGTAACTAGCCACGACCGAAACCTCCCACCAAATCAATTAATTCGTTGAATATAATAACTTAAGAACACCGTGGCTAAAGTCGTGATTACTATCACTTTGACGTGATCATAATTACTCTTTAAGCCTCCAAATCTGCAATAGGGATGCGTGGAGGATCTAGTCCGTCTATGTATGAGTACGTGCACTATGCTTATCAGCACAACGCCATCTATATCTAGATTAGAGAACTCTTCCCTCATTAAGAAGAAACACCTCATACATTTACGTGTACCAACTACGTTTACATGCGAAAACATTTCTTACTTGGAAAGCCCCTAACTGCTTGACAAATCGCCTTGTTTAGGGCAAATTATGTTTTTGCTAAATTTTCAACCTTATTCTTAGAGACATAAAGCACATGAAACAATGTTTATAATGAGACAACAAATCGTTAAGAAGATTACACTCTCTACATTTTATTCGAAGAGATTTGTAGTCGGCATAGTGTTTAGTCTAAAGTGATTGTCATAAAGATAACGAGGGGAATTGCAATTCCTTCTCGTTACTCTACTTTGACCCGATAGGAAGTATGATTAGCAAGATCCTTGGCAAAGCTCAGAAGGCTCAAAAAACTATCTTTCTGAGTCCATGGCCGTGGGTTCGATTCCCACAACTGGAACATGTCTGTGAAGAACATAAATGTTTTTCGTCTGGGTGTTTATCTGTATATTATAAGTATTTATGTATATCATAAAAATATTTATCAGTCATCTTAATACCCATAACATAAGCTACGCTTACTTTGGGGCTAGATGGCGATGTGTGTATTGTCGTAGTATATTTATTTATTTATTTGAGACTGGTACATCCATCCTATAATATTTGAAACGTAATACAACTTTTAAATCAAATAGCGCTAAATAAGTCTGATGTTCGGTCCTTTTAATCTAATTCTGCTCGCGGGTGCACACTAGAAAACTTTTCGATTAACCGAAACGGACGTTTTCAAATGAACCAAACCGCACGTCGGTTTAACAGTGAGTTCCGTCCGATTTTCCAATATTATGGCTTCATTTCATGCAACTCTGTTGTTAAGATTGACTACGTCTAACAATAAACAAAGTATACCGTTTACAATCTACTACTACTAAAGTACGAAGAAATGGTTTTTCTTTTCTGAGTTAACAACATAACTCAGAGAACTGATGGACGTTGGGGCCTCAATTTGCAAGCACACCCAGTGGCGTGCATAGAGGGTATGCACAGGGTATGCGGATAATATAAAATGAAAAAAATCTCTAGTAAGAGTTATAAAAAACTTAAGGATATTCATTGTAGGAGTTATAAAAAGCCTATCCCTAAATATTTATAATTCGTAATGGGGATTTTTTCCGTGCATACCCTCTATGCACGCCGCCTGCCGTACATACCTGACGAGGTAGACAGATGACATCAAACGAGTAGCAAGAGCTCAACCCAAGCGGTATAAGACCGTCGTATTTAGCACTCCCTGTAAAAGACCTATGTTCTGCATTGGACGGTTGTTATGACGATGATAATAATGATTACTAAAAGTCAACTTATAAAACACTAGCCGTTCCCGCGTTCTTCATCATCTTTTTTACAAATCTCATGGGAACCGCTTGTTTTTCAGGAATAAAAAGTATTCCCATATTTTCAACTAACTCTATGCCAAAAATCAAGTTGATAAGTTGCTTAGTTTGGATGTGTAGCAAGGACATACAAACACACTTTCGCATTTATAATATTAATAATAATAATAATAAAAGCCCTTATTAACAATCTAAAATATTACATTTCAACTTATTTCTAGTTAGTACTTCCCAAGTAACAACTGTTTTGGTACAAATTTACGTTTTATACTAGACACCGGTTATTTGATTGTCTTGCTCTCCAGCATAGGCCCCCAAGCGTTCTCCACAAAGAATTATCCCTTGCTTTTCTCTTCCAAATTGTTCCAGCCACTTTTTCAATATCATCTTCCCACCTACGATACTGTCTACCCTTACTTCTCTTTTTATATCCAGGACACCATTCCATTATAATATTAGTAAGGATTTAATTCATTATTGCATAATTCTGTTTTTATATTGACGTAAATTTCTATCTAACAATATACAAAGTTAACGTTTACATATAACTTATTAGTAGTTTTCTCTCATAGGAGCCATGATCCTCAAATTTGAGGCAACTATGCGAGAAGAACATACAATTTTTTAATTCCCGACGCAAAAAGAGAGGTGCTATATATTTTTTACTTCATAGTGTAATTCAAATATATGGAATGCAATTGTCTTAATATTATTCATATAAAATAAAGATTTGAAGAAGTTATAAATTGCACTATACTATGGACTATAGCAAATTAAGTTGAATGTTCATTGTATATCATAGAATTCCACAAAGTAGCGCATTCTTCTATTGCACGCCTCATAAGCGAAGTGTTGAGGTGGGTTTTACTGTCAGTGCACACCGAGTGATTCTCCAACTTAAAATGTCACTTTTTTATTCTTTATTGCTTTCATAAGTGAATATAAATAAACAAATGTTGTGTAAAAACACTATTTTTAACACTCATGATATTTTTAAATCTCTCTTTATTATTTAGACTAATTAAAAAATTGTTTAAAAAAGTTCTGTCTTGGACGTTCGTGTGTCTGTATGTGCGCATTCCGTGTCTTGTGGTCACGATAACGAGCGAAATACTTCATTTATAGAGTTGGTTTTTTTTTTATAGGCTTCAGTATTTTGAGGAATAGAAGCCTATTACTTTTCACTTTAAAAAAAGATGTAGTTTAATTATTATTTATAAATAATCTCAATTTTATTGTGAGATCACTTGTTTGACGGCCGATTGGCGCAGTGGGCAGCGACCCTGCTTTCTGAGTCAAACGGAACTTGCAAACGAGACACAAAAAAAAATGACAAATACTTATGGCAAGACCAAAACAATAAACATGCTCATTCGGTTCTTATCTTATGTGTCACTAATAACTAATATGTTTTTTTTCTTATTTCTACAGTGCAATGCAAAAATATGTTTGTTTACTTTATATATTATGTATAATTAATATTATTAACTTTTTTTTTTACCCTCCCGACCAAAGCCGATCCCGAAAAATCGGTTATTGATCCCGATAACAGGAAGAATCGATCTGGTAACCCTGACCGGAACCCAGCAACGCAACGCAACGCAACATGGTGGTAGTACTTTCCAAAAAGCTCTTCTATAACTAAGTTAAGGATAATATAAATGCAACTAACCGTTTAACATGCTCTCAGAGACATATAGGGGAAGTCCCCGAAAGTAGGTCACACATCTAGTTACTGAATTGCGCCAACAATCGAATGATTTGCGCTGACTCAAGTAGTCACAGTGCCCTCAAGTGGCAACGACAAATAGACGCCATTATGGAGTGGTACTACATTAAATAAACTTTTGGAATTTAAATTTGGAATTGATGGCAAAGTAACGCCCTGCTTCTTGTGAGGAGCGCATAAAAACGTGTAGTACCAAAAATAACTTTCAACCGAGTTACCAAGTCACTAAAAGACGCTTCAACTTGGTAAGTTTCAAAAGTTCCGCGATCTACATCCATTTTAAAATTTTCATCGTTCATAATATCTCGATCTATAAAGTTTAAAATTATGTTCACGGCTATGCCTCTTAAAACTTATTACGTTAAAATAAAGATTAATTCCTTTTTTCAGTTTTTGTTTTTAATGTATCAAAGATTGTCTCTTGATTTAAGGAAACCCGCATTGGTAATAGGTATCGCAGAGGACGAAAGCCGAAAGCCGTTCTCTTCCTAATATTTATTTTTGTACGTTCGTAGAAAGTGCATTTCGAAAGGTCTATTTAGTGTTTAGTGTGGGGTACAGATTAAAGAAATTAATAATTGAACCTTACAGGTTTTCTTGGTTTTTTGTTTTATTTATTTATTTATTCTTTAAGTACCAGAATTTGGAATACATTTGTTTTATAAATACAACCTAAAATAAACGTAAATTGTAAAACTAAATAAAATCTAAAACGTCTTCGAAACCACCTCAGCGAGGCACAGTTCCTAAGATGCTGGCAGCATTGCCCCTTTGGATGGCCAAAATAATTCGTTGGCCAAGGTAGCTGCCAGCTCTAGGATGACCGGTAGACTCGATAACCCTTTTGGATAATTCTTTACAAAGAGCTCGTGCCTCCGGACCCCACAGTCCCATAGACTCCACTCTAAAAGGCACAAAAATGAAACTGCTATCCAGGTTTAACATAAATAACATGTGAAGAATTAAGAGTTGACTGACATATCACACGGCTGTGACAATGCAGTTTAAGATGTATGACAATTATATTAAACCTGGTTATCGGTATCTGCGCGACATTTTACCGGGACGTTACATCGCTTGGTAGCACGTCTTTGTCGGTAGAGTGCACACAGCCACATTCAAATCCTCCAACCAAACTAGACCAGAGAAAACTCAGAAAGTATGAATTCCCAAATTGCCCCAGTCGGGAATCAAACCCAGGACCTCCCACTTCAACCACAGGGACATCGTCAAAACGCTTCGTTCCTTGTATTTATTTTTCTATCTCGCGTTCTGAATTGATTAACTCCCGATATTGTTGAACTACATTATCCGAACGACAACGTCCTTGGTCAAGTGGTTTGCACGTTCATAATTAGTACTAGAGCGTTAGCAAAGTAGGTAGGTATTATGTAGAACAGTCCATTCAATGTACACATAATAGTGACTCATACTAGAAATATAAATAAACACAATAGGGACATATATTTTTTTGATGGCCGCTCATTTTAGCGCACTCAAATTCAAAATCAAATTCAAATTCATTTATTTCAAGTAGGCTTACTTTATAAGCACTTTTGAAACGTCAAGTATGTATATTTGTAGTGACTCTACCACCGGTTCGGAAAGCAGATTCTACCGAGAAGAGCCGGCAAGAAACTCAGCAGTTGCTCCTTTCCAACATCAACAATTTACATTTTGCATTTTAACATTCATTTTTCTATCTTGTGAGAGCTGAAAGCGGAGCCGGATGCTTCCAAGCAACCTTGTCATTAAAAAAATCATCAAATTCAAATTCAAATTCATTTATTTCAAGTAGGCTTACTTTATAAGCACTTTTGAAACGTCAAGTATGTATATTTGTAGTGACTCTACCACCGGTTCGGAGAGCAGATTCTACCGAGAAGAGCCGGCAAGAAACTCAGTAGTTGCTCTTTTCCAACATCAACATTTACAATCATTTTTCTATCTTGCGGGAGATGAGAGCGAGGCTAGCTGCTTCCAATCTACCTTGTCATTGAGGAATTCATCAAATGTATAGTAACCTCGCTGTACTAGATGCGTTTTTACACATTTTTTAAATCTATGCATTGGTAGGTCAAGAATTTCCTTCAAAGAAATGTGTGGTTAGACCGCGGCTTCGCATTTAAGACTGTGCCAAGAAAGACATGACCGACTTACATATTTATCACAAAGCTTGGGAGAAACTCGCGATTCGCAGTTGTAGATGGAGAGGTTCTTTAGGGGAAGGTTGCGGAATCCACGATACCACTTGGTTTATTGTTCTAGCACTGAGGAAAGCAAAGAAACGGAACAGTATCGTGATTGCGTCAGTGGCCGTCAGTATTTAATGTGGCTAGTGTGTCGAAATTTTCGCTCACAAATTGATAAGTACCGTCACAAGAGAAAATGCCTACGAGACAATGTTTGAATCGTCTAACATAGACGGCGAGGCCTGAATGATTACATATGTTTTTAAGAAACAATAACAATAAAAAGAAAAGTAGATAGCCCCTACTGTCTTTTTACCTAACATTATGATGCAAAAGTTACCATGTCTGGCTATAATTGTGTTTTTTACGCTATAACGCCTAAAGTACTGAACTAATTTTTCTGATAGCTGCTAATTGTATGGAAGTTCGTCACTTTTCCAGATAAAACCATGAAACTTTAGAAAGAAATTTCTCTATTTTTATTAAACGGTTTTATTTAGCTCCCCCCGTTTGGTTTATTTATTATTCTTGGGTCAAATTTATTAATTCAAATTTCACCCTCTTCCTGTCAACTTATTAATCTGAAATTTTGTATATTCTTTGGATTTTGGTGACAATACAATTTATGTTTATTCATTATCATTATAAATTCAAGATGGCCGCCGCTACAAAATGGCGGATAATTTATGTTTTATTAATCCCATCAATATGGGTATCAAATGAAAGGGCTCAACAAGCAGAATACAATATACTATAAAAAATTTAAATACAAGATGGCGGCCGCTACAAAATGGCGGATAACGTAGGTTTTATCGATCCCATCAATATGGGTATCAAATGAAAGTGCTCAACCAGTATAATACAATGTACTATATAAAATTAAAATCCAAGATGGCGGCCTCTACAAAATGGCGGATAACTTAAGTTTTATCAATCCCATCAACATGGGTATTGTTGAAGATTCACGATACCTAAATTGATTAAGTAAATTAACAAATACTTTTGCGAGACCTTGTATCAAACAGTTGATTATTATAATAAGGAAGTTATGTTTTAATAGTTGATAAGGTAGATATATTGGTTATTTGTATGAAAAATATAAGTTAGTTGCGAGACCTAATCTCCGATAAGTCTATTTAGAGTATATTTTATTAGTAATAAATATAGACGATTTATAGCTGTAAAATTAAACATAAGATTTATTTAAATTAAGCGGTCGATGCTTCCCCGTCACCAACCATACTGAAGCTGACCAATTTGTAAACAACCGCTTCACTCTTTATGTATCACTATCTCTGTCTACTAATATTGCTATCTCTTTTACCTGTATTTGCATCCTTGTCTCATACTCTAATAAAGATACCGATATGCGCGCGCTTCTGTGAGCATAAAACCCCGCCTCACGCGGTCAAATCACGCACTTCACTCGCTGACTCTGAAGCGAACGCATCTCCGGTAAAACGACTACACCTTGTTGTTTTATTTCACTACTGTGGATTGGACTCGTCTACGATCCTCCACAGTGCATGGTCCTTCGAGCCGGATCCAAGAAACCGGCAAAATAAGAAAAGGAGACGAGCTCAAGTCAGTGAACATTTCTGCGAAGCAAGACTGAAAGGAATCAACCTATCGCTGCGGAACGGGTTCCGCGGGCTTGGAAGATCGTTCAAGTCAGGCTGCAGACCGAAGTCAACGTACAAGAAGTCTGTCTAGCAACGGAAAAGGCATCAACCCTTCGCTGCGGGTGCATTGAGGCGAAGCTCTGAATAGCTGCCGAAGACCGCGAAGCCTGTGGGGAAGATCGTTTCTCGCGCTACAGACACAAGAAGTCCCACCTACAACGCATTGGCAAAAAGGAATCCACCATCGCTGCGGGTGCATTGAAGCGAAGCTCTGGAGTAGCTGCTGAAGACCGCGAGGCTGTTGGGAAGATCGTTTTGCCGCGCTGCAGAGAAGACCTACAAGAAGTCTTACCTTCAACATACGAATAGGAATCCACCATCGCTGCGGGTGCATTGAGGCGAAGCTCTGCATAGCTGCCGAAGACCGCGAGGCCTGTTGGGAAGATCGCTTCGCAACGTAGAAGAGAAGACTCAAAGCGGTTTACCGCGCCTCATCTGTTCACCACCTAACGGTGTCAAACGGTGAACAGTGAGTTAACGCCTAACGGCGGGAGCAGTATACCAGACGGTACTGCCAGCTTGCCTTAACGGGCAGTAAGTCTGTAACAGTCTGATCGCGCCGGTACGGTTCGCGTGGGATAGCGCCCTCCTGGAAGGCACGCACGACGGTATCGGGCGTTCCCCCCGGTACCCGAGCGCGCGATTCTCACGCGTTACCCTCTGTCGGGCGATTCCTCACCACCCTACCTTTATTTCCATCCCTGTCAGAGTGTGTTCTTCCTTTGGGACCCTCTGCCAGGACTGATAGGGCGTTAGGGCTGTTAGGGTCAAGAAGACTGAAGACCTGCGCCAAGATGAGTACCATCGAAACGCGAAGCAAGAAGTCACAACCGAAGGAAAATGAAGTCGGAAGCGACGAATCGGGAGATTCGTCTAGAACAGGCGAAACGTCAGGTACAGAGCGAACCACCTGTACAGAACAAACAACTAGCACCAATCAAACTACGACCACAACAGACTCAAGCAGTACAGCGAAAAACACACCACAAGACGTGCATAGAAAAGCGACGGGATCACGGACATCGCAGAGCAAACGTGCAGAACTAGAAGCCCGTTTAGAACTCCAGCACAGAGAAAAAGAACAGGCGGACGCCGCAGCTGCACTCGCTCGTACTAAATTGGAGCTATTGCAACTAGCAGAGAACTCCGACCAAGAACCGGACGCTGAAAACGACCTAGTCAACGATTGGATAGACAAAACTCCGCCGCCACAAGATACCGAATTTAACCGCAGTATGAACATCCTATCAAACCTAGTAGCAAAGGCAGTTCAACAAACCAACAGTAGTCACGAACACAGAACGGATACCGCACCAAAGAAACCACCAATATATATTAACGATCTGTACCTATTTGACGGAGATCCCATCAACTGGATACCATTCATCAGCCACTACAAGGACACGGCATCATTTTTTAGCGACATCGAAAACACCGCTCGCATCAGGAAGTCCCTCAAAGGACTTGCAAGACAAACAGTAAAATCTCTTCTATACACCAGCACGAACCCAGAAATAATATTAACAGAATTAGAAAGAAGATTCGGACAACCTTCATATATAATAAAAAGCGAAATCGCAGAACTCGACAAATTGCCCAAAATGACTGAAGACATTAAGGGCATAGGCACATTTGCTAGCGCAGTATTTAACAGCGTAAATACAATAAAACAATTAGACCGAAAGGAATATCTTTACTCTACCGATATATCGGATAGAATCGTGGGAAAAATGAGCACCATAGTAAGATTTCGATGGCAAGAATACAAATGCCACCGGACAAAGGAACCCATACTCAGTGTGCTGTCTGAGTTTTTAAATATGATATCGGATCAATTTGATGAGCCCGGTTTACGTCTCGAACAGAAGGTTAAAATAGAAAATAACAAATCACGACCAATAAGAAGAGCCAGAGTTAATACGGCAAATCACGAATCAACCTACGAAAGTGACGAAGATTCAAACTACGACAGCGAGTTCGAAGAAGAAATGAGAATCGTCCTTACCGCCTCGGCAATAGAAGAAGAAAGATGTCCCCTATGCGAACAATCACACGATATTATCAAATGCGACAAATTCACAAAGGAACCCACCAAAGAACGTTGGGAAATAGTCAAAAGACTAAAGATGTGTTTCAAATGTCTCAAAACGAATCACAGACACTTTCAATGCAAAACTCAACCTTGTGGCAAGGATGGTTGCATCAGAAAGCATCATGAGCTACTGCATCAAGAAAGATTAAAACCAGACTCTAATAAGATAGTTTCAGTAAATCACATAGGCACTTCAAAAGCCTACTTAAAAATAGTACCTGTAGAGCTGTGCGGACCAAATGGCACTGAGACCGTCATGGCCTTACTAGATGAGGGGTCAACAGTCACTCTGCTGGTAGACAAAGTCGCCCACCACATAGGAGCCTCCGGACCTGCAAAGAGCCTAGTTATCGAAGGCATAAGCGGTCATCAAATGAAAACGGAAGAATCAAGACATATTAAAATTCGTATCAAAGGTTTATTCTCAAGGACATATGAAGATCTTCAGGCACATACAATCGGACAACTCAACCTTATAGCACAATCCGTAAAGAAAGAAGACATAGAAGATTGCCCCCATCTTAAAGATATAGAAGATCAGCTGATATACGATGGAACGCCACCATCACTGTTAATAGGCCAAGACAACTGGCACTTAATAGTGACAAGAGACTTGAAGACTGGTAGCGCATCAAAGCCCGTGGCATCCCTAACCAGCCTAGGATGGATACTTCACGGCTTGAAGACTGAAACCTCAAAACCCGTCCTCTTCATAAATCACATTCATGAAAAAGAAACTGAAGACATAGATAAACTAATTAAAAACCATTTCAGTCTCGACTCGTTGGGAATAACAGAAAGAAAACCACTAAAAGATCCCGAACAACGAGCCATGGCAATTTTAGAAAAAACAACTCATAGATTGCCCGAAGGAAGATTCGAATGCGGATTACTATGGAAATCCGACGATGAAACTGTGCCACAAAATAGAAACAGTGCCTTACGCCGCCTACAAGGCATAGAAAGAAAACTAAATAAAAATGAAGACTTCAAATTAAAATATACTCACCAAATACAAAATCTAATATCCAATGGATATGCCGAACTAGCCACCACAAAACCCACCTCGCCAAGAACCTGGTACCTGCCACATTTCGCAGTAATACATCCACAAAAGGAAAAATTAAGAGTCGTGTTCGACGCCGCCGAACGCACAAATGGCAAAAGTCTAAACGATGCCTTACTATCCGGTCCTGATTTACTACAATCCCTCTTCGGCGTGCTGATAAGGTTCCGCCAAGGCCCGGTAGCCGTCGCAGCCGACATCAAGGAAATGTTTCTCAGAATCGTAATACGAGAAGAAGACAGAGACAGCTTACGATTCCTCTGGAAAGAGAACGAAACAGACGCAGAACCTAAAGAATACAGAATGAAGTCGCTAATATTCGGAGCAACGTCATCACCCTGTTCAGCTATATACGTTAAGAATCGAAATGCTCAAGACTTCCAAGAAAAATATCCCGAGGCTGTGAATGCCATTCAACGTTGTCATTATATGGACGACTATTTACAAAGCTTCCCAACAGTCGAAGAAGCAAAAAGAACAAGTAAAGAAGTGGACCTCATACACAAAAGTGGAGGTTTCGAACTAAGAGGATGGACATCGAATTATCCATCCACTATTAACACAATGGAAATCAACCATCCCGACCACATTAATTTGGGAGACCACGATAAATATGGGAAGACATTGGGCATGATATGGCAAACCAACAACGACGCATTACGATTTACTGTCAGCCTTCGCAACACGCCCGATGACGTCACTAAAGAAACGAGACCACCAACTAAACGCGAAGTCGCAAGCGCTGTCATGTCAGTATTCGACCCGCTAGGTTTAGCCACTCCAGTTTTAATACAAGGAAAAACACTTATACAGCAACTATGGCGCACCGGAATAAATTGGGACGACCACATACCCGACACGCTTAGAGACCATTGGTCAAAATGGCTCAACAACCTAGCATGTCTAAAGGATCTAAACGTTCCACGATGTACAGATTCCTGTAACGAGGGGGAACTACATACCTTCGTAGACGCCAGCGAAACCATCTATGCCGCTGCAACATACTGGAAAACTACTATGAACAACCAGGTCAGCATAAAACTAATAGCAGCAAAAGCCAAGGTGGCCCCACTCAAACCTACCTCTATACCACGATTAGAATTACAAGCCGCAGTGCTTGGCTGCCGTCTAGCAAACAGCATTCACCAAGAAATGGACACCAATATTAAGAAGAAGTATTACTGGTCAGACTCTCGAACGGTATTAGCATGGATCAAATCCGACCCACGCACGTTCAAAACCTTCGTCGCACACAGACTAGCTGAAATAGAAGAACTCTCAAAAACATCAGAATGGAGATACGTACCCACTAAACAAAACGTAGCTGACGACGCAACTAGATCGGCACCCCGAAATTTCGACAGCAACCATCGATGGTTCAACGGTCCAGAATTCCTAAAACTTGACTGCAACGAATGGCCTCAAGATCACAGTGATCGCTCACTACAAGTTACGGGCGAAGAAAAAACACAGACAGTAGCCACGGCGCGTCTCGTTCAACCACCTATACCAGACGTCAGTCGTTTCTCATCATGGACACGTTACCTACGAGCCTCAGCACGCTTCATACAAAGCGTCGAAGTTTTTAAAACATTAATAAATAAACCCGACAAAGTCACCGCCACTAAACGAATCGTCAAGGATAAAGCCTGGAAACCGTATAAAAAACAGATGACTCAACAAACACCCACGAATCAAGAACCAACTATAAAAACCGTGAACAAACTAATACCATTATCAAGAAAATACATCAAGCAAGCTGAAACAATGTTGATACAACGAATTCAAAATGACAGTTTTAAGAATGAAATTCAAAACCTTAAAGATCACAAGAAGTTCGCCAAAGGATCCCGCCTAAGAAGACTCACCGCCGTTATAGAAGATGATATAATGCATCTCGAAACTCGCCTATCCGCTGCCAACAACATAGCGATTTCCTACAAAAAACCCATAATACTCGATGGAAAACACCCGATTACACGACTAATCGTGAACCATTACCATCAAGAATACAATCACGGTAATCACAACACGATTATGAACGAGATTCGACAGAAATACTATGTGATATCTCTTCGAAACACCGTCAAAAGTATAGCAAGAGAATGCCAATGGTGTAGAATACACAAAGCCGTTCCTATCACAACACCTTTGGGAGACTTACCGGTGGAACGCCTGCAACACAAACAATACCCGTTCACCTGCACTGCTGTAGATTATTTCGGACCAATAACCATAAAAATTGGCAGAAAAACAGATAAACGCTGGGTGGCTTTATATACATGCCTCACAACGCGAGCAGTTCATCTGGAGATTGCTACATCCTTGTCAGCAGATAACATGATACTCACACTGCGAAGAATGATAGCACGTCGAGGGACACCTAAAACGATGTTTAACGACAATGGAACAAATTTCATCGGAGCAAATAAAGAAATCAAGACAGCGTTTGAAAAAATGATAGATAAATCCAAAGAAAAAGGAATTCAATGGAAATTCATACCTCCAGGAGCTCCACACATGGGAGGAGCATGGGAGAGACTAGTGCGATCAGTTAAAACCGCACTAACCGCAACCCTTAATACACGACATCCTCAAGAAGAAATATTACATACATTACTTCTAGAAGCAGAACACCTCATAAATTCAAGACCTATAACAGAGGTATCCCTAGATCCAGATGACCAAGAAGGTTTAACTCCAAACCACTTTCTGATTGGAAGATCAAGCGGGCACCTTCGCATGGGAGATTTCACGGACGACGAACTCATCGGCCCCCCAACATGGAAAACATTACAACGCCTCACCGATCACTTCTGGAAACGCTGGCTCAATGAATATCTACCCACGATAACACCGCGATACAACAACAATCAAAATGGATTCATTAACCCAACCATCGGCGACATTGTAATAATAATCGATAATTCTCTTCCCCGAGGCACCTGGCCAAGAGGTGAAATCATCAAAACCTACCCCGGACCAGACGGAAAAACACGTATAGTAGACGTGCGCACTACCGCCGGAATACTAAAGCGACCGGTTTCCCGCCTAGTGAAAATCGCGCAATCTTCTTCCTCAACATGAAGTGCTCCAGATGTCATCTTCGCACGGAGGGGAGACTGTTGAAGATTCACGATACCTAAATTGATTAAGTAAATTAACAAATACTTTTGCGAGACCTTGTATCAAACAGTTGATTATTATAATAAGGAAGTTATGTTTTAATAGTTGATAAGGTAGATATATTGGTTATTTGTATGAAAAATATAAGTTAGTTGCGAGACCTAATCTCCGATAAGTCTATTTAGAGTATATTTTATTAGTAATAAGTATAGACGATTTATAGCTGTAAAATTAAACATAAGATTTATTTAAATTAAGCGGTCGATGCTTCCCCGTCACCAACCATACTGAAGCTGACCAATTTGTAAACAACCGCTTCACTCTTTATGTATCACTATCTCTGTCTACTAATATTGCTATCTCTTTTACCTGTATTTGCATCCTTGTCTCATACTCTAATAAAGATACCGATATGCGCGCGCTTCTGTGAGCATAAAACCCCGCCTCACGCGGTCAAATCACGCACTTCACTCGCTGACTCTGAAGCGAACGCATCTCCGGTAAAACGACTACACCTTGTTGTTTTATTTCACTACTGTGGATTGGACTCGTCGACGATCCTCCACAGGTATCAAATGAAAGGTCTCAACAAGTAGAATACAATTTACTATGCAAAATTTAAATCTAAGATGGCCGCCGCTACCAAATGGCTGATAACAATTTTTTATCAATCCCACCAATATGGGTATTAAATAAAAGGGCTTGAAGAGAAGAATACAGTGCACTATACAACCTCAATATTTAAGATGGGCGCAGCCACCAAATGGCCTATAATAATAAGATTTAAATTTAGAAATTGAATCTGTAATTTAGGTATCTGATTAATCCATCCTGAATCCACCACCCAAGTCAAGATTTTGTATCGTGTTGAGGACTGTGTGGCGCTAGGGTGGCTAAAAATGATACGTCGTTAGCGGTACACCACCCAAGTTAAGGTGAAAGGTTAAAACGCGCCGAGAACTGTATGGCATTAGGGTGGATAAAAATGATATGTCGTTAGCGTTTTCCCCTCAAGACTCAGGCGCATCTTGTTGTACATAGCCTTGCCCCTTTATTGGACCTCTGGGGGGGTCAACCGTTTAAATGTCCATTACTCGTGGGAACAAAATGGTAAAAAAAATATATTTCCAGCTAAGTACAATTACGGGACGGCTGAAAGAAGAATGTTGCCTTTAATACTATCATGGGCTTCTACAATACATAAAATGCAGGGCAGCACTTTGAATCACGCAGTCGTATACTTAGGTGCGAAACTGTTTGAAGAAGGTCAAGCCTACGTGGCTCTTAGTAGAGTAAGATCTTTGCAGGGACTACGTATAGAGGAGTTGGACTGCAATAAACTAACGGGCAAGAAACCTTGCAATAATGAAGCACTAAATGAATTAAACAGAATGCGAAATAAAAACTAAAAACTAGAAAATAAAAATAGGTAAAAAAACTTTTGAAGTTAAACGGTTTTATGTTAAACATACATTGCAATGTTTAAGATAAATGTACTAAAAACCAAAAAATAATAAAATAGATACAGTCGTGGGAATTATAAACATATGCATAGACTAGACTAAAATAAAACCGTGGGGCACGTCAATTGTCTACAAATTATCGACTTAATGTGCGATAGAAGAATCGTTTAATTCGTCGTTAAAATAGGCAGTTGGCCCGCAGACGGTGAGGAAATTACTTACTATTTTCTTGCTCATGGAAATTCCAATAGTTATACACTCCATGTAAATAAAAGAGATGTTTCAACTAGTTTATCGTTGGACATTCGCACTGCTGGCTGGCGAGGAATCGTTTCACTGCTCGTAGTTTGTCTTTAATCGACAAAACATATGATAAAACTAAACTCGCTCACCACTATGAAACCCTAAAACTCGCTTATAATCGAGCTTGCTAGCTTGTTTCCACATTCTAGCCCTACTTATCACACGTCCATCGTTGTCGGTTGAACAACTGCTTAATTATAGTGTAACATTACAAAACAAACATTTTAATCAACGATTGTAGACAATTGACGTGCCCCACGGTTTTATTTTAGTCTAGTCTATGCATATGTTTATAATTCCCACGACTGTATCTATTTTATTATTTTTTGGTTTTTAGTACATTTATCTTAAACATTGCAATGTATGTTTAACATAAAACCGTTTAACTTCAAAAGTTTTTTTACCTATTTTTATTTAGTTTTATCTTTCTGTAATTTGTTTTGGTGCGTGCTATAAAGAATTCAAAGAAACAAAGATAGACATGAATATTTATTTTTTTCTAACGTTTAAACAATTTCAATCTGTGTGGGGATCAAATAAGGGATGAAAGTTCGTATGGAAGTTCTAACTGAGACACTCTTTCACGCCTAGCTCCAGCACCGATTTTGATAAAATTTTGTACCAAAACAGTCTAGAATTTTTTAACAAAATATTATAAATGCGAAAGAGTGTTTACGGCAAAAAAAACGATCTGCTGAAGTTTTCAGCTGAATTTCGGGAGTAATTTGTATTCACTAAAAAGCAAAAAAAAAAAAGGTTTTAACTAGATTCCACAGCGTACCTGTAATACATTTAAGTCGGGAAGAATTTAATCAAAAAAGTAATTACTATCTAGAGTTCCTAGCTCGCACAGCTTTCCCTAATGATGTTTAACTGTGTAAATAAGGCATGTCCGAGGAACAATAAAAGAAACTTCCTTCAGCACCTTTAAACTCTTTTAGGGTTCCGTATGAATACTGCAGCTTTGTGCACTTAACTGTCAGTATAAAAGTTATTATTTAATGACTGCACTAACTTTTTACTTGATATTTTGAATAGTTGTATAATAACAGGTGTAACTAGACGGCCGACTGGCGCAGTGGGCAGCGACCCTGCTTTCTGAGTCCATGGCCGTGGGTTCGATTCCCACAAATGGAACATGTTTGTGTGATGAACATGAATGTTTTTCAGTGTCGGGGTTTTTATCAGTATATTATAAGTATATTATTCATACTAATATTCATCAGTCATCTTAGTAACCATAAGACAAGCTACGCTTACTTTGGGGCTAGTTGGCGATGTGTTTAGTGTCATAATTTTTTTTAACATAACACACTTTCGCATTTATAATATTTTAATCGCTATCGCTGATTGTGATTCTGATTGCTATTGCAATTGTGATTGCGATTGCGATTGCGATTGCAATTGTGATTGTGATTGTAATTGTGATTATGATTTTGATTGTGACAGCAAGTCGTAACTAATAATGTTCATAATAGTGAGAAAGTTCTCTTTCTTTATTACCCTTTCCAGTGGTTTTTGTATAGCTATTTTGGTCAGTTTAACTAAATGGATTAATGAAAATAAATGACATTCCAGCAATTCCCGAAGTTTGCAAAGCGTAATATCTGAAATAAATTAAGTTTATGGTAAGGTTTATGTAAATAATACTGGAAAGTTTAAACGATTGCTCTTACGAGCACATATAAACAAATATAATAAGCGGTATTACACAAAATGCATTATATATTTATTTTGTTTTTAAAGCTGACGATGAAAGTGCTTCGACAATGTTCAAACTTTACAATTGGATCACAATTTGTGTCAATTCGCTGAAAAAAATATTAGGTATAGAACAAGCTGCTGCCAATCACTTCTGCGCGAATTTTTAGCTCTGTTTACAGACAATAGTTTATGATATGTTATGTATGAAATGGTATGTTGTATTTATGATATTTTATAGTATATATTAGTTTATTAATTATTTTTTTTTAATATTTATTATATTATGTATTATTTTATTTGTGTAATCTAGTTTAAGTATTAGTATGTCGTTATTAGTATGTATTTTTTTTTAATATGCAGTATGAGGTACCATCAGATTAGCCATCTCCTTGGTCCATGAATTATACTATCACTATTAAAAAAAACCTGGCGAAATTTTTTAATCCCAGCAAAACTTTTGGTTGTCAGGAGTTTTTTTTTAATCGAAGCAAACGCGATCAAATTCGCGGGCTATAATAAAATCAGAATAATCTGGGCACTATTAGAACAATATGAGTTGAACTAAAACGATAAGCCCGACTAGTTAAACACTGAAGTTGGAACCAAATGCAATAGAGTAAGTTTTTATAATAACAATTGTTTTACTGACCTGCTTCACTCCCCTCCTTTATTTTACCCACCTTCCGCTCAGCTAGTTTCTCCAATGACCACAATTATTTAAAAGTTATAACGCTTTGGGGAATTAACTAGATTTTACAACAGTCTAATCCGTAACATACTAATCCTAACTAATATTATAAATACGAAAGTGTGTTTGTTAATTCTCTTTCCTTCGCGCCCTAACCAAGAAACAAATCTACTTCATTTTTGGGCATAAAGATAGTTGAAAGGACGAAAAGTAACATAGGCTACTTTTAGTCCTGGAAAAACATCAAATTCGTATGAATAGAATATTTTTCTACCAAATATAAAAAATAAATATACTACAATGCACATATCACCATCTAGCCCCAAATTTAGCGTAGCTTTTGTTTATCGCTACCATGATGAATGATGAATATTTTTATGAATTATATATATAAATACTTATAGTAAGCAGATAAACACCCAGACACTGAAAAAAAAAAATGTTCATCACACGAACATTATCCAGCCTCAATAGCATATGACAGTCGATTTTTGGACTAAAAGGTTAGGTTAGGTAACTCCCAACGGTAGGTTTTGCCCATAACAATACTGGGCAGACTGTAATCGCAGTAAGAGGTAGAAGAGAGTGGAAGAGGAGAAATGGTGACAACTGAATTCTGATCTGCCGTAAACACTTGGCAAGCTTGACAGTTAATAACGCAAGGTATATCTTACCATAAAAAAATCTATGGGAATAATCCAAATCGGTTTATAAATTACATAAAAATACAACTCTCTCTTTCTCTCTCTCTCCCTGGTCATTCCTTTATCACTGAAGATAAGATCGTGGTCCTGTTGAGATCTCAACTTCGAGTGGGTAAATTGTCTCCATTGGCTTCTGTTTGAGACCATTTTGGCGTTTTGATAGAAATATTTTGCCTTAAAAATACTTACAAAACATATAAAAATCCAACCTTTTTCCATACTTGATATTATAAATGCGAAAGTGTGTTTGTTTATGATTACTTTACGCCATAACTAAGCAACCAATGAACTTGATTTTTGGGATAGAGTTAGTTGAAAGGGCAGATAGTATCATAGTGAACTTTTTATGCCTGGCAAACAAACGATCCTACGGGATTTGTAAAAAACCGTAATAAACGAGAGCCAGGGATAGCCGGGTATTTTACTATAATTAAGTTCATCTGCAATTCCTATTGGTTCCAATAATTGTAATCTCCATTAAGCATTGTGTACTTCACGTAATGACATCAACCGGCAAAATGGTGATAATTAAATATTTCGCCACCATTCATCAAAACATTCATTGAAACGATTACTGATTTAATACAATTTACAATTTTAAGTACGCTTATATAATTTTATGCAGCTTAATTGTTTTTAACTGGCTGCATCAGAAAAAAGGGTGGGTATTTTGGTGTATGTCTCGTGCATATATATTTCTTACTTACGTTTACTTATTTGTGACAGTTAACTACGATTTTTAAGGAATCAAAAAAGCGCCATTTTGTTACTTTTTTTTTATTCAACTACAAGTTAGCCCTTGTCACCTGGTGGTGATGATGCAGTCTAAGATGGTAGCGGGCTAACCTGGTAGGGAGTATGGTAGTCATCCTCCTAATAACTTTCCACCCGACATCGCCCCGGAACACTAAATCGTTAAGCGGCACGTCTTTGTAGGGTAACTAGCCACAACAAAAGCCTCCCACCAGACAAACTGAATTGTCACTAGATGGCACTATTTGGATTCCCTATAAATTGTTGTTGCCAAATACACATATACTAGGCTCTTTGTTACCAAATACTTTTTGTGTGAAGTTCGTCTGTCACAACCTAAGGAGCTTGATTGCAAAAAATAGAAAATATATTAAATAAATAGTAAAAAAAGAATACGGGAGAACCAAAAGTTTAGTATGGGGTGGGCGGTTTAATTTGGTTAGCTTTCGAGTACAATGTCGCGTAGAAACCGTTTAACAAAACTAACTTTCTAATTTTTTACCATGTAACCACTTGCCACTAGGTGAGATTGCAGTCATGGGCTAACTTGCAGGAGGTAAAAAAACTCTTTGAGCTAGTTACGAAGAGATCTGACCAATTAGTTGTCTATTGCCACCTACTTGGTACAACAGCATAGCACTGTTTGCATTATCTAAGTATTCACGCGCAAAGTGACTATTTATGTAATAAAATACACTCTTGAGGGCAATGTGCAAAGTACGCTAACACGGAACACACAATGTATGAGAGAAAGCGATTTTCTCTCAAATATCCTACCTTTATCGCTCAAATTTCATATGGCAATACAAAATTCATTTTTAAAGCTAAATCCCCAATTCAAACCACAATGATTAAAAAAATAAAAATAAAATAAAATGAGCTATAGAGCTTTACTTTCCCGTATCTAAAAATGTTTTTAAAGGCAGATAAATATTAACATATTAAATCAATATTAAAAATCTGTTAGTTTCTATAAATTCAAACCCTCTACTTAGCCAAGAATTATTGAAATATAATTTTTTCAAATCCTTTTCTATCTGATTGAATAATGCCTAAAGTGTAAAAATAACGTTTTATAATATAATTATATTTTGTTTTACATTTTATGTGAATTGTGAACTTTGAGGCTTGATGGCGATTTGTGTATTGTAAAACTACACATCATCGTTGTTCTTCGAACTATACAATTAAACTTTCTACAAACCGCCAAAGTCATTTACTTGCGCCAGCTGCTCCTTGCTTGCTGTGGAAAGCAGAGCAGTTAGCACTTTGCGCTAGTTCGACACTCCATGCCGCCATGCATTTGCATATTTAAATCTCTTAACTTCGTAGTTAACAGACGTGGTTTGAACTTTTGAATTAAAAAAAAAGGTATTTAAGTTTCTTTGTATTATTCTGATTGAGTTGCATTTTCACAAAGGGATACATAAAACTTTGCAGTTGTTCTTTTAACTGTTTGGTTGCTTAGCTGAGCTTACTTTAATATCAAAGAAAGTATTAGTAAATAAGCGATATACTCGTATATTACCATTCATAATACCTTGTACTTACCCACCTACTGCAAAGTAAATTCGGGGTATTTGTTTACCAATATTTCCAATATGACAAATTGAGATGATAACTGATATTACATAAAGTAGCCAGAGTTCTCTTTCAAAGTAGCCAGAGTCAGAACTTTACCAACTATATAGTTAGAACCAGTAGACTTCATTAATCACCCAGTGTTGAGAAAAGGCCTCCTCTGTAAGAGGGCGAATTTGAGCCTAAACCCACCACGCTGCTTAAATGCGGGTTGATGTGATTTAACGATGGTTAAATTTAATAATTATTATCACACTTTAGAGGTAATAACAGGCTTGAAGTGCCATCCGAGGCTTAGGGATCGCAAATTTCGTAACTGTGGGCCGTTAATGAAAACAAAACAGAAAAAAACAATAACTCACAATTATAAGTTTGACCAGGGAGTCCAACTTATTCGTTTTTTATGATACCACCCAGTTCTTCTATATATTACAAAACGCCTCATTAGACAATGTGAAGTTTCACTGCTGGAAACAGGCATTATTTATGTATTAAAAAACTGCTAAATTCCTTCCATTGTAATTTTCTTTCGCCTTAGACTGCATCGCATAGTATACACTGGATACCTATAAAAAAGTTGGGAAAAATAATAATTTTCATTAACATAAAGTGAACCAACAACTACAAAACACAAAAGATA
The DNA here is from genome assembly GCF_905163445.1 of Pararge aegeria. Lineage (NCBI taxonomy): Eukaryota > Metazoa > Arthropoda > Insecta > Lepidoptera > Nymphalidae > Pararge > Pararge aegeria. Next base: position 9,673,536 of record NC_053201.1, read on the forward strand.
TTACGCAATACGTAATTAAGAAAAATCGGCAAGACATTTAAAAGAAACAAGGAAAGTTCACATTAACTTCCAAACTTTGACCATTCCCGAGAGGTTTCGGCTCTAAAATACAGCCAAGGTGGAGTATAACGGCTTGAAAGATCCTAAACATCTAAAGCCCGAAGTCACCGTTCACAAATCATACAGTTAAAGAAGCTGATCAGGAGTTTTCCCAGACGCAGTTTTCCCTGACCGATTTCGGCCATGGTAGTCAGGGAAATCTCCAGGGAAAGTTTCATTTCCAATCGTTTTTTTTTTTTATTCAATGTATTTGGATACCATTTACTCTATTATTTCTAAATTAACTCATTACATAACACTTAAAATCTTTTAATTATTATTTTATATCAAATGCGTGTTAAAGCGGTAAAATAAATAAAACAATTATAATATATCATTTTTAATATATTTAAAACATACTTTAGAAATTTATAATAATAACGAAAAAATGCACTTCTCAATCTATTAGCAGTAATGGCGTATGGTGACGGTAGAGCAGAATACAGCGGTCACTACCCCTCCTCTTCCCAAGGGCGTCGTACTATTCGACTAAGGGCATATAACGGAGAGCGGGCAGAGGCGTCTCCTGTACTCGCCATCAACTGCGATCACGAAGCAAAGGCATAACCTCCCGTTGTGGCGGCTTTTAGTCCAGCAGTAGACTGTCATAGGCTGATGATGTCTAACCTACAACCGTTCTTTTAATAACCACTAAACCAATGAAGCAGTTCAGTCCAAACTGTACGATAGCTAAACTAAGACAGAGGAAAGTGTCTGCACAACACGGATAATTCACGGGTTCTTTCGTTTAAGATTTTAATTTAACTTCACCCATTCCTCTTAATTTGTAGGTAAGAGTCCGGCTTAAAGCTATCAGCATCTCAAGCGACGTGTACTAAATAATTGTCAAGGTTTTGATTACTTAATTCACTGCAAAAGTTACACTCCTGTTATACATAAATTTTCATTAAATTTCTTTTTCGTAACAACATCTCAGCCTACCCCAGTAATAAATACTGATTTACTATGAAGGTAATAGTAATAAAAATAAACTTTTAAAAACCTACTCAGACAGGCATAGAAGCGGCAATAAAAACAATTTTTTAATACTTTATATTATAAAAAAAATCAAAAGTCACTTATTATGACTTTTGATTTTTTTTTTTTAATAATTTATATTTTCGTCTACGTTCTTCCGTTGACGATAAAGTTACAAACTATTATTTACCGAAACTGTACGTAATTTTAATGTAATTTATTCGCGAACTTCTAACAAATTAAAAAAGGTATCTCTTCGAAGCATTAGAGCTTTGACAAAAAAATAAAATGGCTCTAAGCAGCCTTTTAAATTATTGATTCGAACTTAATCTACGCTGGAAGCTAAGATAGGAAAGGCAGTGACAATACGTAACAATAAAAATAGGAAACCTAAAAAGTTCTTTAGCCGTAGTATAACTTGACGTAAGTATTTAACTGATTTTTTTTTTTGACAACCTGGCGCTTGCTAGTTCTATGGTATTTTATGTGTTCAATTCCTAGCGAAGCAATACGGCAATTTATAATTTGCGAATTTTCCCTGGTCTAGTCCGGCGGGGGCTACCATCCAAACAACTAAAACGTGCCGATAAGTCTGTGCCGAACATTAAAAAAGCATTCAGTAATGATGATCCATGCCAATAAGCATAAATTTAAATTATGAAAATTAAGCTTAATTTGCTATACTCCGCGAACAGCCGGACAATCTGTATGGTGTAATTTATAATTTCTTCAATCCGTATACTCCACACCAAACAGATATTCGGCAATGTACCCTCTACGCACGTTTCGCTCCGATACCGGAGCATCCTCAGGAGATGTTGATTTAACAATTATTCATTGAGAAATTGGAATTAGGAAGTTGACTGTATAGCAAATTAAGCTTAATTTTCATCTTATATTATGGATTTCCGCAAAGTAACGCCTGCTTCTATCCAATATTTAAATTTAAGCCGTAAATAAATATCAGTGTAGGTATTTATCTTTTTAAATCTTGTCTTTGAAGTAGAAGTTCCTTAGTCTAATATTTTAATATCAAAGGAAGTAAGGTTAGATAAATAGAAACTTGAAAGATAGCCCCTGTTTAGTTGCAGTACAAATATTTATGTTTTAAATCTTAAGGGTGAAGCAGATAAACTCTGCTCTCTGTGAATTATATGAATTTTATTATAAGCCATATTTTGTAAGAATAATATACCCGTTGCTTTGTTATAAATATACTAATTCCCCGAGTGCTAACGTAGAGCTACACCTTTTATAGTAAACGATACGATCTCGATACGATAACATGTGCAGCGCTGCACTACGATCTCAACACGACTGACCAAGACTGTTTTTCAAACCTACCATCATCCCGAGTGCTTTATTTTTTTTTAAGAAATATTTAATGGCTGTAAATTCGCTAATTTGGCGCTATTTCCAAATGTAAAATTTCGCTATCGTAATCCATAATCCATACTTATATTATAAATGCGAATGAAAATGTTTGTTCGTTTGTAATTTATGGTTGAACCGTTGGAACTCGCATCCTGGAGATGGACATAGAACATTAAATATTTATTCCAGAAAAGCTGCAGGTAAGTTTTTTCCTTTGGGATTTTATAGATAGCATTATTTGCTACATATTAGTTTGGCAATAGAATCTTTAGTATGACACCTAAAATCTATAATAAGTTACCAGCGTCGTTTGCTCATACATACAACCAACCGAATTGAGAACCTCTCCGTTTTCAAAATTCAAAATTAAAAATTCATTTATTTCAAGTAGGCCTAATACAAGCACTTTTGAAACGTCAAGTCTAAAGTCGGTTAAAAAGAGATATTACACAAAAATATTTGTGACATTTTATAACAGACTTGAAATATTTAATTAAGATTCAAAGAATGACATTAGTTAAGAATTTAGTTTATATACTCGTACCTATGTTTTTATTTTGAAAATTGATTGTAATTTAAATATTAGTATTATTTGTTAATTGATTTTAAGGTATTATATGTGCAAGCCATTCCATGGCTGATTGTAACGAAAAATTACCAATATCAACTATGTAAAACTCAATCTGCAAATAAATGAATTGAATTGAATATTATGCGGGCAAGCTAGACCGCTTTACTTATCGTGAAATTTTGCATAGAAAAAGTTACAATTCTGGAGACGGCCAAAGTTCATACATTTTATTAAGAGAAAGTAACAAAAAAGCTTGCATAAGGATATTATGAATGATGCATCAGAAAACTACATACGATATCGTGTCGTCAAGTATAGAGAGTCTAAAGAGTAACAATGAAATGTTGTACGGAGCAAACCTTGCCCATAACGAATATTATATTATTATGCTAACACTGCACAGTTTTCAGTGCATTTTATTTAGTGCAATAATTAGTTGAACTGCTTCGATGGTTTAGTGGTCGGCATGCTTAACTACGGATCCCGAGTTCGATTCCGATTCAGTTCAAAAGTTGTTGTTTACCAATCAGTTCGAAGTTACGAAATTGGCGGTGTGCAACTCCGCACCTCGGAGGGCACATTAAGGCGATCGATTATTCTTTGCCATTCGCGTATTTTTTTTGCCTTATCTTATTTTTTTTATTTTCGATGAGTTTTAGGAATCATCGGGTTTAGGTAATTTTACCTGTCTACATAATAATATATTGCTTCTTAAAAGCGTGACATGACCATCCTTTCAGGAAATTTCTTGACTGAATACCCAATTAGAAGGAGGATAATGTATTTTAATCCTCTTATTATCTAAAGCAAAATCCAAGATTGTTATAATAAAAAAAAATCTTGATGAATTCCAAATACAACAGTTATTAACATTAAATCTGTTTAAGACCCAGCGTTGCGTACCAGTAACAACAGATGCTTCGGAATCCGAAGTTTAAAAAAACAATGACTATTTTTGTTCTTAGCAGTGTTTATTTGAATGAATATTCAAAGCTTATCTACGCCGTCTTTAAGTTCCACCAGATATACATTCTGATGCGAATAAATTTGAATTATTTTATATTAAGATAAGATAGGCGTGGATGTACCTACCACCAGATTCCTGTTTTATGTCTTAGCGCATTTAAAGTTTGGCTCTAGCTTTTTTTATGCTGATCACAAATTGCAGCCAGTCTGCAGAAGCTCGAGGTACCTACTTTACTGAGAATTAAGAACTCGCCAAAGTATTTATACGTCATCTGCAACTTTTCAGTACTCTAATAAGTAAGTATTAACTTAGATACTTACTAAATTTGTGATTTTAAATTTATTTATAATTTTTCAACCTAATTCCGATCAACTTTCGGCCAGCACTTACATATTACAGAGAATCCACCAGAGTACTTACCTATTTGTTTTCTTTTTAGTTTTCCTAATCCTAAGGTTGCCTGGCAGAGATCGCTACTTAGCGATAAGGCCGCCTTTTGTATCCTGCTTCATTCTTCATGTGTTTGTTCTTTTTTTGTCTCGTTTTTTTGATTGGTGTACAAATAAAGAGTATAAATAAATAAAATACTTCTATGGGTTCTCTGATTGTTTGAGTAGGTAATCTATTGATATATCAGCGTACTGATTGATATATGCGATATGCAAGGAATGTAAATAAAGCTTTATTAGTATATTATTATTATACTGAGATATGCGAGCCTAAAATCCACCAGTTTATGTCAAGAAATTATCAAGAAATTGATTTTTACAAATATTTATAGGTAGGTACAAATCGGTGGCCAAAAACCTAAAATTAGATTCGTAATAAAAAAAAACAGTCGGCTCTTTAAAAACAAATACAGGAAATGAATAACAACTATATAATTATTATTTTATTAACCTTAGATGGGCTATCGTTGGAAATCAATTATATCAGAGCACAAAACAATTATTTTTGTGCGTCAGACCCTCTAAAGCTAGAACCCTTAACGAATGGACACGGTCAAAAACGACTTTATATCAAACGTTTAATTCCAGTCGAAAACACCTTACATTTACCCCGGGTATTTGCGACATCGTACCGGAACAATAAATCGCTTGGCGGCAGCACGTCATTGTTGATAGGATATTTTTTGTCGTAGCGTGTCGTTATACTTAATTGATACTACCAATACAAAAAAAAAATCGAAATCTAAACAGCATTTTCTGAGATTAGCGCGTTCTAATAAACTCAAAAGCTTCATAATATTTTAACTATGCCTACTTATCTAAAAAAGCCATGTCAATCTAAAACTCCGTTGCGCGGATTTTGAAAGACAAATGCGGAAAAAAAAGCGATGCTATCCTGTAGGAGCTGTTTGCTTTTCCGGGATAAAAAGGAGCCTATGAGCTATTCTAGGATGGTACGCATGCATTATATCGTTGTCCCATATGCCTTGCGACGTGCTGTTATCTGTGAAGATTTATGTCCTTTATCTCCGACAATTTTTAACAAATCCATGCTTAATAGTAAACAATTTCAAATAAAAAAATAATTATTACAATCGATTCGAATTTAACGGAGGTATGAAGTAAAATTGATAAAAAATTTCATCCCATTTCCCGGAGGGAACTTATTGTTTATCGGAATAAAAAGTATTCTATATGTTGGCCCAGAATATCAGCTACAACTATACCAAATTTTATTTGAATCCGTTCAGTAGTATTAACATGATGCCCGGACAGACAGACAGACAGACAGACAGATAATAAAATAAAAATCTGTTTTGGACTCAGTATCGATTATAAATCATACCACGGTCAAAATTTTCAAAACACAGATTTATTATAAGTATAGATTATTAAATTCTTTATTGCACACAAAAAAAATACAAAATACAAAGAGAAACACATTTACAAATAAAAAATAATAAAAAACTAGTTTAGGTGTGTAACTATTACATATATATAGGACCGCTATTTAATTATTTATTTAAGTACACCGCTCAAAGTACTTATGTTATTGGCGCCTAGGTTTGGAATTTGTTGGTTTAATGTATTTAAGCGGATGAACTATACATGTTAGCAGAAACACTATAGGTAGATATACTCGTATTATTATGACAGAGGATGTTAATATCGCCGCAAGTGAGGCTTCATACTGCGAGTGTTATTAAAGTGTTTAATGGTGCAAATATTATGTAAATGCCTCACTGCCATCTCTATGTACTATGCCTCGTAAACAAACATTGTCGGCGGGCTTATAGCTTGCACCCTCTGTAATGAACATTATGTTATGGTTATCTATACTTCTATACTCATCTTTAACAAACCATAGCGGCCCACTACAGAACATGGGTCTCCTCCGAGAATACGAAGGATGTATAGGTATTAGTCCACAACGCTTCCCAAGTTCTGATTGGTGGACTTCACACGCCTTTGAGAAGATTACGGAAAAATCTCAGGCATACTGATTTCCTCACGACGTTTTCCTTCACTGTTAAAGGAAGTGATATACAACGTATAATGGAATTACGAAATACTGAATTCAGATAGTATATTGGTTAGGAGCTCGGCTTCACTTTCGGGGGTCGAGTTCGAATTCCAGCACGCACCTGTAACTTTTCTCAGTTATGGGCGTTTTAAGTAATTAAAATATCAATTGCTTCAACGGTGAAGGAAAACATCGTGGGGAACATGGATGCCTGAAAGATCTACATAATGTTCTCAAAGGTGTGTGGAGTCCACCAATACGCAATGGGCCAGCGTGGTGGACTACGGCCTTAACCCCTTCTCATTGTGGGAGGAAACCCATGAACAGTTTTGCTCTCTAAAATTTTATTAGATCAAGACAATAGTTGGTTACATTCGTATCGTAATATTATTAGTTCTTCAAATTAAATCTTTTGATAATGAATTGATTTCAATAAAATTTGAACAATAGTATAGCTTTTATTATTTTCGTTGTAAAATCACGGGGCACAACTAGTGTAGCTATAACAGTAAGAGATAATTATTGAGCATTAAGTATTTGTAGAAGTTATTAATAAATTACACCTAAAAATAATATGTGCTACCTTTATAAATGATGGAAATAATTAAATGAATATTACGTTATACATGAATGACCTAAATAAACAAAGTTTTATCTTACACAATCCAATAATAATGGAGGGACTTTAATACAATTACGAATTTCTATTTTTGTTATAACCAAACAAGGGTCCTAAATTAAATAATACGCTAAACTAATAAGGGTTGACTCTGTACTATTTGGATGTTTGAAACAAAGTTTGTCGGCCATTTTGAATGTCGCTGACGGATTCAGATCGCGGCAGAGGTTTCTTAATATAAAAACAATTAAAATATTTTTGCAAATAAATATGTTTGTTCTAGGCACAGAATTAGGAAATACAGAAACCACGACGATACACGACTAATATTAAAGCATAATAAATAAAAACTAAAAAACACGCTTTTTATAGAAAACCGAACTAAAAAATAGAAAATAAATTTTAATAACTTTAAATTAAGAATAGTAGTAAAAATTTCAATAAATATAAATTAATAATAGTGTGAATAAAAAAAAATATTTTATTGTACAAAAAGCGTGGGGTGCATGGTGTCAATAGTTATAAATATTTTATTGACAGATATAAGTAGAGTGATTATTGTTTTGATAATATCTTAAAAAGCACCTCACGCTTTTTTTTAAATAAAATATATTTTTTTTTATTCCCACTATTATTTATTTATATTTATTGAAATTTTTAACACTATTCGTAATTTAAATTTATTAATATATATTTTCTATTTTTTAGTTAGGTTTTCTATAAAAAGCGTGTTTTTAGTTTTTTTTAAACTATTATTTATTTTCTAGTTTTTAGTTTGTTTTATTTTAAACTGTTATTTTATCTAATCTACTATCAATTCCGTGATAACTCTAAGTAACTGTAATATATTCCAATTATTAATGTACACGGTACGAGCCCCATTACCCGCTCAGGAATCTATATTAAGACGTAACTACCATAACAGTCCCTACGCGGATGTTGCTGAGTGCCCGATCAGAGTGTCTCTTGAAATGCAAGTTCTAATTGTTATTTAAAACAGCCCATTAAAAAGTAACAGCTAACGAATTTGTTAGGTACGCCAACGCCATCTGTTGGAAACGCCATAGGTTTTTATACGCTTTATATTTACATTTGGGTCTAGTTGGCGCTGTAGTAATTGTAATTAATAGTTTGAAAAAACTTAAAAATGTTATTTTTTATATTGAATATTGGAATAATCTTCTCAGATTAGTGTATTGTCATCGGTCATCGATATGTCTACAAAGTATGAATTCAATTTGATCGTTCAAAGTAGGACAAAATCGAGCTCAAAGGGGTCGGTTACATACAAACATACATACAGGTGAAGCTAATAAAAGCGTGTTAAAAACCACTCCAATTTAACAGTGCTTCTTGAACAGATTGGTCATTTCATTCCATTTAGCAGTTGACAGTTTTTATTTTACCTCATTAGAGGTAAAAGTTTAAAACAAAATGGGGAAAATGGAAAAGTTTGTGTATGGAATTCACTGTATGCAAGAATGGCTTAATGAGGATTCTGTATGTTCTTAATTCTATGATTACAGATTAATACGGATATCAAAATTGCATGCATGATGTTATAAAAGCTAATTCACTATGACTCTTTGAAACGGGTATCTTAATACACCGCACCGCACAGTAGATCTATGACCCAGATCCAGAATTTATAGCTGCATTTTAATCAAGACGGAACGTCATAAGGAGGCATTGATAATAAAAATACAATATCGCTTTAATATGCAATCCGGGCGTCTCATAAACCAGCACATAAAACCGTTCGTGAACTATTTTGCGGGTAATTGAAAAACTATAGGAGCGGTGGGTATCGTAAATTATGTTAGTTGTATGGTGATTTTTATGTTTAGCAAGAATGAGCAACATTGTTGAGAAGCTCTTTGAAATTGAGGGAATAAAATACATTTTATGAAAAGGGCCTAAAATTAACCATTTCCTAATCTGTCTAATTTTCCTGACGGCGTAGGCAGCCGAGCTTAGTTTACTCTTTTAATATCGATAGTTATTATTTATATCGATATAGACCTCGATTTTAATATCGATATTAAAATAGATATCGATATCAATATCGATATTAATATCGATATTAAAATAGATATCGATATATAAATCTTTCTCAATACCGAATACTGAATATTCGCCCAATAGACGGCGTGCGACTGTTCGGCAAAATATTTCGCGGTGGACAGGACAGTTAGTTCATTACACTGTTTACGTGAGGTATCCACGCCGCGGGCCTATTTGTTTCATTTGCGAGTAGTTCGCGTTATACTTAGTAATATATTAATAACGAAAGTGTGTTTGTCTTTGCTAAACGCCCTAACTAAGGAATGATTCAAATTGATTTTTGGCTATATATATATTTTTTCTTTTTATCCCATGATAACAAGCGGTTCCCACAGGTTATGAGAAAGCCGCAAAAATTCGAACGAACAACGCGGGCTTAGAAATCGCTAAGTTTTATGTAACAAACAATTTCACCGCTGGTATAGTTTAAGAACAAACTACTGTGAAAGCACAAAAGCTTAAAATAATTGGTGACATTCATTACACCACTGATTGATTTTAAGTATTTTATATTAAAATAATGCTGTAATAACACCCTTGATATTCTTTTGTTTTATTAAGTAATATTTACGTTTATTTTCAATGAGGCCTCTGTATTCAAAGCTAAGTTAGCTGCATACATTATAAGTGATACCAATAAACTAAATTGGATAAATACATTATGTGAGTACCAGAATACATTTCTTTTTTTTTTTAAACTGAATGGCGAATGTATTAATTTGTTATAATACAGTTCTCATGTGAGTGACTAATTTATGTCTCGTATGGAAATAAAACGACTTAAAGCCTAACCTCTGTACAGAGCAGCATGGAGGCAGATGAAACACCGACGCTCGTAATGCTCCAATTAAACTCAGTATCAGAACAACGCGCAGCATACCTTGGCTTCTCAGCATCATAAGCTGAAGCACATGGCAACCTGCGGCCTGCTGAGCTTCTGGAGTGAGCTCGGCTGGCTGGAATGACCCAGCGGGGAGCCGTACCAGTGTCACTACGTACAACAGAAGGTTACGGCCAACTAAGTATGGAAATAAGCCAAGAAGAAGAAGAAGATATTAAAAAATTACAATAAAGTCGCTAACGGTTATAAATGTTTTGTTGAAATGCAAGTGCTCTGAGTCTCGTTCGCGGCGACAAGGTGATGCGTAAATAACATTTCTAGCACTTTTACATCGCATAGCAATTCCACTACTACCGCCCACTTTATTAAAGTACTACTACCTCGCAATGTTTATATATATTTTTATTATTGTGAGCTACAATTCAAAACTTGCTCCTCTTAAAAAGGTAGGTTAAAAATTTCGCGTGCCACACAAATTTTCGGCCGTGCCGAATTTCGTTTCGGCGGGAATGTGCAATATAATCCACCTAATGACCCTGTTAATTAAAGCTCTCGTAATGATAGACGAAATCGAGCAATGGAATTCAATAAAGTCCAGCTCAGTCGTTGTAATTAACTAGCATTTAAATTGGTGAAAAATATTTTCATTTCTATATTATGTACCTAATCCGCTGCGGGCGATGGGTTGAACTATCCTCGGAGTATATGCGTGATCAGGAATGAGAAGATCTGTACCAGAAGACCAGAACCAGAGTTACCGACATAGCTCAACGAGACGCGAAGCTGAAGAGGCACTGGGCGGGGCACATGCCTCGGAGAACCGATTGACGTTGGGGTCCTAAGAAATGGTGACCTCGCACCGGTACGCGCAGCATTGGTTGACCCCAGACGAGGTGGACCGATGATATCAAACGAAACGCTAGGAGATGGATTGAAGTATTTTGAACTCCCTACAAAAGAACTAATTACAGAAGTGGGCGCCAGAAGTTGATATGATTTTGATGAGTATGTAACTATTTAATATACCTAATGATAACACGTGATTCCCTTCGTTATCATCATCAAGCATTCCCAGTCCCAAGTTCTTCTTTCTTCTTTTTAATAATAAAACAACAGGGAAAAAAATCGAGTCAAATGTCAATAGAGTTTTAAAAGAAGGATGACATATTATTGAGCTAATTTTCGTTCTTATATTCAAAATGTGGAAGAACAGACCCGTCGAAATTCTCTTCTTCTTCTTATTTTTGCGGTGCCTCTGACTAGCGAAGGTTGGCAGGCTTCGTAATTTCTGCTGCACTCGCGATTCCAGTCCACTCTCTGACGTTACGAAGCCAGGACTTTTTTCTGCGACCAACGCCTCTTCTTCTTGCAACTTTTGCCACCATAATAAGTTAAGGAGCTCATATCTCTCGTGCCCTAGCGCGTGGGAATTCCTGCATTTTGTTAAAACCTTTTTTTTATCTATCGCAGACTTAAAAGAGAACAATTTTTAAACTTCCTCTGCAGCGTGGTAGTCGGGCATTTTCTAATTATATTCAATTGTTTCATAAAAGACAAAACTATTGCAACGCACGAGCTCATGTGAACTGAATATTTTCTATTACGTAATTACAAAATTAAAGAATATTTTTGGTAATTTGGTTGCCTATCTAGAGATTACCAACGTACTACTTACTCTTTGACATCAATGACAATGTCATTATCAAACCATTACAGGGCACTGGCCTCCTGTCAAAATAAACAGAATTTAGGCCACGTTCCACGCTAGTCTACAGTGTACGCTAAGTGCGAATGGGTAGACTTTAAACGCCTTTGAGAACATAATGGTGACCTCTCATGGCATGACGGCTTTTAAAACAATTGATATTGAATTGTTTTTTTTTATTAATTAACACATACACACATAACATACCTATCCTTCTGAAAGGCTCAGAGACACTCGGCGGGCTATGGAGACAGCTATGCCTGGAGTATCTCTGCGTGATCAAATCGGAGTATCTACCTGATCAGAAATGAGTATATTCTGTCTTCCGAACCAGTGTCAGTGACTCTGACGCTGAGCATGAGTGGGCAAATATGGATTAAACTAATTTTAGCAACAATATTTTCATTTACCAAAAATAATTATAAGTATCTTTTTCAAAATCACTTAACAATATTTACAGCAACAAATGTGCATTTCAACATAGATATGTTTATCCACAGAATTAAAAACATACAGAAACCGTGTACACGACTAATATTGAAGCATCACAACCACTCCACTTTAGAATGGCGGAACAAACGGTTAGTCACTTCATACCATTTAGCAGTTGACAGTAATTATTTTACCTCTAATGTTCTCAGCGTTCACCATAAAATGGGAAAAAGCTTTTGAGCTAGCAACATTCCACGGGTGTAATATGAGATGTATGCGGCGTTTTCCCTGTTTGGACACAATATACTGCATACAATAATGGCTAAACGAGGATTCTGTATGTTCTTTACTCAATTATCTAAATTCTAGATTAAAAATGCTCTTGGAAAAACAAATTATTCCATGCATGCGATGTTTTCTATTTATTTTTAAAAATTAAATGAAAATATTTTTTCTCAGGAATGCAATGTTAAGCCAGGCTTTAACGTTCCGCTTTTTGTGTTCTATTCAACAAAAAATAATTTGCAAAATATTTTTGTAAATGGAAACGGAAAATCTTCCTATTCTTTACTGAATGTTTTTTTACGGAGCACCTACGCGCAATTTTATTCATTTAATTATGGTTTAAATTAAAATGTAAACTGTAAAATAGGACACCGTATATTTGATGAATACGTTCACGGATTTTCTACACCATGGGCGAAAACTGCTGGACGTAGATATTTTATAGGAATTTCACACTCCACAGTCTTACGCCAGCAATTATTCCCTGGGTCTACTATGATGCCCGCCACCTATGCTGCCGTCCTAAAGCTAAAGTGTCGAATCAAGTTTCGAAAATGATCGAAAAAGTGCGAAAATAAGAAGAAAAGATGCCATTTGATAACTAAAACATATACAAAACTTGAAACTCTAAAAATAAATAAATAAATATAAATAAGTAATGGAAATTTCTAGGGCAACAATAAAAGCAGGAGATTCATAGCTTTTTGGTCTAGGATTTTTATGATAACGGCTTGTATGTACATAACTTAAATATCGTTAGGTTAAACTTTAAGACGCTTTTGGCTTGGATTTCATATATTTATTTTAGCTTTAAAATAATTTAAAAATCTTCACTAAAATGACTCTTAAGAGTTTAACGACAGTAAAGGTTAGGTTATGATCTTTAAAATTCTAAATAACATTACACTAAAATGCGGCTCTTATCATTTAAGCACATTGTAGTCTAGAAAAATAGAGATGATTTGTTTACAGTACTGTTTTTGGGGAGTATTGCTAAACTAAAATGTGGCTTATTGTCGATGATTCACACGTACCGGCGTACTGGTAGTACTAATCCAATAAAAGGGATGGTAACTACAACAATTGAAGGAGCAATTTCAGTCCCAAAGTAGGTAGTCTTTTATTTTAAAACTGACGGTATTAATACTTAAACTATTTTCAAAGCTTTTGCGTTCGAAAGGACATTCAAGATACATAAAAATACAATGAAATATTGTTAAAAAACAATAAAAATCTACTTTTTATAACAAACCAAAATATACCAACTTACTATCAATAACAACTCTAAGGGCGTTTTAAACCATATTAAATTAAAACAAACGTCACAAAATCCATGAAGTCCTGAAAACATACAAATTTCCTTTTTTCTTCATAGCCAGCTCTCCTTAATGGTGTTAAAAGTAGTAGAGCGTGTGTCGGCACAAATCAAATCGCTGTTTATCACGTACTAGATATGGTATTTACAAAATCATGCTTTAGAACGCATGTCATACGAGCATCTGACAGCGATAAAAAGCCTATAATGTATCTCATGCAAATAATGGCAAAACTCCGTTGCTGCGTAAAAGAAGAAGCACCAAATGTCGCCCTGTGTCCATCAACCTTAGGCGTAGGTGTTTAGCCCCATGTACCTTACCCTCCCTGTAATTACACCGCTAGCACTACTAGAGCCTTTCGGACTAGATCGCAGCAATGCTACTTGGCAAAAATAAACATGGCAGTGGTACTTCCCAGGACGAACTCTGACGTTTAACCAGTTAAAGGTTATATTGAACCCCAATCAGTTTCTACGCGACATCGTACTAAATCGCTTAGCGGCACGTCTTTTTCTGTAAGATCGGCTTAACCACATTCAACTCTTTTCCAATTCTTGATCCAATTTAGATTCGTTTTCAAAATGGCGTATTCAAGATAAAGTACGAAAACCGAACAGCTATCAAACTAGTAGAGTAGACTACAAAGGGGTAAGTTGCTCGGACTATAACAATTGTTTCACTGACCCGCTTAGTTCTAACCGGTTTCACAAACACTGAACGATATTCCAGATTCCGAATTGTTTTAGAGATTTGATATTCTAAAGTTCGTTTGATGTATCTAACTTCTCAGTCGTCGTACCGACCTCGAGCGCAAAAATCTTCCATAATTAAGATTAGCGTAATGTTATCGAGATCTAAACATTAATGTTTTATCTATAATATACAGGTTTAATTATTTTTTTAAGTCATCTTACTGCCAACTTTAAAACACTCAATGTCCTTATGATATGAGAGTTATATCATACAAAAGGTTGATAACATAATGTTGTATTGAATTTGATAATAACAATCTTTCGATCCTTTCTGCGCAAAGGGCTTACTCAACAGACAGCCATATTCTTACTGCTCGATGCGGGGTATCTTTTTCAATTCAATAAAAGAAAATCTGTGTGAATTTCAAAAAAATAACACTGTCACGCGTTTTACTAACAGAACGTCGCGCGCCGCAACTGTCATTATGTTTTTTTTAAATATATATTTGTTACTCGATTACTCCGTCAATTATAAACCGATTTTGATAATTCTTTTTTTGTTTAGTAAGTTATACTTCAGAGGAGGTTTAATTTTAATAAGGTGAAGATTTTTCGAAGGGATCCTGGAGAAATCGAGAAAACTCTTCAAATATTCTAGGAACACCTTTAGCAATTTGAGTATTTTTAAAGGAACTCGTGCATCTTCTTTCGAAAAGCAACATATGGTCAAGTGGACCTGATGATGAAGACCTTGGGTGGCCTATGGGATAATGCAATAATTGAAGTATTCCAGAAGGTTGCGCTTCGATTATGGTGTACGACTGCTAGGCAATTTATGCTCGTCACAACAAAAAAGCTGATGACATGGTAGAGGGAGTCCTTGGGAAAAGCAATATCTTGTATATGGCAACTACTCCTAAGTCTAGGAGTAGTTGCCATAAGCCTATTATTACCTCAATTATTGCAAAACTACCCCACTAAAAAGACTTTTTAAAACAATTAAAATGAAATGTAAAAAATTACTTGGCACTTTCCTTAGTAGGTATTTTATTTGGCACCGACTTAAAAATGTTGTATCACTTATGATTTATTAATTTTAAAACATACATACATGCGTAAAATTACATGCGCTACAATTTACAATAACTATTGACGTTAGTATAGGAGTATGTCACTAAAAATTCTAACTACACAATTACTGTACAGGTCATGCCCGCGTGGAATGGTTCCAAGAATGCTGGCTGCATTTCCGCGTTGAACAGCCAGGCTGGTTCTTTGCGAAAAAAAATAGCCAGCCCTTCTGTCACCAGATCAACTAGTTTGGCGATGAATAGGAGCTCGGCTTTTGATAACAATTGATTTTTTTAATGACAAGGTTGCTTGGAAGCATCCGGCTCCGCTTTCAGCTCTCACAAGATAGAAAAATGAATGTTAAAATGCTAAATGTAAATTGTTGATGTTGGAAAAGAGCAACTGCTGAGTTTCTTGCCGGCTTCTTCTCGGTAGAATCTGCCTTCCGAACCGGTGGTAGAATCACTACAAACAGACAGACTTGACGTTTCAAAAGTGCTTATATTAGGCCTACTTGAAATAAATGAATTTTGAATTTGAATTTGAATTTGAAAAAAGGGACTGTGGTTAGCACAGTATGTAACTTTTATCCATTATGTAGTTCGGAAACCTAAGTGTGAGACAATACTAAGGAGGTACAATAAGATATACTTGTGCAAGTTCAGTTAGAAGTGAACGACTTGATTGAGCTGCCGCAATCTAATGACTTCACTCCGACTTCAACTCTATTAGATTGGTGACTGCTTGGAATATAGAATGCGCTTTCCATTAGTGAACTGCGCGGTTGAATAGATACGTACCTATAGATATCGATTCCAGGAGTTTACCTAGAACTACTCACTCAAAGACTATTTAGCCATCCTATCGAGATACCAAATGTATTGTATTGAGAATAAATCAGGAGATCTCGAACTTCGGCTAAAATACAATTTTTTTTTTTATCTAGGCCTATCACAGACACTTTTTAAATTTTTTTTGGACCAAACCTCTTTCAATCAATCAATAAATTTTTATTTAAGTATTTGCTGATACAGGTAATAAGGTGTTCCAGAAAAAAATATGTAGATCTTAAAACTGTACCATGCCAACTTGGCATGCATACTAGTTGTTGCCCGCGACTTCGTCTGCGTTTGATTTTGTTTTTTAATGTGGTATTCAATTTAGTTGTAGTTCTAAAAAAATAAAGTATTCAGTATCACTAAGCCTTAAATGAGGGGTTTGCTGCTGTCCGTTGAGGAGTTCTGTCCTCTACCTCCAACCACAGTTGGGGCTAAATTAAACACATATAACCTCTATAGTACAAAAATAATTAAAGTTATGGTGTAAAATCGTCAAACACTCATCCCCTCTCCGAAAAGAACCGAGCTTAATGTCGGAATAAAAAGTATCCTATATTACTTCTAACACTTCCAAGAATATGTGTACAAAGTTTCATTAGGATCGTTTAAGGAGTTTTTGCGTGAAAGCGTAACAAACAAACTTACATTGACATTTATAATATTAGTAGGGACATATATTTACGGAGCACTCATAGAAGACAGCGCCACTCTTACTAGAAGGTGAAGTTAAAAGGCAGTAAAAAAAATAGCATAACATCATAACACGACAATCGTGAGCTGGCAAGTCGTATAAAGGTGCGAAAAAAAAAAAAAAGCTTACCATGGACATTTGTATTGCTTTGTACAAGGTACTGGCACCGGTTTTTCTGAGTTGATCTGTCCACCGGTTTGGAGATCGGTCACGAGGTCGTTTGTATTCTAATTTTCCAACTACTATCAACTATTCAATGCTCTCGTTTCCGCGGCGTTTGATGTCCAAAATAGCTAAGGATGCGTTCAAGGCCGATGGCAGAAAGATAAGTTGTGAAATACCTAATTGATACATTTATGCGCTTGGCAGTCCGTCGTTCGCGTACACGCGTGGAGCTACACATTCCGAAGTTTTTCTTTGGCTTAAAATTTCTACGCCATAAAGGGAGATAGGAATGATTAGTTCTTGTCGTCATCATCGACATCATCATGATAAGCAATTGTCGACCACTGTTGAACATAGTTCTTCGGTAGTGTTCCAGAATCCATTGTTTCCAGCGGCTCCCAGCGACTCGCTTGATGTAGTCCTTCTACATCGTTGGTGGCCGATCAACGCTGCGTTCACTGATGGGCCATTCTAGCAGCGGTTCTCTGAGCTATGTGCCTCGCCCATTGCCACCAGCTGTAATTTGGTTTTTTAACATATGCGTACTTAAAACATATTATAAGTACGTGCACATTTTCAACCCAGTACAGTTATTACGCAGAGTAAATCGATTCAAACTAAATAGCGGCCAGTAATACAGTTGTCCCAGGGGCCCGCAATCAACTGATGTGGATTAGATTCATATCGACGCGCTCCCACGGGACGAACTGTAAACATACTGTATTTATCTAATCTGCGGCTCCTATGTGTTTGTTTACGTCAATAGGCTACTAGGGTTGCTGACCATAAGCTTTCTGGTCAATTTTCTGGTTGTGCTACGATGCTTTACTCGCCTCGTTGGTTTAATGGTCAGTATGTTTGAATGATGATGTAGTTATGGGCTCGATACCCGTGTTGCTTAAATTATAAATAATAATAACAATATCTTTATTAATAAAATGTGATGCCCTGTCTCCTGCACTTGCTTAAACAGTGCTACAGGCTACAATAAAAAATAAAAAATAAAAAATAATCCGAAAATCCAAAAGTGCACGCCTCATAATCTCATGCATTACAATAAAATTGAGATTATTTGTAAATAATAATTAAACTACATCTAATTACACCGTGAAAAGTAATAGGCTTCTATTCCTCAAAATACTGAAGCCTATAAAAAAACCAACTCGATAAGTGAAGTATTTCGCTCGTTATCGTGACCACAAGATACGGGATACGCACATACAGACACACTAACGTCCAAGACAGAACTTTTTTAAACAATTTTTCAATTAGTTTCAGTAATAGAAAGAGATTTAAAAATATCATGAGTGTTAAAAATAGTGTTTTTTCTCAACATTTGTCCATTCACTTAAAAAAGCAATAATGAATAAAAAAAGTGACATTTTAAGTTGGAGAATCAAGCTGTGTGCGTAAACTGACAGTAATACCCACCTTAACGCTTCGCTTATGAGGAGCGCGATAAAAAAATAATTTTATTGTAAATATGACAACATTTCAAGTACGTTTGACCACTGAGGCCTAAAGTAAGTATTAATATATACCAGTATTAGTCATAAGAATGTGTGATATCAATGGATTATATTGTAGCCATATCTACATGGTCACAATAACTAACGTTTGACAAATGTTCACGTTTAAATGCAGGATATATATATATATGAAAAACTATACAATTTTAAGTATGGATATGTGGGTATATTCTTTTTTTTTTTAATTTTATTTCTAACTGTCAGACATTAGACTTAGAAAAGTTAGAGGTCCGTGCTGGGATTCGAACTAGCCCCCCCCCCCCCCCCCCCCCCACATCCGCTATAAAATAGTACATAGATAGATAGGTAATAGTATAAAGTGGCAACAAGAAATTTGCAAAGCTAAGTTGTCCGGCACAGCGTTCCAACTTACATTATTCCCATGTGACGCCTGTTCCACATAGCGCCGCCTGTTCCACATAGCGCCGCCTTGTTTGTGGTCGATTTCAAGCAGTTACAGTAGCTTGACGTACAAGCATTTGCAAATCCAAACTAATATTATAAAGAGTGTTTGTTTGTTTATTGTTTACCTATGTCCGGTCCAACCAATAAATAAATAAATAAATATATTATGACAACACACACATCGCCATCAAGCCTTAGCGTAAGCGTAACGTACGTAAGCGTAGCTTGTGTAATGTGTACTAAGATGACTGATGAGTCATTTTATGAATAATACACATAAATACTTATAAAGTACAGATAAACACCTAGACACTGAAAAACATTCATGTTCCTTACATAAACATTTCCAGTTGTGGGAATCGAACCCACGGCTTTGAACTCAGAAAGCAGAGTCGCTGCCCACTGCGCCGATCGAATGCCCCTAATCGGTGCATTGGATCTTAATGAAATTCAGCATATTCTGCATCACGAAGATAGTTTGATAACATTTTATTTATAGATAGTTTGATCGTTTCTTGCAGCAAGGAATATTCGAATAGGTATTTTATATGACCATCCAAATTTCTAATCGAAAAATTAATATTTATGTTTTTATGACTGGTATACTAAACTTTGTAGTACCTACCTAGAGTTAGTTTAAGCGCGTGGCCTCAGACAGGTCGCGATGTACAAGCTTTGAGTCAGCCCTTTGCCCCTAAGGGACACGTAGGAAACAAAGACAGTAGTATATATTATTGTGAATATTAAATATAGTTACTGTAGATTGGATAAAAGGTACTTTCGATGCTCGATGATAAAAAAAATCACAGTGTATATATAGTACTACACCCAGCAACGTGACTGATGTCTGTAAATTAACCTTTGTACCTCACGTAGCTTATTATACCCCAGTCAGTCGATATCGTTAATTGTGTAACGTAGCATTAGCGTTGATCAAAGCGAGACTGAAATTGAAATACCAATAGCAATAAGCTCATTTATTACGCAAATTGCCTAATAGAAATCAGATCAGCGCATGCTAAATACCTCAACAGTGTTATTCTCTTAGCGGTTACAATAGCGTAGACAATTAGCATGCCTTTATTCTTAAAGGCGAGATAGTTTAGAGCAGAGACGATTGCTGAAACTATGCTGATTTAATTTTTGACCAGGAAATACCCGGGTTCGATCGCCATACTATTAACAGATCAGCCCACTACCATATTTTTATATAATCTTAATATATATAAATCTCCTGTCACGATGTTTGTCCGCGATGGACTCTTAAACTACTTAACCGATTTTAAATTAAATTGGCACTCCGTGAGCAGTCTGGTCCGACTTAAGAGATAAGGTAGCTTAGATCTTTAATTATAGTCGCAATTTTATTTTATTGCAAATTTTTTGTCTAATATTAATTGACAGTCACATGTTAAATATATATATATACTACTATACTCATTTAAGGATTAGCGATACTGAATACTTTAAAAACAAAATCAAACGCTGACGAAGTCGCGGGCAACAGCTAGTACACATATATATAAGCTGTTGCTCGGTTGCTCGCGTCTTCGTTTGCCTGGAAATAAGTTTTACTTTAGGAGTAGATTACGACAAAAAAAAAATTAATTGATGTTGATCCTTTAAATCAAATCTATTTTCTAAATTACAGGTTTATAAACATAATAATAAAAAAACTTTCATCCCTCATTTTAACATTCTTATGGGGGGATTTTCCAAAATAGTTTATATTGATTTTTATTATTTATTGATATTCAAAAACATAACATTACACACAAACTTCCAATCCCTATTTCACCCACTTAGGGTGATTATTTCCTAAACAGTTTCTTAGCTGACATCCTTCGTTCTAGAAGGAACCTACCTTTCAAATTGAGATTGAGTGAGTGAGTCACGGGTTTTCTCTTTTATATATATAAATAAATAAATATACTACGACAACGACATAGATATATAGAGAAGGACCAAGGAGGTTGCCCAGCTGATAGTAAGTAGAAAAACACTTTGGTCAGCAACCCTGAGCTATCTATCTCTATGTTTTAGATTTTTACAAATTTAATAGTATAGAAAAGCTAAAAAATAGCTAAAGAGAAGAAAGAAAGCTAAAAGAAGAGCTTCGTCCTACGTTTTGGGGGCACTGAGCTCGATCCCCGGTACGCACCTCAATATTTTAGAGCTTTGTGCGTTTTTAATTTAATGCAAGTAATCCCAATTAATATTATAATTGTGAATGTAAGTTTGTATGTTACGCTTTCACACGAAAACTACTGAACCGATCTTCATGAAACTTTTTATACATACTCTTGGAGGTATTAGAAATAACTTAGTATACTTTTCATTGAAACAAAAAAAATACGTAAGATAAAACAATGTTTGTGAAAAAAATCTCAAAATCTCATATATGACTATAGGTGTAGACTATAAATAAATAAATAAATAAATATACTACGACAAGACACACATCGCTATCTAGCCCCAAAGTAAGCGTAGCTTGTGTTATGGGTACTAAGATAGCTGATAAATATTTTTATGAATATAATACACATGAATACTTATAACATACATATAAACACCCAGACACTGAAAAAATTCATGTTAATCACACAAACATTTTTCCAGTTGTGGGAATCGAACCCACGGCCTTGGACGCGGAAAGCAGGGTCACTGCCCATTGCGCCACTCGGCTGTCAACTATGGAGCAGTACGCTGCCTCCCAAAATTACGCAGGCGAAGCCGCAGGGCAAATCTGGGAATATAACTTTCTTTAAAGATAAAGGACAATATCGCGAGAAGTCTACCAATCTTCACTTGGCCAGCGCGGTGGACTTATTCCTATCACCTAAACCCGTCTTATTATTTTAATAGAAGAACAGTGCCCTGAAGAAGGCTGGTAAAGGGTTGATAATGACGATATGAGAAGCAAAAAACAACCATAATTAAAGCCAATAAAATACCACGAACACCGTAGTTGTTTATTGGCTTAAATTTCGAAAAATTACTGTGAACTCTATCCGAAACACAAACGAAAGAGAGGGACCAAAATTGAAACTCAAATATGTACTCGCTCGTTGCGTAAACTAGTCAATCTAAATCACGGTTAACGTGGACGAACTGTGGTACATTCGTCACATCGGTGTTTTAGTACTGTGGCAACGATGGACATATCAAGAGTATTATGTAATGCATTCAGATGACGTACGTTTAGCTTTATTATGCTTTGTCTAATTTAGGCGGATTTTGGCAGCTCACAGTAGGAATAAATAACTGTTATCGTCGTTGTCATATTATCAAAATTAAGTTTAATTTGCTATACTCCGCGAAAAGCAGGAGAATCTGTGTGGTGTAATTTATAATTTCTTCAATCCATATACTCCACACCAAACAGATCTTCGGCAATATACCCTCTAGGCACGTTGCGCTCCGAAACCGGAGCATCCTCAGGAGATGTTGACTTTACAATGAAATGAATCGATAGATACATTGCAATGGTGTATAGTCAGATTATAATTTAAAATGCAAGACATAACTTGTATCATTTACAATGTAAGAAACGAAATAATAATATTTAGTTTCTTTTTTGATAATATCATTACCATCTATGAATTTTGCATGCGACACGACTTGCAATTACTCACGTGCAATTATTTACAAGTTAAAAACTAAAATAGCTTATTTTGTAATCATCATGATCTCAACCTGTTACCGGCCCACTACAGGGTACGGGTCTCCTATCAAAATGACAAGGGGTTTAGGCCGTTGTCTACCACGCTGGCCCGCGGATCATTTTTTTTTATGAATGTTATATTTTAATGCTTATTATCCTATTCCGGTCTAAGAGAAATCCAAAAAATCAAATATCATAAAAATTGGTCTAGCCGTTCTTGAGTTATAAATGGTGTAACTAACACAACTTTCTTTTATATACATTTATATATAGATAATTGCGTGATAGATAATTGCAAATAGCTTAAATATTTGCATAAAATGTTGTGAGATTATGTTGATTGAATGTTCGATTTATGAAATTGTAAAACCGATTTCGATAGTTTGTAGCATCCTCAGGAGATGTTGACTTTACAATGAAGAATTGTAAAGTAAGACTTGTCATGGATTTCCGTTAAGTAACGCCTGCTTCTATCCAATACCACCCCTTGACTGCAATCTCACCTACTGGTAAGTGATGATTTAGTCTAAGATGGCAGAGGGCTAAGCTGTTAGAGGTATGTAAAACCAAAGTTATATAAAAACGTACTTTATGTAATAATAAAAGTTCCCAAATTCAAAACTATATAGTCTGTGCGTAATCTATGCGCACCATGCAGAGTAGCGAAATACATTTCTCATCAAGCGAGCTGGCTTAGATGTACGAGTATGTCACTAAGTAAATACTGGAGGTCGGTTTACTGACACCATCAAACGTGCCTGAAAGAAAATGTGTACTTACTAACTTATTAACTAGTAATAAAGGAGTCAGTTGTATAATCAGAAGTTTTTAAAGTTAAAACTTCTTTAGGCGTGCTGAGAAATTTTTGGGTGAAAGAAATCGTGGAACTTACGCCATCTTCACCGAACGCTTTTCACGAGCTATATGTGTGCTGTAAGACAAATACTTTTTTGTTCAAGTTCAAAGTTTATATAAAACATAAGCTTATAGAAAAATCCTATCATAATATTAGGATTACATATTGATAAAAACGCTTGGGTATGAATTGCTCCAACTTCATAGCTAAACATAAATTCAACTGTGAGATGGCGATAACAAAAAAAAACAGGCTAAGTTTGTTCTGTGCTCTTCTTAGATCAGTGCGCGTTGGGAACCCTACTCTCTTTAGTTTTAAGTTAATGAATGCAGTTTTCACCTTCACCTTACATTAGTGTTAAAATGTTAAATGTATGAACGCTTCATAAGTGCCTGTGATTAGGATTGAATTTGAATTTAAAATTTGAATTTGAAATTTGAATTTTAAATTTGAATTTGAAAATTGAATTTGAAATTTGAATTTGAAAATTGAATTTGAAATTCATGAGAAAGGTACAACTGGTATACCGCTAACAGGCTAGCCCGCTATCCTATGTCCCGCCCGTTCAAATTCAAATTTCAAATCCGAATTTGAAATTTGAATTTTGAGAAATAATAGGGAGAAAATAAAGATCATGGATGGAATTTTCTAAAGGGAAGCCGATGAGAATCGTGGTGTATGGACTGGTAACTATGTCACATTCCCATCACAATAAAATATATATTATGAAAACTGTACAATATTCTACCCAAGCGGTATATTATCAAGAATGACATTATACTTATTTACGAAGGCGCTCTTATCTCATGGCCACATATTTTCGTGTGGAGCAGTTATATTGTGGCACGAGTAATGGGGCGAATCTCTGGAGGATGAAAGAAATTCGTAAAAGAATTTTCGGTTTCGTTTTTAACTGACAGCTGCCAGTATTGTGGTTGGGATGTACTGACAGCGTATTGACATCGATCCTCGTATTTAGACTTGACTGTCTGGTAAGTGGGTACTCAAATAATAATCATTGATTCAAAGAGCAATCAACCTTGGTAGGTGTTTATGGAAGCATGTTTATACCCAATCTGCTACCTCTTTGGTTTAGTGGTTAGCATGATCACGAAGTCCTGAGTACGATGTACGGACAAAAAACTTTAGTGTTAGGAAATTGATGCATTCCATCCCAATGCATCACAGAGCACGTGAAGCCGTCAGTCTGTTGAACTATACTTGAAACATGCTAACAGATTAACGATAGAGCTACAAACATTTTCCTGTTGTGGGAGTCGAACCCACGGCCTTGGACTCAGGTTCGCTACCCACTGCGCCATTCGGCCGACAATAGGAGGTATCAGATGGCTGGAGTGCCATCTGCGTCCTCCAGCAGATATGAGCGTCTCACTGTAAGACCTCTCATATTATAGGAGATTTAATGATTGATGATCTTTTGGGCTTTAATGATCCACCCACACCCAAAAATCACCGACCGTACCGAGCGTTCCAATTCACAGGAATGGACAAGGACAGGAAAATTTACAACACAACGCTGGTTGCTAAGAATTACTCGACAGATAAACCGGGATTCGAACGACAAACCTCAGAGTTCTTTTTTTTATTCCACAAGTTACCCGTTGACTGTGATCTCACCTTTATAGTATAGCGGGCTACCTGTTAGTGGTATACCAATTACATTAAACTGATACCCCTAATTATTTTCACGTTGATTAATCTACATTACTTAGACGCACGTTTTTGTCGGTAGGTTGGTAAATAAAATAAAATTTTACGAAATCTAGCCCCAAAGTAAGCGTAGCTTGTGTTATGGAAACTTAGACGACTGATGAATAATTAATGAATATTTTTATTATAATTTACAAATAAACACTCAAACTCTGAAAAGCATTCATGTTCTAGAGGGAAACGTACCCGCTCTTGGACTTCGATAACAGTGTCGCTGCCAACTGCACCAATCGGCTGTCAAACTGTGCCACGGCGAAAGCCTCCCACTAGATAAAATGATTCATATTAAAAATACTAGTAAATGGTCCCTACGCGTATTTCTATTGATATTATAATTATGGCAATGGAGCGAATAATCAAGCTGGAAATATCAATTTCAGGGCATCATATCCAAACTGTGTTTACAGGATACGAAATTCCAAAGTCAAACCAGATTCTGTTACATAAATCTTGTGCAATTCGAATTGTAATATAGTAGATATCCGGCCAAGGGCGGTCCTATCAAAGTGCTTTATGTACTGACGGAAACAAATTACAGTTCTATCAAAGTTTGCATGTTATGTTGGAGGAAGTTTGCAATAATATCGGCTGGAGGATGCTATCGGCTTTGTTGGAGTGTCTGTCTATACGTTTAGGCACAAAACCAATTTATATTGAGCTGCTGATTGGGTTTCAATAAGGATTTTGCTTTGATTTCTGACAAGTTGGCAATAAAGGATTGTGTTCTTTATTTTTCGAGCTATTGTATTGTATTACAGGCGTGCAATATTATTCAAACAGTGAGCTTTGAAATAGTTACATATCAAAAAAATATCTGAATTTAAGTAAAAAAGTAATAAAATTAATTTAATTATTTTATTTGATGCCTCTTTTTGCTTATTAAATTATGTATATATATGTATATATATATATATATATATATTATATATATATATATATTTATGGTTCATTACCATACTTATTTATTATGCATTATTATCTATTAATATTATATTAGGTATATTGTATTTCTTATGCATTGATTTATCTGATCTTGAATTTAATTTTCTCCCTGATAATATTAAAGAGCTGAGAAGTATTTCTACATTTTAAATTACGGTTACAGAATTATTACTTAGTGGGTGATAAAATTTTATATTGTTTTTATTTTAGTTAACATAATATGACATGTGCGATATGCGAACTACCTAACATAATTCAAATTTTTTTGCACCTACCACAACTTTTTTTGGAGTGAAATATGATATATCTAGCATGTTCGCCTATAGAAGACGAAGTCCCATGCAAGTCGCGTAGCGGACCTTTTTTTAATGTTCACGTTTTCTAAAGTAATAAGTTTCTCAAGAAAGAAAATAAATAATACCAACATTTCTACCTAGTGTAGATTCTACACTATTCTAGTAGTCTACGATTTTACGGAAAAAAATGGTGACTCTACAAACAAGTAAGTCATTTGAAGGAAATTGTATTCAATTTTACAATAAATTACCAGTAATATCTTGGAGATGTCTCTGAAAAAGTTCAAAGTTTGTATTAAACGTAAGCTTATAGAAAAGTCCTGTTATAGTATTATTTACTACGTCAAGGATAAAAATGCTTGGTTGTAAATTCAATTCAAAATTCTAATCAGGTTGCTTCTTTAATAGTTTATAAATGACAATGTGAGATGGTGATAACGAAAAAACAAAATAACAACCGGCTAAGTTGGTTGTGGGCTTCTTCTTAGGCCAGGGCGCGTTTGGAACCCTCGTAGCTTTAGTTTTAAGTTGACGAATTTATTTATCGCCATCAAGTCACTCCTATGTCATATTTTACATGTAATGTTCGCATCAAAAGTGCCATCTAGTGCCTATTTGAATAAATAAATATTTGACTTAGACTTTGACTTTGACAACAAAATACCGCGTATATCATTACACCAAGCAAATCTTGGTATCAGGTAGGTATTCAGTCATCATCATCATCATCAACCCATTACGGGTCTCCTCCCACAGTGAGAAGGGTTTCGGCCGTAGCCCACCATGCTGGCTTAGTGCGGATTGGTGGACTCTAAACGTAAAGAGTAGAATACAAAATGTGGCCTTATTGCTTAGTAGCTGACTCTTCCAGGCAACCTTAGGAAAATCTTCCCTAGCCACGAGTTAACCTGGAAGCTACCTTTCAAGGTTATCTCGTCATCTGAAATTCCTGACCTAAATAATCTTAAAGCTATAAAAGCGAGTGTTTGAACTATGAACAGCAGGAAAGGATTCTTGACAAACATTTTCACCAGACGTGACATGATGGGAGCTCCTAAAGGCTTTTTAACCTTAGTACAAAACCGTACACCACGTAAACGAAGACCGTTTTCGAGGATCGAAATAGTTTAAATGTAAGTAATATTTAAGTTTAAAGTAAAATCATCATAATCATATCAACCCATTACCGGCTAACTACAGAGCACGGGTCTCTTTCTACAATGAGAAAAGCTTAGGCCGCAGTCCACCCCGCGGATTGGTAGACTTCACAGAGGCATGCAGGTTTCCTGACGATTTTTCCCTTCACCGTTGATATTTATATAGCTTAAAGTGAAATAGTAGTTAAATATACGAGGCCACGTTTTATATATTTTTTATATATTTATAAGGAATAATACACAAATAATATTATTATACTTTATGTTTTAATACCAACATAATAAAATAAGTTATTTAGCATTACAATAATAATTTATAGTTGCAAAGAAACCAAAGAAACTGCAATAGCTTGGCTACCAGCTTAGCCCATTTATACCTTAAGGTAAGATCAACTTAATATTCTAAACCCATGTGTAAAACTCATAATAACCCACTGCTGAATACAGCCCCTTTTTATTGGTGACACTACTACAATGCGTGTATTTCTGTGCAGACAAATCCAATGCTGAAGTTCTTTTGGCCAAATTTTTGGTATAAATCGAACCCAGGAACTCGAGATCTATAGTTGCACATTCGAACTACTAAACCTACAAGGTAGGTGTGTAACGTTAATATAAAGAAGAATAGATCTACAAATACTTGAGAACGATAGTCGCTTACGAGATGAACAACCTCGTACTAAGGGAGCTATATCAGGTATACGGCATACGTTAAACCGCAGCTTTGATTGTGCGTTGGATTTTACGCGCGCCAAAGAAAAACTCCCCCTTTGATGTACTAAAATCGACTTTGCTAACGCACTTTGTTGATGAAATTGATTTTTTTTGTGTAACAACGAAGGTGCGTAACGTAGTGTAACTGGTACTCGTATATTCAAAAGCACCAATACTGATATAATAAAAGCGAAAAAGTTTACGTTTGTTTTTTTCCTTTGTGCGTTTGCGTTTTACCTAGGTGCGTTTTTTGTTTTTTAATCTCGCAAAATATGCTTTTTAAATCCGACTCCAGAAGTTGCAGGGATAAGACACACCCATTTAAACTTTTTAGTGCAGTTTTATATAGGTATCCGAAGCATGAATATTGTGCCAATTTCTTAATGATATAACTTGAAATGACTTATATACTCTATTTAACCTTCTTAGAGGGTCTACAAAAGTTAAGAAGCTCATAGTTTCTGGCACGAATTGAGCTTTCAAAAAAGCAACAAGATTTTTCAAAAAGACAACCGAAAATGGTGCCATTCATTTCCCAAAAAAAAAAACAAATTCATGAAGTCTTTGACAGCTGGTGACAGATGCTAAATTATATTTAATTTAATTCCGTATTTATATTTTAATCCTGAATTATTAGAACGAAAAACAGGCTTCTGGCTCATAAATTATTCAACCTATTCCGGGAGTCAAAAAATATTCAGAGCCTTTGCTGATAAATCAATTAGTGTCTAAATTGAAGTGAAGTTCGGCTTCACGTTCGACACTTTTGGACACCGACACGGGATACTAATACTGAAAACGGCGGGTGTTGTGCCCGACAACGGCAACAGGACAAAAGCTTTCAAGTTGAGAAACTACCGGAAACAAAGTTAGAAAGATGGCACTCTAAACACATGTTGAACGTGTCATAGCACATACTCGTAGTTTCTTCACAAACCAACCGTCAGAGGGGAAAAGGGATGTTCCCCGCTTCCGCGTCTTAATACAGCGCGTGGTGTGTACCTACGCATGAGACGACATAGCATCCATTGACTTATTCACATACCATGGAACCGCTAGTAGTGATAAGGCCGCCAAATTGTATACGTTGTTTTGTTATACTTTTCTTTTTGTGGTGTGCAATAAAAGTATATTCATTCATTCATAGATTCATAGACTACACTTGCAAAGACATAATCAAGTAGCCAGGATAATCCATCAACAGCTTGCTCTTCAGTATGGCCTAAACGATTTTGAGATGCCCTACTATAGGTGCGGCATATATTTTAAGTTATTACGCTATTACGCTAGCCAAGTCCGGATTGGTGGACCCCAAACACCTTTGATAACATTATGGAGAACTCTCAGGCATGCAGGTTTCCTCACTATGTTTTCCTTCAACGTTGAAGCAAGTGATATTTTAATTGCTTAAAACGCACATAACTCAGAAAAGTTAAGGGTGCTTGCTGGCCGGAATCTAACTCGGCCCCCGAAAATGAAGTCGTAATCCTACCCACTGGGCTATCAACTTCTTTCTTCTATAACTATAAAAGAGTTACTCGCTGACCAACTACAGCTCGGTGTATATTTGCAATTTAGAGAGAATACAATGAAAAAGACTTTTGCACGCCTCACGCCTTGTTCTCTACTCTCGACATTTCAAAAAAAGCAGTTTTCTCGAAACTGAAATTGATTTTTTGTTATTTATATTGCACTTACAGGTTAATTTGAGTACACTAATATCAAGTCAAATAATTTGTCAGGCACATAAAATACATTTCAATAACAATTTTTTTGTTTAACATAGTAAATAATAACATTAAACATAATCTTTTCTGGACGTCCGTGTATGGACGGGTGTATGTGGCATCAAAATTGGTCGAAAAAATGATCGTATCGGAATAATTTTTTTTTAATTATCTAAAGTAACACACGACATAATTTCTTAGTTAATATGAGCGTTCAATTCACTGTCGTTAAATTTCCATGTAATTATTCTAGCTAATATTAATTGTAACTTTCAATGTGCAATCATTATGACATTCCCGTGTCTTGTTTACAAAAAATGAATAATAATTAATATGAAAAAAAAAATTGTAATGAGCATTGAAAGTTTCAGTTAAAAAAAATTCAATTTTATTGTGAAAAAAATTAGATTATGAGGCGTGCACTTTTGGATCTTCCAAATTTTTTTAAATACCCTAAGCAAAAAAGTGTGTATGAATATGTATGATTTAAAAAGTTATATCCATGAAAATTATTTAAGGCTTTAGCTTTCAAATTAAGGAATACACGTTTCAGTGGTTGTAAGTCCCTCATTTTGACAGACATTTTTGATTTATCTTATATCTTTAAACGAGCAAGTCCTGTATATATATAATTGGAATCTCGGAATCGGCTCCAGCGATTTTCATGAAATTTAGTATGCAGGGTTTCGGGGGCGATAAATCGATCTAGCTAGGATCCATTTTTAGAAAATGTCATTTTATTCGTGTTTTCCGGTAATAACCGATTTGGTGCAGACGAAGTTGCACGGGTCAGCTAGTATCAATAAAACTCGATATTTTAGCTCTTGTATGTTAGCCATTTTTTCTTTAATATCACTTCCTAAAATGTTAAGGGATAGGAACTTGTACAAAAGTTCCGAATTTTTTGTAAAGAGAACATTTGCTTATCAGAAGAACCGCTAAGATGCTATATTAAGCTAAAATACATTTCTTCACGTTAACATTATAACATGATGATATTAAGAACCCATCAAACAACGTGTACTCTCTTATTTATTATTTACATTTTTTCTTCAAGATCAATGGACTTTTTACGAAGGGTTTTCCTTTATTCACTAACAAAATGCCTGCATACAATACCGTCCGTACACAAAAGAATAATAGACCGTCGAGAACATGAACGTGTACATAATGTATCCAAAGTTCCAAAGACTCGTGTATCTCAAATATTAAGGCAGTAATATGATTCATAAAGCTATTTGGTTCGGTGAAAGAATTTTATTGTTGCGATGCTATGTGCATATTTTTCGAAGCGAAGGTAATAACTTTGAAACATTTTTAAATTTTGCGAGTTTGATTTACATCCCAAATGAGATCGTAACCATACTAAGTACCTACCAAAAATGTTATACTGGAAATCTATATTGATACAAAATTATCCATGCTTGTTAAGAAAAAGTTAGAAGTACAGAAACTATATTTCGGTCGTCACTTGTCGCAATCCGACAGAACGTTACACTACTATGTGGAGAGTACGCATCGCCACGGGTGTTGAGACAAATTAACGCATTTGTGGAAACACATTATTAACACTGATAGCAAGTGGCGCCATCACACGTCTCGCACTTAGTGATATGTTTCGGTTTCATGAAAGATCATTTTCATGATTGATGAGTGATTGTTGCCAAATTGTATACTTTGTGTAAACCTTTTTTTTTATTTTTCTGTATTTTTATGTGGTGTACAATAAAAGTGTCTTCGTTCAATTATTTATTCATTGTTCATCACTCATCTTCAGTGTTGGAAAGTCGAGACTGTCTTTGCGCAGTTTATTTAGTTCATTGTTCTAATTTTTGTTTTTGTATTTTTTTCCTATTGAATTTTACTTTTTTAAGCGTTTACTCATGCTACGATGGCTTAAAAGTTGAAAAACCTACATATATATTTTATAGAGTAAAAGATATTATATTTGTTGAATTATTATGACAACCCTACCGGTGAGCGATTAAGTTATATTATAGCTCAGAAAAGCAAAAGTTTTAAGCGTCGGCAGCTCTCTAAGTTAAAGCACTCGCTTATCATGTTTTATAACTTGAAGGAGTCATAACATTTCAGGTTGTAATGGTACTACACAGAGCACCGACTGGAAATCTCGAAACTTCGGATTTAAATATTTCTATTTATCGAAAGTTTGTGTACTGAAAGTGCTCCTAACTTTTATTTGAATAAGTGGTCAAATGCATGAAATATATTTATGTATATATAATTACACTATCCCGCTATCTTACTGTCAGAGGTTGCCTGTAAGAGATTGCCTGCAGCGTAAGGCAAATAAGGCCGCGTTTGCACGCCTACAATTTTTGTATTCTTTTTTTTTTACTATTTTTTGTGTGTAATAAAGTATTTTTCCTTATTCTTCTGCTTCAATGCAAAGCAGACCAGGTTTATTGTAGGCTTTTATGGTTCTGGACCAAAATGTTAAAAATGAAACCCTAAAGTTGTGATTTTATACGTGCGTCAGCGTACGTCTGTCACAGGCGAATTTTTCACTCGCTACTAAAGTTTTGGACAACCTCTCTGGTGGTAAGCACTGTGATCTTATAAGTGGGGGGTACCGGGTTGTATCCCCGACGGGGCCAGTTCGGGAATTTATAATTGCTGAATTCTCTCTTGGTCTGGTCGGAGGCTTCGAACGTAGCTAGTAACCACCCGATCGACAAAGACGTGCCATCAAGCGATTTAGCGTTCCGATACCATGACGCGTATAAACCAAATAGGAGCATGGGTTTAATAAACTGCCATATATCCCTTATCCCTAACAGGCTAGCTCGCTGCCATGTTAGATTGACTAATAATATACTAGTGGAATCTTACCACCTGGTAAGATTCCACTAGTATATTTAGGTACTAGCTTGACGGCAGATTGGCGCTGTGGGCAGCGACCCTGCTTTCTGAGTTCAGGCCGCGTGTTCGATTCCTAGAACTGGAAAATGCTTGTGGGATTAACACGAATGTTTTTAATGTCTCGGTATTTTATTTTATATAATGAGTAGGTATTTATGTATCCTGTTCATTAAAATATTCATCAGTCATCTTAGTACCTATATAACACAAGCTACGCTTACTTTGGGGCTAAATGGCGATGTGTGTATTGTCGTAGGTAATATTAGATCTACCTTTACCTAAGTTTAAACAATATATTAAAAAACATTTAATAAATCGTGGTTACTACACGATTGATGAATTCCTTAACGACAAGGCTGCTTGGAAGCAGGCCACTCCGCTCTCATCTCTCACAAAACGGAAAAATTCTAAAGATTGTTAAACTTTAAAATGATGTTGGAAAAAGAGCAATCTTCTGAGTTTCTTGCCGGCCCTTCTCAGATGAATCTGCCTTCCGAACCGGTGGTAGAGTCACTACAAACAGACTGAATTGACGTTTCATAAGTGCTTATTAATTTAGGCTTACTCGAAATAAATGAATTTTGAATTTGTAGTTTATTTATTTACTGCAATCTCAATATTATATCGAACCTAACCTAACTAAGCGACAAATCGAGTTGATTTTTGGCAAAGTTAAAAAACCCTTCATCCCAAAATAAAAAACGATTCCCACAGGATTTGTAAGGAACTGTAAAAAAAGCGGACGCGGGCAACAGCCAGTGAAATATAACAAAAAACTTTCGTCCATTTGTATGCAACAATGACTTCATCATTTGAATAAAAAAAACATGCATTATCCAAAACTCAATATATTTTCTGCCTTCCGAACTGGTTGTAGAGTCACTACAAACAGACTGACTTGGACCTATTTGAAATGAATGAATTTGGAATTATTTGAATATTTTACTATATTTTTTTTAGTCTAAGTCAAAAGTCGAAAATATCTTCATTCAAGTAAGGCCCATAGGTCGCACTTTTGATGCGTAGATTACATGAGAATTACACGGTAGTGAGATGATGGCGATAGCCAAATTCCTAAACTTAAAACTAAAGCTACGAGGGTTCCAAACGCGTCCTGGTCTAAGAAGAAGCCCAAAACAAACTTAGCCAGGTGGTTTTTTTTAAGTCTACCAATCCGAACTTTGCCCATCGTGGTAAGATCTACACTATTCTTATTATGAGAAAGGTTAATAGGTTGATATGATGATATTTTTCTTAAACACCCGCATTGATACAGCATATTCGGCCAATGCTATAACAACTTCTCCTATGTAAGAGGAGGTCTTTTCCCAGAAAGGAAGGCATTAAGAGATTTAGGATAATGATCAGACTATTATTTTGGTATACTTACATTTTTTATTATTCATACAGAATATAACACAGCGTTTTCGTAAATGTTTCAATGTAATAAAGAGCGCTTTTGTACCATTTAGCGGGCGTTTATGTTTCGACGCGGCGAGGTGTAAACATTAGCGCCCCTCTTCATACAGTTTTGATTGTACCCAGTACAGTTTGCATCAAATTTACGGGACGTACCTATTTTTAACCCCCGATGCGAAAACGACGGGGTGTTATGAGTTTTGCGTGTCTGTGTGTGGGTGGCACCGTAGCTTCCGAACGGATGGTTTTTTTTATTAAAGGTGTTTCAGCTAATCTGGAGTATTTTAGACATGCTTTATGAAAATCGGTCCCAGATGACCGACGTCACACAATAGCGGTTTACACATACACACATACACATGGCTTGACCGCTTAACTTATTTCGGCTAAATTTTGCACCGAAAAGCTTTCATCCTGGAGACAGCAATGGAATAAATTTTATCACGGACAATCAAAGTATTCCTGCGGGAATTATAAAAACCCAAAACAAACGACGACGAAGGTAGTCAGTAAATAAATGTGTTTTTTTTAATCCCTTCTTATTATCAGTTAGTAAGGCTCTTAATATGATCACATACAAATCCATTCAGCTATTTTAGCATTTAGTAATGTGCACGGATTCACGGATTAAATCGAGATACTCCGAGCATAACTAATTGTATGGCCCGCCGAGTGACTCTGAGCCGTCTTATGAGGCTCATAGTAAGCGACCACGGATCAGAGACATAAGTCATCCTTGGCAACAATAACTATTCGAAACTTTGGGAACTTTGTGATAAGATTATATTATGGCGATTGAGAAACAGGCCTTTAAATAAAGATTATTAAAGCTGAGTGTACTTAGGCTATTTTACACAATGAAATGAAGAAAAATTCGCCTTTGATATGGCAAAAACGATTTACATGACGCGACTTTGATGACGGAATTGATTTCACGAATAATGGCGGAGATGGGCAATTTTGTAAATGATTATTTAAACGCTTCGAAAACGATCGAACGCTTTGTATTATCAATTTGCTGCTCTGGCTATATGAGCTTTTTGCTTGAAAAAATGGCGGGCAAACGAGCCGTGTTGGTATATTTTATGAAATTGTATTAACTATGTAAATTATTACACAACGGCACTTACGTCATGCATTACGGGGGTTAATAAAGCGATTGAATTATGAACATAACCTAAGTACAAAAAAATACCTTGTTCTACGAGGTAAATAGGACCACGCCGGATGAGAAAATGTGACTGTATATCGTTTTTTTTTTTGAAAACAATGATTAAAATATATATAATATAATATAGCAAATAGAGCTTAGGTTATAGTTATGTATTAATAAAAATTATATTTTTATTGAAAAAAAAAAAAATATAATATATATATAAAATAAAATAAAATATATACATAAATCAAAGTAAAAAAATGATCTCGCGTAAAATTTTACATTTTGTGATAATATGTCCGTAGCAATAAAGTATTTGGTTGTAAAGTATTGAATTTAAAAGGCTAGATAGAGATAAAATTACTATTAACCTTAATTTGCTATATTTAGCGAAAATGACGAAAATCTGAAAGATACAATTTTTAATTTTTTTCAATCTTTATATGGAGTATAGAGATTAAAAAATCAAACCGATCTTCCAAAATGTATTTATTCTCTACGCACGTTTCACTCCGACACTGAACCATCCTCAGGAGATGTTGACTTTATTGAACAATTAGGTACTAGATAGAGAAAGAAAAGTAAATACAATAAAGGATTAAATTGTAAAGGAAGAAGTCCGGCTCAATCTATAAAATTGATTAAATTTCAGTGTTCCGATTTTGTAAAGGATTACGTATAAACTTGGGCAAAAGTTTGATTAATTTTGTGCGATAAAATCAACGTCGCCAGTCGACCATGTCAAATTTATACGATAGAAGTTGCCCGACGCGTTCGTTTGGTTATTTTTGTCCGATTATATCTTACAGCTTCAATTGCTTTTATACACGACTGCGGCGAAGCGAAATTTTAGTACCTAACATATTCAACAGTCTGTTTTGTATGTTTAAAAGAAATAATAAATATTATTTTGGGAAATAGAGGAAAAAACGTATTTAAGGGAACGAACATACGTTGGACTCAAAATGGTCTCCCGAACTCAGCAGGCGTAAGTTGCCTGTGGAGGGTCTTTTTCAAACTTCTCCTTTTCCCTGTAACCTTAACGCGTCAAACGCGCTTAAAGCAAAGGTAAAATTTTATCCCTTGTCTATGGATATAATCAGAAGATAAATTTTTTGTCTCTGGCCTTTTTGTTTTCTTAAGGAATTTCCATGGTTTACGCCGGACTCTTACCGACTAAAACCCCACGGTGTTCCAACTCGTCGCCTGGTGACTGGTTCACGGGAATGCTTGAGCACAAACCAGCGGCGCAGGACGAGGCAGACCCTCCTCTGAGACTACATATACACCATTGAAAGCACAACCGGAACACGGGATGTGCCTTTCAACTCGAGGACTTATTTATTTAGCAAAAACACACCCCGTAAAGACATTACAGTTGCCCGATTCATCAGCCATAGTATGCCTGCTAACAGATCCTGCGACAGAATCGAAGTATGCTAACCGTTCTGCTCCGATAAGCTAATCCTTGTATCCATAAAATTGGTTTTTCAGTAGATACGGAATAAACGTGGTCGCCTAGAACCTTCATGAATTTTCTAATATTGATTAGGAACCCCAGTTTTAAAAATCGTCTTTTGTCTATTAATATTATAAAGGTTAAATCTTAGACCATCCACATCCGTTTCATCGGTGCACGTGCTGCAAATTTCCTAGCAGAAAATCCGAAACAAACCTAACCAAACCTAACAAAAAAAATTAAAATGCGTTAACTTCAAATAGTCCTACTTTATAAGCGCTTTTAAAACGTCAAATCTATGTGATTAACTGTAACCCTACCACCGGTACGGAATACATAGTCGATCATACTAACCGACCTACGAGGCAGTTCTCTAAATCGGTAACACGAAACTATGATAGTTATTTATCTCCGTCGTGGAATATAATTTTCTCGCTTGAAAGCTTCAACGCCTCAAGCTTGAAGCTCAGTATTTGATGTAGCTACTCGTAGCTTGATGCTATAGCTCTTTGTAGAGCATCTAAAATTAGCAAAGACTTAATTCAGAGATGTCAGTTATTTTCAATGTAAAGTAAACTTTTTGTGTAAAATCATTTCTGTATAATATTTTCTTTATTATACCATTTTGAAGCGGTGATAGCCCAGTGGACAGGACTTCGGCTTCACTCTCGGGGTTATCAATCAATCAATCAAAAAAACTTTATTGCACACAAGAAACAACACGGTACGGAGAACAAAGGTACAAGTTATTTAAATTTTTGTAGCAAAGGCCTTATCACTTATAGTGATTTCTTCCAGGCTACCATTATGGAGAATTGGCATTTCACATATGAACCCTTATAGCGGTGCGCAAAGCTCCAGCTCTTAGTAAGATATCCAGCTCTTAGTAAGATATTTGAAAAAATTATATTAAATCAACTTTTATATCATTTTAATGTAAATAACTTACTACACCCTGAGCAGTATGGCTTTACTAAAGGTCGTAGCACAACGGACGCTGGCGCTAAACTTATAAAACATGTTTATGATGCCTGGGAATGTTCACAGAACGCCATGGGTGTTTTTTGTGATCTATCTAAAGCTTTCGATTGTGTTGATCATAAAACCTTGCTTCTTAAGTTAAGCCACTATGGTATCAGCAATAGAACCCAAAGAGTTTGCATAACTGATGCAAAGTCTCAGGGTTCAAATACCTCAATGGGTGTCCCACAAGGCTCGATTTTGGGTCCCTTTCTATTTTTAGTGTATATAAATTATCTACCGTACCATGTCAGTGGAACATGCGACATTGTATTGTTTGCAGATGATACATCTCTAATTTTTAAGACTGATAGGAGTAAAGATAACTCTGACGAAGTAAACCGTGTTATGTCGCATGTGTCGCACTGGTTTACACTTACAGTTAACAACTTACTTTTAAATGCAAAAAAAACAAAATGTGTCGAATTTATCTTACCAAATGCAAAGAAAATTGATAAAAATATAATGATAAATGGTGAATCACTAAAAATAGAGACTTCCACAGTTTTTCTGGGCGTGACCTTGGATAATAAGCTACAGTGGGGTGCCCATATAGATTCACTAGCGGGTAAACTATGCTCGGCTGCCTACGCAGTCAGAAAAATTAGATAGATTACTGACGTTGAAATAGCTAGGCTAGTTATTTTGCGTACTTTCATAGTGTTATGTCCTATGGAATCTTGTTATGGGGTAAAGCAGCTGATATCGAAACTATATTTATATTGCAGAAAAGAGCTGTACGGTCAATATATAAACTTAAATCACGCGAATCCCTCCGTGAGAAGTTTAAAGAAATAGGCATACTTACTGTAGCTTCACAATATATTTATAACAATATAGTATTTGTAAGACAACATATTAGTCTTTATAAACAAAAAGTAGACATAAACAGTCGACTTACAAGAAATGGTCATAAATTAGTGTCATCTGCATATCGTCTGCGTAAGGTACAGGGATCATTTGTGGGATTGAGTATACGCTTTTATAATATGATTCCTAAGGTGATTTTAGACCTGCCAATGCACAAGTTTAAAGAATTTGTTAAAACCATTTATTACAGCGAGGTTACTATACAATTGATGAATTTTTTAATGACAAGGTTGCTTGGAAGCATCCGGCTCCGCTTTCAGCTCTCACAAGATAGAAAAATGAATGTTAAAATGCAAAATGTAAATTGTTGATGTTGGAAAAGAGCAACTGCTGAGTTTCTTGTCGGCTTCTTCTCGGTAGAATCTGCCTTCCGAACCGGTGGTAGAATCACTACAAACAGACAGACTTGACGTTTCAAAAGTGCTTATATTAGGCCTACTTGAAATAAATGAATTTTGATTTTTTTTTTTTTTTTGAAAAAGCTCTAAGAATATCAATACATATTAATAATTACAAAAACAGTACATATATAAAATAAATAAAATATAAAGTAATACATATTTCCCTATGGTTAAATAAACTATACGGTAAAATAAATAATGCTAAAAGTTATGTGCGTTTTAAGTTATTAAAATATCACTTGCTTCGACGGTGAAGGAAAACATCGTGAGGCAACCTGCATGCCTGAGGATCCTCTATAATGTTCTCAAAGGCGTATGAAGTCCACCAATCCGCACTGGGCCAGCGTGGTGGACTGCGGCCTGAACCCTTCTCACTGTGGGAGGTGACCCGTGCCCTGTAGTAGGCCGGTAATGGGTTGATATAATGTTGATACCACTTACCGAATAAAATTATGAAACTTGAAGACCTTCGCTTGTTTATTTGAATAGACGTGTGTTTTTGGATACGACAAGGTTCTATACCGGGCATTGATAGTGATCTAAAGGCAATCTTTTTGAGGTGCGTTTCGTTTTTATTATTTATTTATATTCTTTTCTTATTTTTTTTTTATTTAAAGTAGCGAATTTGTATGTTTATATTTGTGTAAATTTATAATATAGTATATATAACTCTTTGGTTGTTTAATATGTTATTTGTTTATTTTAAAGTTTATGGTTATACCCCTTTGGTTGCCTGAATGAGGTGGCTATAAAAGGTCGCTTTTTTATATGTATACAAATTTTGTGAATTTTCTGTGTGTGGTGTACAATAAAAGTTTTTTGTCGTGGATCCTCATGGATTTTCCACCACCACACCACGTGAGGCAGGGTGTTGATATCGGACTAGTAGTTGCCTAGTGGCTGGGCCATGGGAATGCTTTCGCACTCATCCGCGACACAGCTACTCGTAGCAGCACCCGCAGTAGCAGACCCTCCTCTGAGACCCTAAAATGACCCTACAAACCGAAGACACATCGTGAACACAGGGCGCATTTTTCAACCCAAGGACTTGCCTGCACAAAACCGCCCTACCCTAACTTATTTTTAACAACCCTACTCTAACTTTATATCAAATTTAAACGTGTATTTGTGTGCATATGAATGTATGTGTTATTATTATGCCATAACCTTTTTGTGTTGTCATGCTAGACCACGCCTTATTTGAACTTAAAATTAAACACAGCAGAGGTTTTGGATTGCACTGCGTATTTTTACTCCTATTTCTACCTCATCATTATCAACCCACTGCTGGCCCACTACAGGGTACAAGGCTCCTCCCAAAGTGAGAATAATTTAGGCCATAGTCCACCACGCTGGCTAAGTGCATAGTATTAGATTTCACACATTTGAGAAAATTCTGGAAGACTCTCAGGCATGCAGGTTTCCTCACGATATTTTGTTCACCTTTGCAAGTGATATTAAATTCTCGAGAGAATTACTTAGACACAAGTATCTCTAAGATCAAACTGAATCACTCGTTTTCTCCTAACCTTTTATAATGGCTACAAACCACAGAAATTACTAGCAAAGTTTTAATCTTAAAATCTTAGTCTTGGTTACTTATTTGCATCTTTCAGTCAGATCTCAAGGAGATTAACTAAAGATCTTCGTTCCTTTGTATTGCCAACGTCTTATGCTGCTAAATTTATATATTACGACAACGCACACATCGCAATCTAGCTCCAAAGTTATGGGTACTAAGATGACTGATGCATATTTTATGAATAATATACATAAATACATAGAAGCATCCAGCCCTGAAAAACATTCATGCTCATCACACAAACATTTTCCAGTCGTGGGAATCGAACCCACGGCCTTGGAATCAGACGGGACACTGCAAACTGCGCTAATCGGCCGTCCGAAACTATTGCCAACAAGTAAGTTGTGTTTATTATAATAATAATAATAATAATGTTTTTTACTAGAGGCATATAAACCCATATATATCAGCTTTAATATAAAGGAGCGATACAAACAAATTTATAATTAAATGTACACATTAAAAGATGTAACTGAAATAGTTTATAAACTTATTTCAGGTGTAACATGAATTAAATTTATTTTCTGTTCCAGTCTACAAATATATAGCTTATAGTCTGAATTAGCACTTGGCATGCCTTCACAGACGACCTTGACTATTCTATTGTTAGAGTTTCGAATCCTTTCCCAAAAGGATGCTACACGAGCTATACAATAAACGTGAGGCACTCTCGATTCGGCGAACATTGTCGCAGCGCTGCAAATTGCAATCCCGCGGCAGGCCCATACTTATTCGGAAAGCATCGTTGTATTAAACTCTTATGGCAGAAAATTACTAAAAAAGTTCTTGTTTAGGTAATTGCTTTGGCCTACGTTTCGGTGAGATAGAGTTCGGTACCCGGCAAGCACCACTTTGTTTTCGGAGTCAAATGCGTTTTTAATTTAAGGTAGTCAAATATCACTAACTGTATAAGTATTTAGGTGCTGGAATGGTAGCCCCGAACTGGTAAGCGCAGCGTTGGCCGACCCCCAACGAGGTGGACCGACGACATTAAGCGTGTCGCAGGTAGCCGCTGGATCTAAGCGGCTCAGAACCGTGGAATTTGGAAACTCCCTACAAAAGACCTATCTATGTCCAGCAGTGGACGTCTATCGGTTGATATGATTGTGATGATGACTCAAATATCCTGTGTTAACAGTGAAAGAAAACATCGTGAGTCCAGTAATTTCTCCATAGTGTTCTCAAAGGCGTGGCAATTGTATCAATCCGCATAAAACCAACGTTGTGAACTACAGTTTAAACTAATGATGGGCTGAGTACTCGTTTATTACTCGGTACTCGGCGTAGCTACTCGGCATTTTTTTACTACACGGCCGAATAACTAAATAAATGCCGAGTTCTTTGGCTAAGCATGAGTCTGATAGAATGATACTGTAAAGTACACAAAGCTGACAGTTTTTTCTACTTAATTAAGGTAGAAACGCAGTAGAAATAAGTATAAGTTTTATTATTTAATTCATCGAAATTAATTCTCATATGCCATAATAGGAATTTGTTGAAAAGATAAGTTATTAACCAAAATAGTTTCTTAATGTTTACTTTGGACAAAAACCACACTGTGCACGCCTCTGTTGAAAACCCTATACTCGACATACTTAATTTGCATAAAATACACTAGCGACCTGTATACAAGACCTCCTCAACTTGCACTTGCGACCTGTATATGAGACCTACTAAACTTGTATAAAAGACACTTCCGACCTGAATACGAGACGTACTAAACTTAAATAAAAGACACTTGCGACTTGTAAACATGACGTACAAAACTTGCATAAAATACACCCGTTACTTGTATACGAGACATACTAAACTTGAATAAAATACACTTGCGATCTGCTTACGAGACGTACGAAACATTCATAAAAGACACTTGCGACCTGTATTCGAGATGAACTTAACTGGGATAAAAGTCACTTGCGATCTGTATACGCGACGTACTCTACTTGGATGAAAGATACTTACGAACTGTATACGAGACGTACTTAACTTGCATAAAA
The DNA here is from genome assembly GCF_905163445.1 of Pararge aegeria. Lineage (NCBI taxonomy): Eukaryota > Metazoa > Arthropoda > Insecta > Lepidoptera > Nymphalidae > Pararge > Pararge aegeria. The sequence continues at coordinate 9,716,525 of NC_053201.1, forward strand.
GACACCTGCGACCTGTATGCGAGACGAACTTAACTGGGATAAAAGACACTTGCGATCTGTATACGCGTCGTACTTATCTAAAATAAAAGACACTTCCGACCTGAATACGAGACGTACTAAACTTAAATAAAAGACACTTGCGACTTGTAAACATGACGTACAAAACTTGCATAAAATACACCCGTTACTTGTATACGAGACATACTAAACTTGAATAAATTACACTTGCGATCTGCGTACGAGACGTACGAAACATTCATAAAAGACACTTGCGACCTGTATTCGAGATGAACTTAACTGGGATAAAAGTCACTTGCGATCTGTATACGCGACGTACTCTACTTGGATGAAAGATACTTACGAACTGTATACGAGACATTCTAAACATGCATAAAATACACTTGCGACCTACCGTGTTTACTAGACGAACTTAACTGGGGTAAAAATCACTTGCGATCTGTATACGAAACGTACTCAAATTGGATAAAATACACTTGCGAACTGTATACGAGACGAACTTTACCTGCGTAAAAAACACTTGCGACCTGTTAAGCAGACGTACTAAACTTAAATAAAAGACACTTGTGACTTGTATAGATGACGTACTAAACTTGCATAAAATACACCCGTGACCTGAGAATACGAGACGTACTAAACTTGAATAAAATACAATTGCGAACTGCATACGAGACGAACGAAATATTCATAAAAGACATCTGCGACGTCTGTGCGAGACATACTAAACTTACATAAAATACACTTTTTACCTATATACGAGACGTACTTAACTTGCATAAAAGACACCTGCGACCTGTATGCGAAACGAACTTAACTGGGATAAAAGACACTTGCGATCTGTATACGCGTCGTACTTATCTAAAATAAAAGACACTTGCGACCTGTATACGAGACGTACTAAACTTTCATAAAAGATACCTGCGACCGGTATACGGACGTATTAAGCTTACATACATGAAGCTGGAGCTGAGTGACCGCTTGCTCGCAGCCCGGGTTGCCGTGCCTGTATAAATCTAATATGTGAAAACGTAAACCGAGTAACTCGGTTAATTCTATTCTATTCTATTCGGTCGTTTGAGTAAACGACCGAATAGAATACCGTTGTCGCCAGACCGAGTAGTCTGGCGATAACCTAGTAAAACTCCGTACTCGGTTAGCAGGCGAAATATGGTCTCGGTACATCTCTAACTTAAACCCATAGCATAGCATTCTAAGAAGAGACTAATGCTCTGTAGAAGGCTGATAATGGGTTGATGAACGACAAAGTTTGCGTTTTGTCAGATTTTTTCGGCTTGTTTCGCCACGATCACTGCAACGGTTAAGCCGAACATAGGTACAAACCAACAGACCAACACACTTTCATATTTAAAATTCAAGTATGGTTTTATTAATAAAAAAATCATCCAATCTTATCTTCCGTATATATTACCAAATAAAGCTTGGCGTTTCTTGAGTTATATAACTTCATTTTTCAACCAATTCTTACTAGCCACTTCGGCTGACGTAAACGTAAAACAAAAGAGCATTCCCCAATCGGAAAAAAGTTCCCCAACCTCCACACAAAAAAGGCCTCGAAGAAAAGCGAATTTTGAATCACGGCCCAAAAACTTTACAAATTTTGCCCCGTGTCAAAAACAGTACTGGCTTCTTACTGGCCGTGCGTTATGATTTGTCCTTGCTAGACCATTGATATACAGTAAACCTAAATTATTCATTTATATGGAATAGAATGGAATGAAATACATATTAATGTATTATCTATTGGAATGTTGTCCAGCTTGAAGCTTTAGATTCGGTGGATCGTCGCGCCAGGAGAATTATAGTGACAAATCGATAACACAGGCGAAACTACATAGTCTCCAGCGCCGACGCAATGTTGCCTGTTTATCGGTTTTTTACTGGATTTACTTCAGTGAGTGTGCTTAGGAACAGGAGCGAGACACCGTGAGCGGTGGCATCCTTATATATATATATATATATATATATATATATATATTGAGGTTGATATTTCATCAACACGCACGAAACGTTTATTATCCACGTTTCTGATACGACCAAAATAAAAATCTAAAGTATTTAGAGATATTGGGATCATGCAAATCAATCGCAGCGTCAGTATCTGCAGGTTCATATCAATGTTTTCAATAATGCTAGCTCGAATTTAAATCTTAGAGATATTTATTAGAAATGTACAAATAGATGTTGGTGGAATTGTGGCTATTAAAAATGTGCAAACCATTAAATTAATACTGCGGTGTATCTTGGGTGTTCAAATCGATGTAATCAGTTGTATCAATTTAGCTCAAATTTAAGTCTTAGAGGTATCCCGAACTTGCAAATCATTATACTCAGTAAGAGAAGATGAAGAAACACTTTATTGCACGTACAACATACAGGAAAAGAAAGAGAAAGGAGTTTAGTACACAATGTAGACATACGAAGACGGCCTTATTGCTGCAAGCAATATCTTACAGGCAACCTTTATAGACAGGACTTCGAGCAAGAGAACGGGATAATACTAAGAGTGTTGATATACACAAATACATGGAAAATACGTAAAGTACGTACTCGTATATTTATTTAAATTATCTAAGTATTACGTAGAGTATAGTGTATCTTGGTTTTCAAATCGATGTTGTCAGTAATTTCGGCTCAAATTATGCAGGCACCGGCCCGGGGGAGTAGCCGTCCTTCAATGTTATATGTAATCATTGGATCGGGGTAGCATTATAAATATTTGCATATTGTTTTGCACAGTTTTGTCATGAATAAACGATTTTGGAGCGTAAATATTTTTCACCAACTACCAAAATAGGTGTTAACGTAACGATGCGAATGTTTTTAAACTTACAATTCTTTGGGCTTATTATAAAAATCTGTGGGGAATGAATTGCGGAACCTCTCTTCGGTTTTAAGTTTACGAATATAGTTATCACCATCATCTCATCACTCTTTAGCGATAGAACCGTCTTTTTGTACCTACCTTTAAGTTTATTGTTGTAATCTGACACTGACAAGTTTCTGTGATGTACAATAAAGTATTTACATACATACATACATCTCATGACATTGTAAAAACTCATCTATCATACGAGAAGGAAAGCTAATAGACCTAACACGCTGCAGGTCGACAGTTTTAATAATTATCACAAGATAATATGAATAAGCGGTGGTAGCAAAGTGGGTAGGAGCTCGACTTCACTTTCGGGGGGCCGAGTTCGAATCCCAGCACACACCTCTAACTTTAGAGAGTTATGTGCATTTTTAATAATTACAATATCACTTGCTCCAACGGTGAAGGAAAATATCATGAGAAAAACTGCATGCCTGAATGTTCGCCACAATGATATCAAAGGTGTGTGGGAGTCCACCACGCACTGGGCCAGCCTGGTGGACTACGGCCTCAACCTCTTCTCATTGTGGGAGGAGACCCGTGCCCTTTAGTAACCGGATATGGGTTGATATGATGATGATGAATAACTGATAATAACTTTAGGTATATCTAGTATACAGTAGGTTAGGTAGGCTCTCATGGTAAAGGCATTTACTATACGGGGAAAGGACGAAATTTCTCCTTTCCACTGTTGCCGTGCTTTGGCAGCTGGAATCCTTGCAAGTGGATATAATCAGGTGATAAAATGTTTGCCTCCATAGCCATGCTGGGGTGGACATCGCCAATTTAGTCACCGCAAGATTCCAATAGAATTGATGTGCATAAAAACCGAACGTCACAAATCTAGCATCTAGTAATCCGTGGTCGATTCAACTCGACAGCAAAAAATGAATTATCCACGCGAACGATTCAGCAGCGCAAAGCAAATATTTTCTAAACGTAGTTTCCTAACAAATTTTTATCTGTTTGAAGGACTTCAAATAAAAATAGTAATGTCCTAAGTTATGCACTTAAGAGTAAAAAGCGCAAGTCGTATGTTTGCAAACCCACCCATGACCGTTGGCTCTTGCAGTTGTTTGATCTAACTTTATCTTCTAACGTTGGATTACATGGGAGCTTATATTTCATCATTATTATCAACCCGTTGCGGGCCCACACAGTGGCATGCACTTCATACATGCATAGAAGAACTGCATACCCTAAAATTATAGCTCGTATAGGAGGAGCATTTTTTTTTTCATTTTATGCAATTTTCCTACTGTATGCATACCCTGGTAAGAAACCCAGTGCACGCCACTGGGCCCACAACAAGACAGACAGGACAGATGGGTTAAGGCTTCAGTCTACGCTAATCATGTGCACTTTATTATTAAACTCTTTATTTGTATACCACAACATTAACATATATAAAATATAACAAAAAAAGAAACATATCGAAAGAAGTAGTAATACAAAAGGCGGCCTTATCGCTTATTAGCGATCTCTGCCAGGCAACCTTTGAACTAGGATAAATATCGCCAGTGATTTGGATCGTCGTATCTCGCTCAATGGAAGCGCATTCCACAATTCCACAGCTCGTAAGCTAAACGAACGCTTGTAAAATTTTGTCCTATGATAAGCCATACACAGCGTCAGCGCACGGAACGATCTTAAATCAGATTGCTCACCAAGAAAAGTGAACTTCTCTTTTAAATACGAGGGAGTACGTGCATATCCCGGCGACGACGAATAGGAAGCCACTTGAGTTTTTGTCGAAATTCGGAAACATGGTCATATTTGCGAAGGCCAAATATGAACCGAATAGCAAGATTTTGAAGACGCTCAAGTTTATTAAGCTGATCCTCGGTCAGATTAAGAAAGCTTGCATCCGCATAATCGAGAATAGATAGAAGGATAGAATGTGCTAGCGTAACTAAACAACAACACACTAACAATTTGTGGGATTCAAACGCTTTTAACATTAGAGAGAACTCTCAGGCGTTTCCTCACGATGTTTTCCTACACCGTCAAAGCAATATTCTTCGTTCTCGAACTTCAAGAAATTAAAATTGCGTGCTCGGGGTCAAACTCGTGTCCCCAAAAGCTTGGCCGCAGAAGTGACACCACTAGGCTAACACCGTTTGTAGTAGCTTACATTTTAAACTGATTATTAGGCCTGAATACAATTACTTTAACGACTACTATTATTATATTATCTTCAAACTGCATACATATTATTTACCTATTTCATAATATAGAGTAAAACGTATAGATTTTATAGTAAGTACTTGGGCACGAGGAATGGCAACTCACTGTGATACAGTTTTAACTAGTACAGGAGTTGGCGTAACTGGAACCTGGTCTTACAAACATTTTGTACATTCCTATGCATTTGCAATTACTGACCTCATTTATTATGTAAGCAGGTATTAATTTTTGGTTCAAAGGTCGCTGGTACTTATAAAAATGTGAAACCTGATAAAGGCACCGGCAACCAAATTTCATGTTTTAAAAAGTTTTGTTTATTTATAAATCTTAAATGCAATGTTTTTTATATACTTAATCTAAAACGCTACGTACTACACTACTTTTGGCCTAAATAAAGTTTATTTTAAATTTATTCTTTTTCATTTTTTTTTTTCAAGTCTTAACAATGCTTAAAAAAACACTATTACACATTTATAAAAAAAAACATCCACCCTCAGCTTGCGGGGCTTTATGCCCAAGCAAGCAGCGGCCAGGGCTCCAGAGTGAGGAACCTCCTCACAATACGCGCCGTTTCAAGGACTACTGTCTTCTGTATCCGACCCTTGATCCAACAACCAAGCGAAAGCTTCTTAAGATGTTGGTCGAAGCTTTTCGCGAGAAGACCATTGACTGAAACGACGATCGGAACAATAACGGTCGACTCAACATTCCACATGGCGGTAATCTCGTGAGCAAGGTCCAAGTATTTATATACTTTTTCCTTTTCAGCTTACACCAGATTATCGTCATGTGGAACAGTAATGTCAACAATTATTGCACGGCGCACTGATCGATCGACTAGCACTATATCAGGTCTATTAGCTGTAATATACCTGTCAGTGATAATCGTTATAATTATTATTATTACTATAGTAAAACTAGTACTTACGTCATAATATGGGATGTATATTATTTTCAGATTCGTATAATTTTACAATTACAATTGATTATCGTTAATAATACTGACTAGGTAGTGCACGTGATCTTGATCACGTGCACTACCTACTGGAAGCTGCAGCTGCTAAACTCTCCTTAATTTACGCAATACTGAATAAGAAAAGGATACCTTTGAAGTCAAAATGTGACCTCGCGGTCGTGACGCTGTTAACAAAAGAAGCTACCCACCAAATTGAAATATACTACATCGTTTATAACGCGAGATATTACCATTTTCGTCAGTAATTTAATTCAACAAACATAACTTACATAACCATACATGTATTTATGCTAGTATAGTTTCAGTAAATGTAGGTCTACGACCAAGTTAGAGGTTAAAACATCAGAAGAAGATTTCAATAGGACGTGTTTTTCCATCACGACAGTCTTTTCCTGACTCCTTCTATTGTACTTTGTAATACGGCTTAGAATACCTACTTCGACGTGAGTTTCGATTTTTATTTCGAAAGAATTCACTATTTCTTATTTTTATGCCGCATTTTGTGTTTACATGATCTGAAGGATATTTAGATATATATAGTAAGGTTTTTTTTTTATATTTTGTACTAAAATTGACTGATGTAAATAAAATTAATTCTCGCAGCATCATGTAAACGCAACCTGATTGGTCCCGTTAAATTGTTTGTCGACTCGAACACCCGATCGCTTCATTCAGTTTTTATTTCCGAATTCAAACAGTTTTCTTCAAAACAAGCCCGTAATGAACGCTCCCAACTTATTTTCCCTGATTGCTACGAGTCAATTAACATTTATATATATGTACTAGCGTACCCAGCCCGCTTCGTCGGGCTAGATTTTGCTTTATTTTATTACATCATTAAATTTTTAATTTAAGTCTCATAATATATTAAATCATTTATTTCTCTCCGTATTCATTCTCTTCTATTCTCTTCTCGAGCGGGTGAAGATCATTATCTACACCCATGTACACCCAACTAAAGAATATCATCATAGTAAATAAAAGCTGTATTTGAAAGTTTGACAGTTCAAAAATAGGAGTGCTCCGATCGTCACCAATCTTTGCAGGATTACTCGTCAGGTCAATCCGGAGATTCCCTGAAAGTTTCATTGAAATCGGTCCAGCCGTTTCGGAGCCTATACGGAACATACCCACACACTTTCTCTTTTATGTATATATAGAAGAAGAAGAAGATTAACACAAGATGCAAAAAGAGACGATTTGTAAGTTTCACTGTTCTGTCAGTCTGCATCGTACATTAAAATCCTTTTTGGTGTGACCCGACCTAGTGGAGCGGTGTAGTCTTTAAGTGGTAGGTCCATTGATTTATCATCATCACCACTTCAACCGATTGAAGTCTACTACTACTTTATATGTATGGAGTTCCAAAATCCATGGTCCTGGGCCGCTTTTTTCAAAGTCAAAGTCAAAAATATCTTTATTCAAGTAGGCCCATAGGTGGCACTTTTGATGCGTACATAAGAATTACACGGTAGTGAGATGATGGCGATAACCACATTCGTAAACTTAAAACTAAAGCTACGAGGGTTCCAAACGCGTCCTGGTCTAAGAAGAAGCCCACAACAAACTTAGCCGATTAAGCCGGGTTTCCGTGCTTTCAGCGAGTCGTTTGATGGTGTCTGTGCACTTTGTTGGGGCACGACCAACGCTGCGTATACCAGTGCACGATCACCATTGCGGCACCTTGTAATCCCAACGTCCATCGGTTAAGTACCGGTCACGTATAAGTACCTTACTGTTTTCGTTAAAGTCAACATATCCAAAAATATAAGCAAGAAATATCATTACATAAAATCTGCACCCTCCTTGGTTAGCTGTTGTAGCCGGGAAAAGGAATCAAAAATTAATTATTCTCCGGTCGGCTAGAAACAAAGTATTTTAAACCGACAATGCCGCTAACATCTGCTGGCGTCTCCTCGAACAGTTTGTCATCGTCAAACTTTTTTCTTTCCGGTATAAAATTATAGCGTATTTTGCCTTTTTTTTCCTATCGCTACAGGGGTTCCACCTCGTGTTTTCATATTGTAAAGTTTTTAAGTGGCTTTAATTATTTCTTATAGCACTTCCGCAGACTGTTTTTTTATGGCTGCAGAGTTTACATGAAATTCTTGATGAAAGCTGTTTAAGATGCTGAGTTTTGCTAAATGGGGTATTAAGTAATAACCAAGCAGATGGTCCACTAGGAACATATTATCCTGCAAAGTGGCGTCTTGTGTCCATCAACCTAAAGCGTAGGAGTTGAGCCTTATTTGGCTGTTATTACACCGGCAACCGATGTTTGGGGTCTTAAGGTGCTGGAATGGTGACCCCGCACTGGTAAACGCGGCGTAGGTCGGCCCCCGATGAGGTGGACAGATGATTTTTATTATGGCGCCTAAAATATACAACGAATTGCCAGCGTCACTAGCCAACAGAAACATAAATCTTGTAGATTTTAAAGATAAGATAAAAAAATTGCTTATTACACCATCCAAGAATATTTAACTGATACAATATTATAGGTTTGACATTTACAGTGATTGTAAATTGACATGAATAATAATTATATAAATAAATAAATATACTACGACAATACACACATCGCCACCTAGCCCCAAAGTAAGCGTAGCTTGTGTTATGGGTACTAAGATGACTGATGAATATTTTTATGAATTATATATACATAAATACTTAGAAAATACATACAAACACCCAGACACTGAAAAACACTTAATGCTCATCACACAAACATTTTCCAGTAGTGGGAATCGAACCCACGGCCTTGGACTCAGAAAGCAGGGTCGCTGCCCACTGCGCCAGTCGGCCGTCAATTAATTGATTAGACATTTGTAATTTTGATATCAGTTTTAAATTGTATTCTTACTTTAATAATGTCGATTGATTTAAGATAGTATTAATTACTATAGTAAGTATGAATTACAGTTCGAAGATATATATTTTTATGCCTTCTAAGACGTGCGTGTCCCTATATTTTGTCTACCAACAATGTAAAACCAATCTGCAAATAGACGATTTGAATTTGAATGACATCAGGCGAGTAGCTGGGAGCCACTAGAGGCAAGCGGCCCAGGACCGTGTATTGTGGAACTCCCTACAAATGACTTATGTCCAGCAGTGGACGTCAATTGGTTGAGGTGATGATGATGATGGTGATGACACCGGCAACCACACCCTTCAGATCGGAACACAGCATTGTGACAGTACTTCCCCGGACGAGCTCTACATTTGCTACAACTAAAAAAACTGTATTCTAACTAAAAAAACTGTATATCTATGCCGTACCTAAACTATTGATAATCTATATCTTTCTTCACAGCATAAAAAAATATGTTATAGACTATATTTCTGACTAAATTAATTTCTTCTTTACACAATTTATTAAAACTTTTGGTTTAGAAAACTTTTTTTGAATTATACTGAATACTCGTGCGGAACACAGCAATGAGCATACATCCCCGGACGGATTTTTGTTTAATTCACTACAAGTTAGCTCTTGACTGCAATCTCACCTGATGGTAAGTGATAATGCAGTCTAAGATAGTAGCGAGCTAACCTGTTTGGGATTATGGTAGTCATAACTCATACCCCTAATCGGTTTCCAGGCGAAATCGCACCAGAATACCAAATCGCTTAGCGGCACAGCGGAAAGCCTTCCACGAGTCCAAAAAAAACCAGACCAAAGTTATTTCACAGCAAGTAATTCTACTAGTGCTAAACATCTTAAACATAGCTTCGGTTTTATTGTTACCCGAAGTTTCGTTTATCCAAGCTTTTTTATCATGAATGGAATTACATGTTTATTTGTGTAATAAATTCTCTTCTTTGTCGTTGATGTTGATCGTCATGATGCCCACGACCACTCTCGGCAGAGTGGTCGTGGGCATCATGAAGCGTCTTTGAGGGCAGATGTCACACGCCCCGCGAGCATCCGCCACGTCTCTCGGCTGGCCGAAAGCCTGGTGTACTCGTGCAAAGGGCCACCCACGGCAGACTTAATCTGATCGGGCATCGCATGGGTGACCTTCCTCGACCTCTAGTACCCTCCACCTTGCCCTGCACGACAAGACGCTCTATGGAGTCACTCTCACGGGAGATGTGCCCGAAGAATTTTAAGATGCGACTCTGTACTAACGCTGAAAGACGTTTTTTAATGCCGATTTCTTGGAGTATAGAGATGTTGGTACGATGATGACATCTCATCGTACCAACATCTCTCATCATGTCTGATAAATTACTCGTTACGTAATACTGTGCCCATAGGAAGCACGTGTTATCAATAGGATCCCCGCAGGTGATAATATCCAGTGACATCTAATTGAGTTTCCCAAATCTCATTTTCTTCAAAGACCGAAAGACAAACAACGCTAAAGCATTTGGGAGTACAACGTTCCAATTACGATGCGCCAATCGGAATCGGTTTCGCTAAACATTAACTTTGACCTACTTTATTTATAACATTACGAGCTACGCTTACTTTGGGGCTAGATGGCGATGTGTGTATTGTCGTAGTATATTTATTATTCACTAGCTGTTGCGCGCAACTTCGTCTGCGTTGGATTTTGTTTTTTGATGTGACATTAAATTGTAGATCTAAAAAACTTTAAAGTATTCTGTATCGCTAAGCCTTAAATGAGGGGTTTGCTGCTGTCCGCTGAGGAGTTCTGTCTTCTATCTCCAATCACAGTTTGGGCAAAATACATATTATAACCTCTAAAGTACAAAAATAATTATTTAAATCGGTTATAATTTGTCAGAGTTATGGTGTAAAATCGTCAAACACTTTCATCCCCTCTCCCAAAGGAACCGAGCTTAATGTCGGGATAAAAAGTATACTATATTACTTCTAACACTTTCAAGAATATGTGTACAAAGTTTCATGAGGATCGGTTTAAGAAGTTTTTGCGTGAAAGCGTAACAAACAAACTTATATTGACAATTATAATATTAAGTAAGTAAGTAGGGATTATTAGTTAATGTCACAATTTAATAAAAACTTTATCGATTTATAATATTTATTTATTACTTTTTAATAAATGAAGAAGCGGTGATTGCCCAGTGGGTAGGATTTCGACTTCGACTTCGACTTCATTTTCGGAGGGCTTTTTCGAATCCCAGCACGCAACTCTAACTTTTCTAAGTTATGTGCGTTTTAAGCAATTTAAATATCACTTGCTTCAGCGGTGAAGGAACACATCGCGAGGAAACCTGCATACCTGAGAGTTCTCCATGATGTTGTCAAACAACATCATGTGTGTGAAGTCCACCAATCCACTCCACCAGTCCACTGGGCCAGCGTGGTGGACTCACAGTAGGGATCTCGATCTCGATTGATTGATCACAATCGCTGTTCGATACCATCAATTGACTTTCGGCCAATCAAAACTTATGCCCAAGAGGCTATAACGGATTCCTATCCGCCTCACTAAAAGTTAGTATTAGTTTGTAGTCCTATCGATTATAACACTCGATTAATCGCTCAAGCATCTATCTACAATCACCATTCTCTACGAAGTTCCAATAGTTGCCCCTTGCAGTTATGATATCCTGGTAGATATACATAAAGCTATACGCACGGTAAACAAAACAGGGATACATTTTATGCACGAGAAAAGGACAAAATCTTCTCCCGAGATTTTATACACTCATGCGTGTACTGAATAAAAGCTTGCACAAAAGAAGTGAGAATTTCACTTATAATAAAATTATAGTCCTGATAAACCATACTTGATTATGACGTTAAAGTCAAAATTATTATAGAAAACAGTAGTTATGACATATCACTTTGTAAATTTACAATAGCAGTGAAAACGTAGTGAAGCACCATTAAGTGTTTCTGCTATTCCATTTCGGGGGAAACGTGTTCGATTCCCAACACGCACCTCTTTTCGGAGTTATGTGCATTTTAAATTTAAGCAGTACTGCATGCCTGAGAGTTTTACATAAAGATCTCAAAAAGACATTTGAGGTCCTCACTTGGCCGACTTAGTGAACTTAGCCTTAACCCCTTCTCATTCTGGGAGGCCCTGTAGTGGGGTTCTGTAGTGGGGCGGTGATAGACTGATATGATGAAGGCACATTCATTTATTTAAAAAAGATTGCGATTTAAATATTTAATTTAATAAATTCAATAATTGATACAAATCCACTTTTATCAAATTTTCATTTAATAGAATTTAAAGCTGAGAATAGCTTTAAATTCTATCAAATGCATACCGCAAAAAGGGTTCTTTTAGCACTATCGGATTCGCTTATCAAAAGGCGACTGAGGCGAGAGGATATCGAGAACATTCTAGAAACGATACCGATTTCATTGAGATCTCAGATAGATATCGAATACAAGGACCCGGTTTATTGTCAATTGCCAATGAGCAAGGTAAGGTTGGGAAGCTGTAAAAATCTTTACGACAAACGAAGCTAAGGGACGGGGTTAAGTATGATTACGACATACCGCGTTATGGGTGACTTCTAATAGATTGTGCTGACGTATCAGCACCGAGATAATGTTATGGGGGTTACAGTTTATAGGTGTGCTGATAGGGGGCATTAAATTGTACTTTGTGGTTTGAATAAACTGCACTACGAGGTCTTTATTCTATGTGAGATTGAAGCACTGACTAAATTTGACGCCTTCTTACGAAACTGTCTAAAGTTTTTGTTTTCCATACAAAATAATTCAAAACATTCTAATTGTTTACTTGTGACAACCCTATTGAATCTAAAAGACCGACACGCGCATAATGCCTAAGCTACGCGACGCGTACCTCGTGCAGCAACAGGAGTCACATGTTTTTCATTTTGCTTGTGATGTTGTTTCTGATTTCTTACAGTAAAAACTATGGCATTCGTTTACCCAATAACTATTACGAGTATGTTTTCGGTTTCGCAGATAAGTCTCAGAGGCAGTACATAATGTACCACTAAAGCCTGTCAAGTATTATTTTGGTTTTCATTTACACGTTGTATAATGTAGCGTATGTACACGCATTACGGTGCGCCCAATGCGCGCTGGTAGTCTGCAATGGCTATTATTACAAGTTAGTGATATAAAGCGGTGATAGCCTAGTGGGTGAGGCTTCGGCTTTCCTTTCGCGGAGACCGAGTTCGAGCCCCGTCATGCTTTACTTAAGTTTCGGAGCTATGTGCGTTTTTAATTTAAGCAATTTAAATAACACTGGCCTTAACGGTGCATGAAAACATCTTGAAGAAACCTGCATGCCTGAGAGTTCTCCATAATGTTCTTAGCTGTGTTTTGGTTCTTTTAGCTAACTTTTGTTATACGGCTTTAATGACTTTCCTGGCCAGTGCAAGGTCGATTTGCAAATTTATAATTTCTGAATTTTCTCTGGTCCAGCCCAGGGAGGTAGGCCTCAGTTGTGGCTAGTTACAAACCTTATCGCTAAGCGATTAAGCATTCCGTTAAGATGTTGCGAAGAAACCGATTCGGGATAGGATTACCTATAATATAACTGCTATACATACCCTAACAGGTTAGCCCGTTACCATCTTGTAGTGGAAAAAAAACAGTAGGTACGATGAAAAACCATAAAGCAAATATAAAATCGGTCCTCATAGAACGGCATATTTTTAAGCAACGGGCACGGTTTTATAGAAAGCCACTTTGAAGCCTTACTAGTTCGAATTTTAAAATACGGAATCCGGGCACAAATAGACTCCGTGATTCCAATGCTGATTTTTGTCAACAACCCAAAATGTGCGGAAGTTTATGCTGAACACTTCCGATTATCATCGTTATGTTTTTGCAATCACAAATCGTCATATTGGTAACGTGTTTTTTTGAATAACCCAGGAATGCTATAACCAGAGGCCCGCGATTTCGCCTGGTTAGGATTTCCGATTTCCCGTAAAGATTCATTACGATTTCTTAAAAGCTTTTGTAAGCGTAAGATTTCTCAAAAGGATTTGTTTAGAACTGTTAAACAGGAACAATCCTATCATTTATTATTATCTTCACCTATTGCAGCGCATGCGCAGATGCCTAAATTGTTTCCGACTTACTTCAACACTTTTTGTGTTTTTAAGCATGCGAGGACGGTTCCTTTTTGCTTTCCCGGAATAAGAAGCTAAGCTAATTCCTTTAAGATCGTTGCGACAGTTTAGCTGAATATTTTGTGTAGAAAACAATCAAACAGACCGATTATGCATTATAAATGCGATGCGATGTAATATTAAAAAAGGATGGAAAGAATTTGAGAATGTACATTTGTACTTCACTAAAGTTTCAAATTAAGCTGTACAAGGTTTGAGTAACATAACAAATGATATATTTCTCGGGAAGACTTTTCGGCTTTTTTTCCAGAATAAAAAGAATCCTCAGCCCATCCAAGATGCATACTAGACGTGTGGTAAAATAAATCAAGAACATATGGAATATATAAAAAAAAAAGATGCACTTTCGACCTTCCAATAAATATGGAAAGAAAATTCACATTTAAAAATACACGTGTTTTATTTAACAATAATTGTAAACTTCACTTAGAAGTTAACCAATTTAAACGTAATGTTTTCCCTAAAAGGAAAAGGCCGTACGAAAATAAATCGCGATGCTCCATTACAAAAAAAAAGCGCAAAGGTCTGACAGCATTACTTCCATTTCTCCGGAGGTATTTACGACAGAGCACACTTCAAGGCGCACAAAAGGAGCTGCATAAAAGCCAAATCTTGTAATTGCTGTGGACAGTTTCAAAGTTTCAGGCGTTGACGTAAAACCTTCGTCGTGTTCTTATATACTTGTATATTCCTCGTTACGTCGCTTAGGGTCACCATTGCGACGAAACTTTTACAGCTTTTCTATGTCCAACCAGCAAATTTAAAGTTACCTTAACTCGAGGCTAAGACTTCTAAAAGTCCGTTTTTGGTCGAAATAAGAACTTAGGCAACGAGAAATAATAACAAAATTCAAAATTCATGTATTTCAAGTAGGCCTAATAAAAGCACTTTTGAAACGTCAAGTCTGTCTGTGTGAAGTGACTCTACCACCGGTTCGGAAGGCAGATTCTACCGAAAAGAAGCCGGAAACTCAGCAATTGCTCTTTTCCAATATCAACAATTAACATTTTACATTTTAAAATTAATTATTCTATCTTATGACAGATGAAAGCGGAGCCGGATGCTTCGAAGCAACCTTGTCATTAAGAAATTTATCAATTGTATAATAACCCCGCTGTAATAAATGTGTTTTAACACATTCTTTAAACATATGCATTGCAACAAAAAATACTTTTATATTCTGAATCTTTTAAGAAATAAAAGTCTTTTTATTTTAATAAGTAATTTAGGATTAGGTTTAAGTTATTTTTCTCTCCACCTATTAACCATTCAATGCAGTTAAAACGGGAGTAACACAAATTTATAACAATTTTAAACTTCATATATAAAATTTGCCACTAGTTTATCGCAAATTTGCATAGTCAACGTGAAAAATTAGCTTCGTTGATTGAGCGTTTTATTTGTAAATTTTAACGTCTCTCATATTTTTTGAGTTCATTCTGTCATTTCATTATCTACTCAGCATTTCCCTCATAACATGTTTAACTTATGGGCCTCATAAGAAGGCTCAGAGACATTTGGCGAGCGATGAAAAGATCTACGAGTATATTGGGAATATCTCTACGTGATCAAATCAGAAATGCGGAGATCTGTAGAAGAACTAGAGGTACCAACATAGATCAACGAGTCGCGAAGCTGAAGTGGCAATGGGTGGGGCACATAGCTCAGAGAACCGATGAACGTTGGGGTCTCAAGTAGCTAGAATGGCAACTCCGCACCGGTAAACGCAGCAGCTGATTGGGGGTCGCAGTTGGTCGACCCCCAATCAGGTGGATGGACGTCGTCGAGCAAGTCGCGGAGAGCCGCTGGAAACAAGCGGCCCAGAATCGTGGAGTTTTCAATTCCTTACAAAAGACCTATGTCCAGCAGTGGACTTTGAAGCGGTTTCTTCCTCGTCAAAAGCTAACGTAATAGATGATGAGACTTACTACTCCAGCTCCAAAAGCGTTATCAGTCGTCCAGAATGCTGAGAACTTTATGCTCGCCAGTTTTTGGAATTCTGCAAGATCCAGGAAATTCCATTTGATGCTTTGGGATCGATCTCGGAACATTTAAATCTGTATCTTATGCGCTTTCAATATGAAGCAAAAACTTCCTAGGATAAGGATATCAGGCAGGCAAATATAACTTGACCTTGGTTTAAGATCGAAAAAAATCTACCCCGTCGTACTTGGTGTGCGCTTGAAATTATCCCCAATTTTGGTAGAACTGAGTTACTTAAAAATCTTGTTCCTCTTGAAGGAATAAATATCATACTCGAACGCAAACCAGTGATAATGATACGCTGTTGTAACTGGACCCTGCTAGCCTCTCTCTCTCTCTCTCTATTAGCATGAAATTACCGGAGAGTAACATTCTCTCCGTTGATAAAGTGCTTTTATTTAATATTTTTAAGCATCCCTCATATTTTGTGAGTGAAGACCGACGTCGCTTCATTAGACGCCGGTCGTCATTCACCTCACGTTCGCGCTTAATTTCGTTTACTATTTTGTGTGCAACCATCTAGCTCGGGAGCTCGTGGCAAAATATTTCGAACCATTACTTCGTGTATTGAAAAAAATAATAAAATACCACCTACCTACCTTTTGCAGGAAATGAATTTGCATTATTATTCGGTTAAATAATTATTTAACCGCTTTAAAATATTTGAAACAATCTAAGTAGATGCATTAAATTATTTATAACTGTGCTGAATATCAAGTCAATTGCGTTAGTAATGAAATATGAAGCTGTAACAGTCGACGCAGACGACAAAAAACACTAAGAGTATATTATAATTATTTTGACAAAGAAACCCTTTAAATGAAGATTACAAAAAAATCTCGATGGATAACGGAAATTTGCGATTTTTTATTAACCGTTAGTCAGTTGCGCGCGATTTCATTCATGCCTGTGAAGGTTTTTTAGAAAGCATGTCTTCAATTTGGATAGTGAGTAATGTGATAACTATTATATTTTTAGATATTTTTTAAATACTATTAGTCTCCAACTAAACTGTGTCCGAAAATATAAACGTTCAAAACCACCGAAGGCTAATAATAAAAATTAGTCAATTTTCTCAAGTTTTCCAGTCTACACAAATAAGTAATGAATATCTTTAATTTGAGCACCTGCAATTTTTTTTTTGTGGTGTTTTTTGTAATGAGGCATAATCAAAATAGGCCATCGTTAAACTTGTTTTATTATTCTGGCTAAGATGCGGGACAGTTTATCTTACCATTTCTTAGTCATGCCCTATTCATGCGCGTCAAGACTTATTATCCACGTTGAACTAATCATAAATCAAAATGACCACATGATCTCGAGCTAAAAATAAAATTTTCAACTTGCTCTTCTTAACATTTTGTTCTAACTTTCTTTCTTTCACTCCACTTCATTTTAACCACGAAATTGTACCACCGCTAGTAACAAATTAATTTTAGAAACGTTTTATTATTCCTGCTCGCTGGTTTTCTGAATTGGTTCATTCTAGTTTAAAGCTTTGTATTTCGAGGGCTTTTCATTATAAGTTCATAAAGTTTATCTAAAAGTTACTAAATAGGATTTTGAATAGAAGTTAGGAAATAAATTAGTTTAGAATTATAAATCATCAATTGGGATACTTTTTTTTTTTTTTATTTGTGGTGGCTAAAGCAAAACAAAAGCTTAAGCCACCCTTAGGTGGTGTTTATATAATACTTTGTTGAATTCCAATTTCTTTTACTCCAGCACAATGTAATAATTTTCACTATTCCTAGTGCTCACTTCCTTAAAATGTCAGAACGTGACAATATACCGCATAAACAGAGTACCTGCTCCAACGTTATACCACGTTTGTCAATAAGGAGGGGACTATAAGCGGTTCCCCATCCACACGATCTTTTTAGTATTATTGTTTTTCACTTGTTTCTCGTTTATTTTCGACTCGATCTCCATCTTTTTCTTGACTGACCAGCTGATGTTGAAGACCTTCATATTGGAGTAACGTAGTAAGTTGCTAGATATGATTTTTTTTTTAAATGATTAAATTGTAAAATGATGTTGGAAAAGAGCAACTGCTGAGTTTCTTGCCGGCTTCTTCTCGGTAGAATCTGCCTTCCGACCCGGTGTTAGAGTCACTACAAACAAACTTACTTGACGTCTCAGAAGTACTTACATAAGGCTGAAACAAATGAATTTTGGTTTTTTTTTAAT
Source organism: Pararge aegeria (assembly GCF_905163445.1). Taxonomy (NCBI): domain Eukaryota; kingdom Metazoa; phylum Arthropoda; class Insecta; order Lepidoptera; family Nymphalidae; genus Pararge; species Pararge aegeria. Next base: position 9,734,839 of record NC_053201.1, read on the forward strand.
ACACTAAGCAAATTTAATCGTCCGGAACATAATTGTTTGTATGAACAACTAATTATTATTTATTATTTAACTCTTTATTTGTACACCACTATGAAGTTAGGAAAATAAAAAAAACAATAGAAATACAAAGACAGAAGTAGAATACAAAAGGCGGCCTTATCGCTTAGTAGCGATCTCTGCCAGGCAACCTTTGGATTAGGACAAGATGAGCGAGAACGGACAGGTGGTGTAAACCTACATTCAAATAGCTAAATACAAATACATAAACAAAATTGCACAAATAAGAAAATATAATAAATATATATAAAATTATAAACTAATATATACTCAATCATACATAAATACTTAAGAACATATAGATAATAAACATAAACATAAACAAGGTACTAAAAGTCGTCATTATAGTGCAGGATAACATGTTTTCACCGCGTTTTTAAATGTTACAAGCGATTTTGCCTCACGTATATTTAGCGCATTCCACAATTCAATAGCTTGCACTGTATCTCAGTTCTGCAAAATCCTAATTCTAACTAATAATATAGAAGCAAAAGTGTATTTGTTTTTTAATTTCTTACTTTGTTTATTTGTTCATCCTTCACGCCTTAACTAAGCAAACAATCAACTTGATTTTTGGCATAGAATTAGTTAAAATGACGGAAAGTAACATAGGATTTTTGTCCCACTATAAAAAAAGTTCCCACGGGATTTGTAAAAAACCGAAATAAACGCGCACAACAACTAGTACTAAATAAAACTAGAGCACAATCAAGCAGCCCTTCCAAAAATGTCTACATCTTTTCCACTCATTCGAATTGCCAACGTGGAAAACTCGCTCGGTTGATAAAGTGCTTTGTTTATTATTTTTCACCGTCTCTCATATTTTCGAGCGAATACTGTCGCTTCATTAGACGCCAGTGGCCATTCTGCTCACGTTCGCGCTTAATTCCGTTAACTATTTTGTGTCCGACCGAAATTAAGTTTTCATAAGTTGCTCTTTTAATACGGTCGCCAATTTTCCTTTCTTTTCATTCCACTTCCCTTCAATCACACTACCAAAATGCTTTTATTAAATTAACTAGGTGCTGTGCTATTAACATTTTTTTATTGTTACAATTTTTGCGACATCATCATCATATGAACCCATTAACGGCCCACTACAGGGCACAGGTCCCTCCCACAATGAGAAGGGGTTAAGACCGTATTCCACCACGCTGACTCAGTATGGATTGGTGGACTCACCTTCAAGAACATTATCAAGAACTCTCAGGCATGCGGGTTTCATCATGATGTTTTCCTTCACCGTTGAAGTGAGTGATTTTTTTTTTTGATTCTACGACACATCGCCATCTAGCCCCAAAGTAAGCGTAGCTTGTGTTATGGGTTACTAAGATGCCTGATGAATATTTTTATGAATTATATACATAAATACTTAGAAAATACATATAAACACCCAGACACTGAAAAACCTTCTTGTTCATCACACAAACATTTTCCAGTTGTGGGAATCGATTCCACGGCCTTGGGATCAGAAAGCAGGGTCGCTGCAAACTGCGCCAATCGTCCGTCATTTTTTTTCACTTAAAAAAGGAATAGGTGCGTGCTGGGATTCGAATTCGGCCTTCGTCGGATATCACCGCTTCCCCACCCACTGGTCGGATCCAAATTTTTTGACCAAAAACAAATTAGCTGTTTATTTTTTTATTGTCACTATAAAATGCCTAATTAAATGTCTTTTCAAAGCAAAAATTAAACTTTTCATAAATGTAAAGCAAATGCAGAGCTGCCAGCATCAATCACTCGCTGCGCACAATACCCCGCTGCGGTGGTTAAAAAGACGTTTCAATTTTTTTATTTTTTTTATTTCGGCACATAGGTTATATTAGTCTATTCTGGTTTATTTACATAAATCAATTCTCAAAAATGATCCAAACATTAAATATTAAAATTTACTGATCAATCAAAATAAAACAATTCAATGAAATAAAACAGTGAGTTTATGATACACCTAGTTTTAGTTTTACATATTTTATATTAAAACTGGAAATTCAATTCTGTTTCAAAGCAAAAAAAAACCTGGCGTGGTATTACTAAACGTACATTTTTGAGTACTGAGTGCTTTTTGTGACAGATCTCGCCGGGGAAGTTCTACGCTATGCTTATTTCTAACGCCAAGCTGCAATACTGTATTCCGGTCTGGAGGGCGTAGTTCCCGGTATAATTACAGACACATGCGGCCTTAGCCCCTACACCTCAGTCCTTAGGGTACACAGGGCGTCACTTTGTAGCATGTCTTCCTTGCATGCCCTGCGAATTGTTGCTCTGTTTATAGGCTCTCCTCTTGCCGTTTGTACCATATACTTGGTCCGTTAATCCATACTAATATTATGAAGGTGGCAGTGTGTTTGTCGTTTCTTTACTCCCTAACTTAGCAACCAACCAACTTGATTTTGGCATGAAGTTGTTTCAAAGGACGAACGATGTACTTAAACGGCCGACTGGCGCAGTGGGCAGCGACCCTGCTTTCCGTGTCCATAGCCGTGGGTTCGATTCCCACAATTGGAACATGTTTATGTGATGAACATGAATGCTTTTCAGTGGCCGGGTGTTTATCTGTATATTATAAGTATTTATGTATATTATTCATAAAAATATTCATCTGTGATCTTAGTACCCATTACACAAGCTACGCTTACTTTGGGGCTAGATGTTGATGAGTTTATTTTCGTAGTATATTTATTTATTATTAATTTTACATCCCAGGAAAGCAAATGGTTCCCACGTTGTTTGTATAAAACTGCAATGAACTATAAAAAAAGTATATTAAAGTACGAGATCATACTATTGTTATGTTAGAACTTGTTCAACAATTAACCGGCTAACGGTTGTATGCGTAAAATGTTATGCATACGACTGAGTTTCAAAAGTTACATTCGATATTCTGCTATTTCCTTACTGAGAGCAGCGCTACCACGATTATCTCCGACTCACGTCGAATTCACTTTTTCGCAATTTTTTTTATTAACATTCATGCTCATCACACAAACATTTTCAAGAAGTGGGAATCGAACCCACGGCCTTGGGCTCAGAATGCAGGGTCGCTGCAAACTGCGCCAATCGGCCGTCAAAACAATAATTTAAAAACTCTTTATGTGTAATAAAGAGTTTCAAAGACCGGAATGGTGGACTACGGCCATTATTCCTTCTCAATGTTGCGTAATGGGTTGTTGATGATGATGATGATGATGATGATGATGATGATGATGAATAAAACTTATTAACTAACGTATAGTGCATGGGCGGCCTAGGCAGTGGCAGTGGGGTACCTAGAGTAACCACTGAAGGTACTGAGAACTAAGATTTTAATTGTAGTCGTAGTAAAACAATACCCAATTTATACATTACCCTAATACACTTTATGTAACCCACAAATAGTTAATTGGTGGCGATTTAGATAACGAGCGGTAGAAATAGAGAATCCAGAAACGCTTTTAAAGGATTCTTTCGGTGTTCATCTAACGAACATTCGGATTATTGTTTTTCCTTTTAGAAGCTTGTCGTAGGAGATTTAAAGCTTGAAACACAAACGGCTAACTGCAATTTCTCTTTATGATCGCTCCACTAATGTACAAAGTTTCCAATAAAGATTTATACCTCAATGTATTGCGTATATATAAAAAAGGGACGCTAGAGAGCTGAAGTCTAAGTCACAGTACATCAAAATTCGTGGTGTAGGTAACCAAGTAATTTATGACTCGATTGGTTTATCCAAATGCGCCCAGGTAGTTGGATCCCTCGCGTCACAAATACTAAGTTTGTGGTATTGTACAAAAAAAACAAAATTATTAATATTTGCTTATTTAATTAATTTATTATGATTATTAGTTAGAACAGCCAATTACACAAATAAAAATAACAGAAAAAAGTAAAAAAAAATAATTATATTATAATATTTTAGGTTATTTTTATTTTAATAAAAGTAACAATAATTCAATTAATAATTTCGGAAAAATAAAATATAAAATAATAATAATAACAACATTCATTCTCGCTTCGAATGATGTCGTCCCACTCTCGCGTAATTTGAGTAGAATATAGATTATTGAAATTCCCTCCAAAATATATAGCCTTATATTGTTTGGCTGTTGATGTGAATTAAAAGTTGGGTAAACTAAGTATTTAAGGCAGGAGTACTATATCTTAGTGTCGATTGTTTTGGGCGCCCCTAATCCCCTGCTACACTCAGGAATCTCGCCTACTCTCGAGAATTAATCTATGATTTATTCTGAGGCCCATAATTTTAAATATGACATTACGCCGATGTTGCAGAATTTCCTATAGTGAAAGACCTATGACCGACCGTCGTTGAGGAGATTTACTGTCAATTAACAAACAATTTCCACCTTCTTTTATCTATACTCGCCAAAAACACTTTTCTTCGTTCTAATACTAAACAGTCCTTGCAAAATACACATGCAATATAAAAGCCGGGGCATTTTTAAATCCTTTTAGTTGAATAAAACGCAGGGCCGCGGTCACGTACGGGCGCAAATAAGAATATACGCCTTACTCCTCTTTAACCATAAAAATCTCTTTTTACAGTCGTGTAACAACGAAATGCTCTTGTGGCAAACTATGCCACTTAGAGCGTTCAGGTACCCTGGATGTGTTTAAAAGGCCTTGCCTGAATTTATTAAGGCACATTAGAACTTTTGTATGTGTGTAAGAATTTATTCCGTGTGCATTTTCATGTCATTGTGTCGCTGGAAATAAGGGGCCAGGATCGTGGATTTTTGAACGACCTGCAAAAACTTCCAGCAGTGGATGCCAATCGGTTGAAGTGATGATTGTGCAGCAACTTAGTGTAAGCTAAATCCCACTCCTGTAGAAAGCCTAGAAAGAGGATGTGATAAAATTGGCTTATATTTAAAAAAAAAAATTAGTTCGTAGTGATACTTCGCAATTTAACGATGAAATAAAAAAAAAATGATGAGAAGTGGTGATAGCCTGTAGTGCAGTGGGTAGGACTTCGAGTTCACTTTCGGGGAGCCGAATTCGTTATAATCTAACCATACATCATTGCCATGACACTATCGATTCCAAGTACCTACTATGAAGGAATAGTCGGTAATCAAATAGGTTCATTAAAGATTATACAATACTTCATCTATACTGATAGCTGTCAAAACTATTGACATCCTAAATTAGACAAAGCATAAATTATATGGTTTTTGTTTTTGTTTTTTTTGTAGACAAAACTTAAATTATATTGGTAGCACCACTAATTTTAACAAGACTTAGTGTTAAATAAATAAATATAAATACACTACAACAATACACACATCGCCATCTAGCCCCAAAGTAAGCGTAGCTTGTGTTATGGGTACTAAGATAACTAATTTTGATGTTGGAAAAGAGCAACTGCTGAGTTTCTTGCCGGCTTCTTCTCGGTAGAATCTGCCTTCCGAACCGGTGGTAGAGTCGGTCTACACTACACACGGACAGACTTGACGTTTCAAAAGTGCTTGTATTAGGCCCACTTGAAATAAATGAATTTAGAATTTTGAATTTTGAATTTTTGATGAATATTCGACAAAAAAATTCTTACTAAAAAAAAACTACAAAGACGTTGCGGCGGCCGTGCCGTCAAGGATTTAGCGATCCGATACGATGCCGCGTAGAACCCGATTGGATGGAATTTGCCTTACTGACATAACCCCTGGTACAACTGAAGAATTACAAAATCCTATAAAATACATTATGCAAGGTGCTGGAATGGCAGCCCCGAGCTGGAAAGCGCAGAGTTGGTCGACCCCCAACGAGGTGGACAGACGACCTTAAGCGCGTCGAAAGTAGCCGCTGGATCCAAGCGGCACAGAACCGTGGAATTTGGAACTCCCTACAAAAGACCTATGACCACACAATTGTCCACGTCGTCGCGTTTTTTGGATATATTGTGGACGAAAAAAAAATTTCAATGTGGGGGAGAATTATATAGTTTGTATTCCGGATATTAATTTCCTGCGAAGAATGTACATTAAATCGGAAGGGACGTGACAAATGGTAACAGTGGAATTACATATTTATTACTGCAAATAAGGCAAGGGGCCCTCAGAAATGATTGCGCTAATGATAGAGTAGACTGCCCCCACGTAATATGCTATTTGTATAACATAGCCCCTTTTTGATTTATAATCTGAAATGGACGTTTGTTATTACATTTTTGTTGCAATTTCCCCTATGGCTCCAAATTACACGTTAAAATTTTGGTTGAGGTGGCTTTGTTTTCAAGGGTAAAAACTTTTTATTCCTGTGTAACGGAGCCAATGGCAACCTTCTCTTCATAAAACGAATGAAGATTTAGCCATGTAGGTTAATGTGTAATATTTAATTTATTATAGAAAATGTCAGTGGTGAATATAAAGTGAAGATGATCTTCCAGTACAGTTATAAAAACTTCAGGTTAGGTTTTTTACAACTCTTACAATGCCTATCCTTAAGTTTATTAATGGAGATTTTTTTCATTTTATAAGGCCTAACCTCTATGCAGGGCACCGCTAGCAGTGACCCCGACTTCGACCACTAAGATAGAATTTCGCGGGATACGGAATATGCGGATGGAATCAGAAATGTCTAGTGCGGATTGGTAGACTACTTCCGTCTTTTAGAACATTATGGAGAACTCTCTGGCATGCAGGTTTCTTTACGATATTTTCCTTCACCGTTGAAGCGAGTGATATTTAAAATCGTAAATAACTCTGAAACGTTAGAAGTGATTGCCGGTAATCGAACTCGAGTCCCGCGTAAGGGAGGCCGAAGTGATATCAAGGCTAGCATTTAAAATTAGCATAGATTTAACTGTTTATTTTGGCCAAAATACTAAAAAACTATTTTTTTTTATTCGACTACGTCTTAGCCCTTGGCTGCAATCTCACGTGGTGGTAAGTGATAATTCAATGTATGATGGTAGCGGGCTTACCTGTTAGGGAGTATAGTAGTCATAGTACGCGGCATCGCACACTAAATCGCTTAGCGGCACGTCTTTGTCGGTCAACGCCAGACTAGAGAAAATTCAGAAATTATAAATTCAATATTGCCCCTGCAGGGGATCAAACCCGAGAGCTCCTAGTTAAATTCACAGCTCTCACAGTTGAGCAGGCCAGGAATCACACCCCGACAGTGGTTTCGTAAAAAGTCTCGACCAGGAGCAGCGGTAAGTGTGTTTAGCAGTCAAATTGTTGAATGAAATCACTCAAAGTATGGCAGTTTTGTAGGGCCTATGAAGCCTCGGTTCAAGATTTATGTCTTTTTAGACCGTCTAGAATGTGCGAAATTCGCGTGCGCGCCGCTCTCGCGCGAGCGGGTGTCGTGCAGTCCAGTGAGGAGCACACGCTTATGTGAAAATTTTGTTAGAAAATTTGGAAACTCGGAAAATTTTCAGAAAAACTCAGTCGTCGTCAGAATTCTCGCATAGGTAAAACCTAGACATGGAAATGCCTAGGCACTCTAGATAGGCACGTTCTATCGCGACATAGTAGCAATCACGTGGCTTTATTACAACACTTTGACGCGTCACTACCCGGTGCCGGCTACGTTTGAATTTTAAAAAGCGGAAACTGTACAAACAGACTCTGTGATTTCAATGTATGATTTTAGTTTCCATGTATGAAGGTGGAAATAAAAATGATCCTTTACTGCCGAACGCAAAACCCGCAAAAGGCAAGTTCTCTCAAAACAGAAGTACGAAAAAAAACAAAATGGCATTACTAGGGCTAAAAGGATTTTTAGGATTTAATAATAATAAATAAATATACTACGACAATACACACATCGCCATCTAGCCCCAAAGTAAGCGTAGCTTGTGTTATGGTAGTACTGTGATAGCTGATAAATATTTTTTTATGAATATAATATAATACACATAAATACTTATAATATACAGATAAACACCCAGACACTGAAAAACATTCATGTTTATCACACAAACATTTTCCAGTTGTGGGAATCGAACCCACGACCTTAGACTCAGAATGCAGGGTCGCTGCCCACTGCGCCCCTGGGCCGTCGAATTAAAAGACCAAAGACCTGAGCAGCTAAGCATCTACCATTAAAAGTGAAAAAATAGAGTTTAACGCACATGATCCTCCGTCTCGATAATAGTTGACTTTTGCTGCCGATGCCTATAGTATTTTCGTTACTAAAATTTGCAAACTATTGCGTTTGTGACGGCAGTCTGCGATCAATTTAAATAAACATTTTTCCGCGAAATGAAATGTTATTTCCGTCAATCAACACGTACCTATGCAGGTAAAAATGTTTTCTGCAAAATTAATATTTTACGTTCTAACGTCCGAACTCTTTGTGGAAAATGCAAACTAACTTTTTTTTTGTCAACTAAACTGCGTGAATCGCTATGAGTTGGATGCCAATAACCAGGACATTTTATTAGTCTAATCATCAAATAAGAGATTATTAGATAAAGCATATACCCACCACACTGCTCCAATGCGGGTTGGTCCACCCGCGTCGTGACTGCTAAGTCGTTACGTAACCCAGATTCTAGAGCCCTGCCGGTGAAAAGTTATTTACAAAACCAAACTGATCCAGCCAGTCAGAAATTAAACCTGGAACGTTTTGTTTATAATTACCTTTTGTATCCCAACGCTCACTACTGTACTACCAAATAAACTCGATTTTTCTTGTTATTTATTTATTAGCTTTTCAAGGGAAACAAACAGTACTATTACACATAAAAGTAAAGCCATATTTTTATATCACATAAACCAATGAAATTTCCACAACTTACTTACATAAACGATAACATTAACCACATTTTTCATAACAGTAAATTCATGATTGTATGCGATACTCTTCTTTAAATATATTTCATCACAATTGCTTTATTATCCGCCCGAACTTAACCAAATTATTATTTGTCTATATATAATTATCAAAGTACTTCAGCCAAAAACGGACCGATTTAAGTACAAATAAGTCTGCAGTGTGTACTAACCCTTAGCTCACTTTACTCACGTCTTATAATTTTCTATTTGAACCACTGAAAACCGTTTCTGCTTCATAATAAATTTGACTTCATTGCCTTTACTTCTGAGTTTAGTTATTTTATTTATTTATTTATTTGGTATCTATGACCCATCACTACGCACTACACTATAGCATAAATAGAATAATTAAGAACTACTCTAAAAAAGAAAAAAAAATGTGTATGTTATCTGTTATGAAAAATTATTTTTAGGGGATATTACAGAAGCCTATCATTTCATTTATCATTTTTCTTGACATATTTAACAATTAAGTTAAACCCATCGTCCCACATGATTTTGCTTTATACAGCGTTTCATCAGGCGACTGGGAAGTAGACCGGCTTCCTCAGTAGCTACGGACATTCCAAGAAGGTCATATTAGCTACCAAGCCTCTCTTTATCATTAACTATACATATACATAGACTAAGATTAAACTTCTTAAGATTAAACAGCCAAAGAGTGACAAACACGATTATCTGCTTTACTTAAGTACACAACAAAGAGGCTGAATTGACGGTTCAAAAGTTCTTATAAACTGGGCCTGCTTGAAATTATGTACCATTTATTTCACCGTTTCATTTAACTTAACTTCGTTTATTTTTAAGTAAAAATATTTTTTTAAGGTGATAATAAACTGAGTTATATGTAGTTTTAAATAAACAGTAAGGTTAAAGAAATGAACAAGAAAAACAGTAACACAAAGATAGAAGTAGAATACAAAAGGCAGCCTTATCTTTTAGTAGTATTAGGACAACATAAGCGACAAGAAAAGGTTTTGTAAAATACACTCAACTCTTTGCAGCTTCGTATTACTCCGGTCTAATAATATTTTATAACTGAACTTAGCTGAAGACCGTCGCAACTTCATTAGACGCCAAACATCATTCAGCTCACGTCGGGGCTTAATTCCGTTAACTATTTCGTGGTCGGCCAAAATTAAATTTTCACAAGCCACTTCCCTACCACATTTCGTTCTAATTTTCTTTCTTTCATTTCACTCCATTTCAACTACGCAGTTGTAATACAATGTATAAATGTACGACAGAAGTAAATTCGTTTTAGCAAAGGTTTTCTTACCAAAATGCAAGTACAATGTGCAAATCCTTACGCGTCAATTTTAGTGGATGGATGTATGAATGTAATTATTATATCATTTGACGGAGATACAAGTCAGCCCTGCAATCTCGCCAGATGGTAAATAAGTGATGAGGATTGGCTTACCTATTAGGGGTAGTTATAAACCATACCTTAATCAGTTTCTACGCGAAATCGTACCGGACCGCTAAATCCATTTTCGGCACGTCTTTGTCAGTAGAACGATAACTAAAGAAAATTAAAAAATCAAAAAATCCAAATTTGTCCCGGGGATCGAACCCGAACTCCACTCAAAAAAACATTGCTTACCACTGCACCTGTGTCGTCAAAAACTACTCATAGCATAACGGTATAATGGCAATCGTGAGCTGGAACCGGTTCAGAGCAAAAGAGCAAAAGTCGTTGAAAAACTAAAAAAAACAATTCCTCTACATTACCGATTGCTAAAATATAAGGAACATGCAAAATTAACGTTGGTAAATATAGGTACGAATATTTCAAATGTTATTTCTGTTAGATTTGCATTTATGCTTTAGAACAGAAATTTTACTATTACGTTACACGTTGTACCACGCGCCTCATTATTTTTATCGTCTGTGAAAGGCTTTCTACGTATGCTATACGTATCTTAGTTTTATTTTGTCCGTTTTTATTCCGTTTACAGTTATTACTTCTGTTACGTATTTAAAGTTATTCTAAAAATGAATAGTTTAAGTACACTTTTTACCTGTATACAAATCTACCTTATTTAGATTATGACCTATCGGTTCGTATTTAATTCAATATTATTCTTTCATTAATAAATACCTATATATTATTATATATGTATACCTATATATTTTACCTTAGCCTTCATTTGCGTAAAGAAAAGAGTGAGTTATCTATTTATATCCGCCTAGCAACGCAAAAGGAAGATATTATTAATGATTTTAGATATTTTAATTTGTTTTTTTATGTAAGTAAAGGGTGATAATTTACCATATTCTCAAAGCAAATGGACGTTAGATGACCCGGTAAACTACATATCAACTGAAGAACGCCATATATTATAATTGATTCGAAATTGCTATACCTACAAGCAATTACCTATTTCTATTTGGGTGTGTCCTCATTTTATTTTACACAAACAACCTCGTATATTGAGGCGAACACAAAAATAAAAAATATAACCATCATTTAGCCATTTCAGAGGTTTTTAGTAACCTGCAGAGCAATGGATTGTTGATAGTTTTAGTTTCTAGTACCCAGTCTGACATTATACTTTTCCACAGCCGATGCTACCCTAGTCCAAATGGTCTGGACGTGTATCCGAACGCATCTTCAATAAATCTTACGATTTTAATGAGTTTAAATTGGCTCTGCTTAATTAATTTTCCTTTAATTTAAAATAACTTACTTTCGGCAACACGGATATTTCGGCGCAGCTGCAAACAGCATTGAAAATGAACTACAAGTTCAAAACTTTTACAACAGTAGAACTTCCCCATTATAGCAAAACAATGGATATTTTACAAACGAAATTGTAAAGGCGGCAACCTACTGTCGCGTTTAATTCTAGAGAGTTTTAAAGATGTAGCTTAGTAAAAATTCTTATCTAATCTGTACTGGATAACTTTGACAGATAACCAGTAACAAAAAAATATTAGGATTGAAATAAGATGTGTGATTCATCATCGCCTATCGTCGAGAAAATGCAACTATTGATATTTTATACAACGCAGTTTTTAAGAGAATCTGGTATATATACCAAAAGAATTGGTTGCTTCCTAAAAACGCAGATTTACGCAAAGGCTGAATGACGCTTATTTATTTGAAAACAGACTTTGACATTGAATAGTTAGTAACATATCGGCAAAAACGTACCAAAGTTGGTAAGGCCGCCAAATTGTAGCTTGTAATTTTGCTCCATTGTATTTTTTTTATTTTTCTCGTTAGTGGTTTTAGTATGTAGAAGAGCTTATTGTATTGTATCGATAGCTCGTCCGGGAAAGTACTTGCACATACGCACATACTTATTTCTGCCTGCTGTGTTCCCGTCTTTTTTTTTTTTTATTGGTTAAGAGTAAAACAATTTACGACAACTAGGTACCTCACCTCATCTCAAACCACACAGAGTTTATGTGACAAGGTATAGATTAATGATTAATAATATTCATTTAAAAAAAAAAAAAATTAATAAGTAAAAAAAGTGAAGGGCGTGGTTGCTGGTGTCATTACGTGCACATGATGCTTAACACTTTGGCCAAAAGAGGGGCCAGTTGGGGAGCATGTTCTAAATCATGTATGTTATAATACTTGGCCACCTAGCTAAAGAAAAAGTACACACAAACCAACACAACACAGTTTCTCGTTTAAAGTCAAAATTCAAAAATATCTTTATTCAAGTAGGCCCGGCCCATAGGTGGCACTTTTGATGATTACACGGTTGTGAGATGATGGCGATTACCACATTCGTAAACTAAAAACTAAAGCTACGAGGATTCCAAACGCGTCCTGGTCTAAGAAGAAGCCCAAGGGTGTTTTTTTTTGTTATCACCATCTCACAATGTTATTTTAAATTATTAGAAGAGCAACCTGGTTAGAGTAATAATTTACACCCAAGCTTTTTTATCGATTACATAGTCCTTTATACTATTATAGGACTTTTCTATAAGCTTACGTTTAATACAAACTTTGAACTTTTTAAGAGACATCTCCAAGATGTCAATTGGTAGTTTATGTAGAATTGTATGCAATATCCTTTAAACGAATTATGAATTTTATATAACCTAGTATATTGCACTGTAAGTTTATTATTACTTCTAATGTTTAAATTATTGCAGGCACATTTTTTTTTGTTTCAAATGTTAGTAGGGATTGCATAGTTGCATCAACGATGGAAGGAAGGTTGACATCTTATAGAATAGATAGCATAGATGTAGAATAACATCGTCGCCGACCTATCGCCGCTCGGTCGCTCAAGTGTATGCGAAGCCGTAATTGTGTCGCGGGTCAAAGCGACCCCTCATATATTCAGCAGCTCATAAAGACGTGTTTACAATGCGCGGCGTTCTCTCATTAGTAGACGTGTGAGCTGTTTTTGTGACGCCTATTGTCGTCAGTCAAATTAACTTCTTGCAGATATTATAATTAGTAGGGATGTGTCTTGGTGCTTGTATTTTTCTGCGTGACACACATAATTTTAATTTTTTTTTATTTTTAGAAGACTGATGTACAAAAGGCATATACTAATTTCGGCATCGATGGTAGGAGAGCCGTAGCTTAATTGGAAAAAGCGCTCAGGCCGCGATTGCCAGAGAGTCGCAGGTTCAAATCCTGTCGGTTCGGAAAAAAAATTATATGTGTTTTAAATTTATAAAATTGATAATTCCTTAAAAGTGGAGGTAAAAATACTGATAAAAATTATAAAATTTTAATTTATCTAGCACATTTGGTCTTCTTAATTTTTTTATTTTTAAAACTTAAAACTAAAGCTACGAGGGTTCCAAACGCGTCCTGGTCTAAGAAGGAGCCCACACAAACTTAGCCGGGTGTTTTTTTTTGTTATCACCATCTCACAATGTTATTTAAAATTATTAGAAGAGCAACCTGGTTAGAGTAATAATTTACACCCAAGCTTTTTTATCGATTACGTAGTCCTTTATACTATAATAGGACTTTTCTATAAGCTTACGTTTAATACAAACTTTGACCTTTTTAAGAGACATCTCTAAGATGTCAAAAAATTTATATGTGTTTTAAATTTATAAAATTGATAGTTCCTCCAAGTGGAGGTAAAAACACTGATAAAAATTATAATATTTTAATTTATCTAGCACATTTGTTCTTCTTAATTTTTTTATTTTTATATTTTTGTAGGTACCATAACTTGTGAATGAGAACATGTTATACATGAAGTGTACAAAGGAAAGCTTATATTTATAAGAAATCTTTTCTCCTCTTACTCCTATTGCGGTATAGCATGTTATTATAGTATTGTTACGTTGGTACTAAAGTTAGGGATTGTGCGGTATACATAGATGCGGTATCTTTATTAGCTTGTAAACGTATTTAGAAGCGGTGATACTTAGACTGGTGGGTCATCGGCATTCCTTTCGTGAATACCGAGTTCGAGCCCCGGCCCGCACCACTAACTTTTCGGAGTTATGTGCGTTTTTAATTTAACAAATTTAAAGGAAGGAAATCTACATGCCCGGGAGTTCTCCGTAATGTTCTCAACGGTGTGTAAAGACTACCAATCCGCACTTGGCTAACGTGGTAGGCCTAAACCATTTTCATTCTGAGAGGGGACCCGTGCCCTGTAGTGGGCCGGCAATGGTTGATGAGGATGATGACATAAAAAAAAAAGTACTACGACACACATCGCCATCTAGCCCCAAAGTAAGCGTAGCTTGTATTATGGTAACTAAGATGACTGATGAATATTTTTATGAATAATATACATAAATACTTTTTTTTTTTTTATTACACAAACTACTAAAATTATTATTCTTCGCATCCTGAAACTCACATGTGTTTATTTGGACGCTGCACATTCCTCTAAAATCTAATAAGTTTAAATATATATAATATCATATTTTAACCATTAAACTAACTACCTGCTGTATACTGTATTGCTCTTACAGTATACAGCAGGTAGTACACTAATAAATCCAGTGTAGATAATTCTGTACTGCGAGCCATCGTGTCGCTCAGTAGATACGAGCGACCGGTTTGGCGCTGCCCCGAATGCATACGTTATACAGGTGTTCCATTAATCCTATGTTTTAAGTTAGATTGATTTCATGGTAATATTTGTTTAGAATTCATTTTACGTTACTCTCCGTTACTGATTTCCTTAAACTTAAAATATACATATAAACATCCAGACACTGAAAAACATTAATGTTCATCACACAAACATTTTCCAGTTGCGCGAATCGAACCCAAGGCCTTAGACCCAGAAGCAGGGTCGCTGCCCACTGCGCCAATCGGCCATCATGTACATAATCGCCAGAAAATCTGGTATATAGGTATACTAAGCTTTTCCAGGTTTGAGTTTGTTTCTTGTTTCTTCTTGGTGTTAAAAATATAAGCTTCTATACTGAACTTTAAATGTCATCTTTGGGATGCCCATGCGCCTGTATAGCCCGCTACGTCGGATATAAAACTGATGGAAAACTTTTAAAAAGCGGAAATTTTCTTAAATTGCCAAATTAAATTTAAATTGCAAAAGTGCTTACTCTGAACAGAAATCTAACAGATCATTTTTCTTATTCATGTCCAGGCAAAAATTCGGAAAGAAATTCTTCTGGCATCGATATTTGTTAACAGTTTGGCAGATCCCAACTTAATTCCACCGATGTAACCTCTAGGCAGAATGGTTTTGACCTATAGATTTAATACCATAGTGACAATACGCTAATACGCTGGCAATAACTGGCGGCTTGGCTTGGTCTCGACTGCACATGTTTGGGCATCGTAAATTCTCTAACTCCATATTATGACCATTTAGATTTTTTTCTTATTACAATCCAAACCAAGTGGAGTAATCCAAAACTGTTACAAATAATAAAGCTAAACATAATCCTAAAATCTACTTATCCGTCAGACAAGACAAGTAGACAAGTATAGTAGCTAGAACAAACAAGCAATGGTTTTGTTTTGGGTCACGCAAATGTGACGTGTATCTTAATTAAGGATGGTCCCATACATTTCAATTTCTATCGTGTACAAAGGGTTCTATAACATCATTGTCCGCCTGCGTCCGTCGGCCACCTCCGCATCAAACGCAATCAACGTTGACGCAAAGTCGCCCAAACAGCATTAGCGGAGGCTATATAGAGATTTACGATACAAAACGGGGAAACATTTCCCAACTTGTACCCGTAAATAATTTTAGCTTTATCTCTCGTTATTTTCAACTTGGATTTTGTTTTGTGACGTAAACGTGGCCTGAAAGTTGCCTTTCAACGGTTTGTTATTGTCGCGAGGTTTTTTTAGTGACTGTTTTGCCTGGCAGATTTACTAGCAGCGTCCCGTGGTTTTATCCTCGTTAAATAAAAAAATACACTAAAGATACACTCGTATATATTAAACCAAATTTTGCCTTTTATTTTGTGTGAAAATCATCATGGATACCTCCTCAACCCATTACCGGCCCACTACAGAGAACGGGTCTCCTCCCACGCTGAGAAGGGGTTAAGGCCGTAGTCCACCACGCTGGCCTAGTGCGGATTGGTGGACTCCACACACCTCTGAGAACATTATGTAGAACTCTCAGGCATGCAGGTTTCCTCACGATGTTTTCCTTCACCTTTGAAGCAAGTGATTAAAGGGCATACAACTTAGAAAAGTTAGTGGTGCGTGCGAGAATTCAAACTCGGCCCCCCGAAAGGGAAGTCGAGCTTCTGCCCAATGCGCTATCACCATCAAAGTTACCCTCAGTCAGTTATCCTCAGGGAAGATCAGGATATGTGGTATTTTTACCCACTAAAAACCCCTCGCCATGCTCGGCACATATTTTCGGCACACTTTTCATCGACCAGAGTTTTTGGAATTAGTTTTATTTGGGGGTTTTCGTTGGATTCCTACCAACTAAACCCTTGACTGCAATCTTACCTGCTAGTAACTGAACATGCAGTCTAAGATGGTAACGGGCTAACCTGTTAGGGGTATGTATGGCAGTTATATTAAAGTCATGGTACCGGAACACTCTAGTATGAAATCGCTTTATAATAATAATAATAAATATTATTTTTATTATTATAAAGCGATTTCATACGAAAAAAAACAACATTTCGAAATTTTTAAATGCATTTTAAATTTATAAAATTGATAATTCCTTAAGTGTAGGTAAAAACACTAATAAAAATTATAAAATTATAAAAAAGCAATGTTGCCATCTCTTGTTTTAAACGTGTCTCATTGTAATATGGACCTTTGAAAACGTAGATCTAAACTGCAACCCCCTACTGCGTTTCCTACTTGATGACGCTACAGTCGCTATAAGACTGATGTAAAAGGCATATACTAATTTCGGCAATGATGGTAGAAGAGCCGTAGCTTAATTGAAAAAAGCGATCAGGCCGCGATTCCCAGAGAGTCGCAGGTTCAAATCCTGTCGGGTCCGATTATTCCTCCAAGCGTATGTAAAAAAACTAATAAAAATTATAAAAAAATAAAAACATAGGAATTAACATACAGAGTACACGCTCCACAAAAACCTATCAATGAGAGAAGACTTATAACTATAAAAAATAACAAAAAATAAAAATAAAGGAACTTAAAATTAGGTAACTAAATATAAATTAAATAAGCTAAAAACAATCAAATATTATTCTGTGTTGGCAGTGACATATCTGTGGTGTTGTTTCTTCCAAACAGAGTATCCCATCAGAGTTATGCTGTAGCAATGATTTAGTGATCACTGCTTCAGCACTGATTTTCAAGCGACCTCTCTCGACATCCCAGGCTTAGTACTCGTCTTTGTTGGTGGGGTGGTAACTAGCCACAGCCGAATCCTCCACCAGACAAAATAATAACCTGATACACTGGACTTTTCTGTCTGTCCGTAAAATTCAGTTAGGGAACGGCTTTATATGTATAGTTTTAAATAGATTAGCTCGATTCTCGACCGACCCAGGACCATTTGTTAGGTGTCCAGTTTTTATCCCATTACCCTTTCTTCAAGGCTCACGATAGTCCTAACTGAGCCTTGTAAAGATGTGAGTTTTATTATCAGAAGTGTGATTAGATAAATGGTAAAACTTTGGTTTCAATTGCAAATTGTTTGTTTATGACTATACGTAGGGCATTGGCGTTCGTACGAGAACCTTTATTTCAGACCAAACGCAATTTAATCTTTATAGGGTCAAGAAGAGTTTACAAATCGAAGGAAAGCTTTTATGGCGTCCCAAAAGACCCTTCAAGGGTACATAGACGTTATATTTATAGTGCACTGAGAGAAAGTTGGTTTTACCCGAGTTCTTACTACGGTTCGGTTGTGTTTTATTTGGGTATCATTGATTATTTTTGTTACTTCTATTTAAAGAGGTGTTACGCGTTTGCCGTATACAAATAAGAGTAGACCTTTTTAAGACTACTGTCCGGTTTGGTTGGGGTTGCGGTTGGCGCATTAGCCTGCAAGGCTTAAAAAAGATATTTTTTTTTCTTTCGACTTCGAAAATTTAAGTATGTATTTAGGGTGTAAATTATAGTGTATGCAAGTTTATTGTATTTTTTAAAATCAATAAATCGGTTTTCTTTTCTTTCTTTTTTTTCTTGTTTGTGCACCAAATACCAGTTCATATTTGTTATCCCTACCTTTAGTGGTCGCCTGGAAGAGATCACTACCAGTGGTAAGGCCGCCCTTACGCCATATTAGTTCATAAGCTTTGTTTTCTATATTGCTTTTTATTTTAATTTGATTGCGGGCTAGCCTCTTAGGAAATGTGGCAGTTATATTAAACCCATACACCTTATCGGTTTCTATGCAATCAGACAAATTTCAGAATTTCTTATTTCCTAAATTGGCCCTGCCGGGAATCGAACCCGGGACCTACATTTTAAAACCACAGCTACGCTCAGAAAGTCGTCAAAAGTGCTTGGCAACCATTTTAAAGTAATAGAATCGCAAGTCATGATGAAATCCTTACTATTGTATAGTTTCCATAGCCATGGTCGTCATAATCAGTATTACCTGGCCGAATTACGAAAACTACGATACATATTCAATTTTTTTTTAATCGTTAGAAAAGTGTACTGAAAATAATACCGAATGAAACCATTGAAAAATTCCACAAATGTAAGAGAAATAAATTGAAATGGACTACAAGTAACATTATGAGGCAAGTTTTGACAGTTCGGGTGGCCCCACATATTGTTGTGGTAAAATATGGCCGCGACCCAAAACTTTGTAAAAGACGAATGCTGGAACTTCCCCATACTTGTAACTTGCCAGGTTAACTTTAACTGTGTATACTAAATCAATCTGTTTTACTTCGGCTTTTTTACGTCTTTAATACCAGCTGCCCGCGATTATGTTATGTGTATAAGAAAATCTTTATTTTCTTCTAGTGGGGGACTACGCTTAGTAAGCCACAAAGAGGTGCTGCCAAGCAATTTAGCGTACCGGTACGATTCCGCGTGGAATCCTATTGGGGTTTGGGTGCAACGTCCCTAACTGATTAGCCCGCTAATATCTTTCATTGAATCATCACCAACCAAACCAACCAACCAGCGGGATAAAAAAATACAGTTTTTTTTTTAGATTTTAGAGGTAATTATTTCAACTTTTTAATGTCCTAACTTTACAAAATGAGGCCTTCATGGGATTTCTTTCCTTAAGATTTTCGGAATAAAATAAGTTTTATTACTCTGCCATAGCTGTAGAATGTCTTACGTAATTATGTTGACCTGGCGCAGTGGTCCCGCCGCGCGACATCCCGAGGAATCCCAACAATTAGGGAATTTGTATTATAATATTGATGGGACGGTTTCGCTGGCTCTTGTTAAAGACGATTAGGTGTATGGATTTAATATAAGTGCCATACCATTGACAGGTTAGCCCGCTACCATCTTAGACTGCATCTTCACTTACTAGCAGGTGAGATTGCAATAAATTACTTACCTTTAGTGGATCAAAACGTATAATGTAGGTAATAGTTAACTGATAGAACTTCTTTTGTCAGGTCAACTACGGTTCCCACATATAAATATTTTTAAATGTATTAAAATAAATACATGTATATACTACGACAATACACACATCACCATCAAATATATTGTAACAATGCGTTAAAATTGTTGGGAAAAACTACTTTCTCAATATTGGTTTCCAATTAAAAGTCATCGGAGCGAAAGTCAACGTAAAAAGAGTTTTTAGTGCTTCTTATTCCACTCGGACTATTTAACAGTTCGTAGAACTTGCGAAATAAGGATGCACGATTCAATGCCTGTAGGGCTGCCTACCTAACTATAATTATATACTATTCTACTACGACAATACACACATCGCCATCTAGCCCCAAAGTAAGCGTAGCTTGTGTTATGGATACTAAGATAACTTATGAATATTTTTTTTTATGAATAATATTCATAAATTCTTATAATATATAGATAAACACCCAGCCACTAAAAACATTTATGTTCGTCACACAAACATTTTCCAGTTGTGGGAATCCGACCCACGGCCTTGACTCAGAAAGCGGGGTCGCTGCCCACTTCGCCAATCGGCCGTCAAATAGCAAAACGAAAAGCTAAATGTGTGTAGGCTGTTCTTAGCAAGGTCGACCATTTTCGTCTTGAACTTCGTAAAAAGTATAATATATCCTTCCCCAGGATGCCAAATCTCATTAAGATTGAACGGATTAGATATTTAGCGTTCCGGTACGCTGTCGCGTAGATACGAAGAAATCTAAGATGGTAACATGTTAGCCTGTTAGCTTGTTACCATAACTCACAATAACTAACGGCTCGGTGAAATTGCAGTCATGGACTAGCCTGTAGTGGAATAAAAAACAATTAAATTTGGCAAAATTAATATATATCTATCCAATAATAAATATTCAAGATATTAACTTATTTTATGTAATCTAGTATATTGCATTTATTTTTATCTTCTAGTGTTCAAATTATTAAAAGATCTACATACACATGAATTATTTTTATTAGCATATAATTCCAACTCAGTACCAATTTTGACGGCCGAATCGCGCAATGGGTAGCGACCCCGCTTTCTGAGTCCAAGGCCGTGGGTTCGATTCCCACAACTGGACAATATCTGTGCGATGAACATGAAGATTTTTCAGTTTCTGGATGTTTATCTATATATTATAAGTATTTATGTATATTATTCATAAAAAATATTCATCAGTCATCTTAGTACCCATAACACAAGCTACGCTTACTTTGGGACTAGATGGCGATGTGTGTATTGTCGTAGTATATTTATTATTTATGTATTACTTATTTCATTAAAAAAATCTTGACAGCCCTACATAGTTTGAGAGGGAATTGCTCAGGTTCGTAGCTACGACAGTGATTCTAAAGGCGTAGAAGTGAGAACTGTAGTACACAGATTAAACAATTGAACATTTACAAAAGTTTATTATATAACCTTATTTTATATAATCATTTTATTTTAAGTATTCATATGCTTTGGATAAATCCTGCCATCATCATCGTCATCAACCAATCTCGGCCCACTGCAGGGCATAAGTGTCCGTCTCAGAAGAAGATTTTAGGGCGTATTCCACAGCGCTGGCCAAATGCTGATTGGTATATTTCACACGACCTTGAGAACATTATGGAGAACTTTCATTCTACGTATTAGGTGTGGTAGTTTTTTTTAATAGCTGGCAAACGAGCAAGTGGGTCACCTAATGTTAAGTGATCACCGCCGCCCATAAACATCTGCCCATAGCATAGCATAGCACCAGAGGAGCCACCGATGCGCTGCCAGCTTTTAAGGAATTTGTTTATCCGCCCCTTGTCCACTGCTTAACAGTGAGAAAAAACGATTATATTATAGGAATACCTCCAAAAACTTTGAAATGCTTGCCGGGCATCGAAACATCTGTACCCCCGAAAGTAGAAATAAATAATTACAATTTTACACTATGGTTAAACTTTAGTTAATAATGACAAGGTTCCTTGGAAGCATCCAGATCCGCTTTCATCTCTCACAAGATAGAAAAAGGAATAAGAAAATGTAAATTGTTGATGTTAGAAAAGAGCAACTGCTGAGTTTCTTGTCGGCTTCTTCTCGCTAGAATCTGCCTTCCGAACCGGTGGTAGGATCACTAGAACAGACAGACTTGACGTTTCATAAGTGCTTTTATTAGGAGTACTTGAAATAAATGAATTTTGAATTTGAAGTAGGTATATTTTCGCTACTGTTACTTCTCACAAAAACATCTCCCTAAGCTTTTAACAGTTCATTTGCTTTAATCATTCCACTTCCTACATACTTACCAATCAACACACGCACACATCGATGCTAGTTGAAAAGGAGAGGAAAATTCTCGGTAGAGTATATAGATTAGAGCAATTTACTATATATCATTTTCTTCTAAGATAATGGGCATCCCTCGGTGAGAGATAACGAACTGCGGGGATTGGTCTCGAGGAAAAATCCATGTTTTTACCTTTTAGGGGTCTGTATTTGAATATCAAAAAATATATAATTTAGAAATAGCTAAATGTTATGCTGTGTTTTGCACCTAAACTTTCTGTGTGCACTTAAACTTACTGTGTCTTGCACTTCAACTGATAGCACCTTGGTGCATATTCCAGAGCGTGGAAAATCACGTAAATCAATTGATCAATTGCTTCTTGACTTTGAACAAGTATATCATAATCAATTAGGATTATTTTCTAATATTTTCGAAGGATCAATTGTGAATAGCAAAGTGAATAATATTTCAACAGTTTAAAAAAAAATATTTTAAATTGCAAAGTTTTTTGAAAATCTCTAAATATACTTGTTTATTTATTGCTTTTGTAATAAATGAATTATTGATAAAATTTCAGACGATTGCGACGTTCTATAATATTCAATGACAAGGTTATATTGATGTGATTGTGCTGATCTAACCTTCACTTTTCTACTCTCAATTATTCTATTTAACGAATGAAAATATTTATAAAATGTGAAAGTTAAATGTGAAATAGAATATAAAATGAAATAGTGAATCTAAAATGGAATGGCGGAGTCCCAGGAACATCTTCATCAATAAATAATAATAAAAGTTTTACTTCAATCGCGCGTAAAGGTTACACGCACATTTTTTTTTTTATACCTGTACAAGTTATTCCTTGACTGCAATCTCAACTGTTAAGTGATGATGCAGTCTAAGATGGTATTTATACCTCTGATCGTTTTCTACACGACATCGTAACCGAAAGCTAAATCGCTTTGCGGCACGTCTTTGTTGGTTGGATGGTAACTAGCCACGGCCGAAGCCACCAGAGTAGACCAGTGAAAATCAGTTCAGAAATTATAAATTCCCAAATAGCCCCTGCCGGGAATCGAATCCCGGGACCTCCCACTTAAATTCACAGCTCTCACCGTTGCGCCAGGGAGGTCGTCAAATGATATATATTATATGTAAATAATAAAAATTAGTTGTAGCTAAATGCAATAGTTATGCAGTTTTTTGAACTTTTTCAAAGCGTGGAAAAACACGTAAGTCAATAAGTATACCAATTGACTTAGTTCATTTTGAAAAGTTGCATGAGCAATCATTGTTCCCAAGTTGTTGATATTAAAAGTTCTTACAGACGAACTAGAGATGTAGTCGGTAAAACTACAGCTTCCCTTTCGGGGGGACCAAGATCGAACTCCAACTTTTCGGCGTTATGTGCGCATTTAATTAAAGCAATTAAATATCACTGGCTTTAACGGTGAAGGAAAACATCGTAAGGAAACCTGCAGGCCAGAGAGTTCTCTATCATAATCTCAAAGGCGTGTGAATTCCGCCAGTCCAGACTTGACCAGCGTGGTGAATTACCCAAACCCCTGATATTCTGAGAGCTAGACCCATGCCCTGCAGTCCGCCGTAATGTTTAAGACAGCTAAACTGACAGATGAAGGCTTTTTTTTGACTTTTTTTTTTTTTTTTTTTTTATTAACGATAGGCCAGCGTTTGACGACAATCATGCCCGTTAGAAAGCAATGATGAGGTCTAGGTTGGAGCACGCTTGCCTAGAAAAAGCCTATTCACTCTAGCCTTGAAGGTACCTAAATTATACGTGGCAGGAAACACAGTTATCGGGAGGGCGTTCCACATCTTAGCGGCACGTATCAGAAACGTGGATAAAAAACGTTTCGTGCGTGTTGATGGGATATCAACCACATAAGGATGCCACCGCTCTCGGTGTCTCGCTGTTCTGTGGTAAAACGGGGAAGGGGGAACAAGATTGTGAAGTTCCTGAGCACACTCACCGAAGTATATCCGGTAAAAAACCGATAAACAGGCAACATTGCGTCGGTGCTGGAGACTATGTAGTTTCGCCTGCGTTAACGAATTGTCGCCTATAATTCTCCTGGCGCGACGATCCACCGAATCCAAAGCTTCAAGTTGGTACTTGGCAGAGCCACCCCACAGGTGACTACAGTACTCCATGCAGGTTCGCACTTGAGCCTGGTACAGTGCGAGGCGTTGACCTGGCGTGAAGTACCGCCTAACCTTATTGAGGATACCAAGTTTTTTAGCTGCCACTTTGGCTTTGGACTCGATGCATTTGCCAAAATTGAGATTGGATGAGATGTTGACACCCAAGAGCTCAATATGGTCGCTAATTGGTACGGATACACCCCGGAAAGTGGGAGCCAAGGTGACTTTTTGTTATAGGACACCTTTGAAACCCTGACGCACAAATAACAGTCACGCTTGACCGATCTTTTATTATGGATATATTAGATACCTATACAATCGCCTAACGAAGGTGAACTGTAGGGATATTCTCCTGAGCAATGGACAGATAAGTACTCACGTATACAGTTATTTACAATACTAAAAAATAAGACCAGTTGCGGTCATTTTGATGGATTCAAAGTACGACATATTATGTATAGTATAGTATGACATACTCATAAATTTTATAAAATATTTTTTTAAAAAGCTTTTACATAAAATTATTCTTTATTTATTTGCTTTTTTGTTAGCCTAGTGATTACAACTTCGGCCATCCTTTCTGGAGAGCTCGATAATTTTTTTCAGATTATAAAAAAAAACAAGGTGGAGTGTCATCTGGCCCAGCGGATTGGTGGAGTCCGCATACCTATGAGAACATTATGTAGAACTCTCAGCCATGCAGGTTTCCTCACGATGTTTTCCTTCACCGTCGAAGCAAATGATATTTTTAATAACTTAAAACGCAATAACTTAGATAACTTAGCTGGGATTCGAACTCGACCCCCCGAAAGAAAGGTCGAGCTCCTAACCACTGTGCTGTCACATGTGGAATGTTATATCCCTAAAATAATTAAAAGAGCTGCCAAAGCTTTTTTTAAACGTTTAAAAAGCGAATTCACAAATAAAATGCATTTAGCAGAGAAAACGGCATTAATGGCGGAACGCCAACACATTTGTCACCGATTGCAGATGTCCAATTATTGTATCGTCTTGAGAATGGGATAACATCACGTGTTCTGTTATCGTTTCGGGTTGCTAAACAAAATTTCAACAGCTGTTCTTTTGGTGTAACAATGCCGATTCCTCTTGCGCTGATAGAAACATTATAACATTATGCCATCGATATAAGAGAATAAATAAATAAAATAAATAAATAAATAATAATAAATATACTACGACAATACACAAATCGCCATCAAGCCCCAAAGTAAGCGTAGCTTGTGTTATGGGTACTACGATGACTGATGAATATTTTTATGAATAATATACATAACATACTTTATAATATAAAGATAAACACCCAGACACTGAAAAACATTCATGTTCATCACACAAACATTTTCCAGTCGTGGGAATCGAACCCACGGCCTTTGACTCAGAAAGCAGGGTCGCTGCAAACTGCGCCAATGGGCCGTCTAAATATGGTTCTGAACACAAATATTTTATACTAATCGATCCATAAATAACTCAGCGCCATCTCTTAGAATACTCAAAAACTACTGCGGGCCATGGATGAACTAATTCGTATTATCATCATCACCATACCAACCCATTACCGGTACACTACAGGCAACGGGTCTCCTCCCACAATGAGAAGGAGTTAAGGCTGAAGTCCACCACGCTGGCCCAGAAGGGATTGGTGGACTTTACACACCTTTGTAAACAATATGGAGAACTCTCAGGTATGCAGGTTTCCTCACGATATTTTCCTTCACCGTAAAAGCAAGTGATATTTTAATTGCTTAAAATAGATATCATGTAGAAAAGTTATAGGTGCGTGCCAGGATTCGTACGCGCCCACCCAAAGTCCTACCCACTGGGCTATAACCGCTTCAATGTCGTTTTACAGTCATCAAGAAAATACGGCTCAGCCTTTTTAAAAAGCACATAAGAATAAAGCTGCTTACTGATCATGGATCGACTGGCCTTTTTCGTTAAATCATACTAGTAGTAATAGTTAGCTGGTGCTAAGAATTTCTTCACAGATAGTGGGACTATCTGTCAAGAAATTCTTACCTATTGATACCTAGCAACTTTGGCCAAAAATTATGGGGACCTATGGTGCCGTGATCTGAAATCCAATATACCACTTGGCCACACTTTTTAATTTTTTTTGTTCTACCGCGCGCTTAGAAACTTATGAGGAGTTAAGTACACTGACATACCTACACATTTCAGGTAAGCGTGCTCTCATCTTGCGCCTATATCGTGACCATCAGGTTAAATAGTATTTGGCGAGCTTTTTGTGACAGAGCTCATCTCGGGAAGTACTCCTGACGCGAAGCAGCATTGAGTGTTCTGATCTGAATGGCGTGGTTGCTAGTGTTATTACAGGCACATGAGCTCCTACGTGTCAGGGTCTTGGACACAGGGTGGTACTTTGTACGTCATTTTTGAAAATGGCGTTCAAGTGACGGCGATGTGTTTTCTGTTTACCGTCAGGTAAGTCTTTGCTAGGTCCGTCAATTATTAATATTAAAAAGCAACTGAATGCTAACTTGTCATCGAATAAATAAATAGAGAAGTCCCAGTTTTGATTATTGGAAAAAAACATTTCTTAAAAGATGTTTGCTAAAATAGTCCATAAAAGACGGCAGTATATACTAACGCAGTAAAATGTAAGTTTTTAATCGATCTTAAGTGAGCAATCACTGCAATCTGTGAATGTAATTCTAATGAACGGAAATAATTCTTAAAAATATTTAATAATTTATTATTAAATTAAACTCAACAATAATTCACAATAAAAGAACGAAATATAGTTACAACATGACCAACGCTTGATAAAAAAATTATAGGCACGATTTATTAAATAATAAAATATTGTTTATTGTTATATTATCATGAGTTAAATCAAGTTAAGAATAAGATATTTTTAGTAGATATCTATCTGATTATACAGTTAATGAGGTCAGTTAATTAATTTAAATCATTTAAAGATTAACAATCAAGTATTTAAAAAATCGTGAAAGATTTAGTACAATCAGCTCCTACATATTATCAACATAAGAAAGTCATACCATGTGATCAGTAAAAACAGCAAAAACTCTAACGAGTGTGTGAGCATGTGTGTATATATGTGTGTGTATGCATATGTTATTGATTGTTTTTGTGTTTATATATGTGCATGTGTATTTTGCATGTGTTTTTATGTAGGTGTGTATACACACAATACACATATTCACAGTGTATACACACTTGTGAATATGTGTATTGGGTGTGTTTTGTTTGTTTGCGTGTGCATGTACGTGTATGTTTTAGTGTGTATGTGTGTATTTCTGTGTGCGTGTGTGTGTGTGTGTGTGTATGTATGTGATGTGTGTATTTCTATGTGCGCGTGTGTGTGTGAGTGTGTGTGAGTGTGTTTGTTTATAAATGCGTATGTTAAAACAATGTTGCTGTTTTATTGACAAAATTTACACAAAACGGCGATAAGTGTAGTCTCTTATCCGACAATCATATTTGTTGCTGATTGTACAATTAATGGTGTACAAAGTGTACATAGAACGTTTTTTTTAAAAGCAAAAGACGAAAAGTAACACTCTACACATTGCAAGTTAATAAGAAATATAAAATATTAGATTGCCTTTTACAAGTCACGAAGTCGATTACGTATAACAATATTAAAATATAAATAACTTACTGATTAACTTAATAACATAGAACTTTTAAATAAAAAAAATATATAATATAAAAATTGTAGTTTACTTGACCTTTGCTCACCTTACATGTTAAAACTAGTTTAACTTTGGTATAATCGGTAAAGTAAACCATAGTTAACTTGTGGATGAAGTATATTATTTTTTATTAAATCAGCCTCAAAATTAACTGTTAAACGTTTAATTATCTAAACATTAGTAAAAACAAGTTAAGTATCTGGGTTACCTAATTACATTATTTCTAAAACCAAATATATATAGGTCCTACAGACTACGGATAGATCGAGTAATTTGCCAAACAAAAACATTTGTAAATATCACATTCTAATTTAAAAACTGCTGATGTTGACAAAGAAGAGAACGTTAGATAATGGAGCAGAAAGAATTAAATCTCAAATTCAGTATAAACCTAAAAATTAAAATAATAACAAATTTCATCGATTGTTAAAACCAAACTATAGAATTTTTAAATTTATTAAAATTTATAGTTAAATTTTTTTAGACTTTCGCCGCGAAAATAATGATTTCCAATGTTTACATTTTCGATTTCGTTTTTTTATAATTTATTCGATTCAAAATTGATTCGCAATATATCTTAATTAATACAATAAACTTAAAATAATTTTCAAAAATATAGGCAAATACTTAATCTTCAGTGCCAGTTATCCATTGAAGGTATTTGAATGATCTTGACTGGACGGGAGGAGCCTTTGACTCAGCCCACGTACGTTGTGTGTAAGGTGCTGTTTGCTCTCTGGAACAGATTTTTTTTTTTTATTTTTCAACTGTACAGATTACTTATAATTATTTTATATATTATATATTATATTTCATTTAAATAATAAAACTGACCTAGATTCAGCAGAGGTACGTGCGTGATATGCAGGCACACTAGGGTTATGGTAGGCCTTCGGATGAATGTTGGGATTCAATGTGTGACTTTGTACGGGAGGATGTTCCGATGATAAAGGTGGCTGATAACTACTTGGATTGTATCGATCAACCGAAACACCTCGTGTTCTTTCACGAATTGTATCCACATTGTTTCTTGCATAGGAGCTATGTGGACGTCCGCGTCCGAGAGTGTTGGTCTTTGGCCACTCTTTAGATCCAATATATTCGGGTTCATAACTTGTTTCCCGCCAGGAACGAGGCCTTAAGGACTGAGTCCAACTCTTTGTAACTGTCGATGTATAACCTGAGGCATATTTTGGATCCTCTTCCCAAGGCGGTCTCACTGAAGTTTTCTCAGTTTGTGAAATAGTAGTTTGAGAAGTCTTCTCTGTAAATTCCCTCAATTCCTTTCGCCATTGTGGTTCCACTGTTTCTGATGATTCATTGTTATCGAAGTAATACTGAGGAGAAGGGTCAGGTTGAGCTTGGTACTTTGTTTCACTTGGTATATACGTCGATTCTGGTACAGATATATAGCGTCTTTCATATTCACTATAATAAGTTTTTCGTCCGGGCAATAAATTTGAATCAGCACTTGACACTGGTTTAACAAAAGATTGGTTAGGAGCTGGAGGAATATATGCAGTAGGCGGTGGTTTAGAAAATTTACTCGTTGGTTGTGTAGGTTTCCATGACGATTGATTTATACTAGGATTGTAAACAGGTGTAGGTGGTGGTTGGTACAAACTTTGGTTCTCTACTACGTAACTAGAATCTTGTTCCCAAGGTGGAGGGACATAAGATGATGTAAAAGGTTGCGTAGAGTTTTGATAGTTTTCGTTAGATTCTTTTTTTAATGTTGAATACTGATTGTATTGTGTAGCAGGGGCCGGCTTTGAATCAAAAGTACTGCTTACCCAACTCGGTTTTGGAGTATAACTCGAGTAAGTATTCTGTTGAAAGCTATTTGTTCCACTTTTAAAAGAATTCTGCTTGCTAGTATCTGTAAAGGATGGTTGAAAATCAGGTGTCGGAGTGTACGCAGGTTGCACATAACTCTGATACGGTGGTTGCACTTGAGCTGGCGGTTGTTGTTGAGACAGTTGACTAGGCATAACTGGTGTAGGCGTTACAATATTAGTACTGTAATTTTCTTCTCTTTTGGTTTGTTGATACCATTGCTGATTTTTAGTTATTTCACTGGGTTTAACGTTGCTTACAGTCAACACTTCAGATTGTGGCTCTTGTGACCATTGATTTTGTTCACTATTTAGATTATTGTACTGGTAATTATTTAGATAAGTTTGAGGTTGCTGTACTGGTATTTGACGTTCCATACTTAATCTATCAAGGAGTAAACTATGTCTTCTTTCTGTTTGTGGTTCTGACGTAAATGCTGGTTGGTAAGCTCTCGAAATTGGTTGGGGGGTCGATAAAATACGATCACTAGGAGGTACAAAGTAAGATTTCATACCGGGAATAGTAGATTCAGCTTGTTCATAAGCATGGTCTAAAGTTTTTGTTGTACGGTTTACAGTTACAATGTTTTCAATTCTGTTATAATTAGTTTGAGTACTCAAAGCTCCAGTAGGTTCATCTTTCGTCGTAGTTATAATTTCTGTATGACACTTTTTAATAATTTCTTGAGCGGGACCTATTGGCTTAATCTCTACATCTTCGACTTTCTCAAGAGGAATTGACGGCTCTCGAAATGATACTTTTGGCTCCGATTGAATCTTTATTTTAAGAACATGCTCTTGTTCAGACTGCGCCTGTTGTTTATTAATATCATCTTTCGACAAACACGATCCCGTAGTAGTTTCCTGATTAGTAGGTGCATTTTGGCTAGGTTCATATTTTTGCTCTAACTGTTCAGTTATTATTGATTCTTTGTCTTTAACCTCAGTAAATTTTTCTTCTGTTGTAACTAGAACTTCCACTTTTTTATCATTTTCTTTGGCTTCTTCCTTCGGTTTTAGTGATTCTTCACAAGAAATCACAGTAGTATCTTTTTCTTGTATTTGGTTTTTGGCTTCGTCCTGTTCCTCTATCTCCAGATTTTCATTACGTTCTTCCTCAACTTTACCTTCTCTACCTTCAATTTCTACAACTTTTTGAGATTCTACTTCTCCGGCTTCAACTTCTTCAGTTTCAACTTCTTCAGCTTCAACTTCTTCAGCTTCTTCTTCTTCTTCAGCTTCTTCTTCTTCAGCTGCAACCTCTTCAGCTTCTACTTCTTCAGCTTCTACTTCTTCACCTTCTACTTCTTCAGCTTCAACATCTTCTGGTTCAACTTCTTCAGCGTCAACAACCACTACCTGTTCTAGTTCGTGAGCATTTTTTTTAACTTTTTCTGTTACATTTTCTTGTTCGACATCCACATTTTCATCTTCATCTAGTTCTTCTTCTTCAACATCTTCAGTCTCGTCTTCTTTATCTGAGTCACCTATTTTTACTTTATCAACGCTGTTAACATCTATTTTTTTCAGTAAAATTACTTGTTCCACTTCAACATCACCATCTTCTGTTTCTTCTTCTACTTCCTCTTCTTGCTCTTCTTCAGATTCTTGATCTTTAGACTGTATAACCACTACATTCTTTGTAGTGCTAATTTCCAATTTTTCTTCCCCACTAATAATATGACCATTTTCTCTTGTTTCCTTCTCTTTTGACTTTTCTTCATTTTCTGTGGCCTTGTTTACTGATGATTGTTTGCTAGTTATTGTAGTAGAATCTTCTACTTCTTGTTCTTTGTATTTGTCGGCTGGTTGGTCTTCAATAACGACATCTTCACTTTCCTCCTCTTGTTCTTCAATTTCGACAGTCTCATCATCTTGATCTTTAGGCAATGTCCGAGTCTCGGTTTCAGTTTTAATCTCAGTTTTACCATCTATAGTTGTTTTTGTAATTGTCGTTTTGACTTCTTCTATTGTGCCATCAGGCAATATTTTCTTTAAAACTTCCACTTTAGTTTCAGTTTTTGCTGATGATTTTTTTGCTGGTAATTTTACTACAACTGCTGCTTCTGTGTCACCATTTTGATCTGTCTCATTTTCTGAAGTCTTCGTTTGTTTTTTGACAATTTTGACTTTCTTCTGAAATCAATACAAAATAAAAATAAATCACTTATTTCATACAAACTTAAAAAACTATTACAATTTGAATAGTACAAGTATAGTTAGTGACTTTCATTCGAGTTCAAGGTCAATAAATTTTTTGTTAAAGTAATGGAATAAGATAATAAAAGTTATAAAACTCACAATAAACATTAGTGTATTCATTAGAGATCTTTTATGCGGTAGAGTAAATACGTATAACATATAATGTAAATAGACATATAAATACAAATATAGAAAGTGCACAGTAATTTCAAATCGACCTGTTCATAATCATTTGTCGTTCTATCTTGCGTCGATGAAGATGTAATTGCTACTGGAATTTTCTGAATGCCAGTGGCGTTGGTATCCACAAAAATATCTGTTATTGGTCTGGTATATTCTTGTAATTCATTTGGTTCCTTTTCCATTACTTTAATATTTCCTTGAGGTTCCGATAGGAAATATTCGGCATCATAACTTTTTTCAGGTAACATTATTTCCGTATGACTTTCACTTCCATAATTGTTTGGTTTTAATAATGAAACGTTATTTGTTATTCTTTGGGTATTATATGTAGGCTGTGGTAGTCCATTATTATTTACAGTAAATAAGGAAGGCTTATTTATGATTTTTCTTTGATCTGCTGTATGTTTATCAACAGATATAAAAGATGACGGCACGGGTATTTCTTTTGGTGCATCTGGATTACTCCTACTTCTTAATAAAGATTTAGGGTTGGCTGGTAGAGCAAACGTTGGAAATACTTGTACTGGTAAACAATTGAAATTAGGTAATGCATTCGAGTGTATCTGGGCCGGCGGTGATTGTATTGTCTGCACTTGCGTCTCAGGGATACCCTGATTCATTGCATTCCTCATCAACCGTTGAGCCATTCGTTCTGATTTGATCTCCGAGAGATCAAGTCCTCCCGGCGTATATGTGAATGGCTTTCGTTCTTTATTCATTGCACTGTACAACGCTGAAGGAGGATTCATGTTGAAGAAATAAGTGTCTGTATCGTAATATCAACACTTATTTATCTATCTCTATATTATCATAACTAACGCTTGAGGCTCAAACACTATTTGGCAATTTGACAAATTTAGTAGAAAATAGATATACCATACTCACGAGAGCCGGCGTTACGATAAATTATGATATTTCCCTCCCATAACTTATTAACAGTAATATTTCGTGAGCACTGACGATTTTTCACTAGGACGCAACAGAATGGCACTTCAATCTCTGTAAATAATTTCACATCACTGCACTTTTAGACCGTATTGCTAATTTTTGTGTTCCAGGCAGATTAATGGTCGCAGCAGTTAAATATAGCCCAGCGATTGTAGATGGGTTAGTACGTTTGATTCCGAGTGTTGCGCGCGGTCGGCGCTTACGCCGCCTGCCGCCTACTGCCGTCTGCGCGCTGCCGCCATGTATTTTCGTCGCGACCCCATTCTGTACGGACGCTTCGTCTACAATTTGTCTTGGGCAAATCGTAACAATCGGTAAAACGTTGATAGATGAGGACTTCGGCTCCACTTTCGAGGTGCATGACGGCTCGATGTATGTTAGTCTAAGTTCAAACCACGGCATGCACTTCTAACTTTACAATTGCTTTAACGGTGAAGAAAAACATCTTAAGTAAATTCTTGCTAGTTCTCCATAATTTACCCAAAAGCATGTGAAGGCCACCATTTCGCATTTGGCTTGTGTAGTGAAAAAAGGCCTACTAAGCCCTTCTCATTGTTAGAAAAGACCTGTGCCATTGTAATGAGCTGGTAATATGTTGATATGATAAAATCATCGTAACACCTTTCTGCAACTTCCATTCATGGCTAAAGCTTTGAGCAGCGTTCTTCTTTTCACACTATTGGCACGTCCGAGCATTTTTGTGTCCGCTTTGTTGTATTGTTCTGTGCTTGCTTATTTTCATTTGCATTCTTTTTTCAAAACCTGTAAGACCAGGGATTTATGATGCCCCATTTTCCTATGACTGTGTTTCTGGCTATTATTACCTACATGTTAATACTTCGATAAAATGAAAAAAAATCATGCCCATTTTATATGAAATTAATATAGACTTCTTTCGTTATTCAATTCCGTTTGATTGTTAATTCTATGACAGCAAAGAACTCTGCCATGTATTATGTACCTTGTATATGATCAAATTCTTAACATTGGCGATAATCCAAAAATGATAAGAGTCTGTACAATAATAATAACAAACTCAATTAAACACAGAAGCAATTATTATTTCACACCGTTTTGCTTTCCACGCTACTCTGTGTAAAACAAATATGTTCGCACTCGAACTTATAACTCAATAAGATAAACGAATCTTAACACACTCATAACTGGAGAAAGAAAGAAAGAAGTGTCAAATTCACCGTCATAAAATTCATCTCGCGCGTAGATAAGATTTCAACGTCATTCAACAAAATAAGAACTATCATTATGGGTCAGGGACAATTTTTTAACGCTGCACAACGGAAATCAGAACGTCATAAATCACACCGAAAATAATATAGCGCAACGGAATTATCAAACCAAGCAAGGACATGAGTTAGCCGGTTAAATTAAATAAATAAATATAAAAAAATGTAACTGAATTAATTAATATCCAAGATTAGTAACCCCTTTAATAACATAATATATTTTTTCACCAATGTGTCAAATATCCCATTTTTGATACTGCTGCTAAAGCTCGTGTAGTTTTGAAGAGTTGCCAGAGGCTTAAGGTGCTATTTACGTCCATTTTCAATATTCAATCCATCCGTAAAGTATCGATTAATCACTCAGAAACTTTATGGTCAAAAAGTATCCTTACAATTTTTAACACATAAGAACGTTGCCTAACAACTGGTCGACAGATTACAGATAGATTGAATATAAAAAACGGGCGTTAGTTGTATGAAAATGAAGATAATCAGTATGCATAGGTAGACTTACTGTTATTTCCGTCTCGGCAGACTTTGTTTTAGTGGCCATTCTGAAACAAGAATAAAGTTCATCAAACTTAGTCATTTTAACATAGTTTAATAACACACAATGAGGAGTTAAGGCCGTAGTCCACCACGCTGGCTCAGTGCGGATTGGTGAACAGCAAAATTAAACTTGCATTAAATTAACTAGTATATTCTCCTCGGCACTTCTCTCCTCCGAACAGACAGATGACTTAATGTATTAACAGTGGACTCCAACTGTTTGACCTTTCTTTCTTTACTTTCACGCGGTATAACTTATGGTTCAAGATTTCTCGTGGTTAAAATTGACCTATCCTTTTGCTATCACCATCCCACAGTCAAATGATGTTTTTCTAGAATACTTTAATTTTTTAATACTTCAGTTATATTTTTTCATGCAGTTTTTAACACGAGGTTGTCCTTAATCGTTAAAACAAGTGATACTTCTTGCTATAAAACCGAACATAACAAAAAAAGATATAGGTGCGTGTCGGAGCTCGAACTCTGTCCCCCCTGATGCAAAGCCGAAGCCAAAACCACTAACCTATCACCGCTCTCGCACCTTTATAAATATAGATGATATAAAATAATTGCCATACCCAAATCCTTGTAACATCATTTACATGTAGTGTTATATAACATAGACATTATCGATGATAATAAATAACAAACAATTATAGCACACACTGTTATACGAATAACAACATTAATAACATAATTGGACAAATAGATCGTACATAAACTACTTATGTAGCCGTGTATTGTTAGTGCCAAAATACGCCAATTCCCCGATTTATGAGCACTTTCATTACAGCTGTAACAGAACTAATTTTTAGCCTGTTAGGACCAAAATCATCATCAAAAGTCTGGTAAAGTCGCAATGCTATGCCGGCGAACTGGCACTGTGGGCAAGAACCTGCGGTCCTGCTTTCTGAGTCCAAGGTTGTGGGTTCGATTCCCACAACTGGAATATGTTGGTGTGATGAACATTAATGTTTTTTGGGTATTTGTCTGGATATTATATGTATTCATTTATATTATTAATAAAAATATTAATCAGTCATCTTAGTACCCATAGCCCAAGTTACGCTTACTTTGGGACTCGTTAACGATGTGTTATTGTTTAGTTTTTTCATAAATAAATATACTACATATTTCTGACCGAGTTCGAATGCCAGCACGACCCTCTAACTTTTCTAAGTTATGTGCTTTTTAAGAAATTTAAATATCACGAGCTTCAACGGAAACATCGTGAGTAAACCTGCATGCCTGAGAGTTCTCCCTAATGCTCTTAAAGACGTGTGGAGTCCACCAATCCGCACTTGTCAGCGTTACGGCCTAAACCAATGTCAATCGGAGGCCATTGACGGGTAGTGGGCCGCGAATGGTTTGATTTGAAGATTTGAAAAGACTACCAAAACACATCTAAATAGGGTATAAATACGAGACGCTGCAACATAAAACATGCAATTCTTGAAATAAAACTACTCTTATAAGATACTAGTCATTCTTGAGCCTTCATTTATTTTTGCTTAATTTTTTTTTTTAAATCTCTCGTTGAAGTGTTTTTCTAGATAGTCAGGTAGACGAAGGTAATTTTTTCATCCCTCGGGATTGTTTCTCGGTTGCTTTCCCGGAATAATACGTATCCGGTATCCTTCGTCTCCAGGATTAGATCTATTATGCCAAATTTCAACAGATCAGTGCGGCAGTTGAGCCGAACATGGTGATAAACAGACCGCCAGACATTTCGCGATAATAATATTAGTTCTTTTTGCGTTATTGATTGTTGCAATAATAATAGTATTGCGATATCTACTAACAGAATAATTTATTTTCAAAGTCAACAAACGCACTCGCTTTTATTGGGGTTCGAGCAATGTTAAGTTAATAAAAACTGAAATACAAGTAATTTTCATAAAAGCATCTAATGATTACGTCGCCTAATTTTATTACCCTGTTTCGAATTTGTTTACATTAAATATTCGAACTTTACCGTCACCGCGTCGGTGGTAAATTAAAAAAAGATTATAAATATTAATTAAGAAATAGACGTTGTTGCTCTATTTTATTTAATTAATAAAATATTAACTGTTAGATTATTAGATAAATTGGTTTGATTTAATAAAAAGCAATATCATAATAATGTATGTTTATAGAAATATATGTTTTTTAATAATTCACTAATTATTTAAAAAGTTTAAAAAAATACATAGATTCCGAACGTAAATTTATATCAAATAATCTTTATTTTAATTTGAATATAGAATTTAATTGTACTTAATTAAAATATTTATTTCTAATCCCTTAAGTTTGTGCGATAAGAAGAAGAAAGGAAAAATATCTAATGCCCATTTTATATCAATGAATCACCGCAAATTTTGTAGCTATACTTCTTTCCAAAAACAAGCATATCGAACCGATTAAACGCTATCAAAAGTAACGTTTTCAGCACCCGATATTCAAATTTTGATATCGAAAAAAAAACAAATCAAACACGTCAGATAGCATTAGGCAGCAATCCAACTAGATCCGACCATTAACCCGAACCCGTCATCTAGCTTTCATACACACAGACGCAAATGGGATTCATGTCGTAATAAACTATTTTTTGCAAAGAACGGAACGTAAAAATAGATGGCGGGCTTCAATAAATCCGCCCGCCGTGCCATCTACAATATTTTATATCGGAGGAGACAGAAGCTTGTTTGCGCTTGATTTGTGCACAACTTATATATCTTTAGTAATATTGCAAACGTGCAAGTGTGTTTGTTTGTTCGTTGCCTGTATTCGATACAATGACTGCGATAACTTTAATGAATCCCGCGGCATTTATAAAAACAAAAAAAAACACAGCAAAGTCGAGGGTGTCCCTAATGATAATATAAGAAGTATATTTAGCCTAAGGATTACTACCTAGAAACTAACTAAGGAATTAAGTCTATAGGATTCATTCCCGGGTCGGGTCAAAATGTTGATAATTTAATCCCTACTAATCCCTATCCCTATCCCTACTAATATTATAAATGTAAATGTAAGTTTGTTTGTTACGCTTTCACGCAAGAACTACTAAACTGATCCTCATGAAACTTTGTACACATATTTTTGGAAGCGTTAGAAGTAATAAAGGATACTTTTTATCCCGACATTAAGCTCGGTTCCATTGGGAGAGGGGATGAAAGTGTTTGACGATTTTACACCATAACTCCGACAAATTATAACCGATTTAAATAATTATTTTTGTATTATAGAGGTTTTAATATGTGTTTAATTTTGCTCAAACTTTGTGTAGATCTTCTGAATGAAGTTGGAGATAGAGGACAGAACTCCTCAGCGGAGAGCAGCAACCCCTCATTTAAGGCTTACCGATACTGAATACTTTAATTTATTTTAGAACTACAACTAAATTGAAGTCGCGGGCAACAGCTAGTTTTTCTATAAAGACATTTCAATCCCATTAAGATGCCTGGAGCAAAAACGGAATCTTTTTTGGTTTATTGTTACCCGGTTGCAGCTCATAGTTCTCCAGTTTTATGGTTCTCGGAAGAGACTCAGAGATTTAAGAACCTGAAAATCTCACATGCACTGAAGATTTGGAGATTTCAAGGAAATCGAAACTATAGCGGGGAAAAAATTCGCACCTTTCTCACTGGTGGCAAATAAAGAACATTACTTATCGATATTATAGGTACACAGAAAGAGAATATATAATAGCAAGGAGGTATAGGTTGTGTCGCGTAAAATAACCGCTGACTATTGAATAAATCCGATCAAACTATTTATTCGATATTATGGTAAGTATTTGGAGTGCGATTAAAGTAGTAAGTAAGTAAGTTAAGTAGTAGTAGTTTATCCTCACACTTTAGTATAAATAAAAAAATATTGAGTCCAAATACTAAAATTGAATAGAGTTAATTAAAGTGGGTGTGTGACGAAAAAAAGGGTTTTGAATCTACGACCTTTCGGATTTCATTACGCTCTTGAAACGACTGGGAATTAGAGGCTAAACTTCTATATTGCGTAGTGTATTAGGTATATAGCCACAACGCCACTGCACTTCGCTCGCGGTATATATTGTGGGATTTTTGATCTGCTTAAGTTATAAAATCATAACTATGTTAATGTAATACGTCATTTTGCAAATAAAACCCTTTACTAAAACTTCCTTCTGATCGTTGCTCAACCATTGATTTAATATCTTAATATCGTAAGTACTGTACCATTATTTTAATTACAAAATATAATTTTTATTTAAACACGAAACAGGAATCCCACCATTGATAAAACGTTATTAATTCCGGGGAAAATAGCTCAAGGCACTATTCTCATTTTACTGAGCGGGACTTATACGGCATGCTCCAGAGTAGACTGTCGCGCCATAGCTTTCACGAAATAATGGGCGGACTCGCGAGAAAATCCCATAGTTTGAAAGGCAAATTCTGCCGGGATATTTTCATATGCTGAGATTTCCTGCGGGGACTATTCCGCATAATATGATCACCGGCGCACGTCCTGATCGGGATGGTGAATAAAGTGTCACTTATTCCTTTGCGAATTTCTGATCCTTTAAACAAGAACATTTTTGAGCTAAACTGTTTTAAAACTAAAATACATAGTTTGGCATTCATCGGATTAAATGAACTCATCTTTTTAAACATTTTTTTCATTAAATTTCCTTTATAATTACGAGTCATAGAACGCCTATGCAAAAACAATCTCTATTAATTTCAATTTTTCGTAAGCAGATATATTTTTCTTTGACTGTTTTATGTTTTTATAAGCATTAACCATTGAAAAGGGTGATACTGTTAGAAGTTAATTTATTTCAAATAGATCTACTTTATCAGCTTTTTTCAAGTCGTCAAGTTTATTTGACCGGGCTATAACCGTTTTTTTCTAGCTGTAGCGGTGAACTTCGTACCGCGGATCTTTTTTTTTGATGCATGTTATATTTCAATACTTAATATCCTATTCCGAACTAAGAGAAATCCAAAAAAAACTAATATCATAAAAATTGGTCTAAACCACAAACTAACACAACTTCCTTTTATATAAATAAGATTTTCCTCCAGGAGGCAAGGTGCTTTTAAAAAAAAAGTATCCTATTTCCGGGTTCAGAATGCAAGCCTATCTCTGTGCCAAAGGTTACAAATAAACGGACTTAATTTGCAAAAAAGTACAGATTACAAAGTGTTAAGCAAGGAGATAATGGGCATAGATTTAGTGCATGCCAAAGTATATGTAATTTATACTTCAGCGTGCCCTAAACACTTATTTATTTATTATTTTTATTATAAGTCTTATTATATGTATATGGGAGACCGCTACTACGATAAGGCCGCCTTTTGTATCTTACTACTTAAAGATTTTATTTTTATTATGTTCCTAGCTTGTTGTGGTGTACAAATAAATATCCCTTAATCGAAACTAAAATATTTCCAGTTGCAGGAAACATCTGGTAAACTTTGCACATGAAATAACAAATATACGGTAGATAAATAAATTTGAACTTTGCAAGGTCGGAAACCTACATTTGTTATAGTTAATATTTATCGAGCAGCTATTTCTGGATTCACCTTTGAGCCGCGTATCTTATTACCACGCTTTACCATAAAATATGGTAGGTTGTGAAATAGTTTTTATATATTTTTATAATGATAATAAACATACCAACAGCATAACGTACTCTCCGAAGCACGGGAGTGGACACAGAATTCTGATTTTTTTTCTCGATAGAAGGTTATCTCTAACGAAAATCTTAAATACACAATTTGCATTTTTATTTACAAAATTCGTGGTGCATGTAAAAGTAGGAAACCTAAAAATTGGTAAAATTAAAGGTATGATTTACCTGTATTATCTTTACATTTTATCAAGGAAAATATTTTTTGGCATAATAATTATTTAGTTATGAAAAACAAAATAACAAAAATGAGATCGTTTTATATATAACCTAGCTAGTTCAAGTATGAAAGCATAAAATAAAAATAGATACTCAGTTCTTTGTCCAGTTTTCGATGAATCGGTTGAAAAGCTTGTTTACTTATATTTCAAGGATGGCTTTGACACGCCTCCACAGGGTTGCCAAATTGAAGAAAAATGCTCCACTTTTTTAATAAGGTCAGGGTAAATTTTTTTATAGAAATACATTTTTCTTTCGTATTAAATGATATTACGCAAGAGCTTTAGTCATTTGTGATTGTGAAATGGATTTGGAAACTTAACCCATTTGTTTCTCTTACCAATGATGTAACACGGAATCATATAGAATCGCTCGGGTGTCTTTCTTTACAGTTCAATGGTCCAAACACGGACGTATAGCGTATTTAATTATTATGTATTATATATCTAATTACTATTATGTATATAATATTGTTATTTTATGTTTTTAGCAGACTTAGCCTTCTTCGCAGCCGCAAGTAGTTATTACTCAGGGGCAATGTTATGTCACCAAGCTTTTGAAACTACCAGTACGAAGCCTGCCTTTCCTTTCCATGTTAGTGCGCTTCTATAAAAGAGTCCTACATTTAAAATCAGAATAAATCTGCGATCTCACCTAAGCACTTACTTAACATCGTTAACTGCTTTCTGAAATAGTAAATGCATTTCATTCGGTAGAAAGCTACTTGGGGAATTTAACAGAGAGCGGATAGCGCATCACAAACTTGTCTTCCTAGCGTGGTGATACAACCGTCCCGGTGGGAGCGGCTTTTAATCCAGCAGTCGACTGTTACAGGCTTTTATGATGATGTTGCCGGCTTCTTCTCGGTAGAATCAGCCTTCCGAATCGGTGGAAGAGTCACTACACACAGACAGACTTTACGTTTCAAAAGTGCTATTAGGCCTACTTGAAATAAATGAATTTTGAATTATTTTTTGAATTTTGAATTATGTTGGAGGTTGAAGCTTATAGAACGTGCGCTGCAGTAAAGTAATATAAAACGGAGAGTATTTCGTACATTAGACTTTAGCATTTTTTACTAGCAATACTGAACTCGACAGACAAACGTTTGAAATACCCTATCCTAAATATCATACATTTGGCACTGAGGCTACTTTTATGCAGTTTATGGTCGAGTGCCATAAACAAGAAATTACTGTTAATAGTTAAAATTAAAAATAAAGCTCCTAATCGAATAAAACATTTTCTTTAAAAAAAAAAAAAACAGTTTTAGCAGCCCTGGGGCTTGAACGTGCGTCGTCGGCAGTACACGCGCACTGTTCACAATATTTTTGTAGTTTCGTGTTACAAATAAAACGTTTCAGTAATCGAAAAAGACTGGTTGCGTTTTTAACTTTATCTCTCACACTCTCATAATACCTTTGTTTTACAAATCATACTCTTTTTAATAATGAAAAACGAAAAACTATTGCACACTAATAAAACAACACTATGCGAGGTATGCAAAGAACTCGTCATACAAAGGGCCACCCTCATATCTAAGAAACTGAGGCGTAGATGTTAAGCCACATGTGCCTGTCACAGCGGCACCCATGTCATGAAATTTCATGTCATGTCATGAAAGCTACTACACTAATAAACGTCCACATTAGTTTCAAAACTTCCAAAGAATTTAGTTAGAATATTGTCAAAATTCAAATTCAAATTCAAAATTTATTTATTAATTTATTTAGACGGCCGGCCGGACGAGTGGCCCAGTGGGCAGCGACCCTGCTTTCTGAGTCCAAGGTCGTGCGTTCGATTCCCACAACTGGAAAATGTTTGTGTGAGGAACATGAATGTTTTTCAGTGCTGGGTGTTTATCTGTATATTATAAGTATTTATATGTATTATATTCATAAAATATATTATATATATTCATCAGCTATCTTAGTACCCATAACACAAGCTACGCTTACTTTGGGGCTAGATGGCGATGTGTGTATTGTCGTAGTATATTTATTTATTTATTTTTATTTATTATTTATAATGTAGGCCTATCACAGGCACTCATGAGGCGTTCATACATATATGTTTACATAATTGTAAGGGGATGGTGATAACTTCGTTCGCCAACTCAAATCGAAGCTACGAGGGTTCCAAACGCGCCCTGGTCTAAGAAGAGCCCACGACAAACTTAGTCGGGTATTTTTTTTTTGCTATCACCATCTCACAGTTATTTAATATTAAGCTATGAAGTTAGAGCAATTCACACCCAAGCTTTTTTATCGTTTAAGTGTCATCGACATCATCATCATCCTATGTGTGTGACATTGCCATGACATTTACAGCTGGGGTACAGACCGCGTGCTTAGGAGGCGCGTATAGCTAGTATAGAAAATAAAGATGGCTGCTGTAATTTCAGTGCGTTTTATTAGTCATTTTTATAAACTCCGTTACCTAAGTTTCTGACTGATTTTGGTCTTTTATTTTTGGTTTTAAAATGTCTTTTTAGTATACGCTATTAGATTTTGTTGACTAATTTAAGTCGTTGTTAATAAACATCACGAAACATGTATTTCGTTCAAAATATTGTTTTAAATTGGAAAGACAAGATGCATTAAAACACCAATAAACGATCAAGGTGGCCTTATCTTTTTAAAGCAACTTCGTTGTTTTGTCGTACCTACCTAAGTTCTTTTCATTAAAATCCTACGCCTTATACAAAATAGATACGTAGAGTTATCTTTTCTGGTGCCCCTTTTATAGTCGGGTGAAAGAAACAGCGTTTACTTTATAAAGCTTTTTATAAATAATATACATAAAAAGAGATTGCACTCACCGGGCCGTAGTTACCGATCAGAAGCGGCTATTATTGTTGCTGACATCACAATAAAAAGGCTTAGCGGAAAATATCTAAGAGGAAAATTATTTTCAAGTCATAAAATACTAGGTATAATGACGATGCACAATTGCGAACGATCCATCTTAGTAGGAATCTGAGTTATTTCTTCGGCTTTTCTCTGGTACAGCTCGCTTTTAACGGTAATGTCAAAGCCAAGGTCAAAAATAGACCTTTAGAGTGCCCATTTCCGACGCATAGACACAAATTTTGCCATTATTAGTAACATGATGGTAATTACATTCATGAATGGAATTTCTGAATGAAAAGTTTGAAGCTTTGAAGCGTCAAGCTCCGTTTTCATCTCAAATTAGATAGAAAAATGCTGCAAAGAGTATCTTGCTTGACGGAAGTTTGGCGCAGTGGGCAGCAAACCTGCTTTCTGAGTCCAAAGCCGTGGGTTCAATTCCCACAACTGGACAATGTTTGTGTGATGAACATGAGTGTTTTTCAGTGTCTGGGTGTTTATGTATATATTATAAGTATTTCTGTAGGTATATTATTCATAAATTTATCTTAGTACCCGTAACACAAGCTACGCTTACTTTGGGACTAGATGGTGATGATGGTGTGTATAGTCGTAATACATTTATTTATTTATTTTATTTTATCTTACTGGCTTCTTCTCAGTAAAATCATAACAAACACAGATTTGACGTTTCAACAGTGCTTGTAGAGTAAGCATACTTAAACTAAATTATTTTTGATGATTGTTTTTTTAATTGAATTAACCTAAAAGGAATGCTACGCGTTTTTCAATCACGAAATAATTATGCCTTATAATTGTC
The DNA here is from genome assembly GCF_905163445.1 of Pararge aegeria. Taxonomy (NCBI): domain Eukaryota; kingdom Metazoa; phylum Arthropoda; class Insecta; order Lepidoptera; family Nymphalidae; genus Pararge; species Pararge aegeria. Next base: position 9,779,284 of record NC_053201.1, read on the forward strand.
TCGTTCTGTTTCTATGAGATAAGACCCTAAAATGGGTAAACCCTACGAAACCAGGTAGCAACATTCGAAACCGGACTATACTTATATGGCAGCTTACAGTATTGCAATCTTAGTGAGAGAAATAATTCTCAGACTTGTGTAATTCATACGGGATATTATTTACCGTTTATATAATACTACCTGAAGAAACTTATTGTTTATCGGGATAAAAAGTTAACCCGGAATATCGGCTACAGCTATACCAAATGTTATTTAAATCCGTTCAGTGGTTTTCACGTGATGCCCGGACAGACAGACAGACAAAAATTACATAAAAATCTGTTTTGGACTCAGTATCGTTTATAAAGCATCCCCCGGTCAAAATTTTCGAAATATATTAAATGTATAGAAATCTTCAAGTTACAGTTTTATTATAAGTATAGATATATAATAACTACTCCATAGGATCTTTCTACGAGCTAATATAAAGTGAACTATGTCTCTAAATTTCATATGATAAATTATTGTTTACAGGCTTATAATATGAGTCTTTTTTTTTGCTGGGTAATTTTGCGCCATTCATTTCAATCTGTGAACTTTGTGTCATTAATTTAAATCTAATATTAATCCTACAGTTTAACAAATAGATAAAATACAATGATTTGAATGCAAATAATAATTACAGATACCATTTAGTTATTGTCTAAATGAAATGTAGGTATTAAAGTTTTGGCGTTGTGCCTGGGATATTTCTGTTGGATATTTTGATATTAAGCTCGTGTGTACAAGCTTTGGGGACAGTCGCATACAAAATGTAATACAATTGTTTAATGGTCCCATTTAATCAGACCTATATTGTGCTACTATGAGATAGTTATCTATTTGTTTTATCTATTTATATACCTTATTTGGACAACACTTTGAGTAAGGAAAATTAAAAAAGAAATACTTAGTGAACGACAGTAACTAATCAAGACTTTAGTGCATAAAGGTGGTAAACTTCTCGTTAATCGATAACTTCCAAATTTTGCCTTTCCCTTCCTTTCTACAACGGAAAGCACCTAGGGTACCTAAGATTAAAAGTTTCCTCCTCGTTATAAACGTACAATTTCTCATGCTTTGAAATACCAGCTCATCACACAAAACATAACAAACGGTGTCCGTTTGTTATGTTTTGTGTGATTGTTTTAATAAACATTCACCCATATTTAACGCATTCAGCGTAAAACGTGCCTGTAAACAGATCTTTAGTAAATAAACCGTTATTTTCAGCTGCGAACACACCAAAGTCACCTTTATTGCCAGCGAATTGCGAAAGCAACACTTTATTATCTGCTATCACAATTACATTTCTCTTTACGACTGTACAATCGCTTGCAGAAGACTCTTCAAGATATTTTAAAGTTATTTTTTAATAAAAAAAAAAATAAGTAACCGTTAATGTGTACATTCAAACCATCTAAGGGCTCTGCTGCATTTTTCGTAAAAATACCGTCAATAACTCGGATAAAGAAGGCTGGCAACAGCTAGTCAATGATCTTCATCAACCCATTACCGATCCACTACAGGGCACGGGCCTTCTATTAGAATGAGGGGTGCAGACCGTAGTCCACCACGCTTGCCAAGTGCAGATTGGTGTCTTTGAGAACATTATGGATATAGAACTCTCAGGCATTCAGGTTTCCTCACAATGTTTTCTTTCACCGTTAAAGCAAGTGATATTTAATACTTAGAAAAATCGCACATAAAAAAAAGTTAGGTTTCAAACTTGGCACTCGGCAAGTAAAGCTGAAGTACCAACGCCAAGGCTATCACCGCTTAATGATAATACTATAAAAAAATACAAAGATTACATTGAGGAAGTAATTTGAATAGTCGTAACAGTTTGTCGGCGAGTGTACCGCATCTCACCCGACATATGTGTGTTTTATCGCCAGCGGGCGTTACCGCGTATTTGCTGCAATTACGTCTGCAACGGAGAAATATGCGCCTTTATTAACTCCGATGTTACTCCATGAGAGCACTTGTGGCCGCTTGCACTGTAAGGCTCTTGTATATATGCCCGCAGTTTAAGGGTGCATTCAAATACGCTAAAAATTGTTTATTAATTCATCCGTATTATCGCATTCAATGATTTCGAAATCCTTTTTTTATGCTTTTCATAGATAATAAGGTTTTTATTTACCTTAATATATATCTGTTGCCCGCATCTTAGTCTATATTTGCTTCAGTTTAAAAAAAATCACGACGGGAACCATCTGTTTGCTCCGGCTGAAAAATATCCTTTATAAATAAATAAATAAATTTACTACGATATACACACATCGCCATTTAGCCCCAAAGTAAGCATAAATTGTGTTATGGTTACTACGATGACTGATGAATACTTTTATGAATAATAAACATGAATATAATGTACAGATAAATACCCAGACACTGAAAAACATTCATGTTCATCACATAAACATTTTCCAGTTGTGGGAATCGAACCCACGGCCTTAAACTAAGAAAGCAGGGTCGCTGCCCACTGCGCCAGTCGGCTACGTGCATTTATCCATGCAAGCTATTTAGGTGTACGACTGCATGCATAATTATGAATCAATATTTTGATTTTTAGTTAAAATACTACTGTTATGATAGGTACAAATAGAATCATGGTTTATTAAAAATCAGTCAAATATCCTATTGTTGAACTGATGAATATTAAGTCATAATAAGTATGTCGTTAATTTTAAATTAAATAGTTGCAATAATTTGAGCAAAATGTCACTAAACATCACTTTATGTTTAATTTATTGACCATTTGCCAATTAATTTATATAATTATTATGCTAGGATTATCTAACAAGAATTGTTTAATTTGACTGATATTTCAATTTAATCTACGATCTGTATGATCTGGAATAGATTCATTATTTTAAATTCGGCTATTACTATATGAAATAGGACCATAGATACATAACACGCTGAACGATCAGTATAATATATATAATATAAATATAAATAATAAATAATATATATAACATCTATAGATCTCTTTCTAATCAATTATCAGGAATGATTAAATGAAAGAAATACATTTAGGTACCTGGCGTACTTTATTACACTGTAATATCAGTAATTATTGTGAGACAAAATAATTTGATCGCAGAAATGCTCATAAATGGATTGTACGCAAACAAACATTGAGTAAATATGAATTCTTTTGTGTTCAAAGACAAAGTCAAATATTTCTTTATTCAAATAGGCACATAGATGGCACTTTTGATGCGTACATTACAATTTACATGTAAAATAGGACATATTAGTGAGTTCACTTATATTTTCTCTCAGGTTGACCACAGAGAAAATATTTTTTATATTCTGTGGTAAACCAACCTGGAAAATATTAAAAAAAAATTACTGGAAAGTTAGAAGGGACCACTTGGCGGCATTAACATAGCGATCTCTACCAGGCACCCAAAACCGTAAACGCCTGAAGGCTATACGCTATAAAACTTTCTAAATTTTCAGCTCTCACTGGGTTTTAAATATTGATCATAGATATTCATATTTCGTCGTAAGTTAAGAATTTAAATAACAATAAATAGAAAATTACATGATTCGGGATTTATAAAAAATCTAACCCTAAAGGGGTATGTAGGCAAAGAAAGCTATTTGTCAGAACCGGCCGGTCCTAAGTTCCGGTCTTAAGAATTTTAATATCAGTCTAATTAATAAAAACCATCTCAAACGTGATAAACGACTAAGACACCGGGAGGTATCTTTGCATCGTTCAAGTACATGTACGACTGCCGTGCATCGATAATGCAGTCGTATTTATATCAAAATACCCACCAACTCAATGTTATGAACAAAAATATCTGGCAAATATGAATTTATAGTTATCAAAAGTTTAATTATTTACCCACTTTATGAATTTACTGTAACAAACGCTTCAAGGCAGGTAGACAGGCCAGTCAACGCAGGGAGTCGGGGTATATTTGAAGGATAGCGAGGGAAGTTTATCAGAAGTTGTTCGCGGACAAAGTCACTAGTCTGCATATAAACATGTATAGTGGGAGGCGCGATTAGGAGACACAACCACACAAATTAATTCCTTACCACCTACGTACGTATCATTTTGGACGGTAACTAATGTTAATACGTGTTTGAACGAGCCAAATACGTAGTATTAATTCAGAAGCACATAAGCAGTCTGCAATAAACAGTCACATTACTGCAGTATTTCAATTCGGTAGCTACGTGCATTTCAAACAGTTAATCATTCGTTATGGCTTAACATTAATGAATGTCCAATTTTGTGCGTAAACCCGAATTTGCATGTTTCTGCTGATTCAGTAACTTTTAGTTTAGCCCACGACGCATTTGGTTATTCTTTTCACAATTCCATATTCGTTTACTTTAAGGAGGCTTTCATCAAGTGACCCTGCCAAAGGTTTGATAAGAAGATTCTACTGATAAGAAGTCGCCAAGAAAATTTAGATTTTTTGTGAGTTGACTTCAATTAAAAATGTATACAAGAATAACAGAAACATGAAGAAGAAGAAGGCAGTAGAATGCAAACGGGCCCTTATCGCTTAATAGCGATCCCTACCAACCTTAGAATTAGGAAAATAGGAGAACAGACTGCAGGTAGTACAATTTTTTTTTTATTTTTTATTTAAGTTTGCACTTATGCAAACGTAAATTGAATATTATACGAGTATAATCACATAAATTATTGTGTATTTTTAGCACATTTAAATTACAGTTTGTTATTTGCTTTTCATTAATTTTATCAAGAGCCTATAACGATCCGCTTGACCAAAGTCCCCTCCCTCTGTTAAACTAAATGATAAGTCATTCATGGTCTCCACGACCTACACAGGTTACCTCGTGTGGAGACCACTAGCAAATAATTTTTGTAATCTTTTTGAAAATACAGTTATTTTATTTTTGTATTTTTTTAAGCACCACGCTTTGTGATCTCAGTAGATAGTAGTAGTAGCATAGAGGACGCTGCTGCCCAATCTGCGTTATATTCCCTTAGCCATCTTGTATGGCAACCGCGGGATGAACATGAGTGGTGACAACTGTATTCTAATGTACTATAAGTATACCTATCATTTTCAATATTTCAAGAAGATCCTAAAACTTTTAGTACATTAGTTATACTTTCTCTACCATTGGTAGAGTCACTACAAACAGACGGACTTGACGTGAACAAACTGCTTGTATTGGACTTACTTAATATAAATGAATTTTAAATATGAATTTATATCAGCAGCTTTATCCCATAAGAAGATGACGCTGATGATTGCTGTTGAAAATACCGTAAACGTTTTCTTTATACTTGCGAGTGCCCCAATAGGTAACAATCCTAAATATATTATAGAAGGTAGCCCCAAAGTTCATTAACACTTGGCAGTTCACATCACCTGGATCACGTTACGGGAATGACGTCACGGCGTCGGGGTTGGCACACCTCCAGCTCTTGGAATCCATTCATCTAATGGATTCTATAAAACTGCACTGATAACAAACGAGCCGGATAAATGATCACTTGATATCTACTCTCGAACAAAATATATTTGGGAATGTCGGAATTTATAGTTTCAATGATTTAATGTTACTTCGCATATGAGCCAATCTGAACGCAATTTGTATAGAACGCTGAAAACGTACTGATTTTAATGTAATATGATTTTTTTTATTTTATTGTACGATAAGTTTAACTTTGATCTACCTACTGATTATTGAACTGTGTGTAAATAATAATCTACGACAATACACACATCGCCATCTAGCCCCAAAGTAAGCGTAGTTTGTGTTATGGGTACTAAGATAGCTGATGAATATTTTTTTATGAATATACATAAATACTTATAATATACAAATAAACACCCAGACACTGAAAAACATTCATGTTCATCACACAAACATTTTCCAGTTGTGGGAATCGAACCCACGACCTTGGACTCAGAAAGCAGGGTCGCTGCCCACTGCGCCACTCGGCCGTCAAATACATGTTAATATTACTTAAATGTTGGTTTAATTCACAAAAGACAAACTTTTTACTTTTAGGGCTTCTATCTGAGGTGGTTAAACTGTCGACCGCTATGTTTATTTGTAAACATAATCACACACTCATATGGCGTGTAGCGCATGCACCGAGCCTTGATTCCGGCAGTGGAGTGTTATAAGCTTTTAATGAATAAACTAAATAAACTAAACTTGCACAGGAAACTGAAAATCTTTCATTGTTGCATCAGTGTATTAAGAATAAAACTATAACATAACTATATTTATATAACCAACATCTCAAGAAGCTTTCGCTTGGTTGTTGGATCAAGGGTCGGATACAGAAGGCAGTAGTCCTTGAAACGGCGCGTATTGTGAGGAGGTTTCTCACTCTGGAGCCCTGACCACCGGTTGCTTGGGCATTCAAAAGACCCGCAAGCGGAGGGTGGAAGTTTTTTTTTTATAAATTTTTAATAGTGTTTTTTAATTTATTCTTAAGCATTGTTAATAATTTAAAAAAAAAAAGAAAAATAATAAATGATAGATCTAAACTATAATATTCAAGCATCGTTACGTATGCTATCGGTAAATTCGGACAAACCTTCGCACGTGAGATTGTTATCGGCAATTACGTCACATTCCACGCAAGTGTTTACCATTATCACAGGTGTTAACTATAGCGAGGAATTCCCTCTCTTACGCACTCACAACTTCGTCAGCGCATTAAATGGTGATTTTCCGGATAACACTGCTCTTATCTATTCAAATTTATTTCGTGTATTGATTAAAGATTAATAGAAATAAAAAAGTATTCTTCTTTATTTATTTATTTATTTATAAAGGACAACCAACAGTAGATACATTAAAACTTGCTTTTTTTTTTTGAAATGAGTCACATAGTAAATATTCAACTTTTTGCAGGTTATCACAGCATGCATTAAAATGTAAAAAAGTCATTCTTATAAATTATTTACAATTAAATATTAGTCAGTTAATATAAACCTTTAAAAGTATAAATATTTAAAGCTAAATTACAATTCTCTTAGTTAATGATTATTATTTAAAGGAAGAAGCGATAAAACCTACTAGAGACTTCGGCTACACTTTCGGGGGTTGAGTTCAAATCCCAGCACGCACCTCTAACTTTTCTGAGTTATGTGCATTTTAATCAATTAAAAATATAACTTTCTTCAACAGTGGAGTGTGGAGTCCACCAATCCACACTTCGCCAGCGCGGTGTACTACGGTCTAAACCCTTCATATTATGCACTGTAATGGGTTATAACCGGTAATGGGTTTATATAATAATGATAATTAATAAGAAGGCTTATCTTTGATTTCTCTAGATTATTAAATTTTACCCAAAAAATACAGCAGTAGAATCGCAGAGAAATTAATGAAAATCAGTTTCTTAAACATTTCATCGAAATGGGTACAATCGTTTCCGAGAAAGTATGAAGATAGAATATAATAGAAAGAATAAAGAAAGAAACATCATATAGAAGTGCCAAATTGTACTTCTAGTGATGGAAAAGAATAGCAAGAGAAAAAAGACATAATAAAGAAGTTCTTAATTGTACTTCTATATTATGTATTTTTTCTGTCTCTTCTTTTAGATCTACATAAAGTTAGAAAGTAAATCCATTCTCTAAATACCATTCCAATAATCCAATTACTTAAAACACACAAGAATCGTTCTCTTAAACTTTATATTTATTTATTTATACTCTTTATTTGTACACCGCAACCACAGACGTAATAAGAAATGGACGGCAGTTCTCATACATAGTTTACAAAGGAAAAATGGCCTGAGTTAAACTATACTAATACTGTTGCGGTCACTGACGTAATAATATTACGCAACATATTAATAACATTAAAAGAAGAGTAGACACTTAAAGTAGTAGGATACAAAAGCTTCCTAACCGCTAAGTAGAAATCCCTGCTAGGCAACCTAGGATTAGGAAACTATTAAGATTCATATAAATTTTTTGTTTAAATAGTTCGAATAGTCTTTCGCTGCCATATTGTTTAATTTTAGATTAACAATTATGATTATAATTGTTTCGTTCATCAAAATTTTCGCAACACAAGGTTAAACTGATCATATATTGTAAAGAGAAACCAGGTTGCACGTTACGACCGATCACGTGCCAAGTGAAATAGTGTTTGCCAATAAAAGTAGTGTCTGTGCGTCTTCGCCGGCCACAGACTGTTGGAAAAGCTGGGACAAGAAACACGGCGCGGATTAAACGTTAATTTTACCAACTACACCGAAGTAAATTAAATATAACATCACATTAGGTCGGCCAAAAAAAAATATGATTTCTTATTTGGTTTTTCTTGCAGTGTCTTTGTCGTTATCAGTACGTATTTTATATGCGTACAAACTGAATAGAAGTGCAAAACATATTAAAGAACCTGCATATTCGCAAGTTCTTTAATATGTTTGACGGAATTTTTTCTTGCATAGCTTGTGCTTTTTGCATAGCTTAGAAACTTCTGATCCGATTCTTAGCAATAGTTGTGTGATCCGATTCTTAATAATAGTTGTGGAACAAATAGGTGTAGTCGGTTGCCACATATTTCATTAAATTGACGACAAACGACATTGATTTTATCACACGGTCACTTTTTGTTAAATATTAAATTTTACGTACGTGATTAGGATGTAAAACTTTTACTTGTCTGTAGCTTTTACTTGGTCTGCTTTTAAATTTCTAAATAGAAATCTCCTTAGTCGGGCTATAGTGTTTTAACTTTTATTTTACCTGCATTGTTCTAACTGTAACTGGAAATTTGCTAAGACGACTTTTAAGAAAGTAAATCGTTTGCATACGTATTAAAATGTATAAAGAAATATTCTAAAGGAATTAAAGATCTAGCTGATATAGGTACGATAAAAGAGAAAAGTTTCCAAAGGTACGTCTAGCCTCAGTAGGTACAGTTGACTAAAGAATTTTATATGAAACGCCGCCGAAAAGGAATTAATTTTTCAAAGAAAGTTTCTTTATATTTCTTTTAAAATAAGGTTATTTTATAGCGACGTCGAATTGGAACTTTTATAACGCCTCACAGTTGGAAACGGATGAAACATATGGACTTTAAGATGTGGGTGAAAATAAACTTTGGTTTATTTATTACTTAATTTATTTTCGAGGATAGGCTAACGTTAATTTCTTACTTCTAGCCGGCTTAAATTAACTTAAACGATGTCCCTGGATAAAAAAAGCCTTTAAATTAGCCGGCTAGTCCTAAGTTTATGTTCACAACCAGCTTTAATCAGTGTGTTGCTGGGAAGGTTTTACATCTACCTTTAGCCGCAACATATTCAAGTAAAGAAGGCCTTCAGTTAACGTGAATATTATGTTGAGGGTTGATTGGCGCAGTTTGCAGCGACCCTGTTTTCTGAGTACAAGGCCGTGGGTTCGATTCCCACTACTGGAGTTTTTTTGTGTGATGAGCATAATGTTTATCAGTGTCTGGGTGTTTATATCAATATAAATATAAATATACTACGACAATAGACACATCACAATCTAGCCCCAAAGTAAGCGTAGCTTGTGTTATGGGTACTAAGATAGCTGTTGAATATTTTTTAATGAATATAATACACATAAATACTTATAACAATCATGTTCATAACATTAACATTTTCCAGTTGTGGGAATCGAACCCACGGTCAAGGACTCAGAAAGCAGGGTCGCTGCCCACTGGGCCAGTCGGCTGTCAAATTGTAAATATTCTAAGTATGTATGTGTATTATTCATAAAAATATTCAGTCATCTTAGTACTCATAATACAAGCTACACTTACTTTGGGGCTAGGTGGCGATGTGTGTATTATCCTAGTAGTATATTTATATTTAGGTATGTTACGTTTGTTGATCTTTTATAAATTTAACTCCAAAAACCTGTCTTCATCAACACAGCTACAGACTAAGATTGCATGATCATCATCCATAACAAATGACATTAAATGAGTCGCAAATGACATCAAAGACCATGGTATTTGAAACTCCCTACAAAAGACGTTTGAACATAGTAAACTTTTTTTTTTTTTTAATATATAGACAAGTGCTTGACTGCAATCACACCTGATGGTAAGTGATGATGAAGCCTAAGATGAAACGCGCTTGCCTAGAAGATGCCTATTCATTCTTGATTTGAAGGTACCCAGATTATAGGTATCGGTGAAGACGGAAGATGGGAGGGCATTCCAATCAGAATGGAAGAAGCAAAACGTTTCGTACGTGTTGATAGTATTTCAACAACGTAACGGTGCAGGTTCTTTTCTTTTTTCAGTTATAAAAATAATAAATTAAAACATTAACTACTTCGTTTAGGATATATAGCGTCAAGCCCTTATTTAAAAAAACCTTGATTCAAACTGTGCAGCTATGCAACATGGAAATGGAAACCGAAATATTACTTTACTTGCTTTAGATGTACATTATTTAGTCTCTGAGACTATGTGAAATCGAAACGCTAATAGTTGAGTAAACCACTGGCATAGTTTTTGCTGGAAATCCGATACAGCCCTAACATCACACGCAAAATTTAAATCATGTGACTCCTATCACTTTATTAGGTACTCGTCGCGTAGCGTAGGTACTATGCGCGTGTTGGTCTTCGATCTTCAATAGGGTTGTCATATTTAAACACATAGAAAGTTTTGAATTAGTTTGTATGGAAAAATAAATGTTTTTCTTTTGATTTGTTTATTTTTACATGGGTGATTTCTTATGTAATATACTTATGCATTCACAGTATTTCGTAATTCCGTTACACGCTTATAATTATTAGTATAGAAATTTAGCTTTTTAGTGGACGTTCATAGGTTGACATGATGATAATGATGAAAACTCGCATGATGACGACTCGATGAGTTCTCGCAACTTAACCACACTTAACACTCATGTAAGAGGCAGAGATTTCAGAGTCTACCTTATGAGTGGGTAGGTTACAGTTAATAGTAATACTAGAAAATATTTATTTATAAAAGGTAAACGTGATAAACACACTAACAAAGCGACTGACTGACTGACTGACCGCCTGACAAACTGATATTTTAATCATCTGGAAGGATTAGGCTACTTGGCGTACAAATATTATAGGTACTATTTGTACGCCAAACAAATATTACCTATAATATTGTAGACGTTAGCGTTAACATTGCAACAAGATTCAACCCCTAATAACTCTAATAAACCCCTGAAAGTGACAAATGGGAGATTAAAATTTGTATGAAAGTGATATTAACGTGCGCAAATCGGAAAGAAAGCGAGTTATATAATATTTATTTTATACTACCGTGGCATTTAACTGTCCTGAAAAAAATAACCCAATTGGCAAGAATATACATAACTGAATAATAAAATAATTCCAGTACCAATTTAAATTCGTTTCTATTTTAATATCAAACAACCTTTCCCGTCATATTTTCTTTAACCTTGCGTCGCAAACATCAAAAACTTTCCATCGGAGATTGAATCTGGAATTTCCGACGAGAGTTTTAAATAACGGTACGAATAAATACTTTTCCACCACTCCAATTTCGAAGGCATGGTTCATACTTTATTATATTCATTGGCTATTTATTATACTACATAATATAATAACTGAGTCGTGAACAAGGCGCCGCGAGTAACATCTAATTTCGAGGTCATAACTAAAATAACTCAACTAATACTCGAAATTAATTTAACACTGCAGCCGTTTTGCCACGGCGTAAAAGTCTCCCAAACACCGCCCACGCTATTATCAAAAATAATCTAGAATTTCACTTCGCATCTGTTGTGCGATATCGAATAGGATCCGTTTAAACTTTACAACATATTCTATCAACGCTATTATATCCACAAACAAACTATCCGAAGGAACTTAAATATAATACCTCCCCGATAATACTTTATAATATTTAACACGTGTTTCGACTTCCAAGGAACGCAAAGTTATTTGAAACGCCAGGAAAACTGGTACGACGAAGTTATAATAGCTTGTAAGCTTACACTAAAAACTTTAACGTAGGAAAAACAATTTAACACAAAGTTACCTGCACTGTATTAGAATATATAAAATTTTTAGTCATGTGAGCTATAAGTAATAATAGTTTTCTTTCCGCTGATTACACTTGTGGTGTTGACAGTTGGTTAAAACGTTTGTTCCGCGTGCCAAAGTGAGTTGGAAAAGCGCGCGCTCGCGATGATAGATGGTCGAAGCTTTTGTTATCTATGGAGCTAGTGTTATTATAATAAGTGATAATGACATTGCGAGGTGCGACAGGTGGGCTACAAACCTGCGAGCAGTTGGCTTCCGCTGCGCGCAAGCAGCACACGTCTTGCACACTCCAGATTGTGACTACGAAGTTTCCCACACCCGCCACCGCTCGGATTCTATTTATAAAATCGCTTATAATTTTATTGTTTGAACGAAATTCTAAGGCGACAAGCCTCGCCGGACGCGGCACTTTGAATGTGAACGGGCACCCTATTTACTGGACTGGAGATAACGTAATCATAATATATTCTCGGATCCATAATATTTTTTAGTTTTAGTCTAACTAACACTATATTTATAGTGTTTACGGTTGCATTCTTGACAAGTAATTAATCATAGTAATCATCTTAGTACGCAAAAAGATTTGGAATCCCTGATTTGTTAGGTTCGTATAGCGTTGTACTCGTTTTTTTCAGTTCTTTAAAAATTCCGCGGGGAACCTAAGTTTTTCCGGGAAAAAATATATCCTATTATCCTATGTCCATCTCCAACCAAGCTATATGCAAATCTCATCATATCAGATCAGTGCTGTGGTTGTTGTGGATAAAGGTAACATACAAACGGGCATGTTTTTACATTTTAAGTACTAGTTGTTGCCCAAGACTTTGTTTGCGCGAAAATTTTGATGCGTGACATACACTTCAATATTTCCACGCACGCCTACGATTTCTTGATGAAAAGCAACTCAATATTATATTTGTTTCAAAAATACAAGCAGTGGCGTTCATCCTAGTAAAGGAAGAAAAACTGTAGTACGATTTATAAATACTTAGGAGTAGGCTATTTATAACTCTTACAATGCCTATCCTTAGGTTTTTTATAACTCGTACTGGAGATTTTCTTCATTTTATATCATCTGCATACCCTGTGCATACCTTCTATGCACGCCACTGGATGCAATTTTAGCAGGACATATTATGTAACAAAAAACCAAACGAACTTTTAATATGGAATTAATTTTTAATTTCCACTTAACTATATTTCTTATAATTTATTGATTTGGTATAGAAATAGAGTAAGTTCTTTGTATTTAAACCAATACAAATCAACTTTCTAGTAAACCGTCCTGCAGTTCGAGGGTAATACCTACTCGACGTCGCTGTCCAAATATCAAGAAAATCCATTTATCCTTTTTTTTTAACAGGGCTTGTTATAAGTTAAAAAATGTTTTTTTCTTATTAATATAGATATTTGTTTTCTTTATTCTGAGGTTGCCTGGCAGAGATCGCTACCGATAAGGCCGCCTTTTGTATACTGCTTCTGTCTGTGTTTTTTTTATTCTTGTTCTGTATTTTTTGTGTGCAAATAAAGAGTATAAATAATAATAATAATTTACGGACCAAAAAGGGCTATCTTTTTGGTCCGTCAATTATTATTGAGAGCAAGTGTAAACTCATCCCTTATAAACAGAGCAATACTTAACACGTAGAACATGCGAGGACCACGTGCTATAAAGTGCCGCCCTATGTCTTTCAACATAACAAAAACAAATTATTTTTATTTTTATTTTTTTTTCTGTCTTAAATTTAATGTGCCTTTAATTTCACGGGTAACCTCGCCGTTCAGACCGGAACACAGCATTGCTGCTTGGCGACAGTCCTGCCCAGGGCGTACTCAGACACAAAAACTCTACTTCTAACCGCGTATACACTCCTTGTATAGTCATAAAAAAAACGACCGCCGCCGTCGAGTACTGACTTAATATTTTTAAACGTTAGAGGTTAATTTGGAACGCGGTATTTCTCAGGAATTAACCTAATTATCATATGTTGATATGATGATAAGGTTAATTCCGGCCCACTACGAACACGGGTCTCCTCCCAAAATGAGAAGGCCGTAGTCCACCACGCTAAATCAGTGTGGATTGATGGACTCCACACGCCTTTGAGTGCATTATGAGGAACTCTCAGGCATACAGGTTTCCTCACGATGTTTTCCTTTACCGCTGAAGCAAGTGATATTTTAATTGATCACCTTTTGATCACATAACTTAGAAAAGTTACCTGCACTAGTGCGTGCCAGGATGGACATCGGCAACACGAAAGGGAAGACGAAGTCCTAACGACTATGCTATCAACGCTAGCATAGAAAATAATGGTTCGACAGCAAATTGTGTTTGCTTTGGTAATCCAGGAACTCCCCGGGGATCTTTCGAGTGTGAAACCTTTAATATTCAGAATAAATAATATACAAATATACTACGAAAGAACACGATTCGCGATACTAAATGACTTATGAATCTTTTTTATGAATAATAAACATAAACACTTATAATATACAGATAAACAACCACTGAAAAACATCCATGTTCATCACACAAACATTTTCCAGTTGTGGGAATCGAACCCACGGCCTTGGAATCAGAAAGCAGGGTCGCTGCCCACTGCGCCAATCAGAAAGATCCTCATATCAAGATATCTTCTACAATGCAAGTCAATAACTCAATTTGCCTATAAATCGTCCTGCATTACGCCACACGTGTCAGTACCAATCGGGAACGACGCCACTTCTGACAATAGATCGATAACATCTTGATTTCAGTTCCTAACATCTTTAATTCATAAGAACATTATACGAGCTGAGTCTGCTGTTGGCAATACTGAATAAGTTCTCAATTGATTAACAATGGGATTTAATATTGGCTGAGGGAGGGAAGTGAAATAAACACATTACTAATTTCATTATCTCTTCATGAGATATAGCCGCTGACTGGCATACAAACGAACAGACATACGAATTTGCTTTAGGTACGGAACACTAAGAAAGAATCATCCATAAGATATAAAAAGTTATTTTTGATACATTAAAAGATTTGAGAATCCCGCATAAGTTTATTTGCTATTCCAATCAATCAAATAAAATAGTTAAAGGCCTACGCGATGGAAATAATGTTTACAAAAACAGATCTGACAAGCTGGATCGTCGTTTTGAAACTATTTTTTTTTAATTCTGTTGATTTTTCATTAACAATGACATAAGCACTCGCAGTTCACGAGTCGTTTTCGAATTTCGAGTGTCGAAATAGATGTGTGCTGTGACCAGAATAGATTAGATAACAATTGAATATATATCCTGTAATGGGCATTACTCCCGACACCGAAAAGACGAGCAGTAATAAGACCGGCATGATATGGTCATGTAATCACATTACCAAAAGAGTGAGTTAACCGACAAATAACTACAGAAAGACCAAAAAAGATTGATGGATTGTGTGGAAGAGGAAATAAAAAAAGCAGGAGATAGAAGAAAATGGAAGAAATTGCTGACCCCACATAGTATGGGGATCGGGACAGAAAGAACAAGACCTGGTCAGTTGTCACTTCCCTTAAATTCATCAATCATTTGCTTACTTGATACTTCCCTTCTTAAGGGCCTCCTTGACTAAAGCAAATATTCCAAAAAAAAAAAACGATCAACGCAGTTAGCTCATAAATACTATATATACGCTTTTGCGATTAGATATTATTATATGCTATGTTATAATATATATACATGTTCATCAGTCTTTCCATTGTAATCTTTATTATAGGGTTGAACTTTTTACTTACAGGTATTACGTCCAAGAATAATAAACAAAATAAAACCTCTTTCGTTTGAACCAAGGAGTATTTGTCGATATAAAAAAGCTCTTGCGTATACTTCATCAATTTTTATTTCTGTACGTTTGGTCACGGATATAACGTCACTGTGCATTCTCATTATATTCTTAGCATAATGTGCGCTAAAAACCATGAAAGCGACGCTGGGGCTATAAAATACGCACTAAATTTGATTGAAAGTCTGATAAACCTTCGTTTATTTTTGTCACGGCACAAATAATGCTACACGTACCCGCTCCGTGATTATTTAACGATAGATTTCTTAGGCATTCTAAGCCAATAATCTTCCATTGCTGCCACAGGACTCCTGCGTGTGAAAAGAAGTATTTACAGATGACCCTTCACGCATCTACAGTGTAATAAAGAAATGAATAAAATAAATAAATATATACTACTACAATACACACCATGCCATCTAGCCCCAAAGTAAGCATAGCTTGTGTTATTGGTACTAAGATGACTGATGAATTATTTTTTTTGATAATAGAAAACATAAATAAGAGCATACAGAATCCGTGTACACGACTAATACTGAAGCATCAAAAACCACTCCAGTTTAGTATCCACGCAGTTTCTCGAACATGCGGTTAGTCACTTCATTCAATTACCAGTTGTCAGTAATTATTTTACCCCTAATGTTCTAAGCATTTACCATAAAATGAGGAAAATGGGAGAAGTTTGTGAGCTAGCAAAATTCCGCGGCTGTGAAGTGAGGCGTTTTCTCTGTTTTTGGACACAATGCACTGCATGCAATAATGGCGGCTAATGATATTACAGACCAAGCCATGTGCTTCAGCTAGTCAACCTAACCCAACTATGTAATGAAACACGTGAGAAATAGTATCGCACCAGCTATAATTAAGCACAAACATGTACAGCGAAGCTCGTGTCGAGTTTACGCCCAAGTGTGAACAAGTATAAGTTCTTCAAATTGGTAATAGTACACCTTAATGTTAGCAAGTTGCATCGCACGCTGTACTCTCTGCTGCTGTAATATAAGCGGAAGCGATTCTGACTTCATCTGAATATACGTGGAATCAGTGGCGTGCATAGAGGGTATGCAAAGGTGATGATATAAAATGGAGAAAATGTCCGGAATCGCGTTATCTCAGTTTCGATGTAACATTACCTTGAACCGGCAGATAAATTACCGTAACTACTCTGGCGGTCCGGCTTTGTCGGTACAGCGGTAACAGCTACCAACGTCTCTTACACACCAAATCTTTCTTTATACATGAGAAATCCTTAAGGATACGACCGCAATGAAGAAACGTAGTGGGTATTCCGACCTTTTACTTGTTAAAACCCAATAATGTGGAAATGGAATCTGCTGGCACGCTTCTGCACTAATATGTTTCGTGACTACGCCATTAACTAACTACAACACCAATGCTTAGCCCGTTACTATGTTAGACTGCAATATCCCTTACGACTGAAATTGCGGCCAAGAGCGAACTCGTAGTGAAATAAAAAAATGCAATAAATTCATGCAATATATATAGTTTTATAATTTTTTATTAGTGTTTTTACCAACACTTGGAGGAATTATCAATTTTATACATTTAAAATGCATATAAAAAATTTTCGGAACCGACAGGAAATTTTTAAATGCATTTTAAATTTATAAAATATATATAGTGTTTCCCGTGCCCGCTTTATCTCGTGTGTTGAGGTCTGACCCTTATCCGAGACGCTGTGAGGTATTGCCTCACGCGAAGCCTCTCAATTTACGAACTTTTAAACTAAGCAACTTTTGTCTGCTAAATATAAATATTCATTGTGTTCGGTATTGTTAAACAGGCGCCAGTTTTAAACATTCTATTTTTGAGAATATTTTTTTTTGAAAGACGGCGAGCTAACTTTTGTTGCAACTGCTAGATTTAAAAAAAAATTATCAACGTTCAGTAATTACGAGAACTTTACTATCTGTGTGTGATGCGAAATATTAGAAAGAATTACGGAAGTTACACTAATGTCATCACCATCAACCCGTTACCGGCCCACTATAGGGTCTACACTTAGAATGAGAAGGGTTTACGCCTTATTCTACCACACTATCAAAGTGCGGAATGGTCGACTCCACGCTTTGACAAGATTACGGAAAACTCTCTATGCAGGTTTCCTTATAATGTTATCCTTCTCTGATGCAGCAAGTGATTGCTTGAAACGCACATAGCACCGAAAAGTTATTGGTGCGTGCCGGGGATTCGATCTTCGGCACGCACAGGCATTAGGCTATCACAGCTGATAGATAATCCCTCGCCTCCCTCTATGTAAGAGTAATAAGTTACGTTGTTAGGTACCATAAACACAAATGGCATTGAAAAAAATCATAAATGTAAAAAATAACACGGTTCCAATAAATCAGAAGCAGGAGGTATGTATCACCACTTATTCACATTTAATAATTTAATCACCCACTCACAAAGTCAAATCTTAATTATCAATTTTTGTTTATTTAATTATACATAATCATCTTAATATAATTTAATTATACTAAAGCAAATGTTACTCGCGCAATTAAAATGTAAACTAATCATTGAATCAAAATCAGCTTAATATCAGGTAGAATTGCTATTCGAAACCAATATTCAAGATGGCGGGCGGGAAGCAGCCATAACAATGAATATTATTAATTAATGTACTGTGTGCTTTAAGATATTCTAAGAATGTTATTTATTAGATTGGGCGCGATTTCCGTCGCACAGGATCATTGACTGGTTGCTGAGTCTCTCAGATAGAGGCTGAAGTTTGTACAAAATTGCACACATATTTATATGACTACACAGACATCACGTGAGAAAAAACACTCCCGGTATTTCAAATATTATAATGATTATCTGTTTAAACTATTCAATAAATTAAGCTGACATAACAGAATAAAACTCATATTGAAGGAAATCACATGTAAAGCGCGAAAGTATTTTTTAAATATTAGACACATTTCCCTACCATGAGTAATGTCTTTACTTCCCCTTCAACGAAGCGTGAAGCCTGTGATAAGAATGGGTAAGACAAAAACACCTGAAACACCTGACAAACCTGGGGTCTTTCAAACATTATCAGCTTGCTTTTTGCCATTACGGTAGTCTAAAGTCTACCAGGGGAATTATTATTTGAATTTAAAACTGCCGAGCAGTCATTACGCTTTGGACTACCGAAGGAATTATTATTTGAATAAAGAACTGTCGAGCCGTGAGATTACGGTAGAACAAAATACAGTTGTCACCACCCTGACCATTGTTGCAGGTGTCGTACGAGGCCACTACAAATCAGTCTTTGGCTGTAATCTCCGTTGGTATGTGATGGTGCAGTCTATGATGGTAGCGGGGTTACTCGTTAGGAATTTTGAAGTTAAGTTAAACCATACCCTTATTTGCAGTGGCGTGCACTTCATACATGTACAAAAGCACTGCCTACCCTAAATTTGATATATAGCTCGTAAAAGAGGTGGATTTTTGTCGTTTTATGCAATTTTCCTGCTGAATGCATACCCTGGCAAGAAACCCAGTGCACGCCACTGCTTATTTGGTATCTACATGGTATCGTACCGGAACGTTACATCGCTTGCCAGCACCAGGACATCAGTGGCGTGCATACAGGGTATGCACAGGGTATGCAGATGATATAAAATGAAGAAAATCTCCAATACGAGTTATTAATACTTAAGGGTGGGCTTTTTATAACTCTTACAATGCCTATCCTTAAGTTTTTTATAACTCGTACTGGAGGTTTTCTTCATTTTATATCACCTAATATTTCACTAATGTTTGTTGTACCACCTACTAATTTCTTATAGCATTTTCTTGTATGCTTTTGGTTGCCTGGAAAAGATCGCTATTTAGCGATAAGGCCACCAAATTGTACGTTATACCTTATTGTGCTGTTGTATTTGTATCTCTGTAAAATTTCTCATAATGGTTGCGTTAAGAAATCGCTATAAGTGATAAGTCCGCCTTTGTTGCACGAACTTAAATTACTTGTGTTGTTCTTTTTTACTTATTTCTGTGTTTTTCTTGTACGCAATAAAGTATTTTTCATTTATTGATTGATTTATGATTTAATAGTAACTAACATTGCCCCTCAACCAGTATTGAAGCAGCGTGAAAGGTCCAAACTTTGTATACCTCTCTCTTTCTAAATTATCAACTGTGGATGCTAACACAGATTTGACGTTTCATAAATCTCAAAGAAGGGGTACCCTCTTCTTGGGATATTTATATTACAAGATTTTGTATTTTTTTTTAAGATATCAAACAATAGCGGTGAATTTATCCTTCTTTAATTCCTAATAGCATTCACCTGTGTTTTCAAACACATAGTCCCATTAAAAATTGTTTTGTTTACCTAAATATCGAAAACCTTTTAAGAAAGCTTCCTACAGCAAACATTTATCTTCGCCTGGATGCAATATTACCGTTGCTTTTGTCTTTTGTATGAAACTAAAACGTCTTCTCTTATTTACCCAGCGACATTTAATAACAGGATAAACATCTAGTCACGGAGCAAAGCGATATCAGAACAGACCTATTCTTTATTATACCCATGATTTGTTATTACAAGTTTATGGTACAAAGTTTGTTGATATATTCTCTTTTATCTTTTAAAATAGGATTTCACTCAATCGCAACCTATTAAAAAGAAGGGCCCCTGAAACCTGAACCATGACCTTTGAAACCCTAAATCATGTGACGATAGATCTTTGCCGCTTGCGGGTAGGTACGTATTAGCAACAACCTCAAAGGACCCCAGACCAGAATAAAATCAGACATTCTGAATTCCTAAATTGCCACCCAAAAACTCGCACGATTGGATTTGATCTTCGATTTGATGATCTTCTTTTCTTCTAAGCATGGCTGGGGTTAGAAACACCCTTCCGAGCTCTGTGTTTCCTAATTCTTACAACCTGGAAATCATAAAAACAAGAGTGAATAGGCATCTTCTAGGCAAGCGCGTCCCACCTTAGGTCACATCTACACTTTCCATCAGGTGAGATGGTGGTCAAGCGCAGGTTTATTATAGTTAAAAAAAAACCCAACTTTAAAGAATACAGTGCTCATCAATGCGCCAGAGAGCTCTACAAAAAATTTAATTGTTTAATAGAAACCTACTTTAATAGAATAACCACCACAATAACATCTATACTTGAATCTGACAAAGCTTTTGTTTCAAAAACGGCTTAAAAAGGATCGCGTTTTGTCAATGTCTGGCTGCGCTAAAAGGATTTTCGTGCAGTTTCCAACTTTTATATTATTTTTTAGCAACCGCCACCTCCCGAGCGCTACATTCATCAAAGTCAATCTAGACACACTTTTGCGGCGCGAGAAACGCGAGCAGCCATTTTCGATAAATTCAATCTAAGTAGATTCAAATGCGGATTGGTTGGCACTACATTTAGATAAACAGATTATGAATAAGTGCTCCGATTTAGAGAATGCAATCAAGCATATTTACATAAATAAATATATTACGACTGAATAATATATTACTCTATAATATGCTAACTCTCTAATATATCTAATATGCTCAAGTTTGATCGTGCATGGAGTACTATTTCTATTAATGGGATGGCTCTGCCAAGTATCAGCTTGATGCCTTGGATTCAGTGGATCGCCGTGCTAGAAGGCTCATCGGTAACCTAGCCAATAAAAAACTTCAGAGTTTGGAACATCGTCGCAAAGTTGCGTGCTTTTCGGTGTTCTATAGGATATATTTCTGAGAGTGCTCAAGAACTGTTTGATCTAGTTCCCCCCTCGCCTTTTTACCACCGATCCGCGAGGCACCGTAAGGATCTCCATCTCTACGTAGTATGTTGTCGATATACCGCGGAAATATACGAAGCGCTTCGCAACTTCGTTTCTGATACGCAGCGCTAAGATCTGGAATGCCCTTCCAGTTTCCATTTTCCCCAGTACCAACAATATGAGTACCTTCAAATCAAGAGTGAATAGGCATCTTCTAGGCAAGCGCGCTCCACCTTAGGCTGCATCATCGCTTACCATCAGGTGTGATTGCAGTCAAGCGCAAAATATACACAAATACTTTTATAATACATATAAACATCCAGACACTGAAAAACATTCCTGTTCATCACACAAACGTTTTCTAGTCGTGGGAATCGAACCCACGGCCTTGGACTCAAAAAAAAGGGTCGCTGCCCACTGCGCCAATCGACCGCCATTTTGTGGACAGTGGTGCATATAGGTATACACATAGCACTATGTATATATGTACCACCTAGCCACCTCTTTTCTGCAGCTGTATTTTTCTAGGCCATTGGTTGCCCGGAAGAGATCGCAATAAGGCCGCCAAATCACATATGCTTTGTAGTGTTTGTTTTGCTAAATATTTGATAGAAGCGGGTGTTACTACGCGGATTTCCATAATATACATATCTAAATATCATATATTTAATTCAAATTCAAAATTCATTTATTTCAAGTAGGCGTAACATATGTACCCATAACACAAGCTACGCTTACGCAAGCTCTGGATGGCGATGTGTGTATTGTCGTAGTATATTTATTTATTTATTGTTTTATTTAATATAAGCACTTTTGAAACGTACAGTATGTCTGTTTGTAGTGACTCTACCACCGGTTCAGAAGGCAGATTCTACCGAGAAGAAGCCAGCAATAAACTCGGCATCTCTCTTTAAACCGCGAAAGCTATAGGCGAATCTTTGCGGTACAATTTTACAATGCAGTCCATTTTTATAAGTACAACAAATGTGTAAGGGAAAAGAACATGCGTAGAGAGTACTCTACGCATGTTCTTAGATATTTTGACTTTACAATGAGCAATTTTTATACGCCATTGGTTGCCGGGAAGAAATGGCTATGTAGCGGTTTGGTCGCCAAATTTCCGCTGAGTAGTATTTGTTTCCATATTTGGTTTAGTTCTGTTCCGTGTTCCATAAATATGTTTCATTTCTTTTAAATAGTTAACTAGTATTACTTATAGGTACTCCAGATTTCATGTTGTCAGAAGGTAGGTACTATACGGCACACGAACCACTATACGGCACTAGAAGCTAATAGTTGTACTTAAAAGCTACGAATTTGCTACGAAAAATTTACGACTACGATAAAAAATTGCCTAGTGTCCAACCATACGTATGAAAGGAAATTGAATTGATTGCAGAAGTAACTTCCGCATTTATTTTTGGTTTTATGGATCCTATGGCCTACGGCTGTCTACAGTATGAAAACTATTCCTACACCTACATTCACAACTACAATGTATTCTAATTAATTTATATGTTTATATGTTCCAAATTCTAATTATATGAACATAAAACGATTTTATAAACATAAACTTGTTGGCAATCACAAGATGTTCAATTATAAGCCCCGAAGTATGCGGCGAATGCGCTGAGATTAAATCATTTGGATGCAAGTGGGCGGTTGCAGCATGGACTTTATTAGTGTGACGTTTTATAAGTGTGTTTTAGATATATACATTATCATTGTCGGCCGACTGGCGCAGTGGGCAGCGACCCTGCTTTCTGAGTCCAAGGCCGGGGGTTTGATTCCCATAACTGGACAATATTTGTGTGATGAACATGAATGTTTTCAGTGTCTGGGTGTTTATCTGTATATTATAAGTATTTATGTATATTATTCATAGAAATACATCAGTCATCTAAGTACCCATAACACAAGCTACGCTTACTTTGGGACTAGATGGCAATGTGTGTATTGTCGTAGTATATTTATTTATTTATTTATTATCATCAGCTATTTAATGTCCCACTGCTGTGCGAAGGTCTTATAGGAAAGAGTCTACACTAATATATTTAATATATTTACTATTTATAACTAATATATTTAATTATTAATTTTTTTTAGACTGCTGTCGCGCAGTGGTGAGCTAAGTATTATTATACGTGGTCCTAAGTTTAATCCCCAGGATAGGCAATCTATATCTATATCTAATCTGCTAATATATTAAAAAAAAAAAAAAAAAAAAAAAAAAGGATAGGCAATCTAGAAATTCATAATTTCTGGATTTTCTCCAGTCTGGCGGGTCCTCTGTGGCTGTTGCAAGTACGCACCTACCGGCAAGGACGTACCGCCACGTGATTTAAGGTTTCAAAGGCCAGGGTCCAGGTTTCAAGTTTCGGGGGCCCTTTGATTAATAGGTTTTAGGTAACTAGAAATTCATATTTGCCAGATATTTTATTAAATTGATTAGGATTTTCCAAATACCCTAATAATTATTAATTAATTCATAGATAGTTTCCAAGAAACAGTTAAAATTATATTTGATTAATAACCAATGTTCATGACATTGAGTTGGTGGGTATTATGATATAAATACAGGTGCATTTTCGATACACTTCACGAGCAATTCGGCTTTCGAGCCAAGCACTGTTGCGTCCACCAAGCGCACCGCCTCACGGAGCACATACTGGCAGGATTCAATCGATACAGACACATGGGCCCCACTGGGGCCGTGTTCTTAGACATTGCCAAGGCCTTCGATAGGGTCTGGCACGCCGGCTTGTTGTACAAGCTGCACCATCTGGGCGTGCCAGCTAGTCTCGTTCGTTTGCTGCGAGCGTTTCTCACCGATCGCACATTTCGCTATCGTCTCGACGGTACGCTCTCTTCCCCTAGACCTATACGAGCGGGAGTCCCTCAGGGCTCCGCGCTCTCCCCACTTCTATACGCGCTCTTCACGAGCGACATTCCCCGCGACCTACCGGCGACGGTCAAACTGGCCCAATTCGCCGACGATACCGCTCTCTTTGCGACCGATCCCAAAAAGAGCAACATTGCAAGTCGACTCCAAAAGGCGCTCCACCTGCTGGGTTCCGCCTCTGGAGGATCGAGGTTAACCCCGAGAAGAGCGCAGCGGTGCTCTTCACGGGCAAACCGAGAGGCCGCTTCACGGTAAACCCCGCAGAGGTCACCCTCTACGGGCGTCCCATACCCTGGCAAGACAAGGCCAAATACCTGGGAGTAACGTTCGATCATAGAATGAGCTTCACCGCACACATTCGCAAGGCCCGCAACAAGGCTGCGTATGTGATGGGTCGTCTCTATCCGATGATTTGCCGCAAAAGCAAATTATCCCTCCGTCACAAGGTAACCTTGTATAAAACGTGCATACGTCCCATTATGACATACGCCAGCGTCGTATTCGCCCATCGCCCTCACAGCTCCTACAGGAGCTTTCAAGTCCTGCAGAACAAATTTATGCGTATGACCACGGACAGTCCGTGGTTCATGCGCAACGTAGATCTCCACCGAGACCTCGATCTTCCCACCATAGCCCAGTACATGAAAACATTATCAAAGACCTACTTTGAAAATGCAGTCCGACACCCCAACCCCCTAGTGGTCGAGGCGTCCACTTATACCCCCGTCCCCGACGTCGAACCAAAGCGGCGACGTCCGAAGCATGTCCTTGACGACCCTGACGACAAAATAACTACCGACAACGTGTCCCAACAACACACACACACGCAACATTCACAGCGTCTTCGCCGGCGAAGACGAGGGCCCCGATTTCTGACGTCATCCGGACGTGGATCCTTACCACGGTCACGGGGGCGTTCGGACTAAACAATGATTAGTCCAAAAGTCCACCAACAGTCAGATTAACGTCGAACCGAGCCGAGGTCCGAGTCCTCGCAGGAGGCACCCTCGGGTCGACGTCTCCCATACTCCCCCCGATGTCGTCGAGCCCTGGGGCTCTTCTCATGGCGAGCTTCGCGCTCGCCCCACTCCCCCGGTGACGCCGTAGCAACCCCTTAGGTGGTTATCGGCAAGTGTCCTTCCGAAAAAGCAAAGCAAAAAGCGATACACTTCAGTCGTACATGGACTCGAACGATACAAAGATACCTCCCGGTATCTTAGTCGTTTATCACATGGTAAATAATGAGCTTGGTAGTAGTACTTCTCCGGAGCTCTGTCCCTAAAAATTCTCTACGCCCAAAAATAAGGAGCGTGCGGCTCCATTATTATGTGCGTTCAGCATTATTGTTTACTATCAATATCAAGAAATAGTAGGTACAGATTTATCGTTTGCTATTTCTATGTTGCAAGACGTAGAGTAAACAACGGCGTAGTTTATGGAATACGCTGCAACAAAATAAGTGCTGAAATAGCGTACGGCCATATTTCAGCAACTCCTAACTCGGAACCGATCGGGAACAGTAAACAGTTTTATTTAACTCCGGGCTTATAATCTGCCCCCTGTATGTAAGTTATGTTTCCGAAAACAGAGAGAGAGACGGGAAAAGAGGAAGTTTGGAGATGTTGAAGCAGCATGCAGATCAGAATCCTTGGTGTTGGACAACTCGAACTTCAAGACTTTAGGCTGGTAGTTTTTTCTTATTCAACAAGAACTTAGTGAGATGTGAGTGTGTTAATGCACTCTAACAAGGTTAACCTGCTATGGCAGTTCTAAGCTACAGTTTCTACGCTACATCGTACCGGAACGTTAAATTACTTTGCGACACGTCGTCGTCGTTGTCGGTAGGGTGGCAACTAGCTATGACCTAAGAGCCTTCCACTAAACCAGACCAAAGAAAATTCAGAAATTAAAAATTCTCATATTTGACCACAACGCTTCACCACGGCGCCATGTTGTCAAAACTGGGATTGCACCACTGGAACATTGAAGTTCTAGTTAAACAGAGCCATTTTGATCTATACCTAAAAAAATTACGATTTAAGCCTGCAATTATGTACTTTATTCTACCCTGACGTATCTACAATGTCGCAATGATTTAATATGTGACTGGTAGCAAGCATTAGCAATTTATTAATAGATTTAAGAATCTCTGTGCATTCGGTCTCAAAAATCTTTAAGAAATGTTTATAATCTTTGTTAACGTTTATTGGTAAAATGCCAGGGAACACATGATGCAAAAAATGCCGAGCTCGAATACCGATGTTTTTAATATTAGTATACAAAGAGCAAAGTTTTGGCAGTTTTTACATTATAGCATAGTGACTTTTTATCAGGCTACGGAACTAAAAACGGTCTGCAAAGAGCAACTTGCATTTTCCAGTTCTTTTCAATTGAATCTGCTTTCTAACCAGTGTACAAACAGACAGACTAGATAACAAAGTTAGTATAAATTAGGCTTACATACTTGAATGAATGATTGAATGAATATACTTTTATTGCACACCACAAAAGTAGGTACATAAAAAAAGAAACGTATAACAAAACAACGTACACAATTTGGCGAACGTATCGCTTCACAGCGATTTCTTCCAGGCAACCAACGGCGAAGAAAGCAAATACAGAAAATAGGTAGGTGGTGCATATATTATACATAAACACATAAAATATATTATTATAATAATATATATACTAAATACAAATAAATAAATAGGCGACGACCAAAAAAAAATAAGTTATTCAAAATAAAAAATATAAATTTAAAAAACGTTAAATAAAATTTTCTTTTCTGTTATTTTATTTTACACTGCGTAATGGTTTGAAAAAAATAATAATAATTATAAAAATTTAAGCCCTCTCGGTTGTTACGCAACATCGTAGCATAACGCTAAATCGCTTAGCGGCAAGTCTTTGTCGGTAAAGACTTGCCGCTAAGCGATTAAGTAGTCATCATCATCAGCCCACCAATCCGCATTGGAGTAGCGTGGTGGGTCTTTGCTGTGCTCATCAGTGGAACGTAAATAGGTTGTGAGTGATGATGATAGTATAGAATAATAAACAAAGTCTGGGTTAATGTGTATGTGTTAGATCGAAGAAATGATATTGGATTTTACCTTAATCCATATTATTCGATGGGGAATAGCTATTTCTGACCAAGCGGCCATTTTGGGTTCACGGCACGCATTTTCGATTGTTCTACGCGGATTATGTTGAATTAGGACAATTATCCCATCTTTTTGCTAGTGAGGAATTCTTAAGAGAGCATCTGTTTGCTTTGCTTGAATATTTAAATAAATTAACACTCTCTTGAAACTAAAAAATAGAACTAAACTGTATATAGATTTTTGTTGAATAAAATTATTTTACATAGAACAAATAATTTTATTACTAAAATTATACAACGTGTAAACGAAATACTGTTGAAGGATGCATAAGTAGATTTCATAAGGAACCACTTTATAAAAATATTAAATCAAAAGAAGCATATTTATGTTTCCATACGAACTAATTCAAAACATTTTAAGTGTTTACTTGTGACAACCCTATTGGACATAAAAG
This sequence comes from Pararge aegeria, assembly GCF_905163445.1. NCBI lineage: Eukaryota > Metazoa > Arthropoda > Insecta > Lepidoptera > Nymphalidae > Pararge > Pararge aegeria. The sequence goes on from NC_053201.1 coordinate 9,807,344, forward strand.
ACCGTCACGTGCATGATACCTACGTTACGCGACGCATACCTTATAAAGTGACAGGAGTCACTTGATTTACTTTTGCATGTGATTTTAAGGTAAAAACTATTTCAAAAGCTGGCTCGAAAGCTATTAGCGTTTCGGTTTCACAGATAAGTATTAAAGATAGAAACAATGTACCTTACCTTTGAGGTAGAGGCTACCTCCACTTCACAGCCTCTTAAGTATTATTTCGGGTTTCATTTACACGCTGTACAGTGTATTAAAGTAAAGGCATCGATGAAGGTTGAGGTCCCAGGATGCTGGAGTGGCGACGCCGCAATGGAAAGCGCAGTGTTGATGTAACCCCCTACGAGGTGGCCAGAGGGAATAACGAGTCGCAGAGTGTCACTGGATTCAAGCGGTAGACAATCGCAGCGAGCCTACACAAGACCTAAGTCCAGCTGTGGACGTCCCGTGGTTAAGATGATGATGATGATATCTGATGGTGATGACTTACGGAACTGAGACATGGTCGCTAACTATGGGCCTCATAAGAAGGCTCAGTCTCTCAGCGGGCTATGGAGAGAGCTATGCTAGGAGTATCTCTACGTGATCAAATCAGAAATGAGGAGATCCGTAGAAGAACTAGAGTTACCGACATAGCTCAACGAGTCGCGAAGAACCGATGGACGTTGGGGTCTTAAGGTGCTGGAATGGCGACCCCGCACCGGTAAACGCAGCGTAGGTCGGCCCCCAACAAGTTGGACAGATGACATCAGGCGAGTCGCTGGGAGCCGCTGGAGGCAAGCGGCCCAGGACCGTGTATTGTGGAACTCCCTACAAAGACCTATGTCCAGCAGTGGACGTCGATTTGTTGACATGATGATGTTGATAATGGTCAAACTTTTTTTATTTCTATGCCCTGATATATATAGGTCTTTTGTAGAGAGATTCAAATGCCAAAGTCCTGGCCACCTGTTTCCAACGGCTCTCAGCGACTCGTTTGATCTTGTCTCATCTCATTGGGGGTCGACGAAGACTGCGTTTACCGGTCGCCATTACTGCACCTTGGGATCCCAATTTTCAGTTCTCGCCACCCATTGTCACTTCAGTTTTGCGATCTATCGCGACAGCCACACACCCATAACGTTTACCTATAAATACATAAAAAGCACAAATACCATGCCAATGCAATAAATGTGTTTGCTGAACAATACAAAATACAAAACTAAATTACAAACGGCGAAACGGTGAAATAACAAAATAAATAACGCCGATAAGAACACAAAATACTGGAATTCAAACACATAAAATACGTTTATCTACAATTGAATCTTATGAAAATATGCATCATAAAAATTTATTTCTAGCCATTTATATTCAAAATTTCTCATAAGCGGTCAGATTGAATGACTTTTGTTTGATGAAATGGTTTTTATGTTTACCTACCTCATTAAGTAAAACGTAAGGCTCCTTTGGTTTTTGGTATTGTTGCTATACATTCATAAATATACACGTTCTGAAATATACGGATCCAGCTTACAATAAATAGATTAAGTATTTTGTTGTTGTAAAACGACACCATACGTTTTATTGCCTTCGCACACCATATGACTCGGCTGAAATTATTGTATTGGACTGCGAGCTTTGTGTTAAGTGTGCGCGACAATGACAAAGAGTGTTTGTTTCGACCAATTAAAAGCCTTGTTCAAAGCGCATATCTTCGTGTTTGGTAGACGCAGAACGCAAACTTGTACGCCGCCAAGGACGCACGCCAATCTGCCAGTATTACTTTATGTCGATCTCTGTGGCGCAGTGGTGAGATCTGTGCTAATCTAAATGGGAGGCTTCAGCCGTAGCTAATCACCACGCCACAGAGAAAGTCGTGCTGTTCTTTACGATGCCACGTAGAAACCGATTAGGTGTATGGGTTTAATATAATCCCACTCACATTCACTAATCATATGTTTCAAGATCTGAGATAGCCGCACATACTCACCACTTGAAAAACACACTATATGATATTATTCGGTCGTACTATACGGTATTTTAGATATAGTGTTCTGTTTACTGATGCTTCGGTAATCACTGTCGATTACCAAGCTGCCGGTAATTAAATTTAAACGGTTATCCGGTTTACTTGGCTGATATATTTATAGCGTGCGTCAGCTATTTTCTGCTCAGCTGCTGACATATCCTTCCGTTGTATATTTTGTATCAATGGTATTTAGAGCGAGGATATTGTTAAATCAAAACGATTCATATTTTTATGCAGGCGTTTATCGGCTGCTACCATGTTAGGTTAGGTTAGGTTATGTTAGGTACATTTTTCGACATCGTTGCAGCCTACAGGTTTCTGCCTCAGGTGTACCAGGGATGGTATGAAGAGTTGAAGTTTTAGGAGCGTTTCCGGGGTATTTTGAATGCTACCATATTCAGACATTGTGTCCTTATAGTTTAAGAGCTGACAAACGGATTTTGACATAAACCTCTGACTAATTTAAGAATATCTATTAAGGTTTCTGCCATGCCGAAATCGTATTCTTCCCTAGTACACAGAGTGCAGGTTTTAATGGCGTTTCGGGGGTTTTTGAATAATAATAATAATAATTTGATAATAATAACAATAATAATAAATAAATATACTACGGCAATACACACAGCGCCATCTAGCCCCAAAGTAAGCGTAGCTTGTGTTATGGGTACTAAGATAACTGATGAACAATTTTTTATGAATAATATACATAAATACTTATAATTTATAGAAAGATGGTAACGGGCTCACCTGTTAGGGATGTCAGGTATATTAAACCCATATCGGTTCCCGAAATAAGCGATGGTACTTCTCCGGACAGCTCTGTGACGTAAAGCTCTACCACTAAAATACAATATATGTTTGGTGGGAGGCTTTGGCCGTGGCTAGTTACCATATTTTACGTATGTTAGCCATTAGTTGGACTCTCAAAGTATCAAATGAGGAAGTTCTGCGACGCGTCAACCAACGGCGTGAACTTTTGCACACCATCACGATCAGAAAAGTTGCATATCTGGGGTACGTGCTGAGGCACGAGAGATATGAGCTCCTTCAACTTATTATGATGGGAAAAGTTGCAGGAAGAAAAGCTTTGAAATTGTAAATTCTTGTTTGTCAAGAATTTACGTAGCTGACTGCCAACCTTCGCTAGAAAAGTTGCATTAAGAAGAGGCGTTGGTCGCAGAAAAAAGTCCTGGCTTCGTAACATCAGAGAGTGGACTGGAATCGCGAGTACAGCAGAATTATTTCGCCTCGCGAAAGATAGACAAGAATTTAAGAAGCTGACTGCCAACCTTCGCTAGAAAGGTTGCAGGAAGAAGAGGCTTTTGTCGCAGATAAAAGTCCTGGCTTCGTTACATCAGAGAGTGGACTGGAATCGCGAGTGCAGCAGAATTATTTCGCCCCGCGAAAGATAGACAAGAATTTACGAAGCTGACTGCCAAGCTTCGCTGGTCGGAGAGGCATCGCAATAAGAAGAAGAAGAAGAAGTTACCACCCTACCGAAAAATTCGTGCCGCCAAACGATTTAGTGTAACTTGTAGACGAATTTAAAATATATATAAATATGTTTTCGGAAACAGGAAAAAATACAGTGCAAAGTATTCGGGCAATCCATCACTACAGTCATCAAGGTCGGCGTTAGTCGTGAAAGCGTGTATTTCCGTAGTATTGCGTAACGCACTCTTTGTGCCGTGCGCTTTTAGATTTTCAGCCGATAATTAGCTGAGCTTCCGTCTTCCTAGTTGACATGATTTACATTCGTAAAAATGTAAGCGTTGGATACAAGCGTTACTTTGCGGAAGTCTATGGTAAAATATTTTTTTATTTAAATTGTTTATTGATGGTGGTCAATCAATAAGTACTTAATTTCCACCTCGCAGACACGAAAACGCTTTCGCAGTTCGCACTGTTACAACCTTGTTTTTTCATTTGACGATAATTTATATCTCTAGAAAAGTCATATTATAGTATAAAGGAATACCTAAATGATGAAAAAGCTTGGGCGTGAACTATTGCTGTAAACAGGTTGCTTCTTAAATATTTTCAAATTACAATGTGTGGTGGTGATTACAAAAAGAACACCCGGCTAAGTTTGCTTCGCATCAAAAGTGCCATCTATGTGCTTATTTGAATAAAGAAATATTTGACTTTGACTTTGCTATTTCCGAATTCATGTCAATATTAAATTGTGGACCAGCCACGGGCCTAGAAAATCGATATTTTTGGCATATCCCGTCAGTTCTTATTCTTCAGTCGAATTTATTTATTTATTTCAAATTAACACATAAAAAGTAATCCAAAGAATACAGATAAAGTCTGTGATTTCCACACTAGGATTCCCTGTGTCGTGGAAAATTGCTGATTGGATGTGTTGGATATTGGTATGGATGTAAACAGTTGGTTTATTTTTTTATAAACACTGAACTTTCCGCTCTAACAGGACGCATCCACGATACGAGAGGTATGCCCGTTTTCACTAAAGACGGACAGTGCAATGGCCACATTCAAGTGGTATCCTGTGTTAATCAACCTGATGCGTCGCACCTGCATGTAAACACACTGGCAACCACGTCTTCAAACTGGAACACAGAAAAAAGTGGTTCGCAGGAGAAATAAGCACGGCGTTAGTACTTCCCGAGAAGAGCGCTGTCACAAAACGCTTTACCACTTCGTTTGTGGAATAACTGCCATCATTTAGTTGGCATTTAGAAATTGTAAATCAATGAACTCCTCCTAAACGGCTGGACCGATTTGAATGAATTTTTGAAACAAAATGATAAAGCTTCGAAGCTTTATCAATTTGTTTTTGGAATAGCTGCCATCTTTAGATGGCATTTAGAAGCTGTGAACCCCTTTTAATCACAAAATCAGTCAGCCACCCTGGGCATCCGCATGTATTATTCCGGACATAAAAATCCTACTGTCTTCCCGGGAAGAGCGCTGACATAAGAAGCTTTATCACTTCGTTTGTGGAATAGCTGCCATCTTTTAGTTGGCATTTATAAGTTGTGAATCCCTTTTAATCGCAAAATCAGTCAGCGACCCTAAGCATCCACCTGCTATTATTCCGGACACAAAAATCCTACTGTCTTCCCGGGAAGAGCGCTGACACAAGAAGCTTTATCACTTCGTTTGTGGAATAGCTGCCGTCATTTAGTTGGCATTTAGAAGTTGTAAATCCCTTTTAATCGCAAAATCAGTCAGCGACCCTAATCCACCACTCCACCTGCTATTATTCCGGACACAAAAATCCTACTGTCTTCCCGGGAAGAGCGCTGACACAAGAAGCTTTATCACTTCGTTTGTGGAATAGCTGCCATCTTTAGATGGTTTTTAGAAGTTGTGAATATCTTTTAATCGCAAAATCATTCAGCCACCCTAAGAATCACATGATATTCCGGACACAAAAATCCTTTTGTTATATGAAAAAATTAAGATAAATCGTGCTTTAAAATGTGTCAAAAAATGCTAACTGGATTAGTTGCTAGCCCAGGACAAAACGCTGTGAAGCCGCAACGACTATAAATCACCATACAACATGGCAACGCTTTGCAATATTTCTTGCAACGCACACCAGACTGACGATTTGCAAACATCAATCACCGCATATTGGTTACTGCTGTCACGGAGTTCAAGAGAGAGTGGACTATTTTGAGGGGGTGTTGCATCATCATATCTGATGTAAGGCTTCTGCCATAGCTATATAGCGTACAACCCTACCGACAAGACATGGCGGAAATGTTATTGCCCTTTTTATTATTGTTTAGTCGCGAGGATTCAGTGACGACGAAGATAAGGGGGCTGGCTGAACACCAGTGCTGCGCTTTTTAGTATGCAGCTATACTGCGCCAGCTCCTTTGTCACACATTTTTACTTTAGCAAATTTATGACACAAATGTAACATTTTACACAAATGATATGAAATGATGATGATAATAAAGAGGATTTTTCTTTCTTTCTTTCTTTTTTCAAGCGATTGAGCGTTCCGGTATGAACAGATTAGGGGTTATGGTAAAATATAACTGTTAACAGCCCGCCTATCATAGTAGATGTCATTATCACTTACCGCTAGATAAGATTGCAGTCAAACGTTAGCTTGTAGCGGAATAAAATAAAATCAAGTCACGGAAACCAAGATTCTAATCTAAATATTTAATTTTGTTCAAAATAGATTCATAACTAATAAAATTTGTGAAATTACTAACCGGATACTATTATAATAAAATATTAATTTATTGGTTCCTTTTGTTGTCAACATTGTAAAAGATATCGGAGACGTATAAAAATAGCAACATTGCATTATCGAATATTTATTGTGTTATCAGTATTTGTAGAAGGGAACTCTGTCCGAATATAGAACAAATGTAAGAAGTAAAAACGAGTATTCTTTAAGTTCATCCTCACATTTTCTTCTATTATATTCATACAACTCCTCAAAAAGGGCCTGCGCCCTCTCGGGCTATAGTTAATAGGACTTCACATACCCTGTCACAACAAACCTACTTTGTAGCATTGCTACAAATTGCTTAATATTTAAGTATAAACTTATGTACTAGTAGACAGATCCAAGCCTATTAACGTCCCACGGTTTGGCACAAGTTTCCTCAGAGAGAGTTTAAGAGCTGGGCCCGCTATGCTGCTCCAATGCAGCTCGGCGAGCTTTAAGACTATTATGAAAATTAAGCTTAATTTGTTATACTCCGCGAAAAGCAGGCGAATGATGTAATTTATAACTTCTTCAATCCTTATACTCACACCAAACAGATCTTCGGCAATGTACCCTCTACCGGAGCATCCTCAAGAGATGTTGACTTTACAATGAATTGTTAAGAAGCGGGCTTTAAGACTATTATCACATAGTATGTGCAACACCAATTTCGTAAGTCTAGGTACTAGTTGAGATGTTTTTACGAAAACACCAATACAAATCTTGGATAGGCCCGGGAATCGAAACCGTGACCTCGTTGAACCAACGAGGTCCAACGAGGCACGCAACAACAAACTTTGAGATGCAATTTTATTTGAAAGACGTAACGTCACTTCAATTATGTTATATTATAATGAATGAATAAATATTCTACTATCTAATTGCAAATAAAGAGTAATAAAATGAATATAAAACAAAAAAATGCCATGAAAACCACTTCAAAATAAAAAACACACTTCACGATGAAAAATAAAATACGTAAAGCACTTCGGATAATAAACAACTACAGTTTTTTAGGGTTCCGTAGCCTTATCCTCATACTTACTACCTAAATTATAACGTAACGTAACGTAGACAAAGCATGCGGGCATTAACTAGTAAAATATAAGTTCTTTATGTCCATTTGTGGCTATAACAATATGTCACAATAATCGATAATGTACAATATGTTGTACAATGGTTTTATGTAATGTAAAATAGGTTTGTCAATACACATGTGAGAGGATGAAATAAAAACTGGCGCATAAGCGTACCAAGGTATCGTTAGATTGTTCCTAAAATCTTGAAATAGTTCATTTCAAGTTTTTAGGAACAATTTCAACATAACTTTTTTAGTTAAGTCGTTAACGTTGTACATTGTTTGTAAATTGTACGTTTTCACAAATGAAAATAACAAAAGTTAGTAGATTTAAATCGTTTTCAATAAGATAATAATAAAAAAATATAAATAAAATCATTTTATTTCAGGTCGGGGACCCAAAATATATAGGGATATACAAAATTTAACACAAAATGAATATAAGACAGATTTTAAAAATAAATAAATAAAGAAAAAAAAAACTATAATTAATTAAAATCTAGAATTAAAAATTACAATCAATTCAATTTCAATTAAAATTAAAATCAAACTATTTTATATTATTTCGTGTTTGGAATCTGGTGCACTTTTCGCCAATGTTTAATAAATACGCTGTGATGCCTGAGCGACGACTCTAAGGAGCTTATTGTTGGAATTTACAACGACTTCCCAGAAACTCGCAATTCTCTTACGGAGCACAGCGTAGAAGTCGGAGACTCCGGCATCGGCAAACATGCCCGACGCACTGCAGTACCTCGCCTTTTTTAACAAAACGCGGAGCGCGTCGTTGTACTGGACTCTGAGAGTGTTAAAGGATCTTTTGGTGTAGCTGATCCATAACTGCGAAGTATAAAAACTTAAACAATAAGCTTTAAACAGAGTTATTTTAACATCCTCAGAGCACCGAGCGAATCTACGAGCGAGCATGTTACACCGAATGGCCAGCGACCTCCGCTCCCATTCTATATCCAGATCGACGCTCAAGGATCCCGACAGCATATGACCTAGATACTTAAACTGCTCTACAACCTGAACTGGTGTTCCATCCAAAAGTACGGATGGAATCCTCTCCGGACTCTTACCAGCTCGAAAAACTACCATTTCCGATTTTCGAACATTATATTTTAAACCGTGGTTCCTCGCATACTCCTTACAGATGTGCAACAATTTTCGAATACCATTTATTGAGGGACTAAGTAACACCATATCATCAGCGTAACTTAAGTTATTAAAACAGACTCCACCAATATGGCATCCGATGCCAGTGCCACTTAGCTCCTCGATCAGGTTATTGACGTAGAGATTAAACAGATCCGGAGAGGTCAGCCCACCTTGACGCACACCGCACGCCAATCTAAACTCACTAGATACTGAGTCACCCCAAAGTACCATGTTGCAACAAAGCTTGAGTGCGTTTCTAAAATTGTTATAAATTGAGTTTATCTGCCAGTTAAGTAAGTTACTAGTTATTTGCGTTGTCAACCTCCGTACCTTGGAGAGCACTTTAAACTGTCGGTCCTGACTAACATCGCATTTGATAAAAATCGCCAGCTCGCATGAGAGCAGCGTTATGGGACAAAGTTTTTGTGATACGGCATATTTTAGTTACCAAGGTGATGCAAGGTGCTGGAATGGCAAACTCTGCACCAGTGAACGCTGCTTCGGACATACTACATCAAATCAGTCGCTTGAAACCCTAGGAAAAAAGCGGCCCAAGACTGTGGACTTTGGAACTTCCTACAAAATACCTATACGATACCATATTAAACGATAAAAAAGCTTGGGTGTGAATTGCTCTAGCTTCAAAGCTTAATATAAATTTACTGTGAGATGGTAATAACAAAAAAAAAATACCCGGCTAAGTTTGTTGTGGACTCTTCTTAAACCAGGGCGCGTTTGGAACCCTCGTAGCTTAAGGTTTAAGTTGGTGAACGAAGTTATCACCATCCCCTTAAAATTGTGTAAACATATATGTCGCTTCATAAGTGCCTGTGATAGGTATACATGAATAAAGAAATTTTGAATTTGAATTTAAATTTATATTCATCAGTGGACATCAATCGGGTCATATGATGATGGCATATTTTCGGACACACTTAATTTTTAATTTTATTTAGCAACAGCAGTTTCTAAGAAACATGGTTTCCAAACGAGATACGGAACCCTCAGTGTGCAAGCATATTCAACACTTTCCCAGTTTCGTAATAGAAACAACCTACGTCATTAAAAACAAACTTTGCAAATTTTTATTTCGAGATTTCAACGACTTCGCTTGAAGGATTTGCGTCTAAACTGTGAAATGATGAATGAGTCGGTAAGCTCATTTCTATGTCAATTATATATATGAATACACTAAAGCTACATTTAGTTTGCAAAAATAATGTACACGCAAATAAATGACATTGCCATGCACATAAATAATGGGAAGGCCGCACAATATTCTCTCATATTCATTTTATTTTTTCTTCACGCTTTTCAAACCTAAATAACTAAAAAGGTTTATTGGACAAAAGCAGGCAGTAGCTGGTGGAATATTATTATGGATGGTCGAGTTTCAGTCACGGTTTCAGTGCAAAACGTGCGTAGAGGATGTTTTAGTGGATCTGTGTGGCGCTACGCATACCCATAAAAAAAAAAAACACACAGATAAGGGCCATTTTATACCACCACAAAATAAGCCCTTGACTGCAATCTCAAGTGATGAAGAGGGTAGCGGGCTAACCTTTTAGGGGTATGACTGGTATATACACACACATAACATTAATAGGTTTCTTCACGAGATCTTTCCGGAACGCTAAATTGCTTGCTTTGAACGCCTTTGTCTTTAAGCTTTAACTAGCCAATACTAAGTTTCAGATTTATAAAAACATTACTTTTCTTCTGGTATAAAAGGTATCCTATGTCCATTTCTAGGATACAAGCTATATAAGCACACACATACACACACACACACACACACAAACACATACTCACCAGGTGGTAAGTCATGATGCAGTCTAAAACGATAGCGGGCTAGGTTAGGGAGTATCACAGTTACCACCACCAGCAGAGAAAATTCAGAAATTATAAATTCCCATATTATTTATTATTATTTTCATTTAACTTTTTATATATACCACTATGAAGTTAGGGAATTTAAAGGAGAATATAAATACAAAGATGGAAGTAGATATTGCCTCTGAAGGGAATAGAACCCGGGTCCAGTCACATAAAACCTAAGCGCTCAACGCTGCGCCAGGGATGTTGGAAGATATCTATCTATTCTGCGTGGAAAAATAAACTTTTCCTAAGCAGTTACGAAGGAAAATTAGAAAAATTAAAAGCTTTCAATACCACGTACGTGAAAAGTCATTAAAACTCATTTAATCAAGAAAGCAGCACGCTGTGAGCAAGCTATTCTTGCGTCGTATAATGGAATCTAATTAAGCAGCTGTCCGTGCATTTGAATGCAGATAAAGCATAAAAATCTTTCTTTTATTTTTCTAGCTCGCCTATCAAAGATATTTAATGACACCTAATGGCTAATAATAAATAAAAAAACTCACTCCGAGTTACTCACTCAGAATGCAGTTGGGCTTACCCCGTTATTGTAGTGCATCAGAAATGTTCGCGAGGGCTCATACTGATGACTTTTTTGCCATCAGGAGAAACGAATCATCCTTGATGAAAAGAACGTGGGTAAGCAGTAACGGCATTCTGTAAGCATTAATAAATAGATACGACTCTCCGATTTACAAGCTGTATATTAAACTCCACGTAGGGCTGCCTGGACGCAGAAATTCTAATTTGTAACTTTTTGTATATTGCATATTAATATTTAATGTAAGTTTTTTTGATTTAGTTTAGTTTTTAATTATTCTGTTATGTTATAGTGTAGATGGGTCATAGTTACCAAATAAATAAATAAAATAAAATAAAAAATACACACATCGCCATCTAGCCTCAAAGAAAGCGTAGCTTGTGTTATGGGTACTAAGATGACTGATGAATATTTTTATTTTTTGAATAATAGATATACATAAATACTTATAATATACGGATAAACACCCAGACACTGAAAATATTCATGTTCATCACATAAACATTTTCCAGTTGTGGGATTCGAATCCACAGCCTTGGACTGAGAGAGCAGGAGGCGCTGCCCACTGCGCCAATCGGCCGTTCAATCTCAATATCAGTTAGACATCGGGTAAAGTTTAGTACCATCACTTAGAAACTCCCCACAGTTTTACCCGCGTAAACTTAGGTCGTAACGTAGTGTTATTATAATAAGTGTGCCGTAATTGCCGATTTTGTACTACGAATAAAAAAATAACTAAACAGAAATGCTAAGTTTAAAACATATGCAACATTCGTTGTTCGACTTTCAACTGTTTTTTATAATCAGTTCAGGCGTGAAATATCGATAGGTACTTCGTAAAACGGAATCATTCTTCTGAGGTGGAAAATGTATCAAAAAGGCTCGCCCTGTCAATGCTTCATTATGAGAGGAGACTGCTACTACTGGAAGACCACCCACAAAGGTGAATTAAAGGAGATGGTCGAGTCCGGAAAATTCTGATATTACAAATCGTCAATTTACCTTGCCGGGGATCGACCCTGGGACCTCCCACAGCGGTCACCACTACGCCGGAGTTTGAAAAACTACTAGGGCCTCATGACTTAATATGTCTCTCGATCCTATCTTTTAGAAGTATCGTTTAAATATCTCAGTCGCTTTATAATAGAGTTATCAACGTCGAGCTTGATCGTATTTCTAAGCTCGTTAAAGATGGCCTTGCGCCTCTGTACAGGTTTCGTCATGAACAATCCATTTATTTATTGTTTCCAGGAAAAAATTGAAATTACTATTTTCTCGTAACTATTTCAGTAATTCCTACTAATATTATAAATGTGAATGTAAGTTTGTTTGTAACGCTTTCATGCGAAAACTACTCAACCGATCGTCATGAAACTTTGTACACATATTCTTGAAGGTAACATTGAATATATGATACTTTTTATTGAAAAAAAATGTATATTTTTTACGAAAAAATGTTTGTCAATAATCTCAAAATGTAGCTACTTCAGTGCCATCTAGCACTTAAGTAATGAAGTTCATAATTTATCATAAAGAATTGCGGACTAAGTCGCGGGCAACAGCTAGTAAGTAATAAGTATTAAAGGTAAAATGATCGCATTCAAATGCTCCCATGGTCAAAGTCAAAGATTACCAACAGTTGTTTTTATTTTCAAATAAAGTAAGTAGGATGGATTTAGCAGTCTCAAACCAATTAGGGATAGTTTTTCACTTAAAAGCGTTTAAATACAAAGTGTAGGTCAAAACCCAAATAATACTTCAGAAACTTAGAAGGTACATTATGTAGTGTCTTTGAGACTTATCTGAGAAACCGAAAACCTAATAGTTTTTGAGTAACCCACTGCCATAGTTTATACTGAAAGAAATCAGATACAGCCCTAACATCACATGCAAAATTAAAATCATGCCACTATTAGGTGCGCGTCGCGTAGCTTAGGTACTATGATCGTATCACACTTTTATCTTCAAAAGGGTTGTGATAAGTAAACACTTAGAATTTTTTGAATTCTTTTGTATTTAAAAATAAATATGCTAATTTCGATTTAATGTTTTTCAGGGTGATTCCTTATGAAATATACTTAGGTATGCATTCTTCAATATTATTTCGTAATTCTGTTACACGTTGTACATTATAAGTTTCGATGTTCACTACTGTTTCATAATTTTTAATATTATAATATAATAATACAAAAAGTTTAATGCAGTTTGGTTTATTTATTATTTAAAATAGAATTCCAAAATTGGATTTGTACCAGAGGTTGACCAATATTTCCAATGTTGATGCTGAGGGCCAAACTAAAGAAGAAGCCAAGGCTTGGAGAATGATTAGTCAGAGTAGTACTAGTAATCCTGACAAACCTCAGTAAAATTAAATTGGATGTTATATTTCTTGGCTCTTTTTAACTTGATTGGTTGATATGTCCTAGTTTCCACAAAATTGAGCCAATATAAAAAGAAATAGATAAGTAGAGGCGGATATTCTTAATATTTTTTAATTTAATGGTGTCAAACATCGGTGCCTGAATAACTATAGGGTAAAATACCCTACCTATAGAATACTGTTGCCAGAGACCTCATCCGTGATTTTTCGGTTTTTAAATTGCCTCGAGGGGATTTTTGGTTTCCACTTGCTTAAAGTATCCAATTTTAGTCGCAAAGAAATTTCGTCAAGTTTGGTTTAGCTGCAACAGTCTGAATAGGTAACAAACAGTGTCGTGCTCTTCATACATGCACAAAAGCGCTACCTTACCTTACATTTTCATATAACTTTATAACATTATAACTTTCATATAACATTTTCATATAACTGGCAACAGAGGAGGATTTTGACATTTTATGCCATTTTACTACTTTATGCTTACCCTGGTCAAAATTCCTGTGCTCGCCACAGGTAACAATGGGTTGGTAGTAAAGTAACGTAGGCTTAAAGAAAAATCTAATGACAATCTTATAAGGATTACATAAACGATAGAAAAGCTACGATACGAATTGGTTTAATATATATACTATTGATGTTCATATTATAATTCTGAAATTATGCAACAAAACACCAACAATATCTTAATAATACTGCTATAAGCGATCATAGTAAGCCACCAGTTAGTGTGATATGTAAACATTCTAATTATCAGGACAGATTTTGGAGGTACGAGTAAATTGCATTTCTTAATCGATTCGGAAACAAATAGTTTGCCGACATTTCACATTGCAAGAGCTCCGAGTGGATCGTCTTGATTGCCAATTCGATTGTCACTTGATACTATTGGTGCTATCTAGCTAAGACTTAAAGGAGGATAGATCTTTCTTGAAAACGGGCAATGGCCGTTATTCCATTCCGTACACAAATACAGAGTCAACCTCGGATATCTGGATTAAAGCTTTTATAAATCTGGCAGCAGCTGTGTACACCGGTGCGTCTGCGTATATCGGATTATGTAGCGGTTAATGTTTTATTTAGAATCGTATTAGAAAGTATAAGAAAATTTGGTCCGTTGAGCCAAACATAGGCAGTGGCGTGCATAGAGGGTACGCACAGGGTATGCAGATGATATTAAATGAAGATAATCACCAGTACGAGTTATAAAAAACTTAAGGATAAACATTGTAAGAGTTATGCATACCCTGTGCCTTCCCTCTATGCACACCACTGAACATAGGTAACAAAATAACAGACACTTTCACATTACCTTGCCTATCCAATTATAATAAGGCAGGCAAGGTGATGTAGAGTGCCTTCGTATAAGACGACCCGGGTTCAACTACCGGCGCAGGTTGTTTGAGATTATGATATTTGTATTAGCTAACGTGTGGTCTGGTGCGAGATTATCTCTCTGCACTATTTTTCACTTGCAACGTTCTTGCTTGTTGTTCGTGGAACATAATTCATTACAATCATCAAGCCTAAGATATTATTATGTTTTATCATATCGACTTATTACCGGGCCGGGGTATTAAGAGTTCAGGTGAACTCTACACGCCTTTGAAAATATTATGAAGAACTGTCAGGCATGTAGGTTTCCTCACGATGTTTTCCTTCACCGTTGAATTAAGTGATATTTGAATTGCCTAAAACGTACATAACTTAAAAAGTTAGAGGTTTGTGCTGAGATTCTAACTCGCCCCAAAAAAGTGAAGCTGGAGTCCTAACCACTGGGCTATCACCGCTTCTTAATGAAGTTCAGTAAAACAAATTGTTTAGCTACATACCTACCTTTAGGTAGGTAGGTAGGCTTAAGTGACACCCCTAATAACATAGCCTCTATAAGCTCGTCTCCAAACAGGCTTAAAAAGGTAACACCGATTGATTAGTCACTAATCCCTGCAATAAAGACCTCTAATGAGAAAACGTTACCTTCGCTAATTTTCTCTAACCCTACCGATTCGATTAATCCAATAAAACAATATCGGCTCTAGGGCCAACTAACGGCCCAAACTCGAGCGTTCCGTTGTCTGTTAATTAACAATTTCATGAGCGAACGGAGCTGAAGATTACTCGCCTTCGCATATACTATCACCTGCGTTGATGGCAAATAGATCCTCGTAAAATAAACGTGATCTTATATGGGTGTTTTGCCCGTTTAATTAATATAGCGAACGCTCGGCTTATGGTTCCATTAAATCGAAATGTACGCGGTTAAACCGGAACGTTATAAAATGGTGGGAACGTTTATGCTAGTTTTGTGAACAGCGTTTAGTGTGTCTTTACACCTGAAGCTATTTATTTATTCAAATTAACTGTACGTTCTATCTTATTGTGCTGTTGTATTTGTATCTCTGTAAATGTTCTCTGTGGTGTACAATAAAAGTGTATTCATTCATTCATGAACATTAAAAGTACAGTACGTGCACAAAGACAACTTATCTTTTAACGAGCCTATCTCTTTCGTCCACGAATGTGGGAAAGATTGAAGCTTAAAGCTCAGAAGGTACTCACAGAAATAACTTACGAATAAAATACAGATAGGCAATAAATACATGCACAGATAAAATAAAAATACCAAATGTAAACTATAATGTCATCATCATCGCCTCAACCAATTGACGTCCAAAGCTGGACATAGGTCTTTTATAGGTTCCACAATACACGGTCCTGGGCCGCTTGCCTCCAGCGGCTCCCAGCTACTCGCCTGATGTCATCTGTCCACCTCGTTGGGGGCCGACCTACGCTGCGTTTACCGGTGCGGGGTCGCCATTCCAGCACCTTAAGACCCCAACGTCCATCGGATCTTCGAGCTATGTGCCCCGCCCATTGCCACTTCAGCTTCGCGACTCGTTAAGTTATGTCGGTAGCTCTAGTTCTTCTACGGATCTCCCCAATTCTGATTCCATAGAGATACTCCTGACAAAGCTCTCTCCATCACCCGCTGAGTGAATAAGGCCCATACAAAGCGTCCATGTTTCAGATCCGTAATTCATCACGTACAAGATTGTATGGCGGCAGAAAAGATATTTATTAATCAACTATAGAAACTGGCCTGCAAAACTTACATATGTGATGTTATAATTTATTTAACCTTATAGTCGCAAAGTAGAGACACGGAACATTCGGGCCGATATGGTCATGAATATTATCGTTATTTAAACAAATTTAGCATAGTAGGTATCTATGGAAAATTTAGTTACATTTAATCCGTTTGGGTCTATATAATCACTGCCCCTAATCCTTCGAAGGGTTGGCTATCGATTACGGAATTAAGGCCCAGGTGGCAGAATGCCAGGTTTCCTCGCTGGATAACGTGATCGTCATTCTGCCCTCCACTTAGCTATTCAAAAACCCATAGCGTGCTCTACAATCCAGTCCACGACAGCTTATACCGACGTCTTATCGTATTATGTTCTAAACAAGAATATATTCAAAGTTTTATTATAATTTGTATGCCTTGAAAAAATAAATCCTTAAATAAAAGCAGAAACTCGCCTGTACTTAAACATAATAAACTTGAATGAATGAATGAATGAATATACTTTTATTGCACACCACAAAAAGTACATAGAAAAGAAAGAAAAGTATAACAAAACAGCGTTAACAATTTGGCGGCCTTATAGCTATATAGCGATTTCTTCCAGGCAACCAATGGCGAAGATAAAACCAGTTACAGAAAAAAGTTAGGTGGTGCAAATACCCATAAAATACATATTTCATTACTTAAATATATACATATAATATATATAAAACAATATTTGTAACTAAAAACAAATATATAAATAAGTAATAGACGTGGATAGACGACATCAAACGAGTCGCGGGAAGCCGCTGGATACAAGCGTCCCAGAATCGTGAAGTTTGGAACGCCCTACAAAAGACATATGTCCAGCAGTGGACGTCAGTCGGTTGATTTGATGATGATGATGATAATGTTGGATAAACACTCCCGAATAAGTTACCTTTCAAACAAAAAAAAAACAAATACAAAATCGGTTCAGCTACGGGAGATGCAATGTGACACACAAACACACACCGACACGTCAAACTTATAACACCCTGTCGTTTTTGCGTCAGGGCTTAATAAAATATGTACGAGTATCATTGCGAAACGAATCTGCTATCTCATTTATTCTAATAGCGGCGCGAGGTTGGTCGGAGTGGTGGAATCGGGACAGCTGCAGGGAATGCGATTTGCGTCACAGCCCCGTTGGCAGCCGCTGCAAATTGCCAGCGACGACGGTTAACAAGAAGCGACGTGTCTGCTTAATACCGACACAATAGCTACGTGATACCGAACGGTAAACCTTTTACTAACGGGTAATGCTATTTACAGGTGTATGTGGTGTATAAAGCGGTGATAGCCGCGTGGTTCAGACTTCGAATGAATAGTTTTAAATGACAATGTGAGATGGTGATAAAAAAACAACCAGCTAAGTTTAAGTTGTGCGCTTCTTCTTAGAACAGGGCGCGTTTTAAACCCTCGTAGCTTTAGTTTTAAGTTGATTTAGTTATCGCCATCAACTCACTCCCATGTCATATTTTACATGTAATGTAAACATCAAAAGTGCCATTTATGTGCCTATTTGAATAAAGACATATTTGACTATGACTTTGACTTTGAATCCCAGCACGCATCCCTAACTTTTCGGAGTTATGCGTGCTTTTATTTTAGGAAAATAATGTCCCTTGCTCTATGGGTGAAGGATAATATCTGCTCAATACGATACGATAGCAATTGTCTCACAATAGCTATCTATAACATTGCATCTTATCCTGGGAAAACTGAAGGTTCCCGCAGGTACTTTTACAACTGAGAAATCGTGGAAAAAGTCGCGTGCAGCAACTAGTTAAGAATATTTGCATTCGTAATAACAAAATATCCTCCCAAGTGATTTCTTATAAAGTGCGATACTGAAATAAAAAGCGAACGTAAAAAGAGTTAGTGTAAATTAAATTCAGAATCGTGGTCGCATTCAGTATCTTTAGAGCTTTTACGACGTGAAAACATCTTCAAGCATTAATCTCGAGGTATTTGGAGGATAAAAAAAATCCATTCGTATTTTGAATGACGTCATTGCCTTCCGCCGAATAAGCTCTTACGTAAAACATTGACGTACTGGTGGCGGCAAATGCAACAAAATTTGCACATATCTATACTTCCATCTATTAATATGATATAAGCGGTATTGTTTGCTTGTTCGTTCGAAATATTTATTGACACATAAATTACATTGTTGAAGCACAATTTAATAGCTAGGTGTAGCTAATAATCTTTGACTTTATACAAACTTCACTAAGATAGGTGTATCTTAGTGAAGTTTGTATAAAGTCAAAGTCAAAGTCAAAAATATCTTTGGGTGTTTTTTTTTGTTATCACCATCTGACAATGTCATTAAAAATTATTAGAAGAGCAACCTGGTTAGAGCAATAATTCACACCCAAGCTTTTTTATCGATTACGTAGTCCTTTATACTATAATAGGACTTCTCTATAAGCTTACGTTTAATACAAACTTTGAACTTTTTAAGAGATATCTCATGTATAGATATAGCTTGCTGCGTTCTTTGGTGAAGCGGCGATAACCTTTTTTTTATAATTTATTTAATTAAGTTTTTATAACTCGTACTGGAGATTTTCTTGATTTTATATCATCTGCATACCCTGTGCATACCTTATATGCACGCCACTGACTGCTTACTGCCGTCCTTAGTTTGTTCCGACTTAGTTTTAATAGTTTGGTTGTCAGTCGTGTGTTATTGTTGATTGATTATCAACATTTAAGTTTCAACCAGCAAAACCGGCAAAAGAAACCGCAAGTAAGTATTATTAGTTAATAGTGACCGGTTTTCATCCGTATCGTAGGAAGTAAGTAGGTACTTTTAAAATAGAAATCGTTATGCATATGGTGAACTTATCTCTTCTTAGTTATAAATCCTTATGGATACCTCCGCGCCCCGGGGAGGCAAGGAGGTTATGTCAGACTGACTAAAACCCCACGCTGTTCCTCCTAACCGCGGGAACAAAGCGGTGATAACCTAGTGGCTTCGGCCTCCCTTTCGTGGGACCAAGTTCAATCACCGACTCGCACCTCTAACTTTTTAACTATGTTCTTTTTTAATATAATCGTCGTAATTCACATTATTAAATGCTTTTAATAATGTGAATTACGACTTGCTTCTTGCGTTGCTTAGGTCGAAGGTGAACGTATCATCTGAAGCCATTGACTGGTTTCAGTCGTATCTGTTTGGTCGTCAACAATGTGTCAGATTTGATGGTAAATGTTCCTCGTTTTCCCCCCTCACTGCAGGTGTTCCACAGGGTGGGGTGCTTTCACCACTTCTCTTTTCCATTTTTATTAACTCTGTCTCTTCTGTTATCTCCTCTTCATTTCATTTCTATGCTGACGATTTACAGATCTACTCCTCAGAAACCACTGATGGAATTTCCTCTGCTATTTGTAAACTGAATACAGACTTGGCGAATATTTGTAACTGGTGCAAATCTTACGGTCTTGCCGTAAATCCTGTTAAGTCACAAGTAATCGTCATAGGTAATCGCAATTTGCTGACTAAAATTAATAACCTTCCATCTGTTTACTTTGATGGGGTTGCTTTGCCATACTGCAATACGGTCAGAAACCTTGGGCTGACGATTGACAGTTCCTTTTCTTGGGGACCTCATGTATCTGAGGTAGGGCGGAAAATTTGTGCCACTATTGGCTATCTTAGGCGGTGGAAGAATCTTCTTCCAATTAAAACTAAGATCGCTCTTGCCAATTCTATTTTGTTACCTGTCATTGACTATGGTGATGCATGTTATCTTGACTTATCGCAGGATCTCCTTAATAAGCTCGATAGGCTGCAGAACCTTTGCATCCGCTTTATCTTTGGCTTGCGAAAGTTCGACCGCATATCTCAGTTCCGCGCTGAACTAAAGTGGTTGTCGGTCGGCCAGCGGAGAGAGATGCACGCCTTGTCTCTGTTGTATCGTATCCTGTTTCTTCCTCAGACTCCGCCATATTTAAAAGAACGTTTTACCTTTTTTGATAATAACAGGCTACGTTCCTGCACCGACAGCAAACTACAGGTTCCGTACAGTCGCACGAAATATTATAGTAATTCTTTTACAGCTAATTGTGTCAGACTCTGGAATTCCCTACCTGATGACATACGTCAGGCAAAATCCTTGCCTCTTTTTAAAAGTCGTTTGAAAAACTATTTTTTATGTATGTAGCGTTATAGTATGTAGTTTATTATATTTATATGTATGAACACTATTTTTTTTTAAACTCTTTATTTGTATACCACAACATTTAAAATGTAACAAAAACAGAAACATCGAAAGAAGTAGTAATACAAAAGGCGGCCTTATCGCTTAATAGCGATCTCTGCCAGGCAACTATACATTATAACTATATATTTTATATAATAATTATATGTTTAGTATTAGAATTTATACCATGTATGTAGTTTAGTTTGCAATATTTTTATGTAGGTAGAAATTTTTATTGCCGCACCAACCCGTTCCTTTCAATAACTACTATCGCCAAAGGTTGTCTGGGAGAGATCGCTTTAGCGATAAGACCGCCTTTGCACACCTAAACTAGTTTTTTTTTTTTTTTTTAATTATTTCTGTAAATGTGTTTATTTGTATTTTGTTTTTGTGTGTGCAATAAAGAATTTATTATTATTATTATTATAAACAATTAAATGTCACTTGCTTTAACGTTAAAGGAAAACATCGTGAGGAAACCTCCTGAGAGTTCCGAAAGGCGTGTGGAGTCCACCAACCCGCACTTTATCAGCGTGGTAGGTACATTACGGCCTTAATAAATAATAATAAATAAATAAACTACTACAATACACACATCGCCATCTAGCCCCAAAGTAAGCGTAGCTTCTGTAGCTTGTGTACCCTGCTAGTGTTGCTCTGTTTATAGGCGGTCGGTTTCATCTTACCATCGGGCCATCCACTTGGTCAGTCAACTAATTCTACTATAGATAAATAAATAAATATACTACGACAATACACACATCGCCATCTTGAGAAGGGGTTAAGGCCGTAGCCAGTGCGGATTGGTGGTCTTCACACACCTCTGAGAACATTATGGAGGAACTCTCAGGCATGCAATTTTCCTCGCGATTTTTTCCTTCACCGTTAATTCAAGTTATATTTTAATTATCTAAAACGCATGTAACTTATTTATGTAAAAGTTAGAGGTGCGCGCTGTGATTCGAACTCGGCCCCCCGAAAGTGAAGCCGAGGTCCTACCCACTGGGCTATGGGCACAGTCTTGTAGACCGCGATATTAGTCTTGTACACGGATACTGTATGTGCCTGGAATTACAACGGCAACCACGCCCTTAACACCGGAACACAACTTTGCAACAATGCTGCTTAGCGGCAGAAATAAGCATGGCGATAGTACTGCCCCGGACGAGGTCATTCACAAATAGCACTTCTACTACTAAAAGTGCGTGCGAAAGCCTTTCCGTGGCCCAGCAACAAGGCATCTGACAGTCCGCCGTGTCACCTAGAGGTAAATGAAAGAAACATTTTTTAACATTAGATACATTTTAATTAATATCTATTTCATATATCTATTATAAACTAAAATATTAAAATTTACATAATCTATATAAAGGTAGCTTAAACTTAAAATAATATTGCAATTATTATATAGTAAATTTATATAAAATAAATTTGCAAATAATTAAATACTTTTATAAAGATCACACTGACTAGATTGCCACACCCCTTGTCTGCTTGAAATTTTTCTTACGATTATAACATCAAGCAATCGTTAAAATGTTTTATAAACTAAATACTTACTAAATATTATGGTAATAAAGTTTAGTATATGTACTAAAAAAAGGCTTAAACCTTAGGAAATATACTAACGAATGAAATATACATAATACTAGTTTACTTTTATTTATGGTATAATTCGTACAATCAAAATTATTCGCGGTTCTTCGCAAAAATTTATCTTCTAATCTTCCAAATTCAAAGAACCTTAGTAATATTTTAAGTTAATAAATATACCAACAAAATAAAACCTATTAAAATCAAAATCAGCGATTGCTGATGTTATAATGCGTCAGTAATAGTTTCCATTGTTTAAGTTAATCACAAACACAAACCAGGTTATCGGGAAATGAATTTAATATTAACTTGTTATAGGAGCCTATATATATTTAAAACTTTATAATTTGTTAATATACGTTAAATATTATAAAAATACTGATAAGTTTATGAAACAACACAAATATTTAGCAAATATAAATACATAATAAGGATACTAAAATATAATATAGATAGATACCAATAAATATAAACTTTTAGCATGTTAATACCTAATTATAATAAAGTTAGTTTTTTTAGTCTTCATTTAAGTTATAGAAGGATATAAAAACGTTATTAAATTTTCTTATTATTTTATCAAATAATAGTAAATTTACGCGAATGGTAACTTAAAATTTAAATAAGTAATAAAAAAACATCTACTGAGTGATCCTACTCTAAAAAATAAAATCTACGTAAACAAATAATAATTTATATAGAATCTTAATTAATCTTTGGTAATTAGCCGTATTCCTTTTTGCAATGAGCATAAGTATAATCACAATATGTAAAGCAAATCTTAAATTATTATAGCCATTAAAGATTTGTTATTCAAAATTAACTAACTAATGTAATATTAAATATTTATATTATGATTAACAGTAAAAAGTAATTATGCCTATCTATTGCATTTAGCTCGTAAATTCCCGCGACACTGTAAAATATAATTATTTTAAAAACAGATCCTTAAAAATATTTTCTCCTATCGTGTTTACGACATTATATCATTGTGTTCGTATACGTTGATTCCTCTCGGTCACGTTAAACCGGATTTAAAAAACACATACTTAATTCCAATAAACCTTAATTAATATCATAATTTATGTACACTAAAAAGTATCTGATAAATGTTAAACTAAATACAGGATACATATTATTATATATATCAATTTCGTTCAATTTAAGTTGTTTGAGGAAGATAAATATTTATTTTATACCTATGTTATTAATATTTTTTCCCAAATGGCAAATTACTTCATCTCCTGCGTTCCGGTGATAACTTGCAGCACTTTGAAAGCCTTTGACTGCCTTGGCACACCTTCTTGTGAGATTTTGTGGTATATTACTCTGAAATTTATAACAAAACAAAAAATATACATACCTATCAGTACTACAACACTAACAAAAGAAAGAAGAAGGAACGGATAAGGTATTTGTGGTATAAATACCATAAATACCTTATCCGTAAATACTCTGAAATTTATAACAAAACAAAAATTATACAAACCTATCAGTATTAAAATACTAACAAAAGAAAAAAGAAATAACGGATAAGATCTTTATCGAACGATAAAATTAACTGAGAAAATTTCGTCTCAAAAAGCTTTATGTCTGCATTCGAGGACAGAAATATTACTCTCTCTGATAGGTTTGTTCTTCATCTATATATTTATAGAAATATTTTCTCATACAGAAAGAGGATTGAATATTCGAATACATATAAATCAAAATACCATAAGATCTTGGAATTAGCATAGTTTTGACCGGCCGGTTTACCTAGTTATTAAGCCAGTTCCACAGACTCACCAAGATTAATTAAAATTATAACTAAAAAGTAATTTTAAAACGAAAAAAAACGCACTGAATTAATTTTTATAATACTAAATTAAATAAAACCTTAAATTTATATTATAAGAAAACAAACGTTTAAAATCATCAAAACGTACCGTATATCGGTTAATTAAATGCCAATAAGTTAAATGAAATGCTAAAAACAAAAAAAAAAACTAGGAAGCGTCATTGCAGCGTTGAATCAAATTAAAGTTATAATTAATGAAATAGATATTTAGCAAGTTGTTACACATAGAGCAGCGCAAATTGGTTAAATGAGCGAAGTAAACAGAATTACAGCGTTCGCAAAGCGTAATGGTGCTAATTATAGCAAGTACTAGACTGAATCATGAAGAAGCAGTGCAATAAAAAATATGTTTACTTTGGACAGTGCAAACAGCTCCCTTAATACCGCCCACCGAAGCTGAAAATTATAACATTTTGATTTTCCTTATGATAACGTCGCAGACTTTTACTTCGAGCTTGATTGACATAAAATTATGGTTCCCGATGATTAAAACTCTCAGTATAATTTTCCTTACAAAGAATGAGGCTATTTTGGATTCGTATTTAAACTCGGGCTGTTTGTTTTATTTTCGCGTTTTATATTAACATCGCAATTGTTCCAAACCGATTTTGATTAATAACATTTTATTACTTTGGAAGCATAGATTTTTTTATACTTTTAACATTACCATACTATGTGTAAAATTATAGTCTTTACACATATGGCATTAGCCCTCCCTTTAGTCTAGTCGGGTATAAACAATTTATACACTTTTTTAACAATAAGAAGCGTAATGTGATTCCAAAAGCCATCAGTCAGCAAGAATGCTGTTGGAACCGAGGACTGCTCTTCCAATAAGCTAACACAATGAATGTTGGCCGTTGCTAACAAAGAACGGCTTAGAGTACGAAATATGCATGTTTTCATGCTGATAGTGGTTGCTTAAACAAAATATAATTGATAAATAACGGTCATGAGCAAAGCCCTGTGCAGTAGTTTACTAAAAAGTATGCTTTCAACCATTAGATAAAAAGTGGTAAAGAGTTTCGGTTTTTCGACAATGGATAAGTGAATCTCACTTGTAGTAGGATTGAAGCACTAAAGGGAAAAACCGTCTACTTCCTATTCATTACTTTTCAGATTTACTACTGGGTTTTTAGTGTAAGCTTGGCTTTTCTATAGATTGCAAAGATCTTCGAATCCAGAGTGCATATGTATTTTCTGGGACATACAAGATTCCACAAAGATTTGGTTTTCCACGATTTCTAGTTAATGAATAAACGTCACAGTCTACCCCTACCATAAGTGATAAATAAAATAAGTTAATCAGTTCTGCTTGATGAACCTAGTTTTTCAGAATCTGTTATAGTAGAATTCAATCCACTAAAATGTATTCTTAAGGTAATAATATTTATAATCCTATTTATTGACAAAAAATCATACGAACCTTTTGTTTGCACCTTCATTGCCAGACCCTTCGATTTGTATTGGAATTATTCGCGTCTTTGGTTGACTGTCTTGAATATTTTGGTAACGGGTGTTTAACGTCGGCAAGTCTGGCTGATTTTGATTGTCATCTATTCTAACGAGTTGAGGAGATAAAACTCTCATGATGCGCTGAGTTGGTTGAGAATAGGGCGCTTGGGTATTACCATTTTGGGTATTAGGATTTTGCTTCATGTCAATCACAATCCTTAATTGTGGCTGGTTACCTCCTTGATTTCTTGTGTCTGTGCTAGACACTTCCATTTGAATTGGAATTATCCTTCCTTGATTACCGTCTCGAGGAACACTTCTTCTGTTTTCTGATGGAAGCGTTGACCAGTTTGGTTGTGCTTGTTGCTGGTACTTAGGTGGACTTATATATTCACGATTACCTCGTTGCATTTCATTACTTTTCCGTATCCACTCTGGCTCTTGATTTGTTGTTTCTCTAGGTGGAGTATATAAATCTCTTTGTGCACTTTCTTTACCTTCCAATGGTCTTTGACACCAAACCGGTGGTGGTGTTTTCGTTTTTTCCTTTTGTGTTTTTACCCATGGTGGTATTGTCTTAGGACTATCAGGACAATAATAAACAGGTTCTTGGCTAACGTAAACTGCTTCTTTCTGTGGCGGGCTATTGTTATAGTTAGGTTGAGTTGTTTGTTTCTTTGGAGATACAGGTATTGATATAGACGACTGGTATCGGGTTTCTGGAGGTGTTGTAGGTGCGACTGACCTTCCTGTACTCTCCGGTTGCCGCCACGGTGGAGTGTATTGCTGTTGGTTGCCAACTTGGCTAGGAATACTCTTGTTCTCTTGTTTCCAAGGTGGAGAATAGTTATTTTCAGTCTGATTATTATTTGCTTCTTGGGCTGGTCGCTGGGGCTGTTGTTGATTTGCGTTTGTATTATGGTAAGTCATCTGTTGATTTTCACGTGGATGTCTGTTTAAGGTGCTTGTTCGCCAGGGTGCCGTAGATGCTTCAGTATTTGGACTCTGCTGAGATTCTTTAACGTTATTAGGTGTACTGCTGTTGTAATTGTTTTGAAAGTTTTCTTGATTTCTTGGACCAGCCCTAGGAAGGGTATGAAATACTGTGTTGTTAGGTGTTGCTGGTGCTGGCTGATTATAGCTTGGTACATTTTGTTTGACAGCTGGTGAAAATGGCCCACGGTTTGTTTGCGGTGACTGCGGACTATTGGTACTATATACTGGAGAGTCTCTTTTATCTGGTTGCTTCCAGTGATTATTGGCAGAAGGTGAATAAGGCGAACCAGTGCTTGGCGATTGATTAGCAAAAGGTTGAGGACTCTTATTAAATTGGGAATCTTGTCTAACTAACAATTCCCTTGTATGCGGGGGCCCATTAGTGTTTGGTGACGCAGTTTTTTGATGAGCATATTGTGCTTCTGGCCTATGAATTGGACTGTCTGGAGACTGGTTCTGATTTCCATAAGGATAGTTCTGCCTTTGAATATTGTTCTGCGGAGAATAGTTCTGTGGAGAATTTTGTGCCGGTAGTTGAACTGTTAAGGGTCCCGGTGCCCTTTCTGTGAATTTGGGAACATGGCCCATGCGTTGCAATTCTGCCTTTTCTGCTTCCCAATGATATGGACTGTTTGTTTTTCTTAGCATGCCTATAGGGTTATCGGGAATAACGATTTCGGGTCTCTCTCCTTGGACCGTTTTTGGAGATTTACTATCAGGTGCCTGTATAACAAGAGGTGGTGGTGGTGGTGGAGCTGGTATTTTCATTGGTGGTGGAGGAGGCGGTACGGGGCCTCCAGGTCCATGAGAGTGATAATTATTGTTGGGTTGTTGCTGAGCATAGGCTTGTTCATGTTCTTCCTGGGAACGTTGTCGTGCCATTCTCCTGGCCATGCTAGGTGTTTTTATTTGTGACAAATCCAGTCCACCTGGAGTATATGTGAAAGGCTTCTTATCCTTTGTCATCATGGCGTTTTGAATACATGCTGGTGGCTCCACTCCTCCCATTGGCTGCAATTTGAAAAGTAATACCTTTTAGTAAAGTCGATTAGACATACAGTGAGTTTGTTAAATTAGTTGACATTGGTGTTAATTATTTTGTACACATTTCATTGCATTAAACTTAATTAATAGGTCCGATAATCCTGAGCTATCGTTTTTGTGATGAGGATAGTGAAAATATTTTTTAGATAGACAGATCTTTATTTGGATTTTGTAACCGGTTATTTTTGTTAATTTTTGAAAACGGAATTTAACAAAAATTATTAAGGCCTTTTCTGGAATCCGATAGTTATTTTGTGTAGCACTTACGTTGACCTGAGTTCTGCCGTAGTTCGGGATTCGGCGGACATGTCCAGCGGGCGCGGGTCCGTATCTGGAAACGGTCCAAATATCACGTTATTTTTACACGTATGACAACATCGATGTAGAGACAAACAACACAGTCGGCCATTGTTGACCTATTCCGCTTTAGCTGGGGCTCGGAAAAATTTGCGTCCAGCTAAATTTCTAGTCCGTTTTGATTTTATTGTCAGCAAAACTTGGATAGTAAATATTTCATGTTGGGCAAACATTTTTAATTCCCGAACGTGTATTGGCATATTTCATCAAACATAAAATGGTTTTTGGTAGGTACGGAAATTTTGGACCGGTATTACATTAAAATGTGGTGTTTCCTTTTCAATATTTAACTTTACGTGGTCGATAAAAATATACAAATGCAAAGTTGGTATAAGGTTATAATTGTTCTAATCTTGAAGTTTTTTAGATAAAGTTTAATTAAAATGTAGTAAATAATATAAAAAAAACACAGATACTGCACACCATGCTCCGTCAAAGCTTAATCCATTTTTCAAATTTTCAGATCTGTTTTAATAAACATGGGAAACAAAGCATAGAGTTTGCATAGAAATCAGTTGGTATAGTTTGGTCTACTACCAATATATAAACAGACCATTTCGTTACTTTTTTATCCTATTATTACTTTATTATATTAAAACTCACTTGTAACAAAGTTTGACATTTCTTGGCAAGAGGCCCTTGCGAAAGACAGATTAAAGTCTGGATATTATCATAAATGTTGGCCAAACACGTAGGTATTAGTCACACGTGTAAATATATTATTGTTTCTATTTTAAAACTTAATACTAATTTCGTACACACTTTGTGACACAACCGTCCCTATCACATCACATAAAAAATATTCATATCACAAGACAAAGATTGGCTTCCTAGGTTTGACAGTGATAACTCTAAGAAAAGTTTACTGAGCTGGTAACTAGATAGGCGACCAATTGTGTGACCAGACCGAAGGCGTGACTCTGCCGTAAGGGATCCGCGCAAATAACCCAATGAGGAAAAAGAGGGAGTGCCCAATACGACGTGATGAACATCCTCAGGAGATGTTGACTTAACAATTATTCATTGTAAAGTCAACATCTCCTGAGGATGCACCGGTTTTGGAGCGAAACGTGCGTATAGGGTACATTGCCGAGGGTCTGTTTGGTGTGGAGTATACGGATTGAAGTAATTATAAATTATACCATACAGATTCTCCTGCTGTTCGCGGAGTATAGCAATTTAAGCTTAATTTTCATAATAGACTATCGTTAAGGGGTTACTTGACACTTCTGAATCTGTATTTTATCGAAGTAATAACGTACACTTACGCATTTATAAAATTAGTAACGTTCTGTGATGAACATAGGATCCTTTTATCTCAAACCAGTACACAGAAACACAAATTATGTTAATGTTCATTGTGAATTTTATCATTTTCATTTACTCACCCGTTCGCAGACATTTTGGTGTGGTGATCGTATTATCGTATGCAACTTCAGCGACTCCAACTGGAATGAGATCATTGTCAGTATAAGCATTGGTTCAGTAGACGCGATATAACTCACCACCTGCTCGTGGTGATCCAACACTCATTTCGCATTCTAAAAATAGTAGCGATGACTTATTAAAACCTTTTTAGAATGTATATTGCTATTTTTAAATCAGATTTATAACAAAAGTAAAACATTTGTATTCGATCTGAAGGCTAATATGATTTCAGGGTAATTTTGGACCTACCAATGCATAACTTTAAAGAATGTGTTAAAACACATTTATTACATCGACGTTATTATACAATTGATGAATTTCTTTACGACAAGGTTGCTTGAAAGCATCCGGCTCTGCTTTCATCTCTTACAAGATAGAAAAATGAATTTTAAAATGTAACATGTAAATTGTTGATATTGAAAAAGAGCAACTGCTGAGTTTCTTGCCGGCTTCTTCTCGGTAGAATCTGCCTTCCGAACCGGTGGTAGAGTCACTACACACAGACAGACTTGACGTTTCAAAAGTGCTTATATTAGGCCTACTTGAAATAAATGAATTTAGAATTATTATTTTTTTGAATTTTTTTTTTGAAGAGCATGTTATATTATATATCTACAATAATCTAATCTGAATACGGTGATAGCCTAGGTTGAAGTTATTTTTTAAGCTGTTAAGAAAATAATTAAAACACTTATATCAAGAAAACCTCTTTTTGTTTTATTTGTTTATATTTATTTTACGACAGCCAATTGGCACAGTGGACAGTGACCCTGCTTTCTGAGTCCAAAGGCTGTAAATTCGATTCTCACAACTGCAAAATGTTTGCATGATGAACATGAATGTTTTTCAGTGTTTGAGTGGTTATCTGTATATAATGAGTATTTTTATATATTATTCACAAACATTCATCAGTTATCTTTGCGCTCATAACACAAGCTACGCTTATTTTGGGGCTATGCCGAAGTGTTGTATCAACCCATAACCGGCCTTAGGACGAGGTGTTTAGCAATTAAATATCTTTTGCTGTATCGGTGAAGGGAAAAAAACGCGAGGAAACCTACATGCCTGAGTGTTCCATTAAGTTTTCAATGGCGTGTATTCTATAATATAACTATTTTTCCACTATTGTGGTATGATACATTCGTTAACTTCAAACAAAACCTAGGAGGTTCCCAAACACTTATGGTCTGAGATGAAGCCCAAAACGAACTTAATCGGGTTTTTAAACTTTTTGTTTCAATTCATTCTACTATAGTTATAGCTTAGTTTGAGAAGTTCATATCGTCATCAACAAATTATTCCACTGCCACTTGGCCACGAATTGCTGGCTACGACGACGGCCTAAGCGCTACTCATCATGTGCAGGAGACAATTATCTCCCCGGTTAACGGATACATATTTATCTTCTCTTAAAGTTTTATAAACTCTCAGAGCACTGGCGTCCAAGTGGAAATAGTATCCAAATAATATATGTGTAATAATAAACGGGGGTAAACTTATCTTATTCCATGTTCCCGTGCATTAGCCGTTGGACACGTTAATTATATGCCTTGTCAAAGGATATAATCGGGGGATATAATTTTTGTTTCCCGCCTGTGCTAGCCTAGCACCAGTGGGTCGGCAATGTTTTGATGAATATAAAAATTATTCCTTGAAACAGAATTCAACAGTGTTGATTATTAGATAGAAGGAGGCGTTACTTTGCGGAAATCCATGATATATTATCAAAATTAAGCTTAATTTGCTATACTCCGCGAAAAGCAGGAGAATCTGTGTGGTGTAATTTATAATTTCTTCAAACCTAACAACAATCTAAATTGTTAACAATTATTCATTGTAAAGTCAACATCTCCTGATGATGCTCCGGTTTCGGAGCGAAACGTGCGTAGAGGGTATATTGCCGAAGATCTGTTCGGTGTGGGGTATAAGGATTGAAGAAATTATAAATTACACCACACAGATTCTCCTGCTTTTCGCGGAGTATAGCAAATTAAGCTTAATTTTGATAATATACAATGTTGATTGATATTGTGATTGATGAACGAATATCGTAGAAAATGCTAGTTAAATTTCTATTGATGCCGCAGATGGAATGCGAAGGCAGAATTTGGCACTCTCACGATAATTATAGGCGATGGCTAGATGCCAACATAATTTTAGCTCAACTACGCCTCACCATTCCGCAGCGGGATCAATAAATTTCCTTTCTTTCCTAACATTCGCCATCACTAATTCACTTGCAGGATTTCAGATTTATTGACGAATATTGTTTATGGTCGGAAAAATGGCTAACATATTCGACTTTGTTTAAATTTATACACGTACTAAGGTATACTGCTGGCATGGGTGCATTAAGAAGTGACTTTCGGTAAAAAATCTCGTTTGATAATTTTATGAAAGGTGTCTTTTTTTCTCACATCAGTGAACCAGTTTACGTGTCCTATGCATTTCTATTCATTGCATTTCACACATGCGCTATCCTTAAATTTTAAAACATCTCGTAAGGGAGGAAGATTTTTGCATCTTGCTTTATGCCGTCTCTGGTCCAAGACCTGGGACACGCTACTGATTAATTGCGAATAAATAAGAAACTATTAAGAAGCATGCTATATCGAGTGTCAGAGGCGCGGTGCGGCGGCGTTTTAAATTGCGCTTGTTTCAAGCCGCAGAAAAATATTTGTAACGTTGTATATAATATTAATGTTTTAATTTATTAGACGTCGCTGCAACAGGGCTAGCGCAGGCAAGAGACAAAAATTTTATCCCCGATTATATCCCCTCATTAGGGATATAATTAACGTGTTCACCTGCAAAAACACGGGAACATGGAATAGGAAAAGTTTACGCCCATTTATTATATGGATATTATTTCCACCTCTGCGAAAGTACTATGAGAGTTGATAAAGCTGTGGGAGAAGATAATTTTTTATTCTTTTCCCCGGAGATATAATTCTATCCCTTGACAAGGGATATAATTAACATGTCCACAGTGGCGTGCATAGAGGGTATGCACAGCGTATGCAGATGATATATAATTCAAAAAAAAATCATCCGGACGAGCTAAAAATACTTATGGTTAGGCTTTTAGTAACTCTTACAATGCCTATCATTCACTTTTTTATAGCTCGTACTGGAGATTTTCTTCATTTCATATCATCTCTATACCCTGTGCATACCCTCTATGCACACCACTGCATGTCCACCTGCTAAAGCACGTGGACATGGAATAGGACACATATATTATTTCCACTTGTGCGCCAGTGCTCTGAGAGTTGTTAAAGCTGTGGGGGAAGATAAAGTCTAATCCATTCCTCGGGGAGACAATTGTCTCCTACCCGTGTTGTTGGTAGGTATTACACTTCATTTATCGGACTCATTGAAGGGTCGATTTTCGTCGATAAAAAAACACAGTGTATATAAAAAAGCAAATAAAAAACATCTATGAAGTTAAAGTTTTCAGCAAATAGGTGCATCTAACGATTAAAACGTCCTTCAAATGCGAGCAGAATTTTTAGGTAGGTCAATAACCCGTAAAACCGCGGGCACAAAAAACTCGGCGAGTGATCAACTCATCACGGTAGGGTTACAAATTAATTAGACATTCCTCATGAATATTTGGTAAATTTATCGTTTCAGTTTTTGGACTTTGCACATGTTTTTTCCACATAAAGTCCAAAGGCCCTAGTCCTTTGGACTTTATGTGGAAAAAATAATGCGTAATAAAGAAAAAACACAAATATATAGGAGAGAAAGAGATTTATTAGATTACACATTTTGTATCCCATTTTATTTGCCATGGAAATATGTAAGAAATGAATAATATGTAGAAAATATAATATTTTACATAAAATATTAAATAATTTTTAATCTAGGAAAAAGTAAAAGTTTCACTTCAGCCATATGTAAATTTCTAGCATTGGTTTTTTTTTTTAATTACAACCAAATAAGCTGATTCCACCTTTGACATAGAATGTTCTTGCCTATAAAGAACAACCAGCAAGAAGGTGTCATCATCATCTCATCATTACCAGCCTGCGATCACAAAGGTCACGGTACATGTCACGGGTCACCTCCCACAATAAGAAGGTGTTTAGGCCGTAGTCCACCACGCTGGCCAAGTGTGGATTGGTGGAACATTAATGAGAATCCTCAGGCATTAATTGGCCTTTGGCGTTAAATCAAGTGATATTGAATTGATAAAAACGCACTAACTTAAAAAAATTAGGGATCCGTGCAGGGGCTCGAACTCGGCTCCCCTGAGCGCAAAATAGCGTGCAAAAAGATAATTGAATATAATTTAAATACAAAATATTTCAAGTGGCCTAGTTTACAAGTCTATTTTTAGTACTTTACACTACTCTACATTGGTTTAAAAAAAAGAACGCAACGGTGAGCGCTGTGAATTTAATTAGGGGCAATTTATTATTTTTTAATTTCTGAATTTTCTCTGGTCTGGTCTGGTGGGAGGCTTTTGCCGTGGCTAGTTACCACCCTACCGACAAAGTCGTGCCGCTAAGCGATTAAGTGTTCCGGAGCAATGTCGCGTACTCCCTAATAGATTAGTCAAGAGCTAACTTCTAGTGGAATAAAAAAAAAGCCTTTTATTTCAAAGTCAATAAAAATATTTATATAACTTATAGAAACAAAAACTATCTATGTATAACAGGTACTAAAAGTGGATTTTTGAATTAGGTGGCAATATGGTTGGAAATTATCGATAATCTCTTACAGATAATTAGACTTGGTAGGTTTTTATATCGAAAAGACTTAAAGATAGTTTATGTAGTAAATATTCTTATGCCCCTTTTCACTCGAATGAATGCTTAACAATTTAGGCCTTGCCCACAGAAAAAAAAACGATTCACCAACTCTTAGGAGATAACTATTGGTCCTTATTCGTCATTGCCTTGTTCATTGTCAGTGAAAAGTGGCATTAGTAAACCAAAAAGTTACGCATATTTGTGCAGGCTTATATAATAATCACATGTATCGGATTTTCCAGGAACGGCAGATAATGTATGCCCTTGAAATATCACATAACAAGGAAAAACTTATTTAAATGCTTTCGATGTCAATCATCAGTGAATTCTTGAACAAAACATGACCTTAGAAATCTATTGTCGGCGAGAGCGCGCGTATTTACATTTGACGATTGATATATTACGTTGGGTAGAAGCTCAGTAGAACTGCATTTCTTTGACGTAGGAATTATCCACGGAAGCGGTATTTATTCTGACGAACTTTCTTGGTGAATCGAAAACCCAAGTGAGTTTAAAAGCTTGGGACAATTTTGGATCTTCATTTTGAAATTCATATTCATGTATGTGTGCTATTTTTTCCATTATTGTGTGATTTTTTTAAGTGTTCTGTTGTCTGTCTTCGGAACTTCATCATCCTATATGAAATGGGAATACATAAACAGGACCATTTCAGAAATAGCTAATTTGAAACAAAAGAAGAGTTTTGCAAATGCGTCTATAAATATCGGAATTATGCCCGAACATACATAAAACAAACATTCAAATGGATAACCTTCTCCTTTTTAAAAAATGACGGTTAAAGCATTTCCTAGTGGATAAAAGGGGGGAGGACGATTAAGCCTCATCATTGCTTTTTCGGTGCGTTTGTAATCATCATCATCTTCATTCTATAAACAAATGGATGTTTGAGGTATCTTCTCCTTTGTCGTTACACTCGTGTCAGAGTGGTCGTGGTCATCATGAAGTGATGCTGTTTGGAGCAGTTATTCGCATCACAAGCTTTCACCACTTTTCCCTACAGCCGGACAGCCTGGTACACTCATGCAGAAAACACCTACAGCCTTGACTTGACCAGAACATCGCATGTGCAATCTTCCGCGCGCTCTGGTGCCTTCAACCTTCTCCTGCACGACAAGGCCCTCTAAAGAATCGTTTTCTCGTCGAGAGACGTGTCCGAAGCATTTAACTATTCGACTCTGCACCAATTTATACCGGTGCGCAATGGCCATATAAAATTATGATGTATTATGATTATTATCGGGGTTATGATGGGCGCTGGATCGGTTCACCGTGCTATTTGGCCCGCTAATTGCCACTTTATCTTTTAACTAGTTAAGCTGTGTCAACTTTTCTAGTTCTTGTACTCTCAGGAATCATCATCGCCCGCTGAGTTAATCTAATTATTATTATCAGAGCCATTTGTGGCCATCATGATAATAATCTGAATGTATGTTTTGTACATTTGAATTCGTTGATACTCAAAGCGTTTAATACTTGAGACAAATGCATACAAAGTTTGCTTAATCTTTATAATGGACTAGCTGTTGCCCGCGACTTCGTCTGCGTTTGATTTTGTTTATAAAGTATTCAGTATCGCTAAGCCTTAAATGATATATATAGTAGTATTTATATATATATAACATGTGACTGTCAATTAATTATAGCCAAATAATTTGCAATAAAATAAAATTGCGACTATAATTAAAGATCTAAGTTATCCTATCTCTTAAGTTGGACCAGACTACTCACAGTGTGCCAATTTAATTTAAATACGGTTAAGTAGTTTAGGAGTCCATCGCGGACAAACATCGTGACAGGAGATTTATATATATTAAGATTACAAAAAAAGGATATTCGTAATTTAAATTTTAGGTTACGCACAACTTCCTTACCAACTAAAATTCCTTCTGAATAACGTCATCCTTATTGCCAATAAAGGCATATATTAACATGCTGGTTTTATATTCTCAGGAATGCCGTTATATAATTTGATCTTTCATAATACGATATACTGATACTCCAACATGCCATGCAACATATGATGTAGGGCTAGCTCGAAAGTTATCTGGTGTATTTAATTTTAAGGCTGCCCGCGCACTGTCAATATTTATTTATTCATTGTTATTAGGTACATAAAACAGGTAATAACTAAAGGTAGATCTAAATATAAGTAATAACTAGTTGTGTTCTAAGCTAAAACCCAAAGTATGTGTACACAAGTTGGAATTAAATTAAACAAAAAGTAAAAATAAAAGTAAATAAAAAATAAAAAATTAACACTTAAATTTATAATCCCTAAAGTTGTGTGGAATGTAGTTTTGTTAAAAATGATAATATTACGATTACTTGATACTTATTATAAAGGCGGCACATGCGAACGACAGGATTGTAAAAAGAAGTATTGTTCTTGTAGACACTTACGACAAACCAATTACTCAACAATATTGTTAACAATATCTTTATAATCAGGTAAACAAAAGACTCAATATTGATAAGTTAAACATACATAATTGTAAAACTCGACTATATGACTGGTTAAGTGGGCTAAACTACGATGACACTGAAAGCATTATTCAGATACTGAAATGATTCACGTATGCCTAACACACACACATACCCACACACAGCCACACACACACACACACACGCGCGCGCACACACACCACACACATACACGCATGAAAAACTATAAACTACATTTTATAAGACATTACAATTTAAAATAAATTATTACTATTCATTCTAATAAATCTAAAATCTTTGCATAAGTTAAATCTTCTGTTAAAATAAAGAAATTCATTATTTAAAATATTTACTCTTACAGTTTACACATTACTTAAAGAACACAAAGTTACTCTTACTTAAATTTAAATATTACCGAATAACTGTGATTATAACATTACTTAAACTATATTATATTCATCCTTGTATACTTCATCCTGGGGAAAGGGCCTGGTGGCTTGAGATACAGGTTCTACCTAGTTCAAGCATCAGTCCCCACATTATAAATGTGTAACAAAATAGCCCGTAAGCAACATTATATTGTACTCATACTTATAAGTAATGTGAAGAAATAAATAAATCATTCATTCATAAAATAAATCATTCATACAACAATATAAATAAATAAATATACTACGACAATACACACATCGCCATCTAGCACCAAAGTAAGCGTAGCTTGTGTTATGGGTACTAAGATAGGTGATGAGTATTTTTATGAATATAATACACATCAATACTTATAATATACAGATACAGATATCAATATTGACAATATATTATACCGATACTTAAGCTCTTCAATACGCCCGCACACTTGCAATATTATTACTCTCAATATTTTACTTAATAGTGATATGTTCAATAATATGGACGTGTGTATGGACCCTTACTTACTTTACGACTAACTGACTTACGACTTTGTATCGACAATTCATTTATTTAATAGCAAGACGAGCGGCGATATCCTAGCAGTTAGGTTGTGGGCTTCACTTTCGGGTTGCCGAGTTCGTATCCCAGCACGCATCTAAAACTTTCCTTTTTTGTACATTTAAAGCATTTAAACATCACTTGCTTTATCGTCAGGAAACCTGAATGCCTGAGAGTTCTTAAAGTCGAATGATATCTACCGCACTTTGCCAGCGTTGTGGACCTAAACGTTCTCATTGTGGGATCAGCTCTTATAATGTGTTGATATGATGACGATCGGAAAAAACAAATCTACATGGACAAGTCAACGGGCAACTCTAAATATTGATAAAATGTAGATTTTAGTTTGTTAGCCATATCTCTACTCGACAGTGTTCCAACATCGGAATAATCGTTCGAGTAATTGAATTTGTCGTGCTTATTGATTTCGTTACGCTAATGGAGCAAAAATAGTAGATTGTATGAAAGAGAGGAGTAGGTGAAATCCTTGAAAAATTCAGAATGCAAGTTTTCCATTCGGCCACTGACCTACGATTATTTGCTCTATCAAATTTCCAAATCCTGTAGGGTTTTCCGGGATGAAAGTATCACGTAGACTTAGCACAAGATTTGCGGACTCGAAATCAGAGTATGAAGATAGCTCGAATTTGCCTACAATTCTATAGCTCGGGCTTTCGACAAAACGTCAATCAAAAAATAAGAAGAATGGGATTCGAGACTCTAAAATGAGTTCCATTAGGTCCATTTTACTTTAACGATACAGAGTTTAATACTCGAAAACGGCTTCTCGATTGCGAGCGAGCAAAACTTTTAATAGGGTACCTAGTGTCTCGAGATTGCGAGTTGACCGTGTATTATATAAACAAAAAAAAACAAAATTTATATGCAGGTAGCTCTATAAACACTTTAGAAACGTCAAGTATATCTGTTTCTAGAGAGGTAGATACTACGAAGAAGTCTGTAAGAAACTCAGCAGTCGTTCAACAATCATTTTTCTATCTTACGGAAGTTACATTTTTATTATTTTTATTAGTGTTTTTACCTACGCTAATCAAGAAATTATCGATTTTATAAATTTAAAATGCATATAAAAATTTTCGGTACCGAGAGGATTTCTACCTGCGACTCACTGGCAATCGCGGCCTGAATTCTTTTTCCTACGAGTATTACGCTACGGCTCTCCAACCGTCGATGCCGAAATTAGTATATGCCTTTTACATCAATCTTATAGCGCCTTAGGCAGTTTCGATCTACTTTTTTAAAGGTCTATATTTCAATGAGACACGTTTGGAACAAGAGATTATACATTGCTTTTTTATAATTTATTTTTTATTTTTATATGCATTTTAAATTTATAAAAAAGAAATGCATTAATTATATAGTAACCTCGCTATGATAAATGTGTTTTAACACTTGCTTATTGGTTGGTCCACAATTACCTTCGTGTTATAAAATCGTTCTTTTACTCAACGCCTCAAAGCACTGGTGGCATGCATCTCATATATGCATGAAGGCTGTGCATATCGCCAAATATTTTGTACCACCCATATTGGAGAAGGGGATGTTATTTTTTTATTGTTGCTTGTTTAATGACTACCCTGGCCAAAAACTCTGTGCACCGAGCCCAAAAACCCTGATATCACCTATTTGAATCCGTTTCTAGTATGTCAATTGGTTATATTATTAGATGTTTATAAAGACTAATATTTTTTCCCTGAACCGGGAATAGAATCAAGACCCTTAATCAAAAATTGCTCGCCACTAAACCACCGAGACAGCAGAGGCTGTATACAGTATAGTTGAAACAATATGCATGATCCAGAAGCTAAACAATAATAAACAGATATGTTCTAGATGTTGTTTACCTATAACATATTTGTGCAGTGAGTATCATTTTGTTTTCACGCAAAGGTCGAAATCTTGGCGCAGGTAACGGGGCTGGTATTAGTCACGATTACATCTATTCGGTCTAACTCTTGAGAAATGTATCTGGATAATATTATTTCTAAAATTTACCTATACGTTTGTTTCAAACTTGGTTATTTGTTGGAGGAGGGATCAGGCCGACGATCATCACGATGGCCAGGTGTGGATTGGTAGACTTTTCACGCCCTTGAGAACGTTATAAAAACACTCAGGCATGCAGGTTGTATCACGATGTTTTCCTTCACCGTTTAAAGCAAGAGGGAACCATCTGTTTTTCTGGGATAAAAGCCTGTAACTCTCCGTCCTTCTAACTAACCACATGCCAAAAATCAAGTTTATTTGTTGCATAGTTAGGGCGTAAAGGGGGGCCAAACAAACAAATAAAAAAACACACTTTCGCATTTATTAGGTACAGTAGTAAGGAGTTCGATGCAGTGGCGTGCACAGGGTCTTCGGCCAGGGTATGCATAAACCAGATAGGTATATATCGGTAAATAGAAATATTCCCCTCCAATACGAGCTATATAAAATAATTTGGGTATGCAGTGCTTTTGTGCATGTATGAAATGCACGCCACTAGTTCGATGTGAGATCGCCATTCCAGAGCCATAACACCCCAATGATGCCCTACTTCTAGACCCCTGCCCGTATAATAGTAATAACATACAGTCTAGTTCAATAATATGACATTGCCAAGCGAGCGACTCCACGCGTAAGTGAGCGGTGAGTAACGTTGCGCGATATGACTCAAAGCTCGGATTTAACGCTCTTCGCGGAGGCAAATGCTAAACACTTATGAAGTGCAACTTTCGGGTTCCGTATCCAAAGAGTAAAACGGTATCCTACTACTAAGACTCCGCTGTTGAGATACTCACAGAGTATTATAGTATTTCGCTATATATTAACTTTAAAAATTAATAATTCTATTAAAATAATTATGGGATTGGCCCCCTTAATAATGAGATTTATTTATTTAAAAAAAAATATATTTTAATAAATAAATCCCATATATACATGATTTTTTGCCGTTTTTATAGATAATGGTACGGAACCCTTGGTGCGCGAATCCTAATCGCACATGGCCGGGTTTTAAGCTTTGCATGTAGAACAAAAGTGCGCATAACGTTTATACGTTTATACCCTTATTAATATTACTGGTTATTTTGTATTGTAGCCCCAGACGACCCATATTATACCTA
Organism: Pararge aegeria; assembly: GCF_905163445.1. Classification (NCBI taxonomy): domain Eukaryota; kingdom Metazoa; phylum Arthropoda; class Insecta; order Lepidoptera; family Nymphalidae; genus Pararge; species Pararge aegeria. The sequence goes on from NC_053201.1 coordinate 9,847,941, forward strand.
AAGGTACAATTTAATACGTTTATCAACCGTTTGGTAACAGCGATGTTTGTGCCTGAAGCAACTAACGATACAATTTAACATCCCTTTGAAAGGAAAAACAAATTGAGAAGATGCGAAAAGCAATTACACCTAATTATCTCAAACCTATTTTACACAAAGTCCTGTACACAAACAATCTCTGTAAATAAACCTCTGTACTACTTTTTGATACATACAAAAATGTGGTTATTCTGACGTATTTTTTTATATTTATTTTTTAGTAGGTAAATATTATTTTATTTATATTTAAAATAAATAATTTATAAGTTTTGTTTTATTTATATTTAAAATAAATAATTTATAATGTTTAAGTTTTTTCTTTTCATACAAATTATCAACAACCCTGACAAGGCGTTCGTAGAACTATAAAATATGTTATAACTAGAGGGAATATTTAAAATACAATTAGGTACTTACTAGTGAAAAAATGATCAAAATTCTCTAGAAGTTATTAAAAAAATGGCTTTAGAAAGTAGTCATTATGTGTTATTTAAAAAGTGTAACAACATATATACGCGTTATTTAACTATGTCAGTTACGTGGTGTGGAACTATTTTTGTAACGACAACATTTCCACACATTTTCGCTAGGTATTATTAAACGAATTTCATGCAATAGATAACGGTATTTTCAGTAAAGAAAATTCGTAAGCCAGAAAACTCGTAATTGAAAAAAAATAAAAATTGAAAATTAATGAATTTCATTTTTTTGTCTGTCTGTTTGTTTGTTTGCATATTAAAATATGCTTCTTAGGTGACTAAAGAACAACTAGACTTATTGTAGAGCTTAGTTATTTTAGATTTGACAAAATGAATAATATATATTATAAAACCCGATGCAGAGTCATATGATTCCAAGGCCAAGCTCTAGGTGAACATTTTAATGAAAACGACAGATTTATCCTATTTTTCGTGGAATATCCATACTAATTAAAGTTTGTCTGTCTGTTTGTTTATTTGTTTGCTAGCTATGTTTGGCTCAACCACTGCCACAGATCTTGATACAATTTGGCACATATATAGCCTGGAAACGGACATAAGATACTTTTTATCCCTATAAACACCAGTGTAACGCTCTCGAGAGATTTAAAAAAAAAGAAGATAGCCTTCTTTACTTCTTTACATATTCTAACCTATGCTTGTCTTCAATGTATGCTAGGATGACCTATAATATACGAACGTTTAAGTAGTCTAAAGTTGTCCATAATAAATAAATAAATAAATCTTGACGGGATTGCGTAGAAATTGCTTCTGGAAATTGACATAGTTTCTTGTTGCTTTAGAAATTTAAAAAAAAAAATCGAAAAATACGCGTTTGTTGTAGAAACAAGTATCAGTACTAATAAATTATTATAAGACTTCTACTTTAACAAGGAACTTACGTTTTGTAACGTGTGCATGAATACAAATCGTGAATTAAATAGAGAACTAGCCTAAGGTAACGGGTACATGGATACAAATCGCGAATTAAATACTGAACTCACCTAAGATAACGGATACATGAATCCAAATCGTTAATAAAAGAAGGAACTTACCTAAGGTAACGGATACATGAATCCAAATCACGATTTAAATAAGGAACTAACCTAAGGTAACGAGTAGGTACACCATGCATGAATCCAAATCGTAAATTAAATAAGGAACTTACCTAAGGTAACGGGTACATGAATCCAAATCCAAAGCACTGCACGTTGTGTAAAAATTTGAATTTGGTGGGTAACGTTCGTAAACACGATCGCGGTGCGATGTCGTTCGTTCGGATGCGCTGCCGGGCGCCCGGGCAGTCGGCGATTGAGCGGGAGCCGCGGGAGTGGTAGGGATGCGATCATTGTTTATCGACTGTCGATAATTTTTGACCTTCGAGGCTAAAACGATGGGGTGTTATAATTTTGATGTGTCTGAGTGTGAGTGTGCGTGCATGTGTGTGTTTGTCTCTCTCTCCTTGTAACTCCCTCAATATGCATTCAAATGAAACTACTTGACTATTAGAATACTATACACTATTGTAAATTTTGAATCCAAAATGGCTACCACCACAAAATGGCGAATTAAATTGGTTCCCAACTCCCCAACATACTAGTATAATGTACACTATACTGTAAGTCTTTAATTTTTAATTTATATTTTAATCAAATTTTTTTAGTAAGAATTAGCTGTTCGTCAGCGTTAATTACGGTTTACTCCGTGATAACTAAGGTTTTTATAACGATAGCACTTCCCCGGACGAGCTCTGTTACAAAAAGCTACTAGTACTCTGTACTACTTACATATTTCTGAGGTTCTTCTTCATCATCACTATCAATCAAATAATACACTACTAGGTACGGGTACTCCGATGAGAAAGGCCGCCGTATGCTGTTGGGCCAGCTATAAGAAAGAAATGGTTTAACAAGTCTGACACCTGAAAAGCTTTACCTATTTTTAAATCAAATACCTTTGCCATAATATTTACTTTTAAAGGGTTATTTAAGAAAAGTTCGTGAACGTATAGGGGTTTTGCGGATTTTGAGAGTCCAAGGAAAATTAAACGGTACATAGGATAATTGCGTTGAGTACCAACTCTATACTCTGCTCATATATTATTCAGAAGATAACATCGAAAATGATGGCACATATAGTAAACATATAAGTTTAGTGTATAAAGTATTTTATAATTACTGGTATAGGCCGAGTAACACAACATAAAAAGTATAGATAACGTGGCGCATCACTAGATTCGCAAATAGTTTTATTTCGGACGCAGACTCACGTTTGCTCACGGTTTGTCTGTCTTACCACTCATTAGAAGCCAGGTCTTTTAATTCACAACCTTCAATTTGACGAAAAAAACTCAAAATAACCTTGCGCCGGCATAAGTTTATATTTAGCCAGATTTAACCGCGATTAGGTCTTAACACTGAAATCATTTCGGATGGATATGATTCAGTTATTTGGTTGAAGTAATAAAATTAAGTTTACAAAAAATACCTACACAAAAAGATGACTTGCTTGTACCTATACTATAGCATCCATACTAGTATTAAAATCCAAAAGTATCTCTGAGTTTGTTTATTTGTTTGTGACAATTTTCACCTCAACAACTGAAACGTCCTTGTTGAAATTTAGTGCAGATCCTGTGTCAGACAGAGGCTACTTTTTAATTGTGAAAAACGAACGGTTTTGGGATTTTAAATGTACCAATTTTAATTTGTTTATTTTATCATTATCACCATCTCAACCCATTACCCGCCCACTACTGGGCACAGGTCTCCTCACAGTGAGGTTAAGGTCATAGTCCACCACGCTGGCCCAGTGCCGGTTGGCGGACTTCACACACCTTTGAGAACTTTATGGAAAACTCTCAGGAATGCACGTTTCCTCACGATGTTTTCCTTCACCGTTGAAGCAAGTGATATTTTAATTGCTAAAGACGCACATAACAATATGCGTATGTCGGTCTTTTATTTTCAATAGGGTTGTCAATCTTGTCATAAGTACACGACAGCAAGTACACGACGTAAACACTTAGAATGTTGGGGATTCGTTTGTATGGAAAAATCAATATGCTTATTTTTATATAATATTTTTACAGGGTGATTCCTTATGAAATATATTTTGAAATTTGTACATGTTACTTCTAATTAACAAAGTGTATTCACACATGCAATAAAAGTCGATCCAAGAAATTAGCTTTTGCTCAAGTGTATAGTTATTGAGACAAAATTCCATAAGCAAAAACTTTTGTAGCCGGAATAGAAACCGTTGTGATTACAAAGCAAAATAAAATCTTCTCAGATTGCGGACAGTGAAGTCTTTCACGCCAACGATTGTTTTATTATAGTTAGCTTTCATAAGTCTATCTATCTTATTGATATCATGCCTTACAATCAAATTGGATATGATTATTAAACATTGCATAATGGCTGTACGGTGATATACTTTTGCCTGTTCCCTACGCGAATCAATAAATCAAAAAAAACTATTATTGATTTATTTTTAATGATTGACATTAACTTTTCAAAGTTTATTTCTCATCTTTTGACACTTGCAGGAGCAGAAGATAGAGTTTTTTGGGTGTACCAATATTTCCTAATCAAATGATTAAAAAAGTTGGTTAACTTATGTGTAAAAATATTCGAAATAAACAACATTCATTTCATTCATTTTTTGTAGCACTTATTTCATTTATTCATTCATTCATTTGAAGTCGTATTTTTCAATTATAGACAAAGGGTAAAAATAATTGCAGGGTTTTCCCGCTGATAGGTTACACAAGGCACGGTTTGAATAGAAGCAAGCGTTAGTCCAGGAAATTCCATGTTATACAATGAATATTAAGATATGTATTAGTATATTTATTTTTTATATTTATCAATAGTATTTTTGTATTTGTGTAGTCTGCTTTATGTATTAGTATGTAGATATTTGTATGTATTTACTAAATAGTGTACCCCACCATTCGTTTTCTTTTTAGTTTTCCTAATCCTGGCAGAGATCGCTACTTAGCGATAAGGCCGCCTTTTGTATCCTGCTTTATTCTTCATGTGTTTGTTCTTTTTTTTTTGTCTCGTTTTTCTGAGTGGTGTGTAAAGAGTATAAATAAAATATTCATTGTTATAATCGCTTAATTTGTTATAATCCGCAAAAATATCTGCGGTTTTCGCGAATTAAAGCAAATTTAGTCGAATATTCATAATTGAAGTATATCCATACATTCAACGTCCTCCTAAATTCTATTCGGTTGAATTTATCCTCAGAAATAGATAACATATCTAGGTAATCAAGTTTAATATCGGTCGGAAATAGCACTTGGCAAACCGACAAGGCTCGGACCGGCTGCGGTGGCCGCTCTGTGGCCGCCGAGTGAGTCAGACGCATCTGGGTACCCGACTCTAGGAACAAGCTGCATACCATGATACCCACTGCTTTAGTAACTACCGATCATAGGAATGCCCTAGATTCAATCTCTTCGCGGGTTTACATGCCTATAAAGTCCAATAACATCTAGTTATTGGACCTGATGACAAGCAAAAAATAGAAGATCAGTTGTAGGAATATAGTTTTTGTATTAATTGGATAGAAGCAGGCGTTACTTTGCGGAAATCCATGACATATTAAGAAAATTAAGCTTAATTTGCTATAGTCCGCGAAAAGCAGGAGAACCTGTATGGTGCTATTTATAATTTCTTCAATCCTTATACCACAGCCAGAGCTTCGGCAATGTACCCTCAAACATATCCAGAAACATTTTCAGATTCTCCTGCATTCGCGGACTATAGCAAATTAAGCTTAATTTTCATAAGTTTTTGTTTGTATTTGACACAAACGAATTCTTCTACAACAAAATGTATTCGATGACCAAATGTAGATGCACCTACCTACTGTAGTTTTCGAACTATTTGGCCAACATGAAGTGCACTTGCACGTGGCGTTCAAAAGAGTACACACCTAGTTAATCTGATCAACTGAATTGATTGGCGACTACCTATTGTATGTAGTAAACTCCATGAACTACTCCAAACTGTTTAACGTACACCTAAGTCTCTGTTCGGTTTTGTTGTTTTCCCCCGACTGATTCTTGGTAAGTTATGATGCAGTTTAACACGGTATAGGTTAGGTTAGGTTAGGTTAGCTTACCCCTAATCGCTTTCTGCGAAGCATCACGCAGAACACTGATCGTATGGCAGCAAATCTTAACAGACCTCGATGGAAGCCTCAGCTCACCAGACCAGACATATAACAAAATGCCAGCAATCCCAGGATCTCCAATGTATATAAATAAATAAATATACTACTACAATACACACATCATCCAGCCCCAAAGTAAGCGTTGCTTGTGTTATGGGTACTAAGATAGCTGATGATTATTTTTATAAATATAATACACATATACTTTTAATATACAGATATACAACCAGACACTGAAAACATTCATGTTCATCACACAATTATGAACCCACGGCCTTAGATATAGAAAACAGGGTCGCTGCCTACTGCGCTTACCGACTGGATAAGACCCCAGCGGTTACTACTACGCCAGAGAGGTCTATAAAAGATTTGTAATACATATGTTATTACGGCTGAAGCCTACTTCCAAATGCAATAACTAAAGAGTGACTGGACCATGTTCCATAACTAGGTTCCGCAATATTTTTATACATAGCTATCTACTCCTTAAGAGTTTAGACGTAGCTTACTCTTATATCTGGTGGGAAGATTAAAGGAGCGGTGAATGGATGTAGCCGGGGCGAAACTCTGCAGTTCGTTACGGAAGGATTGTTTTTCAGACGTGTGCCTGACATTTGATTGAGCACTCGTCCCGAGATTTCGCACCTACAACAAAATAAAAAAAATCCAAGGGCTTATTTGTATTGGATAAAAAGTAGTTGTAAATTATGACCGACCTATAAAAATAACGTTTGGTAAGCTGTGGAACAAGACGGTCGTAAAGCGAAAAGATGTAAACAGGGCCGACCTCGCGCTAAAAATATGCAATATTTTAGGAATATTCCAGCCGCGCCCGCGCCTCTGGTTCAACCTCACTTACAATTAATTTTACCGCAGATTTTATTTATCCATCACACAATAACTCTTTTTTTTTAACTATTGAAATATCCCGTGCTTTAACAGTGATGGAAATTCTTTTGAGGAAGCCTGGATTTCTGAGAGTTCTTCATAATATTATCAAAGGCGTGTACAAATCCGCACTTGGACTTAGTGGACTATGGCCTTAACCCTTATCACTCTAAAAGGAGACTCGTGACCTGAAGTGAGTCGGTAATGGGTTAATGAAATTATAAGATTTTAATGCACGCAATTTTTGTTTCCAAGTTTAGTCTTAGAAGAAGTAAACCTTCTTGGGGTGATGGTATCCGAAGACGCAAAGGTTTCGTTATTTACGTTAGGCGGTAGACTGGCAACTGCGAGTTTACCGCCACAAAACAGTATTATCCCATCCTCATCTGGTGACAGAATGTCCGCATTATTCGCGGGAATTACCGATACAATAATAATTTGTTAAGTTACTTTGGAATATTAATAAAATGTTTTAATTATTATTTATTATACTTATTTTAAAAATTCAATCTATTAAAATATCAATATATGTTGGTATTATTTATTGCACTTATATATAGTGCCGTGTGTTGACGGCAGACAAAGTCCCGCGGGTATTGAGGCGACTAAGGAAATGTAACGCAGAATGAGCTGCACACCCTCCCGTTGGGAGTGGCTTTAAACCCAGCAATGGTCGGGCAAAAATTATGACAAGTTTTTAGTAGAAGTCGACTAAAAACTTGTCATAATTTTTGCCCGTTTGCTTGTCATAACTTGTCATAATATGTTATGTTACTAATACTTAACAGGAATGCCCTACGATTGTAATGACATTAAGCAGAAATAAATCTTACTCTTTGGTGTTTCTTATAATTAAATGAACATTAGACAGGAGTGACCTACTAAAATTTATATTTTCTACTAAGTATTTTAGTTGAATCGATTACAGGCATATATTTAATGTAGCGCCTACCGAATAGACTATTTTTGACTTCATAACGTCATAGGAGAGTGAGGGCGATTGACCTCCATTCAATCTCGAGTTTGAGGTCATGAACCATCTGATACTTTAAAAACTGTATCATGATCCGCAGCTAAGGACGTCCACCGCTGGGCATTGGTCGTTTGCCATTTTAGGATGTGCAACCAATCATTGTTAAGCTTTTGACATCTGGGATTAGTGATGTTTTGATGCGTTTTCGGTTCGATTTCTCATCACAATATTTAATTATGGATGAAATTTTGATCGATACTTTACTCTTGGCCAACATTTTATATCCAGGCAAAATTTAAATAATATAGGCCTAATTGACTGACAGAGCCTAGGCCAGAATTAAGAAAAAAAAAAACAATTTATCGGTCAACAATTATAAAGGTCTGCGATTGACTAGAGCACGTTACCGAAACATAAAACCAGACGAAGTGTTTGTATTCTCTTTGACTTTATAACACACCCATTGGCATTTCAAATATGTCTTCCAGGAAAAAATCTTCCATTTGTTTATCAAACATAATTAAAATAAAACTACATTTTAGAGGAATAACCTTTATATTCATTTGTTTCATATTTCATACTTCATGCTCACTCTTAAACTATGCACTTAGAGCTACGTACACCATACGCGGTATAATCCTCACAACATGACAAAATTCACGACAAACTTGCGACAAACGTACAAAATAATATCAAGTGTCGATCAGTTTGGTCTCCAAAGTCTGTATAAAAAATTCACTCCGAAGAAACATCAATAGTATTTTATCGCTATGCGAATGCAACATTTCAATTGAACATGTACTAATTAACCAGTTTGTTGTGTGGTATTTTTAATCATACATCAACATTATCATTTTTAAACTCTTACGGACTCGGTAAATAAAATACTACACCTTTGCAATAGAAATTAGAAAAATTCTGAAATTTAAATTTTTACCCTTGAATTTTTTTTTACAAGCACACCGATTCTGTCATAACAAAAACCTCCAAACTTAAATAAATAAACAGGTTTAAGACTAGTGCCTATCGTTTTGACAATGTTTCCCTTGGAAAAGGATAACACCACGGTCTTAATTTAATTTAGATTTTTGTGTCCCGGCAAACTAGTTCCATAATCTTAAAAATATAGAACTATTTTAAGACTTTTAAAGAAAATATTTGAGTTAACGTGTCACACCCTTTTGTTTGAAGTTATGGAACTTATAGTCAGTTGGCCCCTATGAACATACAATAAATTACCGCAGGCATGACTAGACTCCTGCGCACGGACAGTTGAATGCATTGTTTTTTATTTAATGAAATTTTGAACTTAATTCAATCTGCCTATCCAAAGGGGCAATGCTGCCAGCATCTTAGGAACTGTGCCTCGCTGCGGTGGTTTCGAAGACGTTTTAGATTTTATTTAGTTTTACATAGTTTATTTTAGGTTATATTTATAAAATAAATTGTTAAATCTATGTATATAGTTAATACTTCCATACAAAGGTGTATCATTTTTAAATACGAGACCGCGAATGTCCATGCATTAACAATAGTTACAAAAATCCATAATCTATATTCTGATAACTGTCATATTAGATTAAAATTGTACATTGAATTCTCGTTTACTATAAATAGGGGGATCCATTCCAATAAATACGACACGCTTGTTTTTCCAAGAAGTTCCTTTATACTTTATTTGCCATGCTTTAGGTTCAGAAAGTAAATCATAAAATATACCATAATCCAAATAATCATCATGCCTTTATCCCGAGAATCTACATCGAACTTTTAAATTCAAATAGAGAAAAATTAATAAGTTGGAATATCGATAATCAAGTTTAGATTACAAAAAAAATTGCGCCTGTATCACGAACTATACAACCGGTAATACCCCCCAAAATGGCGTGCGTATTTATTGGCCCGCCCCGTAAGAAATGACTCAACAGCGCCATCAACGGTAATCCCAATAACTGTGGTATGTAGAATTTGACAAATATTTATTCAAAACATTAACATCATTAAAAAACCTTACCACTTATTAAAATCTAAAAACCCTTTGTATCCTTTTTTTGATCACTATAAAGAGGTATTTCCGATATACGTTTATAATTTTTTGAAAAAACTTCTTACAGAGAAATTTACGAATACTCAAACACTCGCTGACTTTATAGCCACTGTCGCAACACCTCACTATATTAGTAATAATATTATAAGTAAGTTGTACTATATACAAAAGTCGCTCATACAAAATCCAAACGTATTTGGTAACAAACGTATTGAGAAAGTAATACAAAAAAAAAACAATAAATAAAATTATTTGTGATGATTGTCCTCTAAATAGGCGAAATAGTAATCACTGCTAATAAACTATTCCAAATAAAGTAGCCATAGAAACGTAGATAAAACTTGTCATAAAAATGCTTAAAAGTAGGTGGGACCTACAACATGTATCCAAATATCTTTAATAAAATAATCAATCAATAAAAAAAAACTCAGAAACACTAACTTCACTAACAGTTATCATAATTCAACACAATAATAATTATATAAAACTGAAAAGTAATAATAATTAAAGCGAATCTGACGCAAACGAAAAAAAAAGTCTTAAGTAATATCAAAAATTTCACAAACACCACATACATTTATTTATAACCTTAAAACAGTTACTCTCGTACACAAAATATGTCATTTACCTTATAAACTATATTTTTATTTACGTTCACAGATATATCTATTAGTGCATTATATCGATCTGACACGCAATTCCTAACTTACATTTCTATATTCTTTTGTTAGCACATCACAGATCATCTTATATTCCAGCGGGGTTGCGCGAATTGTTCCCATTCATAAAACAATTATTATTTTGTCTCTAATACTCAATTATAACTTTATTTTAACCTTTGTTACGTTTTAATTATTATTTTAATCCTTGGATCTTCAGATGAGTTCATTTCATTAATTATTTTATGTTGGAGAAAAACATAAAATAATTTACCATTTTTTTCTTCTAATATGCATCCAAAGCAATCTATCAACTGCTTTAGTGTGGAATGAAAAATATGTTTATTTATTTATTGTACTCATTTATCCTATTGTACTTTAATATTTGAGTTGGTTATACACATTGTGTAGGATAACATGAAAATCTTAAAAAATATTTCATTACCTTTTCTCTTATATATGGCAACACAAAACGTTTTCTCTCTTATTGCTAAATAGACTTGATTACAAGAACGTTCGCTGTGCATTCCCGACTTCGCTTCCTAAATAATCAAATAGAATATTTTATTCACAAACATGTATTTATGCATCAAATATTTCATCCTAGAACTCTACGACCTGTGCACGTAGGTTCATTTTTAAATTATGTATATATGGAAATATTTCATAAAATTATTCAAAGAAATATTCATGTCCAGATTTATTTAGGTTACCTGGTTAATTATTGTTTTTTAATTCTAAAAATACAATATTTCGTATTCTGCACGTTAACAATACGTAAAGTAAGAAGTATTACATAGCATTCTGTTAAGTAGATAATCAACTTCACAGAATCACAGCTTCAATAACGCAGTCTATGTTTATAAATTCACGCAACCCCACTGTCCAGGCACATCCAGCTAACAAAATACAACCTTCCAACATCTCATAACGTTCCCTTAAAAATAAACTTTACCTCTATCATAAATTACTGCAATTAGGTATCTTAACTTAATTTCATAACTTAGCTTACAGTACCGAAAGCTAATTCCTATTTGGCTTCTTTCAAGTTGAACTATAATTATGTCTTGCTATAATATAATCTAAATTATTTAAAAAATGGCTTAATTTGGTATCGCTGTTATTATAAGGCTGTTTTCACACTGAAGACAGTCAGCATGTTAGTATTTTGTATTCAAGTTACTTTTTACCATGTATCTTTAGGTACCTTTTAACAAATTTGTCCGGGACATACTTTAAAAAAATAAAAATATGTCCCAGACGAATGTGGCCCTTGATTTTTTTTTTTGTAAATCTTAGTGTAAATTTCAGTCAGGGTTAAACTATAATTTTTTAATCGATGATGAAAGTTCAGGTTTTGACAAACTGGCTGATAGTCAGTAATAAATCATGGTTTTTTTCCGTGTGAAAACGGCTTAGTTATCCGTATATATCTTAACAAAGGAACAACTCGACAAATGTCTTAAACTTTTGAGCAAATAGTATTGCCCTCAGAGTGTATAATATATGTATGTATATTATGTTTTATATAACTAATATCTTACTTAGTATATTTAAATAACTCGTTTGAGTCGCGTCCGGGCTGGCTGACTGGATTGTCTTTATAGATAATTTATAGTTTTTTTACAGAGATTTAATAGCGTATCCGCTATTTTAGTATTAACTATTAGTGTCATTCAAATTTTTATATTTATTTATTACAGTGTATAGTAACTTTTTCATCAAATCAAGTAAGTTAACCTAATAATTTCTGTTATTCAATAAATAAAACATACATATAACATGTATGTTTTATATATACATAGAAATCGTTCCCTACAGGTATGCATTTGAGTTGAAGTTCAATGTTTTAATTTTGTATGCTATTTAATTGCATAAGAAAACTATATTAAAAATGAAACCATACTGTGAAAACAGTATTAAAACTGACTGTCAAGGGAAGCAGAACTAGTAAACAATTGAATTGCCTACCCAAATGATGAGTTGGGGTGAAGTGAAAAAATATCGCTACCTACCGCATTCATCAATATACGATATTGATAGAAAAAAATCGTTTTGCTACTTTAACCTCCTATCTATTTCTGGGAAAATTGGGATTCCCCTCATAAAGAAAACTGTTTGAAATCTAAGCGGTAGGAAGAAGATTATTTAAAAATTGAGTCGACTGTCCTATCATCATTACTATCATATCAACCAATTAACGGTACTCTACAGGGCGCGGATCTCTTCCCGCAATGAGAAGGGTTTAGGCCGTAGTCCACCATGCTGGCCCAGTGCGGGTTGGTGAACAGTCCATAGGGCTAAACAATCACCGGCATTGGTTCACTATGGCCGCTAGTCAATCTTTTTTTAATCCGTAACGCCAACAGCACTAACGATGCATTGTTTATGCAATATGATCGAAACTCCGGACGCGACCTAAGCATATTTGTGAAAAATATTCATACTGAGATCTCTTTAATATTTACTTTGTTCCATCTCAATACTGGTATATAACTATTATATTATGAATATTATTACTGATCTAAATATTAAAAATAGACAATACAAGACATAAATTATTAGTTCACCTTTTTTTATAAACGCGAGCGTACGCGCCTTTTATTACAATGTGCAGTTTGTTTCCATTCCCTTTTTATAGCCTTAACATACCTAAGCTATGCAAAAATATCTTTTCTAAATGGGTCTATTAATGTTGATACCCTTTTGTTCACATTCGTACAATAGTATTTTATCTCACGAAGCGACACGCGTTTTTGTTTTTAGGTACCTTTTGTACGAGCATGCTACGAGTGTGTGCGTAGTACGTAAGTACGTAGCGACCAATACACCCGTGTTTAGGATTGAGAACTCCCGCGCTTTCACACACATTAAATCATTGGATTCCAACGAGCAAAGCACCCGTCGCTTCGTGAAATATTATAACGATACAATTTCAGTTGTACAAAAATCCTAAATTGAACAATAACTAGTCAATATTATTTCCTTTATGTAATCGTATCACTGAAATAGAAGTACTATTCAACTCTTTAAAGTTTAAAGCGTGCAGTTCATACGTGCATACGTATCAACATATACGCATAATTAAAAAATAATTAAACTTTTTTGTTCACGTTTTATGCACAAAGACATGATAGCAAAGATGGTATCAACATTAAGAGACACTTTACAAGCATAAATAACAATTTAGTCAACGGAAGACAAACTAAAAGAAATTTGGAAGACGAAATTTATCGAAATCATTTTGTTAAATTTACTCGTAAAAAATAAGTAACAATTTTTTTTAAATCGATTGCATCCGATCCGGATATGTATCGATAAAATGTATGAAATGTGCTTGCAATATTTTTGGAATAATCCGATACAAAGCTCAATCATGCATTATATGCGTGGGACGAAAAATTTCATTCAACATATACTGAGGAAAACATAATTTGACACCTTATATGGTTGACACCATATAAGGTGTCAACCATATAACCCTATACCCAAATTGTTAGTAGATACTTTCTTATAATCTCAACGTTTTATGGCACACTTTTCATACAGTTTATCGGCATCTAATTATTTAATAATACCGTAATCTTGAAATAAGGTGTTGCCAAATCATATAATAGTCCATCTTTGTACTTTACAACACTTCACAATCCAATAGCACTTCACTAAACAAACTTGCACATTTCACCTGGTTCAGAGATCGCGTCACCACTCAAGGATAATAAAAAACATTGATTGGTGCGACGTTACGGTATCTTTGTTTACTATAAACGAAAAACTAACACTCAATATATAATCCTTTAGAAAATCTACCTATGACCTTGACCCGTTGATGTGATGGGTGAATTCATGGATTGACTGAAAGATACAGATACCTTAGATATTCCGCGTTCGTAAACTCAAATACGAATATCTAGATTCTACCGGTAATTATTATTAGTTTTAATCTCACCAAACTCAAGGTCACCAATATCGTCTTATAGCCGCTAACATTGTCTTTTTATAGTGCAAAGTCAGCACTATATTACACACTTCGTCATCAATAGTTTGATGAAAGCTGCAAACCCATTTTACAATATCTATTATGATTTGTACTAATGTTACAACTTTAATTCTACAACTACTCTGGCACGACTGTATATATTGTTAAGTGACACAGTATTTAAATGGTAAACAGTCAAAGTACCCGTCGGTAATGACCTTAATAATATGTTTTACCACTCCACTCAATTATAATATTATGACGATACCGTAATGTCTCACCATGTAAGATTATAGCACTAATTTCTTATTACGTCACTACATAGAAATCCATTTATTCTTCCATAGACAATGTGTATAGAAAGAGAAGGGTATTCAGGAGAAATGAACATATGGGTTAACTTAAAATGGAGGACAAAAACAACATTATAAATACAGGCAAAAATTATTGATAAAATTATGATATGAATTTTAAGTTTGTAAAATCTACAGTCCATTGTCTAATAATATCATCAAAAATGTATCTTTTTAATCAATGACCTGTTTTTTTAATAGAGCTGATTAAATTACTGAAATGGGTGGTGGGACTGTGAAGGCATGTAATTCCTTGTTTTTAATAAATTCAAGTTAAAAGAAGTACAATTTTGTTCAAGTACAAAGTTGTAGATTGCTTACAGTATTCTGTTGGATTTCTTGTAGAATTCTATCAGAGAAATATAATAAAGCAAAAACTGTATGCAATACAACAACCTAATTTAAGTGTCAATAATTGACTATATCATCCAAACCGAAACAAAACTGCAACTACGAATTGGAACGATAAATTTGACAGTTCTCATGTAAGGCGAAAAATTTATTAACATAACAAAAAAATTTAACGTAACAAAAAAAACGCGTTATTGTGATTTAAATGTCATATCAAAGCTAATATTCTTTTGAGATCTTAATTCGACACAATTTCGACGTTAAAAAACAACGAACTTAAAACGAACAAACAAGGACGAAAGATTGACAAATGGGAGGAAGGAAAAGGATGGAGATTGTTTTGAGTAGTGTACAACGAAAGCATTCGCCAGGTGGGCGATGCTAGCTCGAAGGCCTCAAAAGAAGCCGATCAACTCCTACTCGATGCTTGTCCGCGGACCGTCGATCGGCATCGTGTGCAATACCTCGTCGAGAAGTTGCAGCGCTCTGGAACGAAGGCAGGCGATAAGCGAGATAAAACTTTATTACTATATAGAATTGGATTAATATATAGAAAAACATGTCTATCGCTTGAAACTATAACATTGGCATTGTCGAAAACCTACAAATATTGTTTTATCTAATAATCTAGGAGAGTTGCAGTTGCAGGATTAAAAAGGTCAATAGTTCAAACCTAAGTCCGAAGTTACCTTAAGGATATGTGTTGAATTTTAGGTAGGTTAACCTTTTTTACCGGCGGCTTTTATTCGGCAGGGCTTCTTTGTGATAGAAGTGATATGATATATCTAACTTATCTATGATATATTTATATCTAACTTATATGATATGATATCTTCTTTGATAGAAGTTCCTCAATGTAGGTTGAGGAACTTCTATCAAAGAAGAGTTTGAGAAGAGATTCCTCTTCACAAACGCACGATGTATATATGTGTATGCTTATAGTAATATCTTAACAGTTAAAAAAAAATATCCGATACATAGATAAATTTAAGGGCATATACCTGTGCAAATGTACTTCGACCCAGCAGGGTGTCTCTTTGATGGAAGTGCGAGGGTAGTCCGGGCCCCAGCCCTTCACGAAGGACAAACGCACAATGCAGAGCCGTCGTAGGTCATCCACGCCGATACCGGCCGCGGCTGATAGACCTGGTAAGTAGATTTCGATATTTTACTCATTGTTGCCAAAAATAGAGCTAAATTTGATAGTTGGTTGGGAATCCAAACATGTGGCAAAGTAATAAACATGGACAAACGAGATGGGAACGCGAATCATGATCGATATCCACCCATAACCAGTCTTCTACATGGCAAAGATCCTCCCGTTAGAATTAGAAGGGTTTAGGCCGTAGTCCACTGCGGTGGTCAGATTGGTAGACTTTATACACCCTTTGATTTCCGCACTATGTTTTGCTGCACCGTTAGTGGTATTTCAATTCAATTGAAATTCATTTACTTCAAATAGGCCTACTTCGATATAAGCACTTTGTAGTGACTACCGCCGGTTCCGAAGGCAGATTCTACCGAGAAGAAACCGGCAAAAAAAACTCAGCAGTTGCTCTTTTTCAACATCAACTGTTTACATTTTACATTTTTAATTTTAACATTCATTTTTCTATCTTGTGAGAGATGAAAGCAGAGCCGGATGCTTCCAAGCAACCTTGTCATTAAGAAATTCATCAATTGTTTAGTTACCTCGCTTTAATAAATAAGTTTTAACATATTCTTTAAACTTATGCATCGGTAGATCCAAAAATTACCTTAGGAACAATATTAAAAGCGTATACTCAATCTCACAAATGACTTCTGTACCTTTCGCAGACGATATGCAGATGACACTAATTAATAAAATAAATCTTGTAAGTCGACTGTTTATATCCACTTTTTGTTTATATAAAGTAATATGTTGTCTTACGAGTACTATATTATTATAAATGTATTGTGAAGCTACAGTAAGTATACCTATTTCTTTAAACTTCTCGCGGAGGGATCCGAGTGATTTAAGTTTATATATCGGTCGTACAGCTCGATTTAGAAGTTTAAAACGCAAATAACTCCAAAAAGTTAGAAGTTCATGTCACTCCCGAAAGGGGAGTCAAAGTTTAACCTACTAGGCTATCATAATGGCAAGTTACATTTGTTCATGCCGGGATGTGCGGGTTGTATGTGGCCTGCGACGGCGGCGGCTTGTGCGGCGGCGGCGGCTTGAGCGGTGCGCGCCTGTGTTTGCATTTGACGGTGACACTGTCGCAGGTCGAACACCTGGAACAACACATATGGTTTAAGATCTTTATTTCTCAAAAGAATTACAAAAAATTCGCTTAGTTGAGAAAACAATAAACTTAAAACTAAAACATGTTGTGAGCGTACACTACAGAAGGTACATATAAATCTATAAACTATAATCTATAAAGCATAACTTAATGCAGCATAAAGAAATGTTCGTACAATCGGGTAGTTCCACAAATATTACCGAGCAAAAACATACGACTTAAACAAAGATCATCGTTTACTGGAAACGACTTATACTGACATATTATTTATCAAATAGAATTTCATTTTTTTCTTAAAATAAATGTAGATTTAGCTTCTTTTAAATCAGATGGCAGTTTATTATAAATCTGCGCTCCTACAAAAATAATATTTTTGTTGCCATAAGTATTGGTTCGAAGTTTGTGATGCAATAAGAGGTGACGTGAGAAGTAACTCGCCTTTCCCCCACTCCATAAATGTCTAATAATGTGTGCCATGTGGTGACGGCAGGTCAGAAATCAGTAGTCACAACCCCTGATCAACACACGAGTGTCATACGCGGCGGCTAAGGGAATATGACGGAGAACGGGCAAAACGTCTTCTGTGTCACATCTACTGCGATCACCAAGCTGTCTGCCCAGCGAGATAATTGTGGCCAAAACCTCACGTTGCTTAATACCCGTTTTCACTAAATCTAGGAATCGCCTTAACCGGATGCCCAGTGATTTAGGTGATTGGTAGAAAAAAAACACGTTTCACGAACTCTTATCTAATGTCTAACGACGTTAGGCGCCGTCTAAAGTTATCAAACCGATTCGTTGGATCCTAAAGTTTAGGGGACTCGTAAACTACACTTGACAGATGGAAAAAATAGTTATAGGTTTTTTTTTTAAATACCATACGAAAAATGAAAAATATGATAATACAAACACAAATATACACTTTGTGGTAAGAGCCATAACATACGACTAACCTCTATATCGTTAAGTTATATGAGTCGTAGTGAAAACCCATTGATAAAATCTTTTTTTATTACTTAATTTATTTAAAAAGCCCTATTGGATTAATAAAATATCACATTCATACTGCTTTTTCTCTCTGACGCCACCACTAAACGATCAGGTGGACTCAAGAACCGCCAATGAGTTGCTGGTATATAGGGTGTTGTTTATTCGTACCAAATCCAGGGTAGTGGACTCTGCGGAAGGGATATTTGTGTATACCTGAAAAAAATGTTACCTTAATGCAAGCAGAAGGATATATCTTGTGCACAGCGTCCCCTGGAGCTCTGCCTGCCTCCCGGTCGAGGTAATAAGACTGCACGAACACTGAGTGATCCGAAAGGCATCGGAGCCAAACATCGCCCTCGCCGCGTAGATCTAACTGGACGCCTTTGCCAATGTGAAGCCTACGAAGAAATGATGAAATATACAATAAATTAAATATGTAAGAATTTCTGCTTTATTTTTTTTTAATCCACCAAGAGGGAAGAATTATGTACAGTGTAATATAATTCACGTTCACAACATAAAGATCTTCCAAAATACGCTATCTACGTAAATTTCGCTCTGACACGGAAGCGTCCTCAGGAGATGGTCATTTTACGGCGTACAATTGCTAAGAACAGTAGATATTTTTATCTGCAATCTCAGTAGGACTAGCATGCACGCCACGCGATAACTATGTCTACCCGTTACTCGTATTCTATATAGATTTAAGATAGATAACGTATGCACATAACTCTATCTCTGGCACGCATGCTCGCCCTATTGATATCGTTAGTCATGATGCAGCCTAATATGATAGGGGGTTAACCCGTAAACGGTTTGTACGCGACACCGTACCGGAACCCTAAACCACTTAACGGCACGTCTTTGTCGGTAGGGTAGCAACGGCCTAAACCTCTCACTCGACCAGACCAGTGAAAACTTAGAAATTATAAATTTCCAAATGCCCCTGTTGGGGATCGAACCCGGGTGACCTGCACTCATAGACTCACCTGATAACGACTAAACACATCGAAAGATGCATCGTTGCAAAGATACCTTCACTTCATTCATGCACAAAAGCACTGCCTACCCTAAAATTGATATATAGCTCGTATTGGAACCCAATGCACGCCACTGAACATATACCCCCTACCATAAATATCTTACAAAATACGCTCTCTACGCAAGATTCACTCTTACACCGGAGCATTAATATGTACAAATAAAAATACAACTCACCTAGCTCTCTCACTCTGTTCTGTCCTATGGACATTACTTAGAGCTCCTAAACAAAATCGGTTTCCTCCAGAGGGATCAACGTAGCCGTCAACCTAAAATACATCACAGTGTTAAAAAAACATTGTAAAAACCCAATATTTTCTAGGAGTTACAATATATAATATATGTAGCCTATTGTCCCAGTTTTGCTAGCTGGCTAACTGGTACTTTAATGGGCTCTTTTCCAGATAATAATCAAATTGACCTGAACCTGCTTTCTGAGTTCAGGGCCGTTGGTTCGATTCCTACAACTGGCTTATCATGTCTAATTGCAGCCTGAATAAAAGGCAAGTATTTTAATTTTTGAAATCGCTTTACAGTCCCAAATATATAAAACACTATCTATGAAACACCGAAATATGATTTTAATAAATCATTCAGGCGAGTTAAGTTGTTTGTTTTTGGGGGAAAAAATACTTACCTTAATATTTTTAAGGCATTCTCATCGTTAAAGTGCAAACCGTAGCGATGTAAAATAGTGAATTCATGTAAAAAAAATAATTGACTCGATTTGATAACTATACATCAAACCACTCTATAAGCAAAGCAAAAGATGCGATAGATACCTATGCCTCACACACAGTTCCAAACAGAACACGTGCGATTTGTGACTGATACTGTGACAAAAGTATCTACTGCATATTATGATGGCGCAGTGGGCAGCGACCCTGCTTTCTGAGCGCAAGACCGAGGGTTCGATTCCCACAACTGGATAATGTCTGGGTGTTTATATGTATATTCTAAGTATTTATGTATATTATTCATAATAATATTCA
Source organism: Pararge aegeria (assembly GCF_905163445.1). Taxonomy (NCBI): domain Eukaryota; kingdom Metazoa; phylum Arthropoda; class Insecta; order Lepidoptera; family Nymphalidae; genus Pararge; species Pararge aegeria. The sequence continues at coordinate 9,868,189 of NC_053201.1, forward strand.
TCAGTCATCTTAGTACCCATAACACAAGCTACGCTTACTTTGGGGCTAGATGGCGATGTGTGTATTGTCGTAGTATTTTTATTTATTTATTTATTACATTAACAATGAGAAAAGATACCAACTCACAGTAACATTGGGCCTACTGGAGGGAACTTTGAAGGTTTCGCCCACTTGAGTGTCCAGCTCGAAGTACGCCACGGAACACCAGTATTCAGGGGCGGGTTGACTTGATAGTAACCCACCGGGATTGCCATTATCTAGTACACAATGTTTTAAAGATAACTCACACAGGATTTTCGCTGTAGCATGATTCGGATGACGTTTGCACTCAAGAACAGATTAATGCGCAGCGCAACCTCAAACTTTTTTCATCATGTAAGCAAATTTATTTAATGGAATATGCTCGGAGTGAAGGCGCATCATAAGTGTTATGTCCGGTCTATTAAAGGAGCTATTGTAAATCCACAGCTGTGTAGAGGGTTCTGGTTGTTAATACACCCAATTGTAGTGTCTGCAATGTGGTCGAAGATATTGTACATATTCTAATGGAATGTGCCCGGAACGAAGATTACCGACGACAGCATTTTAATAAGCTGATTCCGTTGTATGTATATTCTAAGTATTTATATATATTATTCATAAAAATATTTATCAGTCATCTTAGTACCCATAACACAAGCTACGCTTACTTTGGGGCTAGATGGCGATGTGTGTATTGTCGTAGTATATTTATTTATTTATTTATTTTAACAGTGTGCTGGCGTACCCACATTCAATGACAGCAAGAAAACTGTTGCGATTGGTTGGGATTGGTATCGAGAAGAGACAATAACAATTCCTCTCTCGATGACAGTCCTGGCTACTGCTGTATGTAGTACTAGTACTGTATGTAGTTATACGTAATGTAAAACTACAGAGAGGCTTATTCGCCCAGCGAATCATCTCTTAAAATTAGGACTAAAAAAAATATCTCAAACTTAAACTTTATTTCACAAAAAATAATACGATGTACAAAAGGCGAACTTATGACTCAATACCACTACTTGGTTTATGCAAAAAAGATATTGGTTAGTGCCCAAAGTTGATCTTCAAAAGATCTTGACATTGAGGTTTAATGGAAGTGGGAAGTTTGAACTCCCCACTAACACTCATCACTCAACCCCTATCCGACACCCCAAGCCTCTCTCTCTCTCTCTTGCGGCCTCTTATAATCTAAGTTACTACTTAGATTATAAGAGGTATAAGAGGTATAGAGAGGTAGGTAACTGTAGTTTTTTCTTTCAAACTCGACATTTATCAGACTCAATGCGAGCATTGGTATTAATAAGTATGCCAGCTCTGAATTGTCATGATACATTGACTTAAGTACAGTTTGGTTTTGTTTACTGTATTTATAAATTTATTAGTTTCTATACAATAAATTTAAAAGAATACTGGGAGTATTGGCATAGTAGTAAAGCATAACATACCCGTAAAAATCAAACAGTTATAATTATTATACTCACAATAATGATGATGATGCGCGGGCGCATCTACGGGTACGGGCGGGGCCGCTGGTGGGGGCGCCAGACTCTGCGTGTATGTTAATGTGTTGTTACCCGTCCATGTACCTGAAACGATCGACTATTTATTGACCTGGCTGTGATGTGTCCTAGACATTTAGTTGTCAGATTAAATTGACTAGTGCTATATAGGGATAGGGATAGCATTATTATAAATCTGCTATCTAAAGATTTTGGATTGGATTGATTGATTAAAATCGGGCGACTGAAACTAGACCAAAAAAAAAAAAAAATTGTCTCTCAATTGACACTTCTCAATTTATTTTTATCAAAATATTAACTAATTAATTGAGTTATAAACTTAGCTGCAGTAATATAAATCTGAAGTGGTTTGGTATGACCAGGGGGAACCTGTTCCGCTGAGGCTTCGCAGGCATGGCCAATATAGCAGTAACTGGCAACCTCAGATGCGATTACTGACTTACCCTGCTGATGCTGAGTGCGATGCGGTAATGGACTCTGCTGTGGGGCAGGACTAACAGCGGGGAAGCCGTTCTGCTGAGGCTCAGTAGGCATTGCCGCTACTGCGGTCACTGGCGACGCTGACACCGCTGATACAGCTACTGATCCCGCTGGAAACAGATTTTTTTCATTGGTGATCTCTTAAGTAGACTTTGCAGCACGGATCTATTTACGTTATCAGTGGTTAGTTTACAGTAACACCACGAAATAAGTTTCGGTCTTTGATGCTCGACTTGGGAGCGATGGGCACCGGGTCTCGTTAAACGGTGCCAGCAGCGTCTCACACGAACCAACCTTCCACAACAAAGTTTGACTGTATTTCGGCTGATTTAGTGGGATATGCGCCCTTCAGTATAGACAGACTTTAGATATAATTTGGATCGCATTATCGTAGTGGTTGACGTAAGGTGAACCCCGAAGCACCGTTGCGAGAAAGGTTTATAACTTCTCCATATGCTCAAATACAAATTCAAATTCAAAATTTATTTATTCATGTAGGCCTATCACAGGCACTTATGAAGCGTTCATACATATATGTTTACATAATTGTAATTGTCATAATTTGATGGTGATAACTTTATTCGTGAATATAAACCTAAAGCTACGAGGGTCCCAAACGTGCCCTGGGCTAAGAAGAGCCCACAACAAACTTAGCCGGGTAATTTTTTTTTTGGTTATCACCATCTCACAGCAAATTAATATTAAGCTATGCAGTTAGAGCCATACACTTTTTTATTGTTTAAGTAATGCTTAACATTATAGCAGGATTTTTCTGTAAGCTTACATTTTATATAAACTTTGTAAACTAAGTGAATCTTTCATAATATTTAGTGCGATTACATATGCGGCAGTCAAGCAGTCAAACTTTTTTATCCTTTGTCCTATTGTGGGAAAAGCCTCCTGTCTGATAGAAGAGGTATTATAAAAAGCTTGACCCTTTTCCTAATCCCAATGGCTTTAAAGAAGAACATATGAGTCAAACGTGCACTGCGGCTGTACATACTCTACGAGACACGTAGTTAGAATGACAGAAATAGCCTAGATACACAAATCATGACCGGCCCGGATATCACACCAGAAACTCGTGATCCATAGTCAAATATACTAAACGCTACACCAACGAGGCAGTTTTTCTACCTTTGTCTTTACTGGTCTTTTTGCCTTGTGGGAGGCTTTGGCCGTGGCTAGTTACCACCCCACAGACAAAGACATGCCGCTAAGCGATTTAGTGTTCCGGTGCGATGCCGCATACATTAGGGGAATAACTATCATACTCCCTAACAGGTTAGCCCGCTACAATCTTAAACTGCATCATCACTTACCACCAAGTGAGATTGCAGTCAAGGGCTAACTTGTTGTGGAATAAAAGAAAAAGAGACGTAGTTAGAATTACAGCACTGGACTAATCATACATAGGCAATTGTTAGTCCGGATATTTGTTTATTTATTAAGGACACTAAAAATACATATATACAATATACAATAATAAACTTGTACAACATTTTACACATTATATGTATATCGATAACAACTGACCGTGACATTAAAAAAAAAAACATGAAAAATATAGCAAAAAAGAATCCCAGGAACAGAGATTTCATCTCAGGAACTCGTGATCTGTAGTCACTTACATTAAATTACCTAAAATTCCTAACCTTACCTTAAATTCTAAAGCTTACCTGGTAAAGTTTGAGTCATTTGTGTGTCAGCTGTGGTCTGCTCGGAGGTAAAGAAAGTGTTGTTCGATCCGTCAAGCAACGGCGTTGTTGCACCGGGTGACATACTGACTGGCATGGCAGCTGAAAACACTCAATACCTATACAAAATGCGAATTTATTACATTGTAGTCAGTGGCGTTCACTTCATACATGCACAAAAGCACTGCCTACCCAACATTGTTCCTATAACTCGTTTATGAGTAGGATTTTTCCATTTTACGCCATCTTTCCGCGTACCCTAGTGAAAAACCCGGTGCACGCCACTGATTGTAGAGATTAACGGCAGGTTTTTCGAAAGTTGCCACTTATGGAACTTTTTTTGAACATACACATAGTAATTTTTTAAATCAAGAAACATCTTGAATAGCACTAATAAATGCAAAAATTCGCACTTAATTAACGAAACAATATATGGAAAACTTAAATGTTAAATATGTTAAACTAACTTGTTTAACAAATATTCATGAACTAGTTTACTTCGTAAATATTGTGCATGTATTGTGTGTTGTGTTTGGAGAGTTAAAAATTATGCACGTTTGAGGGTATCTTCTCTCTAATCGACTTAAACATGTAATATATAAAAAATATGTTTTACGTTTTTTAACCGCACATAACACATGTAACACTTATAGTACAAATAAAATAAATGCATATAAAAATTGCTATTGGAAAAAGATCAAAGAATTCTAGGGGATTGTGTAAAGTATATACTTTAAATAATATACAAATGCCATTTAAAAGGTTAGTTATCGAAAAACCTGCCCTTAACATAACATACATAATAGGAGAAACATAATATAAATGGACGACAAGACATTGCCATAATAATCAAAAAATATGTGCAAAATAAATATAAAAGCTTACAATGGTTCATTCTTTTGGGCAGCCACATCGCACGCGCGTCCATAGTATCAGGCGGTTCTAATTTCGGCGCTAATATAGCTCTCTGCTGTGCCATCGCCATTTGTTGAGGACTCGGTATCGACATGCCCTGGCTTATGTTCGGCATCTGAGGCGTTCCAGGAGACATCTGTGTAGGAGCTGAGGCCATTCTAGGCGACGCCATCTGTGGCACGTTCGTCCCCATCTGCGGAGTTCCCTGCCCCATTTGAGGTGGCCCTGGCCCCATTTGCGGTGTCCCCGGCCCCATCTGCGGTGTCCCCGGGCCCATTTGTGGTGTTCCGGGACCCATCTGCGGTGTCCCCGGTCCCATTTGCGGTGTGCCTGGCCCCATTTGCGGTGTGCCCGGCATCTGGTTCGTTTGATGGTTTATCATCGCGCCAGGCGAGTGCACCATTTGCGACGGCACCAAAGGCGCTCCCGGTCGGATCGGCCGTGGTCCGTGTGCGGAAAACATATTCGCAACGCCATCTGGCGCTATGAAAATAAAAAGAATGCAAAAGAAAATAATTAGCATGCATCAAAAAGTTGCAAATCAATAACACTCAAGGTAAGGAAATTAATAGAATAAGCTGAACGCAAACATTACGTGACGCCGAACGCAAAGCATTTTTATTTAGTAATTCAATTAATAAAGTTCTGGTGACGTCATGAATACGCGCCAAACGCATGGCTTAGAGTTTAGCTCAATCTATTTGATATGCATTCAGCTTTACAGTTCGTGCCATTAAAGTTGAACCCACGGTAAAAATTTATAAAGGTGCGGAAGAGTGCATTTTACGGCGTAACCCGGGCTCCCCGTAGTACACAGCACAACCAGTTGAATCTATAGAAAGACTTCTGTAACAAACTATAATAAAATAATATTTTCTTCGTTTCCTTCAGTAGGTATTCAACTTTCTTGGCGAGAACTGAACTGCGTGAGTAAAAACATACTTGTAACACGTAACGCGACGCATTAAAATGCAACGCGTTTGTAAACAAAACTAACTCTATTTGTAACACAATTTGATTTTACTTAACATAATATGTTGTTCCACATATTAACAATCATGTTACAAGTAAGTTACTCAAAGTACGAATTGAACGCTTACTTTGCCCTTGATTTATAATGATATTTGTCGTTTGGAATTGCTGATGATGGTGTTGAATGTTGGAGTGGTGATGCCTTGGGCTGGTAGCATGGTGCTGTATGGTAACGAGCTCGCCTGTGTCCATATCCATGCCGTTTCCACTGAGGCCTGCCGTATACTCATCTTTGACTAATCTGCTAGGCCCCGACTGTAGTGTGAGCCCGGAAAGATCTAGAAATATAAAAGTAATTTCATTTTTTAAAAATTGCATACTAATAATTGACAGACCGACCACAGACAGAGCAACTCTTTGCAAGGCATGCAACGTACCGCTCTGAGGTCCACTTACTGAGGCGTTTAAGCCTCATGGGCCGGCAATGCTGCTATCCTAATACTTTAGGTTGTTAGGTTAGGGCATTCCAGATATATGTGATGCATATGTGTAACAAAGAAGCAAATGCCCTTAACACTTATTCATGGATTATCAACAATGTATTGTTGTAGTACAGTACTTCACAGTCTGACAGCGTTAATTTTAACTGCATGTAAACTAATTAAAGGCCAACTCTATAATCATAATCATCGTCATATTAACCTATTACCGGCCCCTGTCTCTACTTCCTAGGGTCAGTGAGAAGAGTTAAGGCCATAGTCCACCATAGGCCAAGAGTCTAAACTCCACCAATCCACACTGGGCCAGAAGTGTGGATTGGTGGACTCGACACACCTTCAAGGACATTATGAGGAACTCTCAGACATACAGGATTGCTAACAATTTTTTCCTTCACGATTGAAGCAAGTGATATTTGATCCTTTACACAATTAGGAAAGCATTTTTTAATATAAATAAGAAAACCTTCATACAGATATATAAGACATATGTAAGACCTTTATTGGAGTATGCTTTCCAGGTCTGGAGTCCCTATTTTGTTAAGGATATAGAAATGCTTGAAAAGGTTTAAAGACAAGCCACTAAACTGCTAAGAGAATTGAGAAATCTTTCATATGAGCAAAGGCTTGCAAACCTGGGACTCAGCACCCTCAAAAGTAGGCGAGAAAGAGGCGAGCTCATTGAAACTTATAAAATATTAAATAAGTATTACAACATTCCACATTTAGAGTAAATATTTTCAAAAAAGAGTAACCCCAGATTAAGGGGCTATGGGCTCAAACTTGAATATCAGCAGGCATCGTCTAATCCTTCCAAGCACTTTATCAGCAATAGAGTTATACAAATGTGGAATGCCTTGCCTGAAGATGTAGTGACTGCAGAATCACTGAATCAGTTTAAGAATAGACCGGATAAACATCAAAAAGACAAAGGCGCAAGAAATGATATATAGACGCATCAGCGAAAGCTGCTTAGTCTATTATATAATAATATTTCATTTGGTTCTTCTTCTTCTTGCGGCTCAGGTTAGCCTGGTCCCTGTTGTCCCTTTGACCGGTTACAATCTATTGTGCCACTGCTGTCTAGATCTCCCAGCAAGCATTGGTCTCCCAGCAAGTCAAAAATTCATTTGATTTCAAAGATTTTATTTGATTAAAGCACACATAACTTAAAAAAGTAAGAGGGAGAACTCAGCACACACTAGGCTATCATCTCCACTACTTTCACTCTATAATATATTAACTTAAATACTAACCAATACCTGGAGACACAACTCTCTCGTAGTGATAAGGGTTGACGCAAACCGAGTCACACTTCAGGTCAAAGGCAAACTGGCAGAACTTGACATGTTTCAACTCATTTTTATGTAGATCTGGCCAGCGCCATATTCGAGCGTAGATCACATGTGGGAAACCTTTTCGTCCTGCTACCTAAAATCATACAGAAAAAAACTAGATTCAAAATTGAGATGTGTCACTCAGCCATTTTATTTTCAGGAATATTTATTTTTATTTGGATGAAAACTATGTATAAATGATAGTAATGTAGTATAAATTTAGTTTTCAGTGTTTACTTCAGTTCTAATCAGTGGTGACAGTTGCAACCAGCCTTTTGGCTTAGTTTAGTATAAATAATATAAGGATTTCACCATATTATGTAAAAAATGGCACTATGCTGATTATTATAGAAAACTGTTAAAAAGCTAACACTCACTGTAGAATTTATTAAATAAACTTAATAACAACGCAAATTAATTATTGAGCTGTATATTTATTGTAATAATTAAGCTTTATGATGAACTCAATTACCTGTAAACGACCATCTAATGTGCGTTGTATTGTAACACATTTGCTTGGATGAGCACCATTTGTTGTGATAGCTGTGATCAAAGAATCCAGTTCATCTCGCTTTTCCTTCAACTTCTTGACTAGTGACTCAATTGCTCTCTTTGAGAAGCCTTCACTCTCACCCCCTTGCCTGTGGCACATCAGGGAGTGCACTATACTAAGGCAGGCATCTGCCGAAGTTGGTGCTGTTGTGTTCATGGCTGCCAAACATCAAGGAACATAACATTGTAAAGCTTAAGAATTTATTTGGCTGAACTTGATAATGAAAAAAATCAATCAAGGAAGGCTATATAAGATTCCTGTTCCTGTTCCTATGACCAATATGACCAATAGGAGTGATCAATGAAAAATGTTACAAAACTAGGAAAAATTATTCTTTTGATAAGTTAAAATGATGTATGATGAAATTATTCCACTTTAAAAGCTCTAAAAAGTCTGAGACAGCATATATCTCTCATGATCTACCTTTAAAGGTTGATTCATACACAGACAAAGTTATGGAGGATGGGAAAATTACTTTTAGCAAGCTGCAGAAAGCTAAAGGTAATACTTTCCCAGTTTAGGGTTTAGTAATGAAATAGCATAATCTACAATATTACATATATAACTACATTAAATAAACTGACAATCCAGTTACTCCACATAATGGTCCACTGGATTCAGTACAATCCAAAAATTGTTCTCATTAATTATTCCAGTAGCTAGTAGTATTATAGTGCTGAATTGGAATTTTGATATCTTTACTTTATTGCTAGGCATTAATTTTAATATTAGCTGGATATTAAGCCACGGATATTTATTTACTTGATGATTATAATCCCAATTTTGTAAACCATTATATCCAAACGTTTAATTACATTTTTACCGTATTAACATTCTATTTTTATCAATTGAATAATTACATTTTTTATTTACCTTTATCTACTTATGAATGTCAGTTTTATTAAATCTTGCATTCCACCTAAAGAACGTAAGTCTTATTCAGTTAAGTTACAATTGATAATTTCTAAGTAATAGATTTTTAGAAAATAAAATAAAATAGTCAGTTGCGTTTAATATCCGATTAACGAGCCCGAAATTAGTAATGTACTTACCTGCTTATTAACAGAAAAACTGTCCCAATTTTCATATGTAATGCACTTAATGTATAATTCTAAAATCATGGATTTATTATGAAAATTGATTTCCTTTATTTCGAGATGAAACCAAAACAGAACACGACATTTTAGCAATCCATAGTGCAATGATAAAACTAGTGTAGTGAGTACCAGAGTGAAATGTGAATACGAGTGAATAGTGTTGCTTATTCCATAATTGTTTATGGTAAACAGAAAATAATGATTATTGACATCAAGTGACACACATTTGTGTAAAATCTAAAGATTTGTAAGTAGTATGAATAAAATAAAAAAAAAATTGTGAGTTGTGACAAAGGAGCCAGCTCAGTGTACAATAGCTGCGCATTCAAAGGTGCTAATCATCAATCGATGCTAAAATGCACAGTACCGTTTTGATTAGGGTGTGACTAATAGTTATAAATTAATTATAAGGATTTCATGTGGTGAAAAAACAACAAAAAAAATGCTCTATTTTTTTTACTTTTCTATTTTACTTAATGAGATTACTTAAGTAACTGCGCCCTTTAATGAATAAGAGAATACAAATAAATAAATTGAACTAATTTTGTTGAATATCCTATTCAGGTATTGTAATGTAGTTCGTTTAGCTTCAAACATATTTTTGCGTTCAAATTTAATTACCAAATAATTGGGCACATAATATGCGAAAGAGTGACTACAACTTTGGCACAGATCCTTGACCCTAGATTAACTTAGGTTTTTTGGAATTAGAAACCACGGACAAATATTAACTGATAGGCCAATATTTTAAGAAATTTTAAATATAGCTTGTACTCTTTTTTTTTTTTACAAACCATAGAAATCATTCTCCTTGATATAACAAACCAGATGAAGTTTATATCTATAATTATCAGACATCTTTCAATAGCAAACAACATTTTGACGACTTTGAATGAGCAATCTTGCAATCAAAAGATCAAAATTGTAAGCAAAAAAGGTATGGTGAGATAACTAAAAAAAAAAAAAGCTACACTATCGCATTAGGTTTAAGTATTCTGTAATGATAGTGTTAGAATAAGAATATAAATAAATAAAATAAAAATAAATAAACTAATGATAACTATCATAGACTAAACACTAAACAACAGCGTTCCAAAACAGGAAAAACACTACTAGATTTTTTTCTTTTTCGTACTAGATTTTTTTTCTAGATTATCTCTAGACAGAAAAATATTTTTCTTCAAATAGAATTATTAAACGTTATTTTCCAAAAATACTTCATTGCGAAATGAAACGTGCAATTTTTAATTCGTGGAGATGTCAATGTTATTGTCGTTGACATTTGACAAGCGATTTTGTCAAAAAGTCCTTTTTCAATATTTTCTTTTCTAAGCTAAAACAGGTCAAAAATAATTAGTTTTTAGATTATTTATGTGGTTTATTAAACGTAGACAGTTTCACTTTATATATGTATGTGTTTCGAGGAGGTCAAAAAAGTGGGTGGACCTTAGTTCCTAATTGGGCAGTCGTGTTGTGTTGTACAGATGAAAATAAACTTTATTGATGATGAAAAATGAAGGGAGTTGGTAATTCACCAGCAGACCGCGAAGGGATGACAAATAAACCAATAGTAGCATGTAAGTGTCTTACTCTAACTATAACATTACGTTGTTGTATTCCGTAAAGCGAGATTAATCAAAATCATTAATTTGTAGGCGCTGGCGATTGGAATTTATTCTGTACATTAGAACAACCCTTGGTGGCTGCCATTCCTCAGGATTCCTGTGAATGGCGTCGGTCATACGGCCGAATTACTAAGTTTGTTTACTTGGAGGCAACTTTTGTCAAGTTTAATAAAGATAAGGCACAATCTGAGCTCAATCTTTTAAAACGACCCATATTCCATATTTATTGGACTGATTGTGTGGTAAGTAAATCATTATTTTTAAACAACAATAAAGAAGAAGTTCTTAATTTTATACATTTCCTTTGCTTTACAAATAAATATAATTGAAATTATGAGCGAAATAAAGGCTGAGTTGCAGTTCATTTGAAATAAAAGAAAATCATCAATGATTTTTAAGAACTTCCTCTTATTAACATCTTATGGTAACTTTATTGAAGATATAAATGTTTTTTTTGGTTTTCTTTTTATTCTTCAAAATAGCTGAATAGATATTAGGATTTCATAGAAATGCAGTTTCAAAATAATTTTCAAAGAATTATCGAAAAGGGTTATCGAGTCTACCGGTGATCCTAGAGCGGGCAGTTACCTTGGCCAACGAATTAGTTTGGCCATCCAGAGGGGAAATGCTGCCAGCATCTTAGGAACTGTGCCTCGCTGCGGTGGTTTCGAGGACGTTTTAGATTTTATTTAGTTTTTAAATAGTTTATTTTAGGTTATAGTTATGTATAAATAATTTTCATAGTGTTAATTGTGAAAATTATAATGCCTATGAGATTGCACATTTCTTATTTGATCCTCATTACTTATTTTCCTATTAAGTGTGGAGTGAGTACACTTATTACTAATATTGTTGAATGCTGTGAACCTTTTACAGGATGTAGAATATTATAAAACCACATTAAGAGAAGATATTGAACTATGGGTCAAACAATTAGAGAAAAACAACATCACAGACTGGATGATAGTGTTAGTAGAGACTTACGATATAAGAAAGACCAACAAACTACTGCCCAGGACTACAGTTTTAGATAAAATCAAAGGTAGTATTTATTTTTTAATTCTAGTTCAGAACTATTCATAACAAGACCAATCCTATTGTTTTGTAGACCAATAATTACATGAATAGCTATTAGTATCTAGTATACATAAAAGTGAATAATATCCTGGCTAAATTAGACATTATACTTCCCTAATTGACTGTGACCCACATAAAGGCCACAAACATGTCATTTAATAAGCAAGGTTTAACCAATTTATTGTTCAGTGACTGTTTTAATAATTAATAGCTATTGTTATTTTTAGTCAATTTTTGTGTGTATAAGCAATGAAACTTCTGTAATTATCCATGAAGAATAAATAAATTATAATTCTTAAAGGTGATTTTGCCGCCAAACAGACTGAAGATAGATTTGTATCTGTCATTAATCCTATAAAATCTGAGGCGAGGAGTGCAGAATCTTGGAGGGCCCTTGTCGCAAAAGTTAGACATTTTATTCTAGTTGCATACAACAAAGCACTAATTAAGTTTGAAGAGCATATGAGAGAACAGAGGGAGAATAGAAATGACCCAGAGTGGGATTTTTGTAAATACTTCATTTTACAAGTAAGATTTGTTTTTAGAGCATATTCTGTTCATTGCACATTCTTATTTTGATGTTAGAACACCTGCCCCCTTAACTTTTCAATTGTTAACTGGTAGCAACCTGATTGTCTCATCTGTATTTATTTTGTATGAAAAAATTGGTTGCCTGTAAAGTCGGTATACGGGCGAAAGTTTTACGTGACAACGACTTTGAGTGGTAAAATAATTTTAATGTGAATATTCATTCGTATAGTAGGAAGAAGGATGAAATAATAGTAACAATTTAAAACATTTATTTATACAAAGAATTATATTTAAAACATTAATTTATACAAAGAATCTCGCACTGAATTTCATATTAACAAAATTTTATTTTTACCTTTACACATACATACGTATTTATATACAAATATACATACAATAACTTGCAATACATTTGCGTACAATGAAACAGCGTTTACTACAAAGGGACGCGTGCCTTTCACTTTTTATGTCTGTCTCTCTCGCTTTTAGGCGGGCTAACCATGCCCGAGTGGAAGGGACGCGTGCCTCTCACTCGCTCTCATTGTGAGCGCATAACGTGAGCGGAGCGTAACGCAGTTTCTTGAAGTGTCACCCGGCAAACCAATTTATAAGACGTTGTCACGTCAAAAATATGTCAATATGAACTAGCAATTCTCAGAATTTGCTTTTACTAACCTGTGTTGCATAATATTGGAAGTTTGTGATCCTTGATTATAAAGTGTAATTAAGACAATCATATACAAAAAATATATTGAAATAGGCATCTAGAGGGCACAGTAGTGCTACTAGAAGCTTCCCTATCTAGGCTGGGCCAGCTGTATGTCACCAATGTGTCTAATAGGAAATAGTGCAATGGACAAAGTATTATAATCAATTTCATTTAAAAAATATAATTTGTGCTATATTTTATATTTATTAACAGGAGCAATTGGCATTTGTGCTTGAAATGCTTGGTCTATATGAAGAAGCTCTAGTCCAGTATGATGAATTGGACGCATTGTTTTCGCAATTTGTACTCAATTCAAATGTGGCGGAAAGTCCAAAATGGCTTGAGACATTCCGACAGCCAATAACATGCTGGCAAGCTGTAAGACTGACTTCATTAGTACCGCAGAATTTAAGAGAATTAATAATTAAGAAGAAAGCTTCTCTATTAGACTTTAGGAGTTACTTGTTTCAACGACAAAGTGCCATGTTACTACTTACTTTTAAACCTTGGGAGGTAAGTGTTTTGATTCTTATGCTTATTCTATTATTTTAATAATATATCACCTTTCCTTAGATCAAATAACGATGATCATAAAACGCTCAATTTCATTGCAAAACATATAATTGAACCCTTTTTTATCAGATAAACATTATATTACAAGCAATTAAACACTTAATTCATAATTGTTAGTCTACACATGAAGGCATGTTTGTTATAGTGATAAAATATTTATTTAATATATGTGACATTGTTTGAATTTTAATTTCCGAATTATTAATGCATTGCCTAGTACAGTTAACGTGCCCTATATCTTTCAAATAGTATGACGACAAATTTAATCGACGTTGGGTACAATTTCTTCATACAAGATTTTGAAGCGAATCGCTAAGGTGTTTCCTTCACATAGACCTTCCAGACAAAATTTAATAGTACCTAGATCTCAACATCTCTTATTTTCAAGCAAGATCTTGAGAAAACACATGAGATACAGCAATTTCATTTTATACCTCTATTCAATTAGATGATATCATATTTAACGGTTAAAATTAATTGCTATAGTTATTTTTTAAATTTTATATATTCACCTTAAAAATAAATCACGCCCCTTAAGACATACACGCAGTCAAAGGTAACAAAAATAAAACAAGTGGTGTTTTATTTAGATTTTAGAAAAATTCTCTTAAGAGAATGTGTTTTTTTTTTGAGAATTGAATTTTGAATGCTTTTTAAAGTTAGCCTTATTAAAATTCAGGAATTTCATGTTAGATATTGCTTTAATTTCGTATAGCGCAATTATATTAGAACTATTGAAGATTTCATACAACAGCTGCAATCATATCAAGATTTTTAATTTTTCTACATGAGCACCCATCTGTAAAGTGCATTAACTAGTAATGTGTAATTGCATAGCAATTATACAGTTGTATTTCAGCCTACTATTTAAGTTTCTTGTGGTTATAACTGCAGACAGTTATTTGTTTGATGAAGATGATTTTATGTGTTTATCTTCAGTTAAGATTTTATAATTATAAGTTTCACCCACATATTATATGAGCCTCATTATAAAGATGGTATATGGTTTAGATAAATAATTAGTGTGTCTGTCTACCGTTTCATCTCATGGTCTCCTGGGGCTAAACTTAGGTATATTGAAAACATTTTCACACACCATGTTTTTGTGCCATTTGAATCTAACGTTGTCTGCCAACTTTGTGAGTTCCTACCAACGCTACGTTTTCCGGTGTGGGTTCGTAGAACACTAGGTCCATCAGCACACCGATGTATACATCTAAATTGACTATAAGCAGGGCTAATGGTCTTATTAATTAAACTTTTAATTTAGATCGCAATGCTTCATCATGAAAATGGATATATCTAGCTCACTTCTAATAAAAAATTTTGCCATTAAGGTGATGAGTGCTGCTAAATAAGGTTACAAGAACTTAAACTATTAATAATGTATGGGATTCGTCACAGCGTTATATGTAATGTCATTCTTGACATTTGGTGAAATTAAAATTTTTAGGTAGTATTCAAGTGGCGGATACACAACTACCTCATAGTTTTAGGTAGTTCGGAGTGATGATATTCATAATACGAAATATACAAAGCCTACGTTTTCAGATAGCATCTCGGTGTCTAACAACAGTCCACAATACGCTGGTAGAATTATCGTTACTGAACGCGCACGCGGTGGAAGGTGCGGCCGCGTGCTGGGCGCATTTAGCGTGCGCGGAGACGCTTCGTGCGTGCGAACGAATCTCCTCCACGAATAGCGCGCTCGAAGCGTGCACTAACATGAATGCTCCACTATTACATAATGCGAAGGATAAGGTATGCTATAATATTTAAAATTTATTTATACTAACTCCAAGCGCGGTAATAATAAGTCTCGATATATAAATAAGAAGCGCACAAAATGTCATTGTTCTGAGTCCAGGAAAAAAATTAATGTGAATTTTCATATATTTTTTTCTAGAACTTAGTTACTTAAGTCCTTGTTAAAGTTTCTTTCTTTGAATACTTACAATATGTTCCGATAGAAAGAGCGCTGCGCACTAAAGGTAACAATATTGTACAAAAAAATTTAAAAACTGTAATCATAGACCTACCAGCAGTCAGCACACAGCATGGTAAGTTTATGATTACAACCTTACACCTCGTAACATTCTCACTGATAAAGCTATTTTATAATAAAATTCTCAAAGGTTGCCCTTAGGTACATCTACCGATGATACTAGCGAAGGTAATATTAGATCTTTATCCAAGTTTAAACAATGTATTGAAACACATTTAATGCTCGACGACCTCCCTGGTGCAATGGTGAGCGCTGTGAATTTAAACAGGACGTCCCGGGCTCGATTCCCGGCAGAGGCAATTTGGGAATTTTTAATTTCTG
Source organism: Pararge aegeria (assembly GCF_905163445.1). Taxonomy (NCBI): domain Eukaryota; kingdom Metazoa; phylum Arthropoda; class Insecta; order Lepidoptera; family Nymphalidae; genus Pararge; species Pararge aegeria. The sequence continues at coordinate 9,884,122 of NC_053201.1, forward strand.
AATTTTCTCTGGTCTGGTCTGGTGGGAGGCTTCGGCCGTGGCTAGTTACAACCCTATTGACAAAGACGTGGCCCTAAGCGATTTAGTGTTCCGGTGCGATGACGCGTAGAAACTGATTAGGGGTATGAATACTATACTCCCTAAAAGCCCTATACCATCTTAGACTGCATCATCACTTACGACCAGGTGAGATCGAATCTGCCTTCCGAACCGGTGGTATAATACAAGCAGACTGACAGTTTTAAAAGTTCAACATTCATTTATTTCAAGTACTTGAAAGAAATGAATGCTGGATTTGAGTTCATACTACATTTGTAGCTTCACGAGCTAGGCAAACTCTGCGGCCTACTACCATGTTCGTCTGAACCTACCTCAGAACAGCTACATTTAGTGGTCATGTTATCTGCTGGCATGGGAGATAGCGAACCTAACAATCAACAAAGTTCGACGGACAGACTAAAAGAGGCCCTCTGCAGCAAGAAAAGCTTTCAGCAATACTATTTGGAATTAGCGGAATTGGCAATGGGCACCTACAAACACATTGGAAGGCTAAGGTAAGTTTTAAAATAAAGTCTTGTAGCTCAATTTAGGTAATGATAATCCAAACTTTTAACTTATCTGTTTTTTTTTAACATAATTCAAAGAAGCACTCTGGAATGCTTGTTTGACTGTTTGTAGACTTATTTAAATAAGGTCTAGGTATGGGTCATAAGGTCAGCATCTGATGAGGATACCTCATGGGAATCGTGTGAAAACGTTAACGTTAAAAACTCTCTCAAATTATATGAAACGAAATCTATTAATGATTTCGGTGTAATTGAGTATAAATTGTATTTGATAATTTTCATTTCAAACCAAAGTTTGTTTAAGGAAATTATAGGTTGTTTTATTAATCCAACCCCGCATTGGAGTATCGTGATGCTTTATAACCCTCTAACCAATGAGAGTGGGGTCTAAGGATGATGATAATCTATCTTAAAGACATACTATTTTATGAAAGGTTTAAATAATTCTTTTATAAATATGTCCTTGTATTGATAGTATGATGGGATAAGAAGGTGGTTAGCTAGATGAATCTCAAGCAACAGATTGCTTGAACAATCTATGACAAGAAAAACTTTAAAGATTTCATCTTATTGTTTTTTTTATCATCAACATGAACCCATTACCAGCCCAAATCAGGGAACGGGTCTCCTCCTACAATAAGAAGAGCTTAGGCTGTAGTCCACCACGCTGGCCAAGTGTGAATTGGTGGACACCCGCCTTTTAGAACATTTTGGAAAACTCTCAGCCATGCAGGTTTATTCACGATGTTTTCCTTCTACGATGCAGTAAGTTATATTTAGATTGCTTAAAATGCACATAAGCTAAAAAAAAGTTAGAGGTGCGTGCTGGGATTCGAACTCTGACTGCTGTAAGTGCAGCCGAAGTCCTAACCACTAGGCTATAAAGTCACCGCTTCGTTTTTTATATATTAAAGACTACAACAATTACTGACTTGAATATTTTCTAGGTTCGCACGAACTATAGGAAGGGACCTAGCCGCGTTCTATTCCGAGTTAGGAGAAACGAGCAAAGCCGTAGTATTTCTTATGGATGCATTACGTTCCTATGAGGAGCAGGGTTGGAAGGATCTAGCGGCGCAGACCCGTTTAGAACTCATTGCCGCCGCTAAGAAAATGAATGATGTCGATAGGTACGTACATATACTTATTGTATTATCAATTAAGGCATGTAGCAGTAACAAGGTATAGGTAAAATATTGTATTTATCTAATAATATATTATTCATGTATTATGAAAAACGTACTTTTATTTATATTCTAAGTGAGATTGGTATTTATCTTCAATAAATAAAACTGCTAAATCGGGCTATCCGCCATGACATGCGAAACGCCAAATTCAAAATTAAGGCGTCACTTCTAAAAACATAATGTTGTACCGCTTTAACTAAGAATATCTGCATAGGTATATCAAATATTTTGTGATTACGTATAATCAGTTGCTAAGTTTTTGATATCAAAACCTAAATCAATAATCCTTGGCTATGGTACAAGGGGTTACTAAAGCTTTAATTGGCCTTTGACGTCGCAAGTTTGGTCATAACACCCGGCGAACGTTTTCGCGGGAAATCATTTTTTTAAATATAATTTTTTAATGTGTATCAACAATATCTATCTATCTGCAATAATTAGATATTTCTTGGATATAGTACCTAGATACTTCCGAACGGGCAGTTTTTCAAAATTAGTCATCATGTCTTTAGGTACAGAAGATAATGTACATTAGCTATTGTACGGGCTGTCGACAAATTAAAATAGTTTTTAGTAATCGACTGAAGTTTCGGTTCCGGCCAAAAATGCTGGTTCGGTTTGGGACTAATGTTCATGAAACTTTCTAGTAATGCTAGGAACTACGAAGTAAACCGTAGTTCCGTAGAGTTTCCTTCGAAATATTTATTAGCTTTGTAGTTTGTACATACTTTAAATTCCAAAAAAATAAAGATGTAGGAATTAAACAACGAGATGAGCCGAATATTCGGTCATGGCATAGTTTCAGCTAAAAATCCGTGTTTAGGTTTGGCACTAAAATGTTTCTAATTTACTAACCGATTTAGGACGAATGTTGCTTTTACAATTTCTTTCAAAAATATTTACATTGCAGGTATGCAAAGCTCTCTGCTAGGATAGCTAGCACGGCCGAGTTAGAGATTCTAGTCAGAAACTTTTATTTCGAGGAAATGTTGAAGACCATTAAGGAAGACCTCGCGGAGAAGCAGGAGTCAGTTCTGACGGAGCTCAGCGACTGTTTTAAACTGGTTTCAGCTGAACTACTGCCTTCGGAGCGCGATGTTTATATTACTGACAATAAGGTTTTGTGTTATTATTTTTATATTTGATACGCAAATTAATGTAATCCCGATTTTAATATTAGCTCGCGTCGAATTATTAATTCTTTAACAATCCCTGACAACATTCAAGGACGTTGAAAAAGCCTACATTTTTTATTTTTTTCAACAGTTGCTCGCATTCAAATCTTAGTATAAAATATATTATTTTGATGAACTTTAGTTTATTAATTGTATAAAAATATTATAATATAAAAGTCATCATAATATGTTTACGAGTTTGTGTGTGTGGTGCCACTGCTTTGGGTAAACCTTCATGAAATTTAAAATAAGTTTTTGTTCATTTGATTTTCTTTAAATTTCGCTAACACAGTTTTCCTTCTATCAATCATTTATATTTTATATTTATCAAAGGTCCAATGTCGACTAGTAATAGACAGTCATATGCCCAAAGACGTTTTATGCACGCGCGCGGCTATCAGTGTGGAAATGTTTCAAGATAAACAAACGGAGAAACGGACGCCGGTGAAAAATTATAAGACTGATTTAACTGTTAATGTAGGAACACAGGCTAATTCGCCGAGGAAATCTGTGGACACCACGGAAAGCGAATCTAATACTTTAATTACTAGGTAAGTTAAAACTTTTAAAACTTTTCTTTGTTTCAAATGAAATTTTGGACTAAATTACTTACATACTACATTTTTGCAATCAGGTGTTATTTTTGCATCGAATGAATCCGTTCGAAGTAACTTATTGGTTTCCAGAAATTTTCCTCCTTTTTAAATAACATTAGTCTTTATATTCTTATTATTTTTAAAATTTTGGCCACTTAGAAACTTTTCTAACGTTTTTAAGAATCCAATCGTAGTTAGGTATAATTGGTACATGGCGATGCGCCAATGTCACAGAAAGCCAACTTCAGCCCGGCTGAGAAGGTTCCCTGGAAGGGCTTCGGCTGGATGATTTTTATGATACCATAAAAACTAAACTAACTAAATAATTTTATGTTATCTATTAGTATTTTTTTTTCTCTTTCAGCATAAGACTAGATGATCTTAAACCTAAGAACCCATTACTAAATCCGATGAACATCACTTCAAAACTTCATTATAAGGAGGACAAAACCCTCCAAAAAGCGACAGTAGAATGTCAAAACCCAAAACTGCCATTACGTCGTACTGATAGCACTAAATATAGGAAACCGTCCGCTACAGTACGGAATAACTACGAAACATGTTTTGAATGTAAAACTTTCACAATACACCCAGGTTTAAATACCGTTGTCGTTGAATATATTGCTCAGAAATGTGGTACTTTTAAACTCGGCCAGGTTTCTTTATTAATTGAGGGAAAACTGGAGTTTTTATCGAACGCTTTAATAGCTGGTAAGATGGGATATGAAGTTGAAACGCAAGCGATCAGTGTGTATTTGAATAAAGTTGAGCCGAAGAAGGATTTGGTCTCTGGTTTGGAACATGATATGGAACTCGTGGTGACCAGTGGAAGTTCAAGGATAGAAGACGTGAGTTTTTAATACTCTCAAAACTATTCCCGTACTAAAATTGCACAATATTGATGTGTCACCTTAGCTTAATTAAAACCCGACCCAGCGCAAAGTGATATGATTTTATTTAAATCTAAAAGTATTATATACAATAGGTATTCTACCTTACCAGAAACACTTAGTACCCGCCGAAGCGGCAGATTTTCTGGATATTATTGAATGAATGAACGAATGAATACACTTTTTATATATATATAATTATAACATAACAACGTATACAATTTGGCGGCCTTATCGCTTCCTAGCGATTTCTTCCAGGTAACCAATGGCGAAGGAAACAAATACAGAAAATAGTTAGGTAGTGCACTTATACATATACCCATTAAATAAATATTTTATTACTTAAATAAATATGTATAATCTGTATAAAACAATATTTGTAACTAAAGACAACTAAATAAAAACAAAAATTTTTCTGAATATTTTTGCCATTATAATCAATAAAAATCCAGTACAATTTAAATTCCCGTTTCGATTCTTTTCTATTTTTAAGTATGCGTAAGTGCCAATCGAAGAAGCTAAAACATTGACAGTAGCGTGTAAGTTTACGATCAATCATAAGACATCCAGGTTTAAGTAAGCGTTGTGATTGGACGCGTATTCTCACGCTAACTCGGGTGTGATTTTAACGCTTTGGTTTGGCCTTGACTTGACACTTTTAAGATTATTTAATCACTGTTAAAGAAAATAAAACGCGAACGCGTCTAAATATTGAAGAATTGATAAGGTATAATATTGCTATAATAATTTCAGAATGCAACAATCCTTTTAAAAACATCAACTGGACTGAATATACGATTTGCAAAAGACCAATGTCCGATGTCCAGAGAGATAGCGATACCCATTCAAGCAATAGAACCATTTCAGACCACTAAAATTCCTTTGCGGTTATTTGCCAGCCTACAACCTAAAAGGGAAAAGAGTATAGAATTACATACTGTAAGTATTTTTGATCTTTATATTTGAAACGTATTGTGGGAACATTAATGGCCATGGATTTGATTTTGCGCTATGCAGTCCGCTTAATTCATCTGCGATAAACAGAAAAATCCGTACGGTGTAACATTGATATCCTAATATGGTTGGCATCCATTCATTTCATACGAAGCGTTTTACAACCGGTAAAGTGTGGAACACTCTGTTTTCTAACACGTATAACTTGAGTAGGTTCAAGGCAAGAAAGAAGATTACTTGGCAAGCGTGTCCCAAACTAGATCTCATCATTGCTTACCATTATGTATAGATATTCTTATCTTTATCTACATAAATAAAAATACGTATATTATATTTAAATTATAGTACCAGGAAATATCCTAAAGCATCCTCAGATGTTGACTGCACAAGAAACAATTTCAAATAAAATCTTTGCAAACAAAAGCACTTGCATTGATTATGTAGAGATTTTTGACATAGATTTTTTTGTAAAGAGAAATGAAGCTTAATGTTTATTGTATATCATAAACTTCTGCAGAGTATCACCTAATTCTATCCAATGTTTTTAGGTTTGGCTGACGTGTCCCTGGTGGGAAACGATAACGGAGGTCCCCCTACACTTTTCTCCGCCAATGATTGCGTCATGGAGGCTACTAACGTCTAATACGAGAAAATTTATCCACGTGACTTTAAAATCATCGGTCGCACATTTCATACAGTTTATATTAACCGAACCCAAGTTAGAGTGTGACGGTAATAATACTGTGTCGGACTTAAATCCGAAGAATTCTGGCGATATGGTAATATATAATATTAATTTGTTGCGTAAGACTGTAAAAAAAAATTGAGGACAAAATAGTTGATTCATTAATTTAATATTTCATTTTTTACTTTGCTCTTTGGTCTTAGGTTCTACTTACATAACGTATGTTGAATATACCACTCAGAAAGATTTATCCCATATTCCTACAAATATGAGCTGTATTTCTTGTAGATCTGTGGAAGACGAAATGTCAATAATATAAAATACATTTAGAACAAAAACATGAAATTAAAATAAATTCACTGGCGTAAATTTTTATACACTATGATATTATCGAGTTCTGGATTATCTGCAAATGACATGGGATCACTGTAGCTTAGTTTAGAAGTTCTACAGAATTAATATAGGAACCGTTACTTTTCAGATAGTGGCATCAGACAGTACAACAGCCTCTTTAATGTGGGAACTCCTAAAAGACCCTTTAGTCAAAGCTGGTCCAATGAAGGCTACATTCACAGTGCAATACCGTCCTGTCAAAGAAGATATTTCGAGAACGTTCTCCTGTCCATTTGACATCCAGGATTATACCACATTGTTTGTGATTAGGACTAAGCTAGAGCCAGGGAAAGGGTCGGACTTTTGCAGGGCGTCCCAAGTTTGTTGTTTACAGCTGAATGTGCAAAGAGTGAGTGTATTTTGTAATTTTTCCCCCGATTTTGCGTCTGGGGTTAAAAAGGTTTTTATAAGCCCGATGTTTTTGCGTCTCGATTGTTTCCTTTCATTGAATGTATGTTACTAACATACGACGCAAGAAGCGCTAAAATTTTGTCTTGTATTGTTACCTTAAAACAACTATTTTGATTCCGTTTTTGCATTACAAAGGTATCGCCTCAAAACTGATCCTGGAATTGGTTTCAAGGTTAGAAGTCACTAGGGATGTTGCGGAAAATCAGTTTTCGTCATGGGCTTGCAATTATTACATTTATCCGCAAGTGACAAACTTTTGAGCACAGGTCTCCTCGATCAAAAAGAGAGACGGATAGAGTTCAAACTGATAGAGTCAATGGAGGGCTACAGAACTACAAGAAGTAGGGTAGTCTCACAATTTTTAAGGTTAAATTTCTTATATTTTCAGGTAAATGAAACGGAACACACTTCACTGATGTATGAAGTTTTAGCTGATCAGACCATGTGGGCGGTTCTTGGTCGAACGGCAGGTAAGAATAAGTCTTGTTTGAAAAGGAGTCAGCTATATTTAAGGATCTTGTCGGCGAATTGTGGCTATGATGTGTGTCTTGTGCATATGTTTTTGTTCAGTAGTTCTGCGATTTCGGAAGTTGCTGATTTCGTGCCGTTTTCCAGTCTGTAACGAGATGCGATCCCGTCGACTACAAAGTCTGTTTTGATGTGTTGTTATTGTGATTCCTTTAGGATTACAACGTAAAGAAGTATATATAATAATAAATAATTAGTGTACCACCTTAGAAAATGTGTGAAATGTGAGAGATTCTAGTTATAAACGAACATATCAAATAGTACAACCTCTATCCATCCAGAGATAAGCGTGCTTAGACATACAAACTCTTCGGCTTTTGGATTGCAGTTGCTTACACAATTGTATTTAATCAATGTTGTCTTACAGGCGTGATAACAATGGAGACGAGCACAGCTGAAGGGCAGTGCGTGTCTTTAGACGTGATGCCTCTAGGCGCCGGCTACCTTCCGCTACCAGCAGTTCGTCTTTCAAAGTACATCGCGCGTGATACTAGTGCCAGAGGTGAGGTTACGAATTCTATTCAAATTGCATTATTTCATAGACATGTTACAGTAAATGCCCGATAAAAGCGTATGTTCATGGCCGGATTCGATTTTAAAACGTCGCAAGATAAATGGCAACCTAAAATGCTACGTGGCCTTTCCATTATTTTATTGAAACAAATGAACAAAATTTAAATTCAAATGTTCTTTATTCCTATATGCCTATCATAGGCACATATAAAGCGTTCATACATAATATATGTTCTTCGTTCGACAACTTAAACTTAATGCTACAAGGTTCCAATCGCGCCCTGTTCTAAGAGAGCCCACAACAAAATTAGCCGGAAAAAATTAATCATTAAAAAATATTTAAAAATGGCCGCAAATTCAGCCAATTTGTAGAGGTGGTAGAGTCACTACAAAAAGACACTTGACTTTTCAAAAGAGCTTATAATATAGATGTACGATTTGCAATGAATGAATGTTGAGTTTTGAATTTTAAATTTTAAATTTTTAGATACGTCTGCGCATCCTCGCTTGGAGCCTTTCAGTCCAGGACAAGTATACCACGCGGGAAAGGCAAAACAAGTTCACGTTTTAGCGCCAGCTCCTAAAGAACATTTGGATATTACAGTTTGAATCAAGGAGCAATTTTGTCCATTAACTACATAAAAAAACCAAAAATATATCCTTTATTTGATCACATAAAAACATAGGCATAAGATCACACTAAAATACTTTGTTGTTTCATAGTTACGACCAGCATACAGTAACTTCCGTCGAGTCTCTTACCGGATAAACCTTTTTCCCATAAAATATAGGGTCGGGTCGGTCGGGTCGGGTCTTTGTCAAATCAACAGCTGGACGGAAAATATCAATCATTTTCTGGAATTTCATCAGCCATCAGTCCAGAAATGTTGTTATCCAGTTACTTACAGAAATCCCCTTTTATTACCTCACTGTACATGAATCTTCCTATTCTTCTGAGACTCATAGATAGCGACTTTCATAAAACAGTGGGGTTTATGTTTGACCACTGTTTTGTCATGGTTACAAACGACAGGTCTGGTGTGATCTTACGCTTAGAAAATATAAAAATAAAATGAATAAAACTGTGAACAGACGCAAATATTGTAGGCAATTATTTCGGCGACTGAACGTGTGCAGTATCGAATACTGCGACGTTATTATTACAATTTGCTTATATGCAAACAAGCCGCTCATTTATAACGTTAGACGTTTTCCCAATACATGACAAATGGTTATAGTCAATAATTTTATTGCTGTGTTTTTTTTTAAATAATTGTCGATGATTCGTGTCAAAGATTTTACGTCCTGCAGGCGTTGTGAACTTCATAATAAGTAAAAACTAAACTAAAAAAGACCCTAAAGAAATAATTAGAATGCTAGTTCTATTTTTGTCCCCTTCATATTGTCGGACCACAAAATACATGTGATAAAACTTTGTTGTTTAAAACTTTGGCTTTTGCTGTTTAGGCTTTTTGAACGTTTATCTACGGTCGATTATATTATGGGTAGAGTAATTCACAAACCAAATAACCGAATTTTTTTAACTTTTTTTTACTAAGTTGATGGTATACTGAACGAAAGCCTGCAAGCAATAGCATGGGCTATCTCTGTACGACCGTATAAGGCAGTCACTAAAAATATAATCAATGTTTTTATCACCAAAAGACAAACAACTCGCTTGGAACCAAACTGCAAAAGGACGTTATCAATAATTCGACTTGTTTTTTTTATATTTGGCGATTTTACTCTATTAATGTCTCCATTCTCAATCACTTCTGAACAGATTTTCATGTATTTTTCCTTACCTAAACTTCCCATTCCAAAAAACATTTACTTGTTCCCGGTTAAATTACATTATGTATCTGATAGAGATCTCCAGATTGAGCGGAACTCCTAACGGACACTTGCATGTTACTTGAAATCAGTGCAATACGTCACTAAACAATATACTTAGTTTTAACCTTCAATTATTGATACAGAATACTTGGTTTCTAACGCCTATTGAAGAGCGTATTCCATACCCTTAACATTCGGATGACCTTGACGCGTCCCAATGGCTTTCTGCTGTACCGCATTTAAAGTATTTCAAAAACGCATTACGTGCTCTCTGCTGCCCTGGCATCCATCTCTTGTGCTGCAGTCTTACCACCGTTATGAACCTATAGGTCACCGCAGAACAAAAGACTGTTTATTTTCAAGATACCTTCTTTTCCAAGTGAGTTCTATCAAGTTCTTCGTAACTGTCTTCTCGATATCGTATCAAATCTTGTATGACGGTCGGTACTTCTACTTATTCTAAATTCGGTTAGTGAGTTCAAGGTCATGCAGTGGATCGAATAGAATACTATCAAATATTTAAAAAAGTTAAAATTGTGCTTATATTAATTGATAACGACATTGTATGCTGGGCCTGGCACCTTTTTTATGAGTTACGCTGGTTTGGCAGATTGCATTCAACTTATTAGTCCAGCAAAATGAAATTACTAGGGTGGAAGTCAAAAGGAGTTTTCAAACTTTGTTTCAACAACAAATTCTCGTGTCTTTGCCATTCTGTCACATTATGGACTAGAAGTTTTCGTGTCTTTAATATTTTCTGTACGAATAAACAGAGCATTTGACATTCTGTGTCACATTATAGCTAATCGGTGTCCATTAAAGTACACGTAAAAGCCATTAACCAATAATTTATCTGAATCATTGTATAAATTGATAAAGCAAAGAATTTATAGGTAATCAGTCTTAAACCTACGAGTATATTTTCAAGTCACGAGAAATGTTATAGGTGCTAAATCGTTAGGCACAATTCAACTGAACTACATGATTGTTTTTTCATGGTCATTATTAATTGTTATTTATGTCGATTAATTAACGTTACGTACACTCTTTGTTGTATTCTTAAGGGCTGCCTTTCTCGGTTATATTTCCTCAGTTGCCTCGTACGACACCCGTAACCGCTAGTAACTTTACAAACTGTTCTGAATTAAATATACCTATTGAATTCTTGGTGCCCAGTGAAGTGCTATGATACAATCTCACCTAAAAAAACGATAACTCAAACAACGCTAAAAACTTAAAAAAAAAAATCATACTTTATAGTTATAGTATTATCAGGGAGTTGAGAGAGAACTTCGCTTATGTTTTGCATTGATATGTTTTCATAACACTAAGTTTTTCATATGTTGCTCGCCAAAAATAAATTCAAGCCCAGTTTCGATGATGTCCTTTAGGTTAAATTGGGAGAATCATTCAATCGAATGACCATAAATTGACCGATTCTCCCATTATTCCGATCTTAAGCTATAATGCCGTCAGCCACTAAAATCACGAGAAAACAACGCGGTTCTTACGTGTCCATGGGCATATTTAAGTAAGGGTTATATTGTATGACGGCCGATTGGCGCAGTGGGCAGCGACCCTGCTTTCTAAGTCGAAGGCCGTGGGTTCGATTCCCACAACTGGAATTTCTTGTGTGATGAACATGCATTCATGTTTTTCAGTGTCTGGGTGTTAACATGTATATTATAAGTATTTATGTATATTATTCATAAAAATATTCATCAGTAATCTTAGTACCCATAACACAAGCGACGCTTACTTTGGGGCTAGAAGGCTAGAAGAATGTGTGTACTGTCGTAGTATATTTATTTATTTATTGTGTAAACCTGGAAAATAAATATGCGACTTGATAACGGTTAGGGACATTAAGGTATTATGCAGTAGATCTAATAGAACACTTTCCAATACCCAACTTTATTTAATAAAAAGAGTTAAAATGGATCTGATATTTGGTAACAACATTATAGCTTAAGATAGGCCGCATTTCCCTCATAGTTTTCTAAACTACTTACTTTAAAAACATTAAATAGGTACTATTAGTAGTAGTTATATGAATAGCTTAAAATAGAGATTGAGCTTCAAAACATCTGTGTATTGTTAATAATGTGTAATATAAAATAGTATGTGTTAGAAATACTTATGAATCTTTATAAAATACTTAGATAAGTGAACTTGCGAGGCGATTAATTTTTATTACCTTAATTTTAGGGTATAAGAGAGTTTTAGCATTTCTTGAAAGTCGAATACATACAAATAGTTATATTACTGGTATTAACTCTGTAATAGAGTGGTGGCTAAACTAAAAACCTCTGAATTGACTGGTACGAAAGTACTTTTCTTTTTGAAACTTTCTCGTGATAAGAATGAAACTTCTTTTAAAGCTGCCACAATAGCTTAGAATTTGTGCATAACCAAATCAGACTTTTTTTTTAGGGTTCTGTACCAAAATGTTATTCCGTAGTCTGTACTTCATATTTCAATATGAGAATTTTGAGTCCCTGTCAAAGAGGCAAGAGCAATAATATGAAAGTGCTTCTTTTGGGCACTCTTCGAACTGCGTAGATATTGATTTTTCATAAAAAAATAATTAAACAGGATTTTAACTTTCAACATTTTGCAGGAAGATTACGTCTAGGAAATTCTTTGTTCAAAATCAGACTTTAAGTTATAAGTAATAATAATTAAAAACGACTATTACGATATCAAAAGAGACTTCATCACTTACGACTATCATTTACCAGATTACGTCTTGGTTTATCTTACTTTCTATCATGTATTCTTTTTCTTCATATTATTAGTCTTTAGCCCTCTGAATTAAAGGATCAGATACTTATTCTAAAGCAATTCTTTAACTGTTCCGAAGAAAAAAAAAATATTCTAGAGGCATTATCCAAGAAGGAAATAGGGGAATACATTTGAATGGAGAATCCCTACTATCTTCATATAAAAAAAAATAAAAGCACACCTCAGGTAGGTAATTTTGTTAGCTTTTCTAAATCCTCAAAATGTTAAAATACCTAGGAAAGGAAATTTGGGGAAGTGTTAAATTGTCGTTCAAACTTATTATCAACTGACTTACAAAAAAAAAGGAGGTTCTCAATACGGGTGTATTATTTTTAATTTAATATCTCAGTTCATTTATATGTATTGAATTTACAAGAAATGTAACGGCCATCTCTAAGGCTATTGCTACAAGGTAAAATAAATAATACGTATTCGCTTTATATGAACAAGAGTACAAAATTATCGTTTCTTATTTGGTTCACTACAGCATCGACGCGCTGCCATTGAATAGCTAGTCTATGCGCTTGTATGTGTGTGTGTCTGTAATAAAGAATGCGTTATGTTATACTAGCGTCAATGAAAAGAGATAATGAATGTAAAGAAGCTTTAACCGCATTTGCGTTCTGTTTGATGTCCACTCCGGGCTACCGACAAACAATCCGCGCATTACGGGTGCCGCGCCAGCGCCAGCACGGCGTGGGCCCCCACGTGGTGGTCTCAGTGCTCATAAAATCTATTTAACGGATAAATATCCATAGCCTGCCATAGTATAAGTTTTAATACATTTAAAATCTTAAAATTTACATCAATAACCGACAGCTACGAGCTACGAAACCGATCCAACTGCAGCGAGGAGTGCGACAGGGAGATGTTATCTCCCCGAAGCTGTTTACCGCTGCGTTGGAGGACGTTTTTAAGCTTCTGGATTGGAACGGGCTTGGCATCAACATTAACGGCGAGTACATCACTCAACTTCGGTTTGCCGACGATGTAGTCATAATGGCAGAGACTCTGGAAGACCTTAATGCGATGCTCAATGACCTCAGCAGAGTTTCTCAACAGGTGGGCCTTCGTATGAACATGAGCAAGACGAAAATTATGTCTAACGCTCATGTTGCGCTCCACCCAATAATTGTAGGGAACTCTGCACTCGAAATTGTAGACGAGTATATATACCTAGGACACACGATCCAGTTAGGTAGGTCCAATTTCGAGAAAGAGGTAAACCGCCGAATCCAACTCGGATGGGCAGCGTTCGGGAAACTTCGTGACATCTTCTCGTCCAAAATCCCCCAGTGCCTGAAGACTAAAGTCTTCGAACAGTGCGTGTTGCCAGTGATGACTTACGGATCAGAGACATGGTCGCTAACTATGGGCCTCATAAGAAGGCTCAGAGTCACTCAGCGGGCGATGGAGAGAGCTATGTTAGGAGTATCTCTACGTGATCAAATCAGAAATGAGGAGATCCGTAGAAGAACTAGAGTTACCGACATAGCTCAGCGAGTTGCGAAGCTGAAGTGGCAATGGGCGGGGCACATAGCTCGGAGAACCGATGGACGTTGGGGTCTTAAGGTGCTGGAATGGCGACCCCGCACCGGTAAACGCAGCGTAGGTCGGCCCCAAACGAGGTGGACAGATGACATCAGGCGAGTAGCTGGGAGCCGTTGGAGGCAAGCGGCCCAGGACCGTGCATTGTGGAACTCCCTACAAAAGACCTATGTCCAGCAGTGGACGTCAATTGGTTGAGATGATGATGATGATGATGATGAACCGACAGCTGATTTATATAAACAATCTAACTATTAGTATTCAGAAAAAAGGCGTCTTAAAATAAACTCTTCAATCAATATAAGAGTCTAACAGTATACCGCCTGTTAAGACCTTTCCCAACGGGAGGGTTTATACCACGCTGGGCAAACGGGTTGGCGATCGAAATTGCCATTTTAATTTAATTTTAATAAAAGTTAAAATTGAATACAAACTGTACTTTTATCTCAATCAAAGAACGTAAAATGATGTTTACTTAAATTATCTCTCTCTGTTGGCTGCAGTTTTCAAAAAACTCAAACTAAGTATTTACATTGAATAAGAATAGATCTATCCTTCTCTGCATGGAAGGTTATAGAGTATGGCAATAGTTTTAATACTGTAAATATTAAGTTTTTTTTATGGTATCCCGACGCCACGCTTGTTGAGTTAAATCTTCTGTCCACACATTTGCCTTTGGTTTGAAACAACACGCGTGGCGTCGCTTGGTAGAGGTATATACATGTACATGTGGCATGCTTGTTATATTTCGGTGCTAAAGTAAGTTCACCAGAATTATTGATTTTTTTTACAACTGCAAAAATTGGTTTGTTTTCAACTGATGCCACCACTAAAACCTCACAGTAGATAAGAACGGACTAGATTTTTTAGCTTATCAGTTGAATTCATAAAATTTAGTGTGTTGATTTCAGAGACATGATAATTGCTAAAATAGGTGCTATTTGGAAACGAACTGATGAAAAGAGTTTAGATTACAGTCGCCGGCTTTTATTATGTCAAATACGCTACGCTGTTACATAAAACCAACATGGCTATTTTGATACCTTATTTTCTTGAAGAGTAGTTGTAATTTTTGTTGTCAACGTAACCAATTTTCTTAGAAACAAAATGTGTGGGATAGGGTAGTGTTAGCATGTACTTTGCAAGTAAGCATACCTTCTAGTTTTGCAATTTGGCATTTCGCTTCGCCATAAATAAATAAGGTTGGTCCTGATATTGTACTAGATTACTTCTTAAAATCTGCGCCATCTCTTAGCATACTCATGAACTACTTCTGTCAAGTCTGTAATACACGGTTACCTCGCGTGCTCGCTTAACGTTAGCACCAATGAGTCGGTGCCATTTTGCGTGTTAATTGACCCAATCATATAATGTATTTAATTGTACGGAATAGTAATAAAAATCAATATTCTGTATTGCCAGACTATAAAATATTCTTAAAGCTTACTTTTTATTTTCCTACCCGTTTATTTCCATCATCCTTGGATACCTACTTCCAATGTATATATTACTACTACCCTATCACACGAATTTTGTTTCAAGAGAGAATAAGTACGGGAGGTCTGTGATCTCGTACCATCTTATTTTAGTTGAGATTCAATGAGGTGAGATGTTGATTCAAGCCACTTTTGATATGAAAGCTTCACGTTTAATTTACGAACACTACAAATAGTAATCAGACACCGTTTATCTCATATTTTATTTAATGTATCGTCAGCATAAAATGGTTATCAAATAATTTTAAATTGTATATTTAGAATTTTAAATAAGTTATGTAAAGTTAATTATTATTACCTATTATATTTTGTCATATTTTTTACTATTACTTACGTTATTACTTTGCTTAGAATAGGTATTAGTATTTTGTAAATACTGTGAAAGATATTATGTTTTTCGGTATAAATTAAATTAGCCATTGCGGATCTAAGTCGGAAGTGTGGTTATTTTTACTCATACAAGAGAAGTTAATACCTTATTAATTATTTTGTAAAAGTTATAGAGATGCAGATATTGAGTGGTCAAGGCTGAATTTCATATGTGTTATGTGTGCTGCCATACACTATGCTTTGTGTAATTTAGGATGACAATTTTGGCATGTCACGCCCATAAAGTGTTGTATTTTTCCCGGTAAAACATGATAAAGATAATTCCGTACTTCATTGATGGGCATCCACGACCACTTAATAAATACAATGCCAATAATTTGCGAACAACCACAGGTTATCAAAATCGGGATTGAAATACAATTAATCGAACATTCAGTTAACACCATTTTTTTAACCTTAATAATCAATACACATGTTTCCTGCCAGTCGTATAGCATGTAAAATTCATAGATTAGAAAAGAAATAGTTTATTTTTTATAACAATTTGACGATAAACTATTGTCATGTATCGATTCCAAGATCTACGAAAATAATTAACGATAGACAAATAGGTTAATTTACGGTTATACACTGCCGCATCCTTACTCTGAGCTGTCAAATAGACATCCTAAATTAGACAAAGCATAAGCACTTTCTTCGCACTAGCACCTCACTACAGTGCCCTGAGTGTAAGTTTTTAACTCAAAAAACGACACAATGGTGTTAGTGTAATCTGCTATTTTAAATAACCAAACGTCATAATTTGATAATTCCAAATGAATGTAATACTACTATTACGTTTGTTGATTTTATATAATGAGTCAGAATGGCGTGGGGCCCTCAATCATCTTACGCGACGTTATGTAGTTCATAATATATTTTATTCACATCGAATCAGTTTTAGTGCTATTTTTTACTTTGTTGTTTTAAACTAATATATTTATGTGTGCTTATCACTCGAGACTTGTACTAAAATCGTAGTAGAATTTTTAAAAACTTTTCATAGTTTCAGTTTATTAAACCTTTTGTATAGTAACTATTGTAGAGTAAACATTAATATAAAGTTGTGGTAGTTTCCATAACCACCTATGATATTTTATTTTAGTGATCGGCAGTTTTCCATAGCTGCCGAAATATTATTGTAAATATCGACAAACTGTATAACTGAAGATTGTATTTATATTTCATAACGTGTATAATATGTATGGCTATCAATATATGTAATGTTTACTGTTATTTTTATTGTTTCTATTTTCTCTTTTTCTCTTGCTCAATATGCTCATGGTGTTTGGGCTTATACTGGTGGTCCACTGTCTAGTGGTAGATTGACAGTGACAATTTGACGATATACATTAACTATTTGTTGACGATCGACTGCTCTTTATTTTACTGACATTATTCCACTATTATTGTAATATGTTTACGTCTGCTAATGGATACTTCTTCATATGCAACAGTTATGTTATGCCCAAGAATGATAATATTGTCGTTACGTTATTAATAATTATTTGTTTGTCATTTTTTTTTAATCCCTTTGCAATCCTTAGTTGTCCCGACATAAATAGCCTCCTATTTCTATCTCCCAATGTGCCCACCAAAAAGTACCATTAGACTCGTACTTAAATTGTTAGTGAAGCCGCATAATATGTAACAGAAATTTATATAAATTGGGTAAATCTCGATTGGTTTGTAAGTCTCGACATTAATTTCCAGAAAACTTTGAGATCAGGGCAAACCGAACCGACCGAGTACAACACTAATACCAGAGAGTAGAAACCAATATGCCATTTGGTTGGGCCAACATTTGGTCAACCAGCCAATGACCGGTTGGTTTAAAGAGGTAACCGGCCATGTGTACGGCTTGTCAATTGACCATAGACACTAAGACAAAGTGTTCCAAAAAGCAGTTAGCACTTACCTGTTCGACGTTCGTTGTCTTTGTTTTATGACAATTTGTGTTTGTGATGTGAACGGTCTTCGATCAAAATTTTTAAAGTTTGTTATTCATCCGAATGTATGACAATTGTTGTACAAAATTCTAGTCGTCATGAGATAATACATTTATAATATAGATAAACGAAATTGTTTTATGTGAGAAATAAATTTAATATGAAATCAGTGCGGTATCGTTCAAAATGAGAAGTGCTCCGATGGTTGTCACGCGCTATTCTGATTTCTGTATCCAAATAGAAGAAACTTGGAAGAGTAGTTTTTATTGAAAGAGCTGTTATATGTATGCAGCGGGAATGGCAATAATGGCAGTGTCTGTTGGCGAAATTTGCGAGAACACAAAACTCGCACGAGAAATGGCTTTGATGGGTAACTACGAATCGGCGTTGGTCTACTATGAAGGGACAGTACAAATGATTCACAGGCTCCTCATCACCATCGCGGATCCCACGCGAAAATCCAAATGGCAGCTGGTAAGTTGTTATGTTTTCTCTCTCATTTTAGTACATAAGTTTGAGATAAATTTTATATATTCTCTTAACCTTGTACTTTAGGTACCTACATAGTCATTTCCTTATGTGATAAGTTACTTAATTAGTTTGGCTTGGCATACTCGGTAAGGCCACCCACTGAGTGCTGTTAATAAAGATCTTTGATGCCTCATTCAATGATTTGTTTACACATTTTTTATGGTATTGTTTACACAGTTAGAAGTTGTTAGTTGAACTATGTAAAATATATCTCCACTGAGAATGACACGGTTACAATAAATTACTGTAAAATTTGCAGAAACCAATGCAGGATATGAAATTTATAAACAGCCATATTCTTTGCAGGATGGATTGCTAATTCTGCTTCATTGTAAATTTTCATTTAGTTAATTTACAAAAAAATGACTCATTAGTGTCATGTCAAGAGTACCTTACTAGGGTGGTTTTATCAGACATATAACAAAGCTGTCTGCCATGACTAGGTCTATATTTAAGAAGAAATAATACTTGCTCAAAATAAGTTTCTCATTCTCCATTTATGAGGCATAGGTTAGAATGGTGTCCATGTAACTTACATATTGCTTTTCTAACCTAACATTTTCTGTTATAAAAAGTTCTTTCTAATCGGAAGTTTATTGACTTATTTCGTCCTTATTGCACTTTATCAGCACACGCCGAAATTAAACCTGTTTAGGTTAAAAATGAAAACTATAGTGATAAAACATTTTTTGAAAATATCATCCAGCAGGTATAAGATCTTAGTCCTCTTATTCAGATTGTATTCATCATATCAACCCATTACCTGCCCACTTCAGAGCAAAGGTCTCCTCCCACAATGAGAAGGAGTTAAGACTGTAGTCCACCACACTGGGCCAGTGTGAATTGGTGGACTCCACATGGAAAACTCTCAGGCATTCAGGATTCCTCACGATGTTTTCCTTCACTGTTGAAGCGAGTGATATTTTAATTACTTAAAACACATATAAGTTAGAGATTCATGCTGGGATTCAAAGTTGGCATCCTGAAAGTGAAGTAGAGTTCCTACCATTGGGCTAAAAACCCTGGTATTGTATTGAATTAATATAATTTGTCTGGCACTTTGACTTTAATCTTTTGCTGTTAAAGTTCATTGTAGCTGCCATTGAAACAGCAATTGCTCTTAGTTAATTTGTCTGAGGTCAATGCTACCGGCCACTACACTGACTCAGTGAAATCTGGACAAAGAAATATTTCTATAGATGTTATCAAGTGTTTCATGAAATAGGTTTCATAGCAAAAAACTGTATAGTTTACTTTGTGTCTGTTCTTTTTTGTTGCATTAAGTAAGGAAGCTTTTTAAATTATAGTGAAGTTGAAGTACCTACTACTTTGTACTCCCTATTTGTTCTGCTTTTATTGAATTGGTGGAAGTTTCCAGTAACAGCACAATTAATAATTTTGAATAATCTCATCTGCTTACAAGTTAGATTCAAACCTCAGCCCTATTGGATTATGTTCGCACCTCTCTTAGCTGAAGCTTTACCCTTTCTTGGATTGATAGAAGAATATAATCCCGTAAATAAAGCCATTCTTTTTATACATAAATAGCTCACTCAAAGTTCACACTAATTGTCTTCATAAATATTAAAAGCAAAAAAACAACATTACCAAACAGTGACATATATTTGATATGTTCCTGGCTCTACTACTGGGAAAGGTGGATCAAAGTCTTTCACACTCTTTAGAAATCTATAAGAGATAAATTTCCTCATTGATCACAAGGTCTTGGGTTCCATTCTTGGTTCGAATCAAGTATTGTTTAGTAGTAGTGAGTACTTCACTGTTACACTTCTTGGTGTTTTTCAGTTAATATTTCTTAGTATTTCTCCGTCTATGCTGTATAATTGCGAGCAAGTTAAGCTGTTGGTATTCGTTATTGTGACTAACATTTTAAAATAAATGTTAAAAGCCCACCAACCTGAAACCCCAGAGCAGGGTGGCCTACAATCTAAAAACCTTCTCTTCTTTGAGAGAGGAGGCCTGTACCCAGCAGTTGGATGTTAACAATATGATGATAATGTTGATGATGATTGGCAAATGAGAATAAATAAATATACTACGACAATACACACAACGCCATCTAGCCCCAAAGTAAGCGTAGCTTGTGTTATGGGTACTAAGAAAGCTGATGAATATTTTTTTTTTATGAATGAAATACACATAAATACTTATAATATACAGATAAACACCCAGACACTGAAAAACATTCATGTTCATCACACAACATTTTCCAGTTGTGGGAATCGAAACCACGACCTTGGACTCAGAAAGCAGGGTCGCTGCGCACTGCGCCACTAGGCCGTCATAATGATAGATATTTAACAATAGAAGCTTTTTGTGACAGAGCTTGTCTGGGCAAGTAATAGCAATGCAATAGCAATACTTATTCCTGCCACCAAGCAGGTTTGCTTTGTTTGATGGTTGTGGTAGCCGGCGTTATTGAAGTCACATGAGGATTAAAAGCTACGTTTATGGACACAGAGCGGCACTTTGTTGGACATGTTCCTCGCATACACTGTGAAGTGTTGCTGTTTTTAAGTGATGGTTCTCCACTTAGTATAATTATTATGATAAAAAAATTATAAAAAGTGAGTCATTACTAGGTAATGCGATTTCGAATCCTTTCAAAATATCGTTAAATTCTTTTTATACCTAAAAATAGATATTTGGTCAGTACATAAAAAAAACATGCAATATTTTAGATTTAAATGGTGGGAATATTTTTATTTACATTAGATACATTAGGTTTTCATTGTAGATTTTATCGGCCTTAATCTAACCCAAGTTTGCATTCAACAATGGTATTAAAGTCTACAACTACATAATAAACCAACACAAGTGTAGTTCAAATCCTTTCGTATTACAGTCCGCTCTTTCACCATTCGTTCACTTCAATTGGAACATCTATTGTTAGTTGTATTTTAGTAGATTGCAGTGGTATAACATAGAATGGTCTTTTTATTTTATTCTAACTTTTCTCTTCAGCTTCACTCGTTCTTGTTCAAATTTACGAAAGTTCGGTCACAATTATTCCAATAATTTTTGCACGATGTAATATAAGAGATAACAGTTTTATTGTATTTTATTGTACAAGTTATTTAGATATGCGTTTTCGAAAAATGCTTTCTTAGTCAGTTTCTATGTTATTATATGTCAAGGACTTCTGCACAGTTCTTAAAGCTGGCTTCTAAATAACCTATGTTTATTTTATCAATTTCGGTGTGGGGTCCAACGAATTGATTTGGGAACGATATAGAAAAAAAGTTTTAAACTGGATTCCTGCACGTTTACATCGGGTCGAAGAAACATTAAACAGTTGTACCGCCGCACACCCCTTTCTTTTCAACACGCTTTTTATTTATTTTTTAAAGATTTCTCTATTTTGTTTTGTTTTGTTTTGTTCTCAAAAAAAAATATCATTATACCGTTATGATTAACTCAACGATTGTTGCTGTGTGTTATCAGTCAAAAGGGCTTACGCTCAAACTCCCTCAGAGCGGTTATCCGCTTCGGACGACCGACGCAAGTCCGGTGTGAAAACCTATAAAACCGATGCGACGCCTGCTACAGAAATCTGCTAAAACTATTATGAATATGAATAATTGTTCCATAACAATTATTCATTGTACAGTAAACATCTCCTAGGGATGCCCTGGTTTCGGAGCAAAACATGCGGAGACTGTTTGGTATTAAGATTGAAGAAATTATAAATTACACCATACAGATTCTCCTGCTTTTGGCGGAGTGTACAGCAAATATGGCTTAATTCTCATAATAGATCATGGAATTCCGCAAACTAACGCCTGCTTCTATCCCATATGCTCAAACTTTTTTTTCAAAACAGACACGCCTGCGTGCTACACGTCAGTCTGTCTGTATATCAAGCGATTGGTTTTTACACCGGGTTCGTGTCGGTTCCGCACGCACCTACACACCTCCACGATGTATAGCGTACGCCCTTAGGCTAAGATCTATAAAGCTTACTATGCCCAGCCAAATATTAATCCAAATAGAGTTCTATACTATATTATAACTACAGTTTTCTTTTCACTGCATCAATAGGTTGCACTGAATGACAATCTCCGTATGGTAGAAGATTATTTCTAAGCCTGTCGGTCGACTGGCTACCTTATTTTAATACACTGTGGCTTTAAATAATATACCTAGCTACCAAACCCACAATGCTTTTAAATAATATATCTGACAGATTTAATTATACTTTTGTTATGATAATAATATTATACTCAATAGGAGTTCGATTAAGATATGGGCATAGAGAAAAAGACAAGAATATGTAATTTATTTTAATAAAGGTTTCATGAAGGATGACCTTCAATCTAAACGTGTTTTATACAAAAAGAGAAAGAGGACGGGTTATTATAGTTCAATTGCCCTTCGCTTTTATTCTGGCTTGGCTCAGCCAAAGCCTGTTTGACTCCGTATTTTGGGTACGAAATCAAAGTATCTTCAGCAGCGAAACCAGAAGACGGCTTCGGGTCGTTTTTTTATTGCTCCTTTAAAGTGAGGTTAAATTATTGCTAAACCCTACCAACCCGACAGGAGCGTGGTGGGACTAAGCTCTGCAACTCTCTCCTATGGGAAGAGACCTGCGCCCAGCTGAGAGATATTAATGGGCTTGAAATAATCAAAGTCTAAGTTTATATTATTTGATCCGCGGTAGCGCGCCTTCGAGAAAATTTCGACTTATCACAGTTATTTTATATTAGCTATCTCATTTGTAGTCTCTAATGTTTCTCGCTATTAACCTATTCTGTGCTCAGATTGGTCTTTCATGAGTATAACTTTGAACTAAATCGGTCCCCTAGATTCCAAGATACACTTGACCCGTATTCTTCAAGCCGGGAGTAAAAGCGATCTTTGATTTTGTAAAGAACCTTAGGAAAGAGCAACTACTAAGAGTTTCTTGCCGCCTTATTTTTCGCAGAATTTGCAGAAATACAAAAAATTTAAGAGTAAAATCAAAAATAAAAGCATTTTTTCATAAATCGTCGCATCATACTAGTGTTGCCCAAATGCAAGAACAAGACGAGACTTAGCCAGTCTTGGTCTTGGTCTTGCGCCAATACACCTGGTCTTGGTCTTGGTCTTGGTCTTGCGCTCCCAGTCTTGGTCTTGGTCTTGGTCTTGCAGCAAGAGTCTTGCAAGTCTTGCAATTACCTATTAGTCTATTACTATTTATTAAAGTTTACTTTAAATCTTAGAAAAACGTATTAGAATTGGAACATTGTGAGCTTGAATTAACATAGCCATAGTAAAGATCAAGCAGATTAATAAATAACTGAAGATTTGATAAGAAATTCGAAAAATCAACTGACCTATATGTCGTTTTCCATGGAAGTAACTGTTTCTTAATAAACATTTATGATTTATAAGCTTACATTTGCTAAAACATGTAAAAAAACAAATTAATTACAATAACTTGACTGTATTTTAAAGAACAATACTTATCTGTCTAGAAAGAGATTGAACCCTCAACTTATAAGAAATTTAATAAAAGAGTTTTACGATTTATCATTTATTTGAATAAAAAATAAAATACAACACAAATCAACAGCTTTATCATTAGGTTATGATACTTTATATCAATTCTTTTGACCAAGAATTAATACAAAGTAACCATCTGGCTGACTCATCACTTAACCTATTTCTATGTTTTCTAATTACTAATGATGCTTTAGAAAATAACCTCTCAGCAGGTACTGAAGTTGCAGGTATTGAGAGAAAATCACGGGCCATTTTCGATAAAATCGGATACTCTGTCTCATGCGTCCTCCACCAATCTAAAATCACCAATCTGAAACTTATTTATTCTTTGGAACACCTGTAGGTACTCTTAAAATTCGAAATTATTTTGCATGAATAGTGTCAAATGTTATGATTTCGGCGCGGCGGCAACGATTGTTTTAGATTTCAAAAGAAGCCGCCGGCGCGTGTATCATAACCATGTACTTCCGAAAAGCGGCAAATTTCTTTGAGAAGTAAGTACAAAACCGTTGATGCCGCATTATCAAAGTGCCGATGGTTAAAACATAACTATGCATGCACTCAGTTTGATTTTAATAGATATTTTTTTATTCGCTATGTTTATGGTATTAGTCGTAATGCGCATAGGTCCAGTTTTTCATATTCTTTGATATAGTTTTTTGCGTCTCATAGAATTCCTAAGCGTACCTACCTACCTATACACCGAACTGTTACACCTAACTACTCCGTGAAATAGCGCTAAGTCCTAGCTGCAAGACGCAAGAGTCTTGCAGGCTATGTCTTGTTCTTGCTCAAGTCTTGCACGGTCAGTCTTGGTCTTGGTCTTGCTAAAAATACGCGGTCTTGTTCTTGGTCTTGGTCTTGCAAAAACGCAAGAACAAGACCAAGACTGCAAGACCAAGACTGAATTTGGGCAACACTACATCATACCACTGAAGCTAGAAATTAGGACTTAAAATAGGGTTAGGAAGGTTTTTTGGAAGTCCTTAGTTGAATAGTGTGATCCTATGCTTATTAAAGGCAGCTATCTACATTCGTAAGAAAATACTTGTAGAAAACATACGTGTTCCATCGTTGATAGTCCACCGCGTAGCTGAAATGTGTAATTTACAGGGGTTCCAGAAAACTATGTAAGTTATCCCAGTAATTGCTCAAAATATCACTAGTGTGGTATTGTTTAAAGCTTTTTTGATTTTTTTAGGTATTATTTAAAACTAACAGTTGCTCGCAATATTTTCCGATTTTTTTCTGCGGGAAATGTTTAGGCTAAAAAATATTCTATATCTTTCTTCAGGATGCGAGCTATTTCGGTGACATATTTTGTCACAATCGGTGCAGTGATTTAGAATCCTAGGTAACACAGGACCACACGTATAGGGCAATTTCCTATTATAGGCCTCGGACAACATGATAATTTAAAAGTCGCTGGGCCCCAACAACAGCCCCGTCCGATGGCACTCGTACCATCTTATTGGGTTATTGACACCCCATACGTATCAGTTTGTACGGGTATCTACTAACGTCCTTGATAGGTCACGGGGGTCGGATCATAATAGCTTCGGCTAATGTGTTTTTTATTACAGCTAACGTTCCATTCAGTATATTGATTTTCATTGTAAACTTTTCGAAAAAGTATGTTCGAACACAACCTTGTGTTGCTTGTTCTTCTATTGCGTTTGCTCGTAAACTTAACTTTATTTTACTGATTTCAACACTTTATATTACACTGTTATTAATTATATCTTACGGCAAAACATTTTTCGAATTTGATTGGAACTGGTAACCCTAGGTAGTTCTGACGTGCCGATAAGCGATTCAACGTTCGGGCGCGATGTTGCGTAGAAACCGATTAGGGGTACGAGTTTATAACTGCCAGTCAACTAACTAATGGGTAAGCCCGTTACCATCTCAGACTAAATCAACACCTATCAGCAGTTGAGATTGCAGTCAAGTGGAAGAAAAAAAATCTTCTTTTTTCTCTCCTGTCTGCTCTTAACTTGTAACCAGGGTTGCCAGATCGATTCTTCCTGTTATCGGGATCAATAACCGATTTTTCGGCTTTGGTCGGGAGAATTAAAAATATTTTTGCATTGCACTGTAGATAGTAGGTATTTGTGACACATAAGATAAGAACCGAATGAGCATATTTATTGTTTTTGTTCTTGCCATAAGTATTTGTCATATTTTTTGAGTGTTGTTTGCAAGTTTCGTTTGACGAAAATGTGAACTTAAAATTATCGAACTTGTTTTTCGGGAGATTATTTGCTTTGTCGGGAGTCGGGAGGACATACAAATATTCGGGAGAATCCCGCCAATTCCCGACCGTCTGGCAACCCTACTTGTAACTGTTGTGGTGAACAAATAATAATAATAATAATAATGTTTAATTCCAAAAATCTTAAGTCTAAACAATATAGTAAAAGGTTTTCTTATTTTATAGGATGGGGAATCCTTGAAATCTTAAAACTTGTGGTGAACAAAAAAAGAGTATAAATTAATTACAATAAAAACACAGTAACCTTAGTCATTGTTTTGCGGAAATAGATTTCATGCTACGAGATAGTATCCCACAAATGGCTCTTATGCCCTTTTATGTACTGTCACAGTCTGTACTGTAGATAGGCTATATGTCATATCAACCTCGATACTTTGTGTGTCATATGAAGCTCTAACTAGGCCGCCGGACTTGAAGTCTCATTTTTCCGCCCAGATCTAGATAATATGGTTGAAATAGACATAATAGGAATTCTCTCATTAAGTCGCGTCATTTGTGTTTTATTTACACGTTCCACGATGAATGATGAGTCGTGAGTGAATGGAACTGCTGCGAATGGTATTGTGGAATTATTTTTTAAGGAAATAAGAACAAAAAAATTGCTCGACAACCGTTATACGTATAAAAAAAGTTAAAACATTCGCTTCAGTACAGCTACTTGGAAGAATAGCGGGCATAAGGAACGTCATGAATGGTCCGATTGATATCCCAAATTCGAAAAAGCTGTACAATCAAAATGCATTGTTTTACTTTAGTATCCTTGAATTCAGTTTTGTAAAAATAATTTATTTTCAGAATTTCAGCACATTTGTGCACATGTTATGATATGTTAAAATCATACACTTTGCTATGCTATGATATATGTTAAAATTATAGTAGAAAATCATCATCATATCCTTCATCATCACCTCATTACAGAGCACTGGTCTCCTCTCGGAATGAGAAGGATTTAGGCCGTTATAGTCCACGATTGCAATGCGCGGATTGGTAGGCTTGAAAAGTTTACTTACTACAGACGTTATCCTATGCCGTAAGATCTTATGAAGTTCGTAGGTTGATTGTTAGCAAGTCAATTTTCATGATCGAGCGCAGATTGCAGGTCAAAACAGATTACAGGTTTAACTACCGTGTCGAAAAAATTTGTTAGATATTTATCAGAAATATTTATTTCATATAGTTTGGTATTATGTAGGTACATGAGACCATGTCAGGGCGTTGCAAACAAAATTATTTACTTTTCTTTTTCATGGTTACACTACAAGATTAAAATATTAAATAATTACATTAGATTAAAATTCAAATGACAGTCAGATAGTAATATTTAAAATAGGTATGTCAAAGGTTATTGCTAATCGTCAGATTGTAATTATTTAATTTTATATAACACTTAAAATAGGAATAATGGATATAATAAAGATAAAGATTGATATTAATTATAATAATAATATAAACCTTCATTTTATAGTGCATTATTGTGAAATGTGTTGTAGGATGTCGTGGTATTGAGGTCTTTTCAGCTAGGAATTCTTTGAAAACGTAAAAACACTTTTGTATTAACCATTGTTTTTATTTTCGCTTAAAATCAACTTCTTTCGTTTCGTCTTTTAAAAGTTTAGGTAGCTTTTTATATATAATGATAGATCTAAAGTTTGGACTAGTGAGTGCGGCCTATTATTTTTAAGTTGTAAATATCTTATATCGTAGGTACAGAGTTGGGAAAAAAATCCCAACCTGGAATCAAGGAAATCTCAGAGAGAACACGTTCGTTACATTAACCATCGGTTATTATCATTTACATGTGATAATAGTCGTTAAAATGATGCCGCCAAATGATATACTCGTATCATGTGGTAATAGAAAACGCGAAGAAAATCATTTAAAACTATTCCTATTATAGCCCAATTTTTTAGCATAAAAAGGGGTTAAAGCGGAATCAGAGATAATAAGCTGAATTTTCGTATGTACACCTTCATTTTGTCGTCCTAGGAGTTGTCTCAAAAGTCTCATGAAACCTGTCGTCTTGCGATAATTGCAATGCAAGTTATTACGATGTCTTGCGATGCAGACACCAGATTTTATAAAACTTTGACGCTAATCTTAACTATTAGGTATGGATGATGCTTAAAACTGTCTAAACAAATTAATTAATCGGAGAGAATATCCTACCTACTCTAAGAATCGAACGACGACGAAAATCGACCAAGTATTGGTTACAGAAGGAGAAATCGGTTTAAAGACGTTACGCGTCGAATTGAGAAGCTGCCTTTTTTGGAAGTCGGTTGGAAAAAGCCTGTCGTTAGTTCGAAAGGCTCGGTACAGCGATAAACCGTCGAGGTAGGTACCACTTCTGCATATTTACCGTCTGCCGAACAAGGAAAATGTTGCAAGACACGCAGTTGTTTCACGTGGGCGTAGATCTGGTAACCTGTTACATTTTGTGTAACACTTTATTATTCAGTCAGTATAAATTCGGCCTATATATGTTACTTATAACTATATAGTTTACTGACCAGTCTTGATCGAATGGACGACGAAACTTTCAAAATGCGTTGAATTTACTGCATACTGTATATTTTTAATTTTGCGCGAATTTTATTATCCTAACAAAGATTATTATTGTCCTTGCTTTACGCCCTAACTATGCTGCCATGCCAGTTTTCATACAGCGAAATCCTTAAACCCATACCCCGAATCGCTTTTTCTAAGACGTACCGGAACTTGAAATCGGTTGGCGGCACGTCTTTGCCGGTGGGGTGTAACTAGCCACGACCGAAGCCTCCCACCATAACAGTCATACGGAGATATAATGAATGAATGAATACACTTTTATTGTACACCACATAAACATAAAAAATTAAAAGTAAAAATTTAACAAAAGGTATACAATTTGGCGGCCTTATCGCTACATAGCGATCTCTTCCAGGCAACCAAAGGCGTTAAAAACAGCTCAAGACAACAGATATACAAGTCATGTTAAACTTATAAGGGAGTGTATTCTATGTATAACAAGGTACAATTTGTGCGCAAGATGTTATAATGGTAATTCGATTCGAACGCCAGGTTAATTAAAAAGTGAAAATACGCTCTATACGCAAACAGCTGGTAGTTCAGCACGTACACAAAACACTTGTGCTAATGTCCTTGTGATTAGTATTGAGTCACTAGTTTTTCTCGTAGTGAAACCCGACAAAAGCGTTTTTTTTATTACACCTGATTGCACTTACTGTAATGTAACACCGGCTAAATCCAATCCACGTGAAACCTTCAGCGTTATTCGTGTTACGATTTGGCGATTTGTGTCAAGCGTTTCGAACTTTGATGTATGGAAATTATCTCTCTATATACTCGTATGTATTTAAAAAATCAGCTTCCTACCAGTAAGTTAGTATTCACAAAACTCGAAAATACTCGATGGATTGACTCAGTTGTTTTTGTCCACCCGTTACCGTCCGAAAGAGCACGGGTCTCTTCTCGGAATGAGATGAGCTTTAATAGGGCGTACGTCTGGCCAAGTACATTTTGATACACCCTTGGAGACCACTATAGAGAACTCTGGAAATGCGAAGCAAGTGATATTTAATTGTATGAAAAACACAACTCCGGTAAGTTAAAGGTTCGAACAGAGTTCAAACTCGGCACCCCCCCGATGAGAGGTCGAAGTCACTAGGGTATCAATCGTGTTAATATGTAGATGCAATAGCATATTTTATTGTACGTATATTTGACCTTAGATACCACATTATAAAATCATCTTACTTATATTCGGGAGTGGCTGGAAGAGATAAACTTTCCTTTATTTACTTCATATATTTATGTTTGTAAACATAAACAAATTCTAATCTAATTCTATTCTAAAACTGAAAATAAAAAATAAAAAACTGTTGCTTTTCCATTTTATAGTGTTTAGACGTATGCATTTCCGAGTACAATATACAAAACGAAAATTTTGGATATGCTTTTTTTCCCCATAGGATGTCGTTATTAGATTCTGACTTAGTTAGACTATTTGCCACATTTGGTAACGTAAATTGTTATTTATTTTGTCTTAAGAGAGGTAATGATGCGTCGTTGGGATACTCTGCCAATTATCATCGATTAACAAATTCATATGGTTATGTGACTTAGCAGTTTCTACACTGTACGCTGTAATTGAGTTTTATGTAACTGTCACATCCTTGTTCTCTACTAGTTATATATAAGCCCTACCTCTTTAAGTTAACACGTTTTATCTTTGACGCGTATCTTCCCTCATCAGATTCTACTTTGGTCGTTGTTAATATCCAACACTGGAACGCCCAACGCTGGACAAGATCCTGGTTTGTAGAAATACAAAAGGCCTCTGTCCTTCTTAGTTGCTGCAATCCTGGCCTTCTCTTGGTTGTTGTTTCCGCCTCTTCGGCATCTTTGGCGACTGCCTTTCAAGTGCACTCACCCAATCCACCTGTCCGCACTGGGCCAGCGTGGTGGACTACGGCCTTAACGCATCTCATTGTCAGAGGAGAATCAGAAGTGCCCAATAGTGGGCCGGTATTGGGTTGAATATGATGAATCTATAGATATTTCTAGGCATACACCTGACTTTGACCAATAATTATTCCCTACGAGTTGGTGAAACGTTTTTTATTCTATAGACATGACTACATCACAAGGCATTAGATTTAGGCGATTCCTAGGTTTCGTATGAACATAGGCGCAATGAAAGCAATGGAGATGTTTCGTATTGGGCCAATTCTTAAAAAAATTGAGAAATCCGGAGTATTGGTTAAAAGTTTACTTTAGTAATAAAAAAATAACTAATATTAATCAATTATTTGACCGATTTTTAGTATAGAGTTTTCCGTAAGCTGACAGTTTGTAATTTTTTTGTCAATAGTTCACGTTGTCGGTCACGTATCTTCATAATTTGTTGTTTGATATCTTGAGAAACTTTCGGCAACCCCGCTTTTGTTGTCTGAATTTTTTAGTAGTGTTTCTCTAGACCAACCATGATAGTTATAGGTGCCAACACAACAGTCGAGAGAAATATCAAATACTAGCCTACCCAGCCAGCTTCGCCGGGCTAGATTTTGCTTTATTTTATTTAAACAATGAACTTACATCATTAAATTTTTAATTTAAGTCTCATAATATATTATTATTCATTTATTTCTCTCCTATTCTCTTCTCGAGCGGGTGAAGATGATTATCTACACCCATGTACACCCAACAATAGAATATCATCATAGTAAATAAAAGCTGTATTTGACAGGTTGACAGTTCAAAAATAGGAGTGCTCCGATCGTCACCAAACTTTACAGGATTTCTCGCCAGGTCAATCCGGAGATTCCCTGAAAGTTTCATTGAAATCGGTCCAGCCGTTTCGGAACATACCAACACACTTTCTCTTTTATATACTCGTGTATAGATAAACGACATGACACTTTACCGCCTTAATGATTTTTTGACAGACAAAACTGTTCAAAAAAAACTATAGTTAAAAATGTTTCATGTTTAAGCAGCTATATTTACCGTAGCATACCGTACAAAAAAAAGTAACATACATCGCCTTTATAGCAAACTTTTTATAATATCCGTCAGCTTTTTCATCAAATATTGAACATATTTAAAAATTTTATAAATTTAAAATGCATATAAAAATAAAATAAATAATTCCTCAAGTGTAGGTAAAAACACTAATAAAAATTATAAAATATATTTATAAATATTGAACGTAGACCAGTCAATTGATGATGAGAAGAAAGTACCGGGTCAAAAATGTAGAATAAGTGGAAAAGGGATTGCTACTGTAGTACGTAACTACTGAGAAATAGAGGGCCAACGACAATCTCGGCCATAACTGATGGGCAATTACTGATTAGAGATGGTTTTTATGGTGCACTTCAAATCCTTTCCGTAGAGAACCCTTTCACCCGACTAGAGTCTATTGTGTGTTTCTTATTACTTTGTCGTAACCATCTATGTTCGGGTCTACAACGACGTCGACGCAATATTGCATAGGAAAGCTTCCATCTTTTACATACACACGATGTGAAGCCCTGGAAATATATACAATTTTAGGGAGATTTTATAGTTATTATGAAAAATGTATGTGTGGCGCTGAAATATGCACTATAGTGTTAGAAATTTAAGGACCAGAGTTTGCTAATAAATTCCAGGGATCAGTTATTGAGTTTATAGTTTCTGAATTGTCTGACTCTGGTTAAAGCTTTGGCTGCGGCTAGCACTACCCCATCATATTTGCTCTGTCTTGTCCCATTAAAACTTTGGAGTTCTCATAATATCACAACGGCTACCTTCTAATTCAAAATGTTAGATGCTCGGACAGGTGCCAGGAAGATGAATTAGGTTCAGTTTAGATTATTCTGTCTGAAAAAAAAAAAAAAGGTTTTATTTTAGACCTTTTTATTTATTTCCCAATATGAAATGCGTCTTTATCCGCGTAACTGTCGCCATTGGGGAGTTATCACAATTAAACCTAGGGACTAAAGCAGTCGCCGCTGCATCGACTTAGAAAGGCCTGGAAAATTCCCTCAAGAGAATGGAAAGCGAAATTGCATTTTAACTTGCACTACCCGTACCTCATTATAATAAAACCCAACGTACTTCGCCTAAGCGAATATGATTTGACTAATTAGATAGAATATAATATGCAGTTCTAAAATGAACCTCCAACATATCCAAAGCAATGTAAAAGTTAATATTATCCTTATTATAAGTTTTTTACTTATTAATTGTGCTTATTTGCATCTCCAAATATGTTTTTGGGCTAAGAGTGAAGAGTTATATATAGATCTATCTAACAGCAATCGTGCATTTTTCCGGGATATGAAGTATCCTGTCACTCACCGGCTCAAAAATTTCTGTGCAAAAAAAAAATTCGTCGAATTAGGATTCGTCGAGTCCAAACACCATTGAGAACCTCACGGAGAGCTCTGAAGCATGCAGGTTTCCTCACGATGTTTTCCTTCACCGTTGAAGAAAGTGATATTTTTATTGGTTAAAACGCAAACAACTCTGAAAAGTAGAGGTGTGCTGGAATTCGAACTTGGCCCCCCAAAAATTAAGCCAAAGTCCTATCCACTGGGCTATCAACGCTTCACGCTTACGCAGTTATAATTATCATCAATCACATAAAATAAAAAATACCTCAAAAAAAGACCCGTCGTCCACAGCAGTGGCCAAGCGTGGTTTGTAAGACTACACGCGCGATCGAAAAAGTTTTGGAAAACCTAAAGTAATATTTAATTTGTTATAAAACGCACGTAACTCCCGAAAACTTGAAAATGCTAGCCGGAGATTGAACTCGGCTCCCACGAAAAGGACGCCGAAGCCTAACCTAACCAACAGGCTATCGCCGCATTGATAATATTAGTAGGTATTTGAATCATAGACCATAATAATTGTTGAAATCTTAATGCAGACAGACAATAAGTCTTGCATTCCTAGTTACATCTTCAAAATTTCTTTAAAATCTTATCTGCAATTTTGTCGTAAATCATTTGAACAGTGGCATAAACTTGCAGCCTGTCAAATCGGTTTTGAATAATAAACAGACCCTGCAGGGCTAGCACGGGCAGGAGATATAAATTATATCCCCCGATTATATCCTCTATCAAGGGATATAATTATCTTTTCCCCTTGCCAGAGCACGGCAACAGGGGAGAGGATAAATTTATCCCCGTTTGACATTTCTCGTGGATATATATCCCCCGCCCATAGCATGGGAAAAAATGAAAGGGGAAAGACTATCCTTTTTTGACATTTGAAAGAGACAATTTTATCCCCGTCCTTAGACGTGGGTTTAAAATTCTGTTAACGAATTAAAGTCGAAAAAAACATGTCTCGTGCTTTCTGGGGCTCTTATTATTCAAGTGAAATGGAGAAATCTGAACGAAAATTACACCGGCGATCTATACGTGACGCCAGTAATCCGTTCGAATTTCCCGATGCAGAGTTCCAACACTTGTTTCGGATGGGTAAAAATTGTGTGCTGTACTCGTGCGAGGACCTTAAAGAGGCACTAACCACTAAATGCTGTCGATGGACTACCAGTGCACATAAAAGTAAGTTGTTATTAAGTACCTAAAATCACCTTGTGACAAGTGAAAAGACATCATCTATATATGAACGTAGGTTTAAAAAGAAGCATACTGGTAGGTTTCAGGGGGGACCCTGCCGGGACACCAGTAAAACCTGTGTCTCAAACATGGGGAATAGGGTGGAATGGTCCTTACATAGGACTGATCACCCGTCTGGCAATGGCAGACATCCACTCATCAAATATAGATATACTTACTTTAATAATAAAATTATTAGTCAGTACTTAGTACTTCAGTATAAGTACATAGCAAAGATATTCAATGCTAGGTACTTTAATTATTTTTCATTTCATTTTAGACTAATGCCAAAGTAGATATTATTCCCGGGAACAGACTCTGGAGATCCACGATAGATGTTCAACTGGTAAAGACAAATTATTTAGATCTAGAGTTTATCAAAAACTTAAACAATCAAGTAAGTTAATAATTTTAAAATATGTTTTACAGATTGTGGTGTGTGTCCATGACCAATTCATATTTATTAACTCTAAAGTAAAATATGAAAAGATACAGCTGTATGAAAGTAGAATCGGACAGTACTACATCTTATGTATGTTTTAAATAAAATGTGCAAACTTTCAAAACTTTACTTATTGTTGCCATTTACTAGTATAAAAGGGAAACAATGCAAATCAAAAAAAGTTACACACCTACCTATATCATTATATTATACTCCTCATAATTACCTAGAAATTACATGCCTAGGATTCTGCTGCATATGTTGTATACGACTAGTCTGGTAAATTATTTATATGAATATACAAAAAACAATGTCTCATTGTAATAAAATTGTTTATTTGCGGAATTAGTACAAAAACTTGGCAGTAGATACTGTATTTAGTAATGAAATATAAGAAAATACAAAAAAAAATGTCTGATAAATTATTTAACATGGGCATGGGTTAATCATCACGTCCAAATTACAGTGTAGGATTGTGCATATATTTCTATTCAACATTTTATTAAAATCTTGGAGAAAGTCTGAAAAAGCAAAACAAGTAGGAATTAATTTACATGTTTAAATAACAAAGTAGAATTTTATTGGGGACTCAGGCTATGCTCTAGAGCCTTGGATGATGACTCTGGATTTAGAAGCTGCACCAAATAGTTCTGCAGAGAAGTACACAAACTGGCACTGCCAAGTAAGAAACTGTGTGGAAAGGGCCAATAGGTACCTCAAAGACACATTTCGCAGCTTGGGGATTGACTGGGTGCTTCATTACAGTCCCGAAAAAGCATCTCCACTTATATATGCCTGCATAACACTTTATAATATTATGCATCATTATAGGCGTGTATTGTAAATATATACTTTAAATAATATTTAAGTTCCCATAACTTATTATTATTGGGCACATTAATGTTTGGTAATATTATAAAATTATATCTTATAATAATGGTTCCTTATAAATCATTAATCCTACATTTTCACATACAATTTGCCCTACTAATTTGGGTCAACAGTATTGAGCATAATATAATTTGTATATTTCAGAACTCTAATGGAGCAAATGACAGTAAATTTTGTAAATACGAGCGAAGAACGACATCAGACATCAAATATGGATCAAACAAGATTGTTAACAGTTGCTCGACAAAAAAGAGAAAGATTTATAAATACATAGTTTAATTAATAAAATTTCTAAATTAACCTTTTCATCCTTTTTAATTTATTTTTGTGTGATAAATGAGCATCCTGCATTCTTCCATCTATACCTACTCTGGAAAATAAATAAATTCTTCACTTGGTTGACTTTACAGCAACATGTATACTATGTATATGTTGCCTGTGGTGCTGCGTCCCCGTGCTGTTGCAGCTTTTTTAATGTCCTGCCACGTCTGCAAATAAAAGAAAAATTATGCAAGACTTGTTTGATGCCAACAACACTAATAAATAATTTAAATTTTTTGCACTTGCTTACTTTACCGCAAAATTGACTTAACTGTTTCCACTGATTGACCGTCCCGTCTGGCCCATGCTCCTTCAGTAATGACTAAGATTTGCCACTGGGAGTCTGCCCTTATGGCTCCTAAGAGTTCCTGTGAATTCCCCAGTGGCAAGGTGGTTGTG
This sequence comes from Pararge aegeria, assembly GCF_905163445.1. Classification (NCBI taxonomy): domain Eukaryota; kingdom Metazoa; phylum Arthropoda; class Insecta; order Lepidoptera; family Nymphalidae; genus Pararge; species Pararge aegeria. The sequence goes on from NC_053201.1 coordinate 9,920,483, forward strand.
GGTTGGCATGAAATCTACCAACATTTGCAATTGTATTTTATTACTTCTTGATCTGAATAAACACAAATTTGTCAACTAATGGGCCATAGAAAAAGGCAAGCACAACTTTAAATAAAATAGTACAAGATCAATAATTTGATATGTGAACAGGATTGGATCTTGATGATTAACGTCTCTGTTTACTTTCACTGTAAAACATTCATTAATTAGGTACGCTTCTAAATCAATAGGTAGTCACTTTTCAAACATTTTATAATAGAAGACTTCCTTTTTAGCACTCATTTTATTTTCTCGAAAGGTAGGTTTTATACCACTTTGAAAAATCCAGAATAAATAATATAAACAAACAACCGCAGACGAGGAACATTTATAGATAAAAAAAACAATAAAAAACTTAGACAACTAAAACAAAACAGAAAACGAAAAATTTATTTGTCAAAACCATGAGCACAGATTAGAATAATTAATTTGTGACATTTACCGGGGGTTCGTCTTTCCCCTATTATATCCACCGTGGATATATTGTCCACCCGTGTGCCCATGCTCGGGGGGTGGATATAAATGCGTGAGGGGATAAACGTTATATCCTTTCCCCGTGGAGAAAATGTCCCCCGCCCATGCTAGCCCTGCTGGTTAGTAGTTATATACCAGTAACATGCTAGAAGTTAGAACAAAGAAATGAAACTTCACTTTCGCGTTTATAATATTAGTCGTACAACACATCCATCACGTTATATTTGAATTGCCCTAGTTACTACTTAGTACTTTTACTGCACTAACGGAGAAATGTTGATTATTCGCAAGTTTTTGCTACTTCCATGTATTAGCATATTATCACGTAACGTCATACCTGAATAAACACTCTTTAATCATGCAATTTCATCACTATAATCAATAATTGTTCATAGATAACTAATTTCACCCAGTTTATATTTCAAACTTTATTTCCTGAATTGTGAAAATCTTAACTCCTAGATAAGTATCGTAGCATTTTTTCAATCGGATTAACAGTTCTTCGAGAACTCTTCAGCGCTAATAGGCGACGCTTATGAAGGATTTTGCATAATTTCTTTGTGGAAAAAATTATAGGATTTGACTTACTTGGTAACTCCAAATAAAGCTATGTGGCAAGCTATGTCCTTTTACCAATCAATATAATTTATTACACCTACGGTATAAAGGAAGGACTTATTACCGCTTAAATGTTAAATCATGACATTTTGAGTTAATGGAATTGAAACCCTATCGGCAAAAGTATCTCAAGGCTTGAATTGTTTATATTTCCGACATAAAGATGTTTTATGACTTGAAAGTCTAAATAAATGAACCTTGTTAAACTTGGCAAGCCAGTTACCATAAAAATAAATATTCAAATAAAGAAACTAATTTATGTTATAAATAACCTAATTGACTGTAATAAGTGATACTTATTATTAATTTCCATCAAGTTGCAAACACTAATTTCTCAGTTCTCACATTGAAAATGCATTTAGAATTGCATCGTCTTCAATCAACCTTGATGATTGCTCGTTAATATGCTTTGATTGTAATTTTATGCCGGCCTTATATAGCTCGGAAGTTTCCTGCTGATGATTTTCTGTTAAATCAACGTAACTTTCAAATAAGTCCTTTCGATTCTTTGTATGATAAAAAAAGCAATTTTTTTAGTCATGTATGAATATCAAGAAAGTGCTTAAACTTCAATTTGGGTAGTTTTTTTTCTCCCTAAAGACTTTACGGCATCTTAGTACTTAAGTTATAGTTATTTAGTTAATTATAAATTCCGCGTTTTAACCCAATTTGAATGACTATAATATTATTCCATTCCATCATCCTTCTCTACGCTATTTATTATCACTTGTTTTAAAAAGTTATGTTTATGGTGTGTTTACTTATTTTAGACGTGGTTTCGTCCGCCAGAGCTCTTGTCTCATAAAACAAATAAAACATTGCTTCCGGAAGAATAGACGTGACGACATTATGGGGATTCAAAATGTTACAACTCACGCGGAATTTTGAACTGGAATTTTCCCATAGGAAATATGGAATTATACAGAAATAAAATACTTTTGAAAAAGAGGATACAGACGACAAAAGGAAACATGAAAAGATCGTAAATGTCGAAGGCGCGGTTGGAAATTCTTAGGAATATTAACGTCTTGTCTGTGATGGTTTTGTGATTGTGTCTGAGGTGTCAGAATGTAGCGTACTTTTTGTGTTAACTTTTCACGAAGATTACTTGCCGTTTTTTTTGTCGCTATAGAAGTCTTCATTTTTATATTTATACTAGCAGTCCCTCGCGACTTCGTCTGCGCATGAGTCAACCTTAAATAATACTCATATTCAGTAGTTTCAGCGTGATGCACGGCTCATATACAAACAGACAGACAAAAACTAATGAAAAAAATTAGTTTTGGGTTCAGTATCGGTTATAGACTGCCCTCCAAAAAAAAATTCGAATTCGACCCGTTACAGTTTTATTATAATAATTAAAAGTATAGATTAAGATATTTCGTGTTAAAGTTGCGGTGCAAAGTGTACTCAGTAAGTGTAGTGTAGTTTTAATCTGACTTTCGAATCACCATAACCAACATTCACTGTATTTGTATTGAACTTTGTTTTGTAAATCACGACTTGCTCCATCGATTGTGATTATAACTACGATACGTTTGTTTCCGTTTTAAAGTTCGATAACCTGTAAGCTGTACCAATTGGGATCGATGTTAAATTACAACTGAATTCTCTAAACCGCTGCATTACTACGGGATACGGTTGAGCTATTTCAAATTGATTGTAAACACTTCGAGAGCTATGACCATTTGTTTACGTTGTATCTCCGTTGGGATGAACGGAGCTTTCACACCGGCTTATTTTGCGACTAAGCGTGATTGGAAAAAAGGCTTATCTTAACAAAGGTTTTAGTAAGTGATACTATTAAGATTAAATTAAAATGGGCATTATTATTATTATTTATGAGTTTTAGCATTTTTTTTATTTCTTACTAGATAAGTTTCTTCTGCATATCCACTTTTAGATGTTAATGTCATTATTCTATGCGCATAAACAACACGGGCCTATTTTGAAGTCGTAGTAATTCTATGACTCCTTTGATTAGGAATGTGACAATATTGCGTTTTTGAATCTATTTCTAATACCGGTTTATTCATCATCATTATAAATCTCAGTAATGTATTTCTGCTGAACAAGCATGGCCTCAAAGAATAGAGAAATATACAGATTAAGCCTACTAGATTAGCCAGTGGGAAGGATAAAGCAGGCAGATGGCTTAAAATAGAGAAATCTCGTAAACGAGTAATGTGAGAAATTCTAGGTAGGCAGTGCTTTTATGCATTTATGAAATGCACGACGCTACCACAACACTATTAACTACACTGGCTTTGCGCTTGTGATTATAAACATGATTAATATTATGATTTATATCAGTCAGTACTATTTTGTTTGACGTTAAGATTTTAAACTCACCACGACCATCAACTAAATGCTTATAGTCACGCCTATGAATATAACTATATGCATAAGAAAATATATTGTAGTTACTGGTACTCCTTTATTTAAAAACAAACGAAACACCACAGTAATTTTCAAGCACCATTTTATGATCTCATAGAATATTACCTCATTTGCTCACTCGCGACCGTTTTATTTTTAGTCCGATGTATAGAATTTTGAAGTCCCAAAAGTGCGTGCCTTAGTCCCAAGCTTTGCTTCAAAAATCATCATCATCGGCTCAAATTAAATCGTGCGTCATAAGTAGCTAGTGTGAAGATACTGTTCACGTTTATCGGTAAAGTGGCAAACTAATGAGTATGCACTCTCCGGTTCGTATTTTAGCTTAACTGGCTATTTGATTAGTGATTGATGTCTCAATTTATTGCCACTAAAGCCAGAATTTCTAGCGTTAATTATAATCTGCATTCGAGCTTTAATAAACTTTAAGGAGGAGATTCTTAATTAATTGCGTATAAGTTTAAGCAAAGCTCGGTGTCTTTGGGATGTTGGTAACTTTAAAGATGGGGTACAAATAGTGAAACGAGCGGGCGCAAAATGCAATTTATAGTATGCCACAATACAAAATAGGTAGTAAATAAAGGTCGAACCTACATCATACGATTTTTCGGTAAATGTAGGTACATAGTTTCGTAGTTTCCAGACAACGGAACTATGCATAATAAGAAATTTCTAGAAAAAACGACGAAACGGTTGATCACCCGCTACTATGTTCAACAATGTTTTAATTTTTTTACTTTAATTAATAATGGCGTTTTAATCTTTCGCGATACACATTATCATAATAAACGGACGTCTAGCGGAAAAGGAAAGTGCAATATGGTTCAATGACTTTTATTTCCATTGAGATATGAGATTTTATGATGCGACGTAGAACGGTAGACGAAGAGCAATTATGCAGTCATCAAAATCTTTTATACTCTCTTTTCTCTATAAATAAATAAATAAATAAATATACTACGACTATACACACACCGCCATCTAGCCCCAAAGTAAGCGTAGCTTGTGTTATGGGTACTAAGACGTCTGATGAATATTTTTATGAATAATATACATAAATACTTAGAATATACATATAAACACCCAGACACTGACAATCATTTATGCTCATCACACAAACATTGTCCAGTTGTGGGAATCGAACCCACGGCCTTGGACTCAGAAAGCAGGGTCGCTGCCCACTGCGCCAATCGGCCGTCAAACTCTATTTTATATATTTTTATTTTTTATCTGTAGAATAATTTCTTGTTTTGATCCCTTTAGAGATGATTGTCGGAGATTACTCCTATTAAGCGTAATAAGAAATAGCATGTAAAATGTTTAATTTAAAAAATTGATAAATATACCCCTAATCGGTTTCTACACACATTGTACCGGAATGCTAAAGCGATAAGCGGCCGCCTTTGTCGGTAGGATACTATCCTAGCCAAAGCCGAATCCTTCTGCTGAACGACCCAGCAGTAGTTGCGATGCTCATGACGATGACGAGAGAGAAGTAAAAGGGGTTCCACGGAATACTGGATGATGGTTCTGAGTCACAGTTTAGGTCACCTAGTCTAATTGCGTGGCTGGATTGCCGCCAAGCATTTGTTCTATTGTCGCTTACATTCGTCATGTCTGTCCGTAGTCGCGCATGTTGATAGCATTCGGCTGTCCGTCTGTGGGCTGGGTCATTGAACCAGAATAATTTATGCCTGTATGTCGGACGTGGAATACGTTTGGGGGTGTTTCTGATATCCTTGCGTTGTTTGGTGTGGCTTGAATCCTTTATGTTTCACGAGTTTATTTACATCGAATGTTTTTGTAATATGTAGATGATAATTTTGCTTAATAAACTTTGACGTGTAGGAACAGTTCATCGGAGGGACGGAATTATATATAATGGTGTATATTCCGAAGCGTTGTTAAAATGAATACCACTTTTTGTATACTCCATATGCTTGTATCGCAGAAACAATTTCAACCCCACCATCTTTAATGCCGGTATTGTTGGCGTCCTCTCTTTATAAGAAGGGTTTAGAATGTAGTCCACCATGATGGGCAAGTGCGGATTGTTAACACTATGGGGGATCCCAGGGCATGCTGGAGAGTGTTTGTGTGATGAACATGAATGTTTTTCAGTGTCTGGGTGATAATCTGTATATTATAAGTATTTATGTGTATTATATTCATAAAGAATATTCATCAGCTATCTCAGTACCCATAACACAAGCTACGCTTACTTTGGGGCTAAATGGCGATGTGTGTATTGTCGTAGTATATTTATTATTATTGTTAAAACACCGAAAAGTAGTTAAAGTGCGGGCCTGGGATCGAACTCGGACCTCCCACTTAAAACAACACGTCAACAAGGCTGCGTACGTAGTTTTCGAATACACACCGTAGCTAAGTGCTGGTGAACACTTTCTAGCGTAACTTTACGAATACAAATTATCTTTATATCAAAGTAAAAGTGGTCCATAGCTAAAAATACAATCGCAATATTAAATCATGGTATATGGCATTATTTTCTCAGACGCCGCCGGCACGGTTATAACACTGCGTGCCCTATTCGGCCGTTCGTGATACGTGAGTGTAGACTAACCATTCGTTAAGTTTTCCCCGGACACTCGGAATTATTATTAATAAGTGACATACAAATAATTATAAAAAATAATAGAGAGAAAAAAGAAAAATGAAAACACTTAAATTATTAAAATGTACGTTGCGTCCTTGTTGTCAATTGGTCACCTCCATAGCTCTATATACACTGTCTGTGTTGTAGTACTATTACCAGTAGGTACCTGCCAAGGAATACTGCAACACTGATTCAGTAGATATCCTAGGTGAAACCACGAAATGTCTGAGACATGGTCTGACGTAGTGTTTGTATACTCTTTTGGTAAATAAATAATTATAAACAAAGATAATACAAACACCACGTCTTTTTAATTGAATCTACTAATGTAACGGTTAATTTTTTAATAAAATTAAGCTTTTGATGTATGAAGGCGTAATAAGTGGGTAGTCTGCTTCAATACGATTATCAAATCATTACCGGCCCAATATTGGACACGGGTCTCTTCTCAGAATAAAAAGGGTAACCGTAGTCCACAACGCTTACGTAGTCTGCCAAGTGCGGATTGGTGGACTTCACACGCCAATGAGAATAATATGAAAAATTCTGAGGCATGCACGTTATCCTCACGATGTGATGTTCCGTCACCTTTGAAGCAAGTGATTTTAGTTGCTTGAAAAGCACATTACTCAGAAGAGTTAGAGGTACGTGTCGGGGAACAAAGTCGGCACCGCAGAAGAGAAACCGAAGCCTTTGCCCACTAGGCTATTACCGCTTCCGTTTTGTTTGTAGAAGTAACTAAAAATGCGCGAAAATGTCAATGACACAATGTCGGTGACATGAGTACTTAAGTTAATCAAATAATACGCTATTATTTTTCTAGCGTTTATAATCCCATATCTAAATCATATCTTACTTTATTACGATTCATTTAAAATGAAATACATAAATAATAATCTCTACCATTATAAAAGTTTCTCTAATAATTTGATTATCCCATAACTACGTGATAGTAGTTATTGTAACAAAAAATTGCATGTATCGAAATTTTAATACATATCCAAAGTAGGTATAGTACAAGTCTCAAAAACGAAATCTGTCTATACATCACAACCACGTCACAATAGAATCTGAAGTGTGTTGATGCAAAGCATGTTCAGTGAACTTAATATTTGATGAATAGAAATTTTTAAGGAAACTTTTTTCAAAATACAAATAGATATTTGTGTATAGGGAATATTTGTATTATTACATAACAATTGTTATGTGAATAACTTTTATTTTTATTTTTTAAAAGGTAAAGAAGTATGGTAACCCTAACAACTGTAGAACAATGCTCCAGTTTAGTATAACGCCGCGCGATCGTCGAGCGATTCGCGCCTAACTAAAGTACATTATGTGGGTAGTTTATTAAACACCCCTTACGAACTGTTACTCGGTCAAGGTGACTTTTATCCAAATACTTAATGCCATCAATTTGCTAATGAATAAGGTTATTTTTGCGTGTGTTTTTTTTTGCTTGTCCGTACCTATAACCTTTTGTAATATGAAATGTTGCTGATGTGAAGAAAATAAATGACTCATGTTTGTATCTCTGTAAGTCTTAAGTTTATAAGAAATAAAATATCTACTATACCAATATGTTATAGTTTAGTAAGAAATATATTTCCTTTACAATATTGTTAAAGCTATGCATCTAAGACTTAGTTAGTTGAGCACATACCTCAAGGCTCAAACAGAAACGCAAGGATACCGCTTGCTATGAGTGGCATAACCTAAAAAAAATCCAGCTCAGCATTGCGCTACATTCCTCGTTGCAGCGCTGATTTAGCTGGAACCCTAAACCAGTTTAACAGTTATGTCATCTTCCACTAGCGCTGCCCCTGGCGTATAATTTTAATTATTATTACTGTCACCATAGGCCTCGTTAATGTTTCAGTACTGGGTACAAGCCTATGGGAAAAAGGAATAAATACCTTAGCAGGCCTAAGAGCACCTGCCTTGTATCTTGTAGCAATAATCAAAACTATGCGCCATTTTGATCATTATATACACGTATACTGTGTGTGTTGACTTAAAATGCTTCATAAAAGAAAGAGATTTAAATTTTTAACCCGCCTCGCTGCCATAACGCTGGTAAGCGGGTGTACGGCTTGAGGAGTAACAAACATATTTCGTATTAGGTCAAGCCGCGGCAACGTCCTACTTTTTATACGTTTTATAAAAATCCTTTTAGAAACAATTTTCCCGAGAAATTAAGTTTTTTACCGGCTTCATTCAAGCACTATTCTGAATTTCACCGAGATCCGTTGAGTTGTAAAGCCGTTCAAGCTACAAAAAGATGTATAAATCCCTTAGAAACGTTAACAGGATACAAGCTAAATCTAGCTAAATCTAAATTTGTCGAATTACATCAAGATCGGTTGTTGAGCCGAACGTAACAAATAAACAAACTCTTTCACATTTATATTATAAGTATAAAATATTATAAACAACTAAAGGAAGTCTTATTTTTTAATAACGTATATAAATTCAACGGTAGGTCGGTAGAATAGTGCCCCAGTTTAGAGTGACGTCGACGTGATATAGCGATACGCACAAAACTAAAACGCGTGGGTAGTTTTAAATAACCGCATACTAAACACCCTTAACGAACTGTTACGCAATCTCGGTCAAGGTGTATTCAAATATTTAATGTCACGAATATTGCCTAATGAATTAAGTGATTGTGTGTGTGTGTGGGAAGTGATTTTTTGATTGTGTGTTTAATCTGTTGTAATATTGAATATTTTTATAGAAATTTCTAATCTCCTGGTGGTGAGTTTTACCTTGAATGCTTGAACTTGCGTTAGATATTAAGTTAAGCTCCGTCCAAAACATCCCTATCCCTACTAATATTATAAATGCCAATGTAAGTTTGTTTGTTACGCTTTCACGCAAAAAATACTTAACCGATCCTCATGAAACTTTCTACACATATTCTTGGAAGTGTTAGAAGTAATATAGAATACTTTTTATCCCGACATTAAGCTCAGTTCCTTTGGGAGAGGGGATGAAAATGTTTGACGATTTTACACCATAACTCCGACAAATTATAACCGATTTAAATAATTATTTTTGTACTATAGAGGTTATAATATGTGTTTAATTTTGCCTACACTTTGTGTAGATCTGATGAATGTGGTTGGAGATTGTTTCGTAATTCGTAAAGTTTGTTAGCCTTCCTAAAAACTATTCGGCTATCAAATGTATTTTCTTGGATCCTACTAGTTCCAGAGTTTATCGCGTTTTAACAAATATACTTTCATGTCATAAAATAACAGAATCCTTTAAATAAATAATTTTTACAAATCCTGAAAAGTGATTTTTGACACCACAGCAACTTGTATTAATGAGTTTCTCAGGAAAGCTCTATAGGTATAGTTTTTAATATTGACAGAAACTATGGCAAAGGTATTGGTATTATAATATGTTAATAAAGGTGTAATGTATAGAGCCTTATAAAATTAAAACACAAAACAGCAAATCGAAACTAACGCTCTGAACTTAATCATTGCATTAGTGTTTAGGAACAGTAATCTTTCAAGTTTCATCCATCCATACAATTAGAACAATTTTTTTCTTAAATCCTAATCTTTTTCATTATGTGCTTAATCTTGAGAGACATCAAATTTCGCTTTTGTTAATGATGAACTACTTATCTTAGTACATAGATATTCATATCAAGATATGACACGCGCGCTATAAATATTTAGCTAACGCGTTTATCGCAGAAAAATTTAAACTTAGGAACTGGGCGTTTTTTTTTTTTTAAATCTCGACCGACTCTGATGGCAGTCCCAGCTGGACTTAGAAACATGCATTTCGACGAATAAATAATTAACTTTGCCAATTCTTTGTGCATGTTGATTGTTTTTGGCAATTTAAAGTTCATTGTCTACACTGATATTTCTGTCTCTAGCACCCTGTAGAATAGTTATAGAAACAAAAGCGTCAAACCAACTGAAAAGTTAGACATAATATTGTTGAGGCTTAATTAAATGGATTATTTTATTTTGCCTGATTTCCCGTGAATTTCAGATTGTTTTAGGAATGGTCAATTTCAAGGTCAATTGTAGGATTTAAACGCTTGGCATACTTTTGTTGTTGCTATAATTTTTATGCGTGCATTGCTCTTATGCCTTATTTACCTACTTCTTTTTTCCAGCGTTAATTATGATCTTTTTATTGCAAAGCAAATGAATAAATTCAAATCAAGATAGATGGCATTATCATGAGCTTAAGGCCGGTCCTTTATCAATGCGAAAAGTATCATTGCGAGTCTATTGTCAGTCTATATTTCGTCGCTGACATTTTATGTGAAATACGAATTAAATGTATCGTAGAATTCTTTTTAAATTAACTATACATTACTGAAATAATCTTTTTGTTTTACTTGATATCTCTTAGTTACTGCTTATCCAGCGTGAGTTCGACATCTTTTTATGTTACAAAGTACCTAAGTGAACAGGCAGACTGTTATCTTGGTTTACTGTACGACCGGTCTGTGTTATATCAACGTGAAAAGTATCATTGCGAGTCTATTGTTTGCACTCTGCAATCTTCCGTCGCTGGCACTTTCTGAGAAATGCGAATCGTAGTTCGTGTAACAATAGCATTGTACGAATTGAAAGGTTCGGCATAGTTCTGCTGAGGCTGTAATTTTATGGTTAGTCTGGGAAATTGTTAAATGCCGTGCTTACTACTTTTGCCTTAGTTATTGTCTTACTCCAAGCGTTGATTACAAGAAAAATTAAGCAAGGAATCAAATCATTATGTTCTCAAGGCATGTGAAGTCTACCAATTTACCAATTCGCACTTGGTCTTGGTGGACTACGGCTTAAAACCGAAGAGAACCGTGCCTTGAAGCAGGCCAGCAAGTGGTTTATAATGATGATGAAACGTGATGGCTGTGATATATTTTATGTTACGTGGGTTGACATAGGACGTGCATCAGAAACTTCACTCTTGAATCACTTGCAGCCCACTGGACTTCAAAGCGTAGTGGAACATCTTGCTCTGAAATATCGTATCCAGTACCAGTGTTTAAAATAAGTAAGCTCGTAATCGAAGCTCGATTTCAACTTTCGATACTATGCAACATTATGATAAAATTGAATTTATTTCCAATGGATTAAAGCTCAAATGCCAGCGCTCTTGTAAAATAAAAACAGGATTACAGAATTTCTGTGACTACAACGTGTCAACATTAACGCTCGTTGTCACTAACGAAGAACAAGGCAATGCCTAAGTAAGTAAACTATCAAATCAAAGAAGATCCCTAGAACCACTCCACCTTTCACCAATCGATTTTCACTAGCCAACTCATATAACCTAACTTGAGTAGGGCTGGCATGTCCTCGAGGACAAAAGTCCCCAAAATAAAAGACTAAAAAAAACCTTGCATATGATTCTTGCCACAAGGTGTGGTATTTTCTGTTTGTAATATCTTTTTTTTCTTTATTTACGGTTATCAAAAGAAATCGAAATGAAGAATATGTATTTTTTTTTCATCCGTCAAGTTTACAAGTTTCCTAAACATTACGCACCGCCGAATGCGTGTCGTAACTTTAGATGGCGCCTAACGTCGTTGGTCATCGTCTAAGAAATGGTGAAACGTTTTTTTCTCTATCACCCAAATATTAGGCATTTAAGCATTTCCTTGGTTAAGTGAAAACAGGCATATGAGTATTTTGCTTTGACGTTACAGTGATTCGATACAAGAATACAGGTGTCAGATTGCGAGTGTGTATCTAATCAAATACTATGAACATACAGATCTTTATTAATCGAAATGTTCCCCGCAGCAAAGTGTATGATTAATTACGCTCGGGCGATGTATGTAAAAACCTTATTCTCGCATTGTCGGTCATTAGACCTTGGCTTACTTTGCATACAGCCTTCTGCTTCAGATTTTTTTTTACAATAAATCATTATCACGTTACCATAAGAATTATAATCATTAAGTTTTATTAGCCCTACCTTGAAAGTTCAATAGTTCAAGGGCAGGGCCATTTCTTAAAATTCCTACAATAATCCTTTATGTATGAGACTAAAGTACACTTTTGACTATAAGGCTTGTTAAAAAGTGGGTACCAAACACAATCCATAAAATGTTTCACCAATACTCGCTGCTTAGGGAAACGACATAAATTTCAAATAACGTTTATTTCAGTTCTCTTATAAATAAAAGAAATCAAAAAAAAAATTGTCAACCCTGAACTACATGAAATCACATGTACACGATTTTGTGTGAGCGTATGAACGTGAGTGTAAAATCACAACATCACAATAGCTGACGTAGCCGGCTGATGTAGCCAGCGATACATCTCTGGGAGTCTTACCAATAAATATTGTGGTGTAAGTTTAGTATAGTTACGCAGTTTTTTTGTCACACTTCAACTGAAAGGAAGTCTGTCAGAGCATGACAAAATATTTAATTATTATTCCGACGTTATGCCAAGTGTATTTGTGGGACTACAAGCCCTGTAAAGCAGCTGCAACAAATAGTATAAGAATTGTTTGATTTGTTGCAGGTCCAGAAACAGATGGCGCGGGAATACGAGCAGCTAAAGGCGACCGTGGCAACCCTACAGATGTTCCAGCACGAGGGAGAAAAGGCTATCACACCGATGACCGGCAGTGAGTTTCATTTCTATTTATCCACGAGGTTCGCAAATGTTCCCGCGATTGTCTCAGGAGGTAAACAAGCATAATAATATGTCAAACCCTGATGTCGGTTTGTACTTTTACTAGAAGCACCATGCCTCCACGATTGTAACAGTCTTTTTCTAAAGCCCGTGAGAACCATAAGCTTTGTCGGGATAATTTCAAGATCTATATCTGTTGCCAAATTTCATGAAGATCAGTGCAGCGGTTGAGCTATTCATACGTTAACAACGAACAGACATTCTTTCCCATATGACGGCCGATTGGCGCAGTGGGCAGCGACCCTGCTTTTTGAGTACAAGGTCGCGGTTTCGATTCCCACAACTGGAAAATATTTGTGTAATGTAATGAACATGAATGTTCTTGAGTGTCTGAGTGTTTATCTGTATTTTATAAGTATTCATGTATATTATTTATAAAATTATTTATCAGTCGTCTTAGTACCCATAACACAAGCTACGCTTACTTTCGGGCTAGATGGCGATTTGTGTATCGTGGTAATATATTAAAAATTAAATAAAATTAAAGTACTACGTAAAAAAACTAACAGACACTCTGTGCCATTTATAGTACTACTAGTTGTTGACCACGGCTTCGGTCGTATTTAAAGCTGGATCTCTTTCTCTGTAAAAAACAAAAACAAATGTATCCCATTCATTTTTCCGGGATAAAATTTAGATTATAGAGATACTCGTATATTATTTAGTCTGGAATAGCATTTTTTTCATCCCGATCCGTACAGCGTGATTAAGTAACAAAACTCCGTCCACACTTTCGTATTTATAATACTAGTATAAATTAAGGATACATTGAATTTCATCTATCGGTTCATGAGATAAAGCCCGCTGACAGACGGACGCACTGACATAGTATTAGCACCTATGTGTACGACACCCTAAAGAGTATTGCTGTCACTCTTCGAGGTCGCGTGGCATTGTGACTAGACTTTCCTCAAACCGGCGAGCCTCAGGAAAGTTGGCTGCGGATGAGCTATTTGAAATTAGAGCTGGACTTTTCCTGCGGAACTAACGGCAGTCTGCAATTGACTTTAATCCGCATTTACTACGACGTGAAACTAAATCCCCGCTATCTATTATTTAGTTGCTTAAATAAATTACCGATAACATATCGCACATAGTACGCAAGACCTGCCTACATGTTTATAAGAACGTACTTGTGCTATAATACATTTTTGGTAACATAGTTGTATCAAGGTGAAGTTATTGATATTCCTTCAACATTTTCGTTATGTAACGTGGTTGTTAACCTTTCTGTGAGAAGAAATTCCGTGTCATGCATTACATACATGTTACGGTACATTCAGGCACTCGACATTCGAAGGATTGCTGATTTACGATCGAAATTTACATTTACTCATTTTTCATGCAACGAGTGGCAGTGTAAATGGTTACTCACAATATAAATTGACACAAGAAAAATTTTGTTTGTTGTCCTTATACTTAACTTAACAGCAATGGATTTTTACTTTGACGATTCATAGTTTGATACTCGAAAACGATTTCTCGATTGCAAGGGAGCATATCTTGTACTAAGGCTACAGTTTATGGGTAGAAAATGCATTATTTTATTGCTCTAAAAGTAAGCCTAAGATGAGTCTAAGATCGTAGCGGGCTAATCCGTGAATTCTATACAACGACTAAATCATATGCATTACCGGCTATATTGTGTACATAATATTTTTAAATAAAAAAAGAGGTAATAGCTTAGTAGTTAAGGGCTTCGTGCTCTCTTTCAGGGTGTATCGTGTTCGATTTTTAACGGTGAAAGGAGACATCGTTAGGGAACCGGCATGCCTAACAGTTCCATACGTTCTCGTAGGTGTGTTTTTTTTGTTGCACTAAAGTGAGATTGCAGTCACGGTAGCTCTTGACTGCAATCTCACCTGGTGGTAAGTAATAATGCAGCCTAGGTTGGCTAACCCGTACCCCTAATCGGTTTCTACGCGACATCATACCGGAACGCTAAATCGCTTAGCGGCACGTCTATTTCGGTAGGGTGGTAACTAGCCACGGCCGAAGCTCCCCACCAGACCAAGAAGAAGAAGACTAAAAAAACCGCACTTGGCCATCAAAAATTAAAAAATTAAAAAAAACAACGATGGACTTAACCCTCATTCCGAAAGGAGACCCGCGCGCTTTAGTTGGCTGGCAATGGGTTGATCATGAATACTAGTACATATTTTTAAATACAAGTCGAATACTTTTTATTCAGATTTATTTTGAACTTATTACTTATCGAACTTATAGTTTACTAAAAACGTAACTTATCGTTTTCTTAAATCGTTACAGACTCTTCGCCTTAAACTGGGTACCACGTTTAAAAAAGCAATTCACTTTCTCTGTTAAAACAATTTGGTGAACAGAGAAACATTAAGGCTAGTTTTTCTTTCGCACAGATCTTTTCGAAAGTCGCTTGTGCAAGTATGTACTGCAAACCGGTATAGCGTGTGCTAGGCATATGTCAATATTCGTATTTCGTTGTTTTGTGATTAATCGATTACTCACTACACTATAATGATCAGACATATCAGGCTAAGAGCCTCTTCAGTGACCCTTCAGGCTTTATTAACACACTCGTTGGACTCGTTGGGAATTTTTTTCCCATCGAGTCACACTGTCCCTTGGGTGTGTCTCTTTGTGAACCGTAATAGAAAAAAAGCTGCAATGAGTAATGAGTCTGAATCGATGGGAGAAGAAAATACAGGCCTTTGGACACAGATAACTGAGTAATCCTCCATAATAACACGTTTTACAGGTCTGGTGGCTCGGTGCTGGTATCCTCAACCCTGATCCTGATATATCTGAATATACCCTCAATACTTTCACCGACTTGAAACCTATACTCAAAACAAAAAAATAACTTAATAAAAAAATAAATAAAAAAGCCATTTAATCCCTAATAACATTAACATCGCATTACAAATAAACATGAATTAAAAATAATTGGGTACCCATCTTCATCAGGTTTAAAAACTAACTTCTAAATATTTTACAATTTCATAGTGTACAAATAAGTGCTAAAATAATGGTGAAAGTGAAAGGGTAATAAGTAACTACATAAAAGGTGAAAGGTATAGTTGTAATTTCCCTTCGAGAAGTTCTGACAATATGAGCAAAATGTCTGCATTTGATAATATAACCGGTTGGGGTGAGAGTTTTTAAAACCAGAACTATATATTGATCATATATAGGATAGATATTTTTGTTGTTTTAAATTTTTACACAGCGCCAAATCTCCTTTAAAGAGTCCCGAAACAGAAAGGTTCCAATGGGGGACCCTATAAATAAGCCTCTTTTGTCAGTCCGAACGTCCGACTACCTGTCAGCAGACTGTCTTTGCGTGTTTCATGAACCGAATACGAAGAGTTGAATTTTGCACAGAAGCTGTATTTCTTTTGCCGCTATTACAACCATGTTTTTTTATGCGTGGTGGTAAAGCTTTATTGCTACTTCCGACCCTTGGGCAGGGCGGAGGTTATATGGGACTCCCCCCTCTAAAGGGGTATACCCAAACTGAAAACCACCACGACATGTGGAGGCATACACCAGTTGTATGCCTCCCGAACGGCCGTTATAACAACCATAATAAACATTTAAAAAATATGAAAATTAAATGAAAAAAAACGTTAATTGCGCAAAGAATTGTACCAAAAGAAGTTATCGAAGTGGTGATAGCCTAGCTGTTAGACCTTAGTTCTCCATTTCGGTGGGACCGAGTCCGAAGTCCGGCACGCCACTCCAAAGTCAATTCTAATATCACTTGTTATAAAGGTAAAAACTTACTTAAGAGTTCTCCATAACGTTTTCAAACGCGTCTAAGCAATCCACACTTGGCCAGCGTGGTGGACTGTAGCCTAAACCTTTCCTATGTTGTAGGTCGGTTATAGATAGATAGATAGATAGATAGATAGATAATAACGATGATGATGATGATGATGAAATAAGTAAACTATCTCAAGAAAGCAATCATACGTGCTCACCCTCACTTGATAACTATTGTTTGAAACCGCATGACGCGAATACGCACGCCATTCGCGGCCGCGGGCTTATTGTGATCGCAATTAATTCGTTATGTTTTAGTGATGACGCGTAGATTGTTATCAGCGACCCACTTAACTGCGTGGCTAATTAATTCGTTGACTGACACTTTACCAGAGTTGGCTCACCCCAGGGCCACAGCTTTGACGCATTGGCGGCGGCTTCGAGCGTTGCCGCAACGTATACATGATGCTAATTCCCAACCTGCGTTTAACGTTTATGTTAAAAGCTGCGTCTAAATAAGCGTTATTTAAAGCACTAAAAAGACGAGTTCAACCGGTAGCGATGCAGATCAGAATTAAAAGATGGATGATTGTAAGGAAATCATCATCATCATCATCATTTTGAACCTATTATCGGCCAACTACAAAGGGTCTTCTCTCATAATGACTTAGGACGGAATCCACCACGCTGGCCAAGTGGCGCCTGAGGCATGCTCTTACCGATGTTTTCTTTTACCGTTAGAGCAAATGCATTTTAAATTTTTCTATGTGTCAAAATATATTCAGCGCATGCGCCGTACACAATACTGAGCGTTAATGTAGCAAATAGGTTTGATGCTTTAATCCACGTTCTAAAACTTTTTTTACGGAGGACTGTTACCGCTTATCGTCTTGTTTTACACTTAGCGCACAAAAACACATCAACAATTGATACAGTAGCATGAAGTAGACTAGGTACGGAAGACCAAGCCAGCTGCGCTTGTCAACAAAAGCCTGAGCTCTGGAGTTATAGTCGAAGTAGACAAAGGACTAGGAAACTTTTAATTGATCGATACGCCAGTTCGAAAGTGCATTTCGAATCTCACACATCAACAAAACAACAAGATAACAAACTTCGCCGATACATAGAAATTAATTCAAACTGTGCACAGATCGGGTCCTATTATCAATGGCCTGACCGCTGCCAAATCCTCCAAAGAGGCGTGCGGTACACGGCACGCCACCTTCTTAGGCCTGTTATTTATTAGTTGGGTGACAAACTTCCCAATATCCGTGGCCCTGGAGTTATGACCGAAGTAGACAAAGAACTAAGAAACTATTAACGCCTGTTCGAAAGTAGGACATTGCTGAAATTCACGCATAAACAAAACAACAGGATAATAAACTATGCCAACATTTAGAAAATTTATTTAAACTGCAAAGTAAATAAGCACTACGCTCTCCACGCAAAATTTTTATGTAATTTTTCCCATTCCGGAAATATCAATAATTGCAATGTAGTAATGACTGGTTTCGCAAATCGCAATACAACTCTGTGTAAACATGCTACGCGTATTTTTGCCCTACAAGGATTTTTGTTTAGCCTTCTACTTCTACTCCGTCGCTTTGTCGCTAGGAATTAATTAATTTAATCATTAAGAAGGTCTCGAGCTTCCAACCTCGAACGGAATTTCATATAAAAACTTAAAACAAGAAAGAATTTATAAATAAAAATATATAATAAGAATAAAAAAGCCTTTTCTTATTCCTCGATTAAAAATATAAACAGAAAAACATAATAAATATAAAAATAGATAAGAATATAAGATTTTGCAAATTTGTTACGTTAGATAATTTTTTTTTTTTTTTTTTTTCAAATTGAGTTATGAAACCTAAGACCCCTTGTGGGTAAAGGCCTCCTCCATTTCTGCCGCTCAAAGAAATGATACATCTAGTATAATTACTTTCTTATTTTTAAAATAAGACTGGTTATAAGTCCTTCCGGGCATTTGGAAGTCTTTTTAAGTTGAGTTTTAAGGGGTTGAAAGTTTGACGGCTTTGTCTTTGTTATCTATAATAGTTCCTTCCGTCGTATGATTAGGCTTTTGAAGTTGGGGTGTTTAGAGTTTATTATTTTGACGGTTTGTCTTGGTTATAATAGTCCCTTCGGTGGTTTGTCAGGCTTTTGAAGTTGAGTTTTAAGGGGTTTTAAGTTTGACGGCTTCGTCTTCATTTTAATAGTCCCTTCGTGGTCCCTTCCTTTAGTGTTAGCAGGATAAGTAAATTTGTACTGCAGTGCCTAGGGGTTTTTATGATTTGAATAAGGAACATGGCGCACAGCGTATCTGAATAAAATCTGTTTATCCTAATATTACTATCTCGTTCTAACGTATGATAGCTTTCCTGTCTCCCACTAGAAGCGCGAACCATAGAGTAAAGATTGTAAAAAAGTCCCTCCAAAACTTGACTTTACTTCCTTGCGAGGTGTAAAACGAAGAGTATTCGACTCATAGTTAAATCTGCTTTCGTTTTGGGCGCCCATACTCAGGATTCTAGATGCAACACCTTCGCTACCTGGATTTTACCCCGGCGCCCGTAACGTAAGAAAATGCTTTACCCCCTTGTTGAACAATCTACTATTATTTTATCTAAACACGCATTGCAGGTAAATATTCAAAGTCCCTCTTTGTTACGTTGTTACCTACTCTAGCTAATGAATAAACATCGTAAATACGTAAATAGATGTTATAGTTGCTCTTTAGTAAATACCTCGTAGGTAATATAATGAAAAACTGCGGAACTCTATGCGGGAAGCCTCGTGTTCAGATAATGGCGGTACGTCGGCATGCTCACTATCTGAAAACTTAAGTTATGAATAAATATTGTCGTTGCGGGTTATCTTTAAACTTTTGCTTCTGTAATTATTTCTGAAAAAAATACTATGAATTAGTAGATCGTCGTACTAGGAATACTCTGCGGCGAGACGATATTACATATAGATATTATTCGTACAAGACGTATAGTATAAGTTTAGTATTCTATATTTAATGGAGATATTTCGAAGAGTGTGCTCAGATACTGTTCGAGTTAGATTCTAAGCTATCCATACTAATATTATAAATACGGAATTTGACGGCCGACTGGCGCAGTGGGCAGCGAACCTGCTTTCTGAGTCCAAGGCCGTGGGTTCGATTCCCACAACTGGAAAATGTTTGTGTGATGAGCATTAAGTGTTTTTCAGTGTCTGGGTGTTTATATGTATTTTCTAAGTATTTATGTATAATTCATAAAAATATTCATCAGTCATCTTAGTACCCATAACACAAGCTACGCTTACTTTGGGGCTAGGTGGCGATGTGTGTATTGTCGTAGTATATTTATATTTATTTATTTATTTATTTATTTTTACGGAAGTTTTTTTGTTTGTTTGTTTTTCCTTTAGGTCCTAACTATGCAACCAATAGATTTAATTTTGAGCATAGAGTTCGTTGAAAGGGCGTAAAGTAATATAGTCTACTTTTTAACGCAGCAATACAAACTGTTCCCATGGGATGTGTAAAAACCACTGTCGACACGACAATACACACATCGCCATCCAGCCCCGAATTTAGCGTCGTTTGTATTATGGGTACTAGGATGAATGTTTTATGAATAATATTCATAAATACTTACAATATAAAGATAAACACCCAGACACTGAAAAACATTTATGTTTGTCACACGATAATTTTCCAGTTGTGGGAATCGAAACTGCATTGGACTCAGAAAGCAGTGTTGCTGCCCACTGCGCCAGTCGGCCGTCAATATTATATAATCAATATTCATTTCCAACTAAAATAGATGTTACTAGACTCTTATTAATAGATGCTTGATAAAATTTTATCTCATTGAAACGTGTACCTACCTTGCCTCAGGTCTCGTGCACAAGACCTCGTGGAATAGCTGCTCGTAATCGAGCGTGGCGATCTGATAAAGTTTAAAACTACTTTCCATTCCAATCTGCATATCGTGATAGAAATTGCTCTTTTTTTTTTGCATTTTTTGTTGGTGTTTCAAATCGGGAATGAGACGATCTGTGGATTAACCATGGTTAACGACAGTGAATTGCGAAGCAATGGCAATGGGTGTGCCATGTATAGATAGTTCTGAGGGCTGATGGATATTTGGGGCCTAAGGTGGTACAAATCGCAGCCATTGCAATAGTTAGACAGATGGCCTGACGTAGCTAATTCATTTCCTTCCAGATCTTTTTCCTCCGTTATGGAGTTATCTCCATTATATAGCTTCGAAAATCCACTCTGAACAGCTTGATTGTAGGTTAGAGCACTAGGAATCCCCATGGTCGTATGGATTTACCACTCTCAAGAAAATAGACTCACTTTCGGGCCAACTAACTAAAGTTGCCAACTAGCTAAAGACCTAACGCCTAAACGTAGTAGGTAACATTCTCCATAGACTCTGTCCTTATTCAGCCGTAAGGCGCCAAAGATGCTGATTCTTCTCGGAGCCTGCTGAACCAAGAAGTCATATATAATGGCAATATGAACATTGCTGGATCGGAGGAAGTAGAAGTAGTTAATTGAAGTGTGATAGTACAAAAAACAATAACAATTCCATGTGGTCAACTTTTCGCAAAAGCTCAAAAAGCTAACAAATCTAGAAAATCCTTAACCGTCTATTTACTGCGGTATTATACATTTCAACCTCACCACCCTAAAATGTGATGTAGTACTCTATCGAATGTCTTAGGTTTTTTTTAAAGTAGATCTATCATTTTAAGTTCCGTAACTCCTCAATTATGACCCCAGTGTTATGGCCGCTTTTGAATACATTGTCTGATACCCACTCAGTTTGTTAACCTCGTTTGGAAATAAATAAGAATTAGGATAGGTAAGTAGTTATATAATTAACTAGCTGTTGCCCGCGACTTTGTCCGCGTTTGTTTTTTTTTTTAGCATCCCTTAGGAGCAGATGAATTCGGAGATGTTTAGCATTGAATCAAGCTGTAGTTCTGCGGATATTTTTAAGTTGGGTGTATTTTTAAAAATAACTTTTTCAATTAAGTTTATCCCTTATAATAATAAAGCGATAACTTCTAAATTTGAGATATTTATGTAGGTAATAATAAGTGCTTCAATCATGGTATTACATATTTTTTATGTATTATTATTAATATTTTTCTCAGTGCACGCCAAGTAATGAATTTTATTTTGCTACTTTGGGTCACATTTTATATTGCAATTTTCTTAAGTGTGTCCAATTATTTTTAAAATATTATGGCCTATGTTAGCCTTCGTGATTGTTTCGCTATTTTCGGAGCATATTGGGTACAAACAAACAAACAAAAATATCTTGCCTCTTTATAATATTAGTATAGACAACTTACCTATGCTAGTTCTAAGTTGTTATTACAGTTTTTTAAAGCCTCTCAATATTCAAGGATTAATCCCTTAAGGATCTAAAAACCGAACTTCTCTCTAGCTGTGTCGATCGCGACATAAAAGTAGGTACATATTTATTTACTAAGCCGCATGTTGTGAACAGAGCTGATCAGATTACCATTACCGGCATGTCTTCCGCGTATTGTTGAATGGTGTGTACCTGCCAGTGGCTTGACTTGTGACAGTAACATACGTATTAAAAGACAGGTAGGTAGTTGTGTTTTGAATGGAATGATATTGCGTCAATTCTATGCATATACAATAGGTTTATAGTTTAATTCGTATGATTCCGTCAACTGAAACAACTTAAATGTGTTGCTCTGTAACAACAAAGATTTATTTCTTTATTTTTATTACATTACGCTACAATTCAATTTTCACTCCTACCTGTAACAACAAAAAAAACTACATTTAAAGTTTATTTCTTTAGTAAATTAACAAATAGTTTTTTTGATTTATTCCGTTATGTCCGTTATTATAGGTCACGCACAATGACACATCAAAATTGTCTTTTTTTGACTGCCATTATTGTTACTGTTTTATTATAACTTTTGAACTGCTTTGCCGACGGTTTGGAGCGCGGGAAAATTTAAATTAGAGAATATTGGAACTCTAAAGAAATATACTTCCTTTACATAAACACATTTTTATACAACTTGTAACCTTATTACGAAAAAATGTTGAAGGATTTAAGTAAATCAAGAAAAGCATATTTATTTTTCCCTACAAACGTGTCCAAAACATTGTTTACTTTTTTTTTATTTAAGTTAGTCCTTGACTGCAATTTCACCTGGTGGTAAGCGATGATGCAGTCTAAGATGGTAGCGGGCTAACTTGTTTCTTATGGTAGTCATATCCCTAATCAGTTTCTCTGCGACACCGCACCGGAACACTAAATCGTTTAGCAGCACGTTTTTGTCGTTAGGGTTGTAACTAGCCACGGGCGAAGCCTTCCACCAGACCAGATCAGAGAAAATTCAGAAATTATAAATTTCCAAATTGCCCCTCACGTATAAACAGACTAGCGCTTAGCTCTAGTACTTATGATGCTGAATGCTACAAAATGAGTTTGTAAGAACTTAAACTTACTTATAAATCTATGTAGTTTTTCTCGGCAAAAAAAATGTATAGTTTTTCTGGCCATATAACTGGCTGCATTATTGATAATCCGTTTTACAAGATTCAGTAAGATTCTGGTGATAGAACAAAAGATGACATAGTTACCTCTAAACTTTGAAGTACGTTTATCGTAGTTGTTAATTTAAATTTTGGGATAATTATTTTAAAAAACGTTGAAGTACCTGCCTTTAACGTAGTTATTTATTAAGTTTTGGGATAAAATAAAAATACTGTATATGTAGGCAAGCGGTGATGGACTAGTGGTTAGAGCATCAGCGACCCTTTCAGGGGGACCGAGTTCGAGTCCGGCACAAACATCTCGGAGTTACGTGGTTTTTAATTTAAGCAATTCGTATATCACTTGCTTTACCAGTGAAGTAAATAATCGTTTGGAATCCTGAATGCCTGAGAGTTCTCCATAATGTTCTCAAAGGTGTGTAAAGTCTACCAATCCACAATTCAGCGTGGTGGATTACGGCCTAAACCCTTCTCATTCAAGAGGTGACCCGTGTCTTGTAGTGGGCCGGTAATGGTCTGAGGGTACGAAGGCATTACTTAAGCTCCAAAAAATCATCACAACTTGTGAGAATTAAAAAAAACAAAAGTCTTCCATTTGCGCTTCCTAAGATACACCCTTTAGACAGACAGACGGAAGGCCAGCGCAGTCTTAGTGATAGAGCACCGTTTGCACCTTTTTGATACGGAACCCAAAAAGAAGATGAACACAGCGTTTTACAGAACAACACGGCTATTTTGTGGTTATTAATCTAAATGTGTAATTACTCTAAACGTTGTCTGTAGGCGATTTAAGTAATCCATGAAATTCTTCACTTTCCAATCACTACGGTATACGGTGTACGGGCGACACCTCGCGTTTGTACCCCTAGTATAAATTGAACACTCGCAATCCTTGATACGTTGGCGAGTATGAAATCACTTTAGCCTGAAAATACCTGCCTGACCTAATGCTAATCTTATTTACACTATGGTAGGAAAGCGGTACCATCTACTGCTCAAAATGACAATATCATTAATACAAACAACAACAACTTTTAAATACGATAATAACTAATAAAATTAATATTTAAAAGTTGTTTAGCTTTCGAGTTTCAACTACAGATCCGTATCGCACGTCTGAAACTACCTTCAACATCATTGGGTGAACAAAAATCATGAAAATCCTCTCTGGCGCAGCGAAGAAGATACGCTGTGGATTTAAGTGGGAGGTCCCGAATTCGATCCCTGGCAGGGAAAATATGGGAATTCAAAATTTCTGATTCTCTCTGGACATACCATATTAGACTGCATCAATAAATGAGTCATTAATACAAAACAAAAATTATTCGTAGATTTTTTTTTATACTGTGTTAATAGATAGACATATATCTATTAACACAGTATAAAAATAGCTCATTGAAAGCGTTCATCCAAAAAGTGCCCAACGCGCTCAGAGAAGTTTCACTTCAAAATTGTCGTGACAGTGCTTCAACGATCGATATACACGATCGAGAACGTATTGGTATTACTAAGGGTAGGTACGGGGAAGCTGCAGCACCGTGCACCGTTGCGGAAATTCGATGCGGTGATTTTCACCTCTGGAGTACGTTAACGATCATCTCGTGTCAATCAGTGACGCTCATTCCGTATAGGCTGGAACGTAATAACGTCTATGTAGGTATGTGACGACCTCTATGGCGCAGTGGTGAGCACTGTCTTATAAGTGGAGGTCCCGGGTTTGATCCTCGACGGGGGCTATTTCTTAGTCGTCTTGTGAGATTAGTCGTGGTCGTCAGCTGGTGGCAGCATAAAGCAGGTACATGGCATAAAATTGAAAAATTCCCCTCCAATACGAGTGATATAAAATAATTTGGGTATGCAGTGCTTTTGTGCATGTATGAAGTGCACGCCACTGCAGCTGGGTGTTGTAGCTCTCTTTACAATCCTTGTTATGATAAAAGATGCTATTTGGGAATTTATAATTTCCTAATTTTGGTATGGAGGCAGGTTAGTTAGGGCAGTGGTTAGTTATCGTTAGTAACGCTACCATCTTAGACTGCATCATTTAACGTTCGAGTGGCGCAGGGGGCAGCGACCCTGCTTTCTGAGTCCGAGGCCGTGGGTTCGATTTTCCCACAACTGGAAAATGTTTGTGTGATGAACATAAATGTTTTTCAATGTCTGAGTGTTCTTCTGTATAGTCAGTAGTATTAATGTATATTATTCATAACAATATTAGTCAGTCATCTGTACCATAACAAAAGCTACGTTTACTTTGGGGCTAGATGGCGTTGTGTGTATCGTCGTTGTATTTATCATCACTTACTACCAGGTGAGATTGCACTCAAGGGCTATCTTGTAGTGCAATAGAAATAGTGTCAATTCATACTCAACTGATCAAATAATACATAACTGACATTCGCTTAAAAGTACTAGGACACCATATCATAAAAGTATCACTAAAAGCTACTCTATTTACGTTCGAAACTAATGAAATCAGACTGTAGCCTTAGTGTAATTTTTCATGAAAACTAACGTCACATTGACGTAAAATATGGAGTAGCTACGTCAATTTTGACAGATTTACGATTGGTGACACTGGGGGCTCTGATCCAGACTCTTCGAAGATTTAATTTAGTGCTGCTATTGTTTTCCCAGCAAAACCCTGTCTGTCGCTAAAACGGATACCTACTAACATTATTATTTGATCGAAAGATTTTGTATAACAATAAATTATTATATCTTTGGGCGTCAGAGAAATAATCATAATCTCAATTATACTTTTATTTCAGTATTCATCCTAGGTTTTTTTAAATTACTTTTACAATAAGTAACTAATGACTTGAAACGTATGCATAAGAACTTGTGTGTGAATATATTTATTAAATTATATAGCCAGGAGATAGAATAAAGGAGATTTGACATCCATTACCATGATGTATATTTACCAAGCATACCAAATGGAAAGGGAAACAATCAATCTTACTTAGCGACCTAAAACGCGCGTTAATTAAGGCCTCATTAGTCTCAAAGGACGCATAAGGAATGTTCGGATAAAAATGTCTCAAAAAGCCTTTTAAAGCGGCAGTCATCCGGTGCGAGATATTTACACGCATGTTTTTTAAATAGCCGGTATCATTACAGTTGATATATATAAAATAAGATACACTCTTCGAAATAGCGTACGAAGAGAAAATAATAAAAATAGATAAAAAGTTATATTCTTAATTTTAGATTTGAATTGGCAGCGTTCGGAAGGTCCCTTGACGTATTTTCGTCTTAAATCTCAACGCCTGCAGACCTCTAGACCATTCGGCCTTTTAGTATAGCACAATGTCAATCAAAAGTCAATGGTGGGAACTTTGATTGAAGTATCTCTAGAAGAACCAAACTATATTAATTACGCTGTACGAGTTGCTGAAGCTTAAGTGGCAATGGATATTGCACAATGCTCGTAGCTCAGAGGACAAATTAATGTTGGGGTCTCAAGGTACAAAAGTGGGGAGTGGCGAATCCACCCCTGAAAGCGCATCGTTGGTAAATTCTTAAAACGTGTTGGGCAGACATCATGCAGGGAGTTTCTGGTCACATGCGGCACAAAATCTCTGAATGTGGAATACCAAAATGTAATGGTTTCAATTATGACGACTTTGATGATATACTCTATCGTTATTAGTGAAACTTCTCACACGAAACTGTAGATCTTTGGTTTTAGTATATCAACGAACAGGTATCACGCATGTCATCTACCTAAACGTGACTCATCAGGGGGGACTTGTTTTATCGTGCTTTGATGGTTCTCGGAAGCGTAAAACTGCAATTCTGAGAAGGCCGTTTGTTATACAGTATACTGGTGGGTGAAGGAAACTCACAGTACTATATTGATAGTATTTATAATTCTAAGTAAATACGTTCCTAAGACCAGTAGCCTTAGCACAAGATTCGCAATCGAGGAGTCGTTTTCGCATATCAAACTCTGCTTCGTCCAAAGTAAAATGGTCCTAATGAAATTCGTTTTAGAGTCACAGTTGTAATAAAATATTAAATTCACTGTTTCGGATGCTTTTGTTTTGAGTATTTTTATCTCTACCACAGATACTTCGTACCGTTACTCTAGGACTTTCTTTCTTCGTTTTACACTTTTTTCTTTTATTTTTTTAAATGATAATAATATCAATCAAAATGATCATTTAAACAGGTACACAATATTGTGAACCACGTAGTGTCGTGATTATAAAATCTAATTGTAATACACAAGCGGTCGCCCACGACTTCGTGAGCGCGTGGGATTGGTATTGAAACCATCCACGGTTAAGTTAAACATTCCTTACGTTTATTGGCTTTTAAAGATTATGATGTTATACAATCTTACCGAAGTGGTTATATAAGTATAACTTCAGCTAACAACGGTTAACTTTGCGCTGGGGCTTAGTCTTACTTATCTTCACGAGAAGAAATGTAAGCATTTCTTCTTCTTTTAGATCATTCTTGACGTCAGAACTCGTTGTAAATGTTTTTATTTGTGGAATAACCGCTTTCGGTTCCTGTTTCTTAGATAGGATCTTGAAGTTTCCATCAGTAGGTACATCTTTTATTTAAAGGAAGCTATAGCTAAATTATTTAAAGCTAGGATGATACGTCCCGAAAAGCCGTAATTTTTTTTAAATATTGGGCTTGACGTTTCGGTCTCCAAATCCTGGGTCCTTATCCCAAAGTATCAGGTTTGGTTCAGCATTGATCTTAATATCTTTTAGAGATAGCAGGCGCCGGGGTGACGTTTCCGGGAGATTTAAAAAAAAATTATTTATTAAAATCCCCCGGGAACTGTGAATTTGATTTGCTGTGAAGTTTTTTCCAAGGCTTCACAGCTGATCTGCTCTTCTGCAGCTTCCAATTTTTATACAGACATATTGCACAATCTCATTTAGAAATTTTGCCAATATACAATTCTGGAGAATACCGGGAACACTACCGGCATGCGCGGGATTTTCCAAAAGACAAAAAAAAACTCAGTAATCTGTATATATAAAAGAAAGTTGTGTTAGTTACACCATTTATAACTAAAGAACGGCTGGACCAATTATTATGATATATTTTTTTTTGGATTCCACTTAGACCGGAATAGGATAATGAGTATTAAAATATAAAATTCATAAAAAAAAAAAAAAATATCCGCGGTACGAAATTTGCCGATACAGATAGTACAATATAAAAATCATTAAATCTTTTTTATTTTGCTCAACTTTTTCAAAGATATTCTTTTCTTACAGCATACGAAGACCTACCCACCCGTGACCAAATGTGGGCGCCGGCGCCGCACGAGATCGACCCGGACATCTGGCCGCCACCGCCCGACAGAGACCCCGCCGCCTGGCCATCACCCACGAGCGTGGAACACAAGTATAAAAAACGCTTATTGTATAGATATAGTGGTGCTGATTCTGTTCTCACAAATCCCTAAATTAAACTTTGAAGGCCGATTGGCGCAGTAGGCAGCGACCTTGCCTTTTGAGTCCACGGACGTGGGTTCGATTCCCACAACTGAAAAATGTTTGTGTGATGAACGTGAATGTTTTTCAGTGTCTGGGTGTTTATCTGTATATTATACCTACGTATTTATGTATATCAGTTATCTTAGTACCCAAGACAAGCTATGCTTTTTTCGGGCTGGATGGCGATGTGTGTATTGTCGTAATATTATATTTTAATAGCCTTTGACTCAGAAAGTAGTGTCAGGGTTGGCCCATTGGCTGTCGAAACTTCGACTTCACTCGCCTTTGAGTACTTTATGGAAAACTCTCAGACGTACAGGTTTCCTTTCGATGTTTTCCTTCACTGTTAATTAAATGTTAAAACGCACAAAACTTAAAATAATTAGATTTGCGTTCTGGGATTCAAACTCGGCCCACCAACAATGAATCTGAAGTCCCAACCACTACGCTATACATATATAGGCTAACATAAAGATTACAACAAGAATAATATCACAATTCTCTCAGAGCATCACATTAATTCTTTTTCAGAAAGTCAGGTCAACAACTCTGTTTCCAGAGTCTAGATTCTAGGACCACATTACTTATATGGTCACTTGAAGAACACAACACCTTCCGCGCATGCCACTTTTTGTTGCGACGTGCTTTCTTCTTATGAAACTTGTTTAAACTTATAATTCATAGCTTCTTTATTTAAAAGCTGTTTTTACCCTACCTCGTTCGCGTATATGTGTCTAAAATGGCACATATAACACTCCAACTGTTTAACTATATGTATTCAAAAATCACGAGGGTAAATTAATAAACCAACGGAGACATTTTTGCATTTATTTTATAAATGCAAAAATGTCTTATAAATGCAAAAATGTCTTCGTTGTAGTCTAACACCGTTTATACAAGGTATATTTCCTACCTTCGCAAAATAGAGGGTGTTATACCTAATCATAATTATCTTGATAATAATTATTATACTACTAATTAAGTCCCATAGCTGGGCATGGGTTTGCTCTTTAACAAGATAATTAATTAATATACAGAGATGTTGGACTAAACATGCTGTTTCATTACGGGACTGTTAATGAAGGTAGCGAACTCTGTACTTATCGCACTTTGAAGGCCGATTGGCGCAGTGGGCAACGACCCTGCTCGAACGAGTCTAGGCTGTAGGTTCGATTCCTACAACTGGAAAATATTTGGGTGATCAACATGAATGGTTTCAGTGTCTGGTCGTTTATCTGTATAGTATAAGTATTTATGTATATTATTTAATACTCATCAGTTATCTTAGTACGCATAACACAAGCTACCGGCTACGCTTACCTTAGATAAAGGGAGAGTAGATAAAATTTTATCCTTTCTTCGGTCAGTAATATGTCTCCTGCCCATTATAGCCCAATGCTCCACTGTTGTTGTGAAAGATGTGCCAATCGACATATAAAATTAGACATATATACCAACAATCTTTCCATGGTGAGAAAAATGTCTCCTGCCCATGCTGCTCTAATCCGTGCTGCTCGAAAGTGGGTGCGACAGTTGTTCCATTCCACAGATAAAACAAGACATATAACAACAATTCAATGTCGTTATATCTCTTGCAGAGGACCCCCCGTAATGAAATCGGCTCGAAACAACCCCCGCAACAACAGGACTGCAGACAAGAAGACCACAGGCCCCCGGAACGCGACTACATCACAACGCAGGACGTCAGATGCAAGGAATCCTAAAATAAATACCAACAAAGCACACAGCGGTTAGTCAAATTATTATGATCCTTGCAGCGTTAGATTAGATAACTGTGTGACTAACACTACAAATATTATCATCATCATTGTAAAAGAAAACCCCATATTCATCTTCTTACAACGTTTAATCGTTTTATTATCTCTAAATACAACATAGGTCATTATAAACTCAAACATCAATCTATCTGAACTTATAGCACACTTTTTATTAACCACAAAGAGATAACTGTTTTAATCCTTCCTTGACACTTCTGTACCTAACTCTATTTTTCCCGCCATTTTATATGACCTTCCTATTTCCCCAACTTATACCGATCACAGATTATTCATTATTTTGACCAGTCTGAACGAAGATGCCTTTTTATCTTAAACCAAATGTTATGTACAAAGGCAGATTTGCTAACTGTGGACGTCCAATCGTGTCTTAAATAGGGTTATTTAAGAACATTCGGCCAAATTTGTTGTGGGCTCAGTTTCAAATTCAGGGTAGTTTTTATGATGGTCTCTAAAAAATAACATTTTCATAACAATTTTTTTTTAAATAACCATTTAGAATCCACAAAGTTGTTGATTGTAGTCGTGATTTAAATTTTTGATTGTATCTTAATCTGTCAATCTTTCTGTAAGGCAGCAATTTCATGCAATAATATCGGAGTGAAATAATCATAAATATGATAACACGCAGGCAGAAAAAGATGTAAAGGCGTAAGCAGTAAAAGATAAATAATAAATTACCATTTGTCACACATCAATAAATTCTATCGATATGACAGATAGTAAGATAGGAAGTCATTACAAGATAATTTGGCTGGGCGTGGTAAATAAATGACAATCTGTCATAATGATAGTTTGGTTCTAGGATCATTGTCTTATAATGAAAGGTAATTATATAGCGGTCTAAATCGATCAGTTGGAAGTTGGGACGTGCTAGCGTCGCGTCGTTGGTCGCTTAGAGCGTTTTTCTCCTTTATCCTGTATTTTACCCTTAACACTCTCACCGCCACGTGGACTGCTGGCCGCCCACGTAAATTTGAGTGTAACGAGCCAATATTGTTTTTTAAATTTTAACTGGCAAGCCACGTGGGCGGCCGGCATACCAAAATTAGCGCGCCAAATTTGCTGTTATATTTACTTGTCATAACTTGTCAAAAAGTTATAAGGCACGCCACCCGTGTAATTAGGTCAGTTGACCGCGCGCCGCCCACCTAGCCTGCGGAGAAAGACTTTTGGCGCGCATTTTTGCAATGTCGGATTTTAGTGACTCTGATTCGGACTATCAACCGCCGCCATTATGGGATGGATCTAATTCGACTAGCAGCGACTCGTGTTTATCTCAAGACGATGTTTCACTTCTGCACGAAAGCACACCAGTGCCCCCGGAGCCACCGCGACCTGACTGGCATCAACCTAACGGATCGCGACAAAAGAGGTTTCCATTGGATATACAACCAGGTATTAATATTTCTAACAATTGTAACAGGGAACTTGATATTTTTCGATTATTTTTAAACCAAGATATTATGGATCTTATGGTGCAAATGACCAATTGTTATGCTAATAAGGTAAAAATACTTAAAGTTGTCACACGCAACATGAGACTTGCCAAATGGACAGACTGTACTGAAGAAGAAATTTTAAAATTCTTGGGCCTGCTGATTTTTATGGGACTCAATAAATTACCTAAAATTAGCGACTACTGGAGCAATAAAAAACTGTATAAAAACGAAATAGCTCGCCAAGCTATGAGTAGAAACCGATTCGAGCTGTTATTGAGATGTTGGCATTTTGAAGACAGTTTTTTCCATGCATCAAATACAGACCGTCTTATAAAGATAAGACGTTTGGTGCAGTTACTCACAGCCACATTTCGAAATGCCAAAACACCTGGAGAATATATCACTGTGGACGAGACCATGGTAGCTTTCAGAGGGCGTATAAAATTTATGCAGTACATTCCTGGCAAAAGACACAAGTATGGGATCAAACTTTTTAAAGTCTGTGATGATGACGGTTATACGTACGACCTTATCGTTTACGAAGGTAAAAACTCAAGCGGGCAAACCAATACACCTACGAATTTAGTAATGAAACTATGTCAACCTTACCTAGGGGTAGGCAGGAGTGTGGTGACGGATAATTATTATACCAGCGTCGACTTAGCGCAACAATTATTGCAAAACGATACGCATCTGATTGGTACATTACGCAGAAACAGGAAAGGATTGCCGAAAAAAGTTGTTCAAGAAAAATTGAACAAAGGTGAAATGATCGCTTTAGAAAACAATGACGGTATTCTTATACTCAAATGGAAGGACAAGCGTGATGTTTTAGCTTTGTCGACAAAACACTCTGTTGGTTTTGTTACTGTTACGAGCAAAAGGAACCGTAACAAGAAAGTTATGAAACCTACCCTGATTGCTGATTATAACAAACACAAATGCTCCATAGATTTATCAGATCAAATGGCAAGCTATGCCAATCCTGCCAGAAGAACGATCCGTTGGTTCCAGAAGCTAGCCATAGAACTGTTATTTTCGACTGCTGTCACAAACGCTTTTATAATTTACAAAACTCATAAGCAGCTTAGTAGCAAGAAGTACACCATAACGGATTTCAGAGAGAATCTCTGCTTGCAGATGTTGGGAATCACTTCCAGTTCGAACTCAGTGGGTAGTTTGCCAAGGCGGCAAATACAACATAAATTCAGTAAATCAACACTTACTGATCATAGAGGAAGACTTATTCGGCGACGATGCATCCATTGTTATAAAAAAAACAGAGATGCTGGACTATCAGCTAAAGAAGCCAGAGATCAAACAAAAAAGGTAAATACAGTGTGCCTGGAATGCCCAACTAAACCTAGTGTTTGTGGACAATGTTACGCAGAAATCCACATCCAAATTAATCCTTAGTTTTTTTATTACGTATTTTGATTTTTATAACTGTGATTTTGACTGCTTTGGATTAATAAATAATAAATAATATTTTTCTAATACTAGTTTTACTCATTCAATTTTTATCCTTATATTACTTTAAATATAGTCCAATTTTCATCAATTTTTTTTTCACGGGTAGCGTTTTAACTGAACTAATCAATGAAGTCATCTTTGAATATTTATCTAGCAAGCCAAGCTCTATAAAATAATATGAATTTGTGGGATCACAGCGGACCCCACGGCCTGCTGATAAAGTCAACGACGTATCCCGCCGATAGCCCACATGGCATGCTACACAAGTTATTTAAAATCGGACGTGGCGATAGGTGGAAGAAATCGCATGGTAGGCGTGCCGCCCACAGGGCTTGCTGCGCTAGAAAAACCTTAAATAAGTATGGCGGTGAGAGTGTTAAGGTAAGATATTCACGCCTCCTATGGAAGAGTCGTTTTGAGTATTGCAAAATTAACTGGTTTGCACGGGCTCTGAGGACTGAAAGGGACGCCATTATCCATCCAAGCGAGACAGCAATGTTCAGATCACGCAAGTGAGAGAGACGCCATCATTCTTCGAAGCGTGATAGCAATATTTTCGAATAGCTTTGTTGAAAGCTCAAATGAGCGCTTTGCAGAATGGTTGTTTTTTTAATTCATCGTAAGCATGTTCTATTGCGCATAAATGGCTCCATTCTGTGGACGTAACGTAGCTGGCGATCATTCAGACAAATCGGCAAATAAGCATAGCTGAAATCTATGTACATAAAAATATACATTGAATAAAACACAGTATATATTTAGCAACAAACAAATAGTTTAAAAACCAAGCGCGCGCCCATACAGCAATTAGTTGCTGTATGGGCGCGTTTACGTTAATTTAGAAGTCGAATAACAATGTGCGTATAAAAACTATTATCTATAGATAAGTATCATTATATCGTGATGTATTTCACACATCGCTACCTCATCATATTAACTATTTATTACTGTAATCTGTAAGCGTCCGATAACTTTACGAGTTATGGCTACCAGTAGTAGTAAGAAAAACTCATTTTGAGCAGTAGCGGAACGGTAATTTTTTTTGTTTCATCATCATTAGAATCATATATATAATCATTAACTAACTTAAGGTAGTAGAGTCACTACAAACATACATACTTGGCGTTTCAATAGTGGTTATATTAGGCCTACTTGAAATGGATGATTTTTTTTTTGACGTGACAACGTCTTATAATTCGATGGAGCCGGCTGCACGCACGAAAAAACATGACGTATGCGGCGTTACCTCGCTCTGAGGCATTCCATTCAAGGCTTGAAGTGCAAACGAGAGCGCGGAACGAGCGACAAAGAGGCACAGTCGGCCTCCGCGTTCGACATCTGTCTCTCTCCTACTTGAGTGAGCGATGCGTCCGCGTGGACAGCTTCTATACAATAATACATTTACATGTTTTCGGCAAGGATGAAGTGCAGTGAAAAGTGAATGTGGTGTCAATTGTTTATAGCAACGATAATATCTATCAAACAAATAAAATTAAAATTTTCTTTTGAAAAATGCAACCATTCAATCAGTATTTTCTTACGACGTTGTCACGTTCAACAGCTATCGTCAGTAAGCCGACTTTACAGACAACCAATTTTTTTTTTATTTTCAATACTGGCCCACTATTTAAGTATTCTTACAAAGTGAGAGGTCCGGATAAGTGTGGATTGGTAGACTTCACACGTCTTTGAGAATATACTGTCAACTCATCATCGCCATCATCAACATTCTATTTCCGGCCCACTGCAGGGTCATCTCCCAGAATGAGAAGGGTTTAGGCCGCAGTCCACTGCGCTGAGTGCAGATTAGTTGACCTAACACATCTTTAAGAACATTACGGAGAACTCTCAAGTATACAAGTTTCCTCTCTATGTTTTCTTCACCGTTGAAGCAATAACTCTGAAATGGTAGATGACGGTGAGTGCGTGCCAGAGATCGAACTAAGTCAAACCCATCGCTGGGAACAGAGCTTTATAAGATATAAAGCATAGGCTGAGAATATTGATGAAGAAATTATAAATTAATCTTTACAGATTTTCCTGCTTTCGTGGAATATAGAAAATTAAGCTCAATTTTCATAATATATCATGAAATTTCGCAAAGATATCCAACATTATCCCCTGTATACTGTAAACGGGATCCCAAAAATTAATGGAATATAATAAATTCTCATTTCAGCAAAAACTAAGGACACAAGTAACAAGGATCACAATAATGCAAAGGATAAACAAGACAGAGACAACAATAACGGCGACACGGACGACGAAAAACACAAAGAGGAAGAAAGAAGATTCGAACCACCTTCTGCGGCTGATGGCGACCTGGTAGATATGTTAGGTGAGTTAATATGAAATATTGTTACTGAGACTGTTTCCTATAAGTAAAGTATTAGGAAACTCGCACGACCTGCCCAGACCGATGAAGAAGTCTAGTGAACTGACTTCACTGACAGAAGTCTAGTAGACTGAACAAAGTAGTGGCGTTCACAGGTTTTTTTGACCAGGGAGTCATAAAGCAGGAATATGGCATGAAATGATAATAACCTCCTATTATAAGAGTGCTGTTAAAGTTTATTGTAGGCACTAATAACAATAATAATATTAATAAATAAATTTATTAACCCAAATTCACAAGTACACTTAAAACTATTATGGTGTAATCATAAATTCTTACGAATTTTACCGTACACCACCGTGCCGTCGACAAAAGGTAACATCTTAGGAAATTAATTAACACCCACCTACTCACTACATCAATCAAGATATTCCATATAAATTAAATTCTCTTAATATAATCGGTTAAAGTTTAGAATTGGTAGTAGGTAGGTAGGTACTATAAATATATATTAATATTAACTAACAATCTTATTTGAACCTATATCCTATAACTTTATTAATAATTGAAAACAGTGTTAATGGCATCAGTAGTAAGGGACCTACATTGACTCTACACTAACGCGAAGCTGTCAATAATATATCGGCATTTATCACGAGATCAAAGGCTTCAAACTGATGTATACTCTGCCTTTCTTGTACTGTGATCAAAGCATATTTATTTATAATTTTTTTTTTATTAATAAATTAATTAATTAGTCTACTTTTTATCTACAAATATCAATCAAAGAAGGATTATTCTATTTAGGGCCGACTTCTCCAAAAATACCTTATTGGCCACCTTTTGCATTGATTTAGTGTTCCGGTGCGATGTCGCGTATAAACGTATTATATCTTAGGGGTATCTTAGACTGCATCACTTTCCACCAGGTGAGATTACAGCCAAGGGCTAACTTGTAGTGGAATAAAAAATGAAAATTCTCTGTCAGGTATCGTAATAAAGTATACCGCTATATGTCAGGCGCTTTTGCCTTTGATTCCACTTTTATTGAGTGTTTGTTTGGTATTTTGTTCCAGAAAGAGATATAGTTCAAAAGAACCCCAACATCAGATGGGATGACATAGCTGATCTCGCAGAAGCCAAGCGATTGTTAGAAGAAGCTGTTGTCTTGCCTATGTGGATGCCGGATTTCTTCAAGGTAAGTTAATATGTTATGTTTCTAGAACCGATATAAGCAGGGACTGTAGATTTTCACTAACGGCGGAATATTTCCTAGTTCGCCGTTAGTGAAAATCTACAGTCCCAGTGTATAATAAGTAACGCCTAATCAAAGAAGATTCCTAGGTATAGATTTACCTTACTCCAAGCGATTTTCACTGGGAAACTCATATAACCAAACGTGTCAATGGTTATTGCCATAAGGTGTGGTATTTGTGTTTGTATCATCATATTTTTCATTTTTCGTATGGATATAAGGTTATTAAAAATACCGTTTTTTTTTCATTTGTCAAGTGTCAGTTTACGAGTCTCACGTATCGGTGTCGTAACGTAGATGGTGCCTAACGTCGTTAGTTATTTAAAAAACAAACGTGAGACTATTCTATAATTATTTTAATGTTTTTTGCAAAAATGTATACTTTGAACTGTCAAAATAAAACTTAATTAAAAAAATAATCCCTTACAGTCTTGAGTGCCTAGTGTGGGATTTTCTACCTGTTCGATCGCGCTAAACCGAAATAGCGCCATCTAGTACAAACTACTGTTCTCTGTTTTGCGACTAGATGGCGCTCTTTTAATTCCATACAAATGGTAGAAATTACTTTCACGCGGCACTATAAATATTATTTAATATTAAATAATTTTAATAAAGAAGCGGTGATAGCCCAGTGAGTAGAACTTCGCCTTCAGTTTCTCGGGGCCGAGTTCAAATCCCAGCACTTCTGACTTTTCGAAGTTATGTACGTTTTAGGGAATTAAAATATCACTAGCTTCAACGGTGAAGGAAAACATCGTGGGGAAACCTGCATGTTTGAGAGTTCTCCTTAATGTTCTCAAAAGGTGTGTGGATTCCACCAAACTTGGCTTGCGACGTGGACTTACGGCCTTAACCCCTTTGCATTGTAGGAGGAGATCCGTGCTCTGTAGTGGGCCGTTAATGGGTGATAGAATTATAGTCAGTTTTAAACACTTTCAGGGTATCCGCCGGCCTTGGAAAGGCGTGCTAATGGTAGGTCCACCGGGCACGGGGAAAACTATGTTGGCCAAAGCAGTCGCCACAGAGTGTGGTACCACCTTCTTCAACGTCTCGTCGTCTACCCTCACGTCAAAATACCGCGGCGAGTCGGAAAAACTAGTCAGACTATTGTTTGAAATGGTGAGCCTACTTTCATTTTTATGTTGCACCTTATACAGGTTTCGTTTTTTTAAATCCTGTTTAGGAAGTGTCTGACACGAGACCGCCCACTTTCAATGACCCAGGGACACAACCCGGACCTTCGCGACTTATCAAAATAAAATTAGAATAGAGTTAATTTTAGGCGAGATTTATAAATTAAAAAAAAAATATTTCATTTTATAGTCAAACTATATAAACATTCGCATATTTAT
Organism: Pararge aegeria; assembly: GCF_905163445.1. Lineage (NCBI taxonomy): Eukaryota > Metazoa > Arthropoda > Insecta > Lepidoptera > Nymphalidae > Pararge > Pararge aegeria. The sequence continues at coordinate 9,958,738 of NC_053201.1, forward strand.
TTCTTCTAATCACAAATTCAGTTTGACATAATTTTTTTATATTTGTGATAGTATTTTACTATTTTCGCTCAGTAAAAAGATAATTCCGTCTATTATTCCTAAAAAAAACAAACAGGGTCGATAGTCGATATCGACCTTCGATTACAATCGAATAAATATTATACTAACCACATGTTGAAATATGAAGGCGCGGTTCTACGCGCCAAGTACGATCTTCATCGACGAGATCGACTCGTTATGTTCCCGGCGCGGCTCCGACAGCGAGCACGAGGCGTCGCGGCGCGTCAAGTCGGAGCTACTCGTGCAAATGGACGGCTTGGGCTCCGCGCACGATGAACCCTCCAAGGTAAATAACTATGTGTGTAAAGTGCGGCCAATTTATCCGCGGAACAAACAGATTTTAACAAATGTTTGAAGATTCGTGAAGAAGTCGTGAAGATTTTAAATTAAACAACATATTTGTCTATTAAATTTTTACAGTACACTAAAATTAAAATATTGTTACACTAAAATGTTGTTTTCTAGTTTATGTATATCAATACATAGCCTAGCTTATGTTATCGTACAAGCAACCTTTAATATTATAGGTTATAGGATTTTGGTTACTGTTACCTCTTCAAGATAAAGTGTAAACTATTCAAGTCCATCTTTAGGATACTAGCTTCGTGTTTATATTTTTCATTAAGAACTCATGAAATGTGTATATATCCGCCCTGTAGCCATCATCCGGAGTCGTAGATGCTAAGACTCATGTACCTGTAATTACACCAGCAACCACACCCTTCAGATCGGAACACAGCAATCAGTGGCGTGCACTTCATACATGCACAAAAGCACTGCATACCCTAAAATAGAAATATAGCTCGTATAGGAGGAGGATTTTTTCCATTTTGTGCAATTTTCATACTGTATGCATACCCTGGTAAGAAACCCAGTGCACGCCACTAACAGCAATTCTGAATTATGAAAATATTTGTTTCAACAATTATTCATTGTAAAGTCAACATCTCCTGAGGATGCTCCGGTTTCGGAGCGAAACGTGCGTAGTGCCGAGGATCTGTTTGGTGTAGAGTATAAGGATTGAAGAAATTATAAATTACACCATACCGATTCTCCTGCTGTTCGCGGAGTAAAGCAAATTAAGCTTAATTTTCATAATATATTATGGATTTCCGCAAAGTTACGCCTGCTTCTATCCAATACAGCAATGTTGCTTGAAATAAGCCTGGCAGTAGTTCTTTACCAGACGAGTAAATGTCATCATCATACCTTCAAATTAGTTTGGAACTGCTTTTGGAACCCTCGCAGCTTTAGTTTAAAGTTGACGAATTTATTTATCGCCATGAACAGTGAGTTCATATTTAACATGTAATGGACGCATCAAAAGTTCAATCTATTTGCCTATTTAAATAAATAAATATTTGAGTTTGACTTTGGCATTACTGGCCCGCTACAGGGCCCGGGTCTCCTCCCACAATGAAGAAAGAAGGGTTTTGGCCGTAGTCCACCACGCTAGCCCAATCCGGATTGGTGGAAATTGGTGTTTATGTAATATCTTTTAAAAAAATCTTTTAAATCTCACCTGTAGTTTTAATCAAAACCAATTGTTAATATTTCTCGTTTTCCTTCCACAGGTAGTAATGGTGTTAGCAGCAACAAATTTCCCGTGGGACATCGACGAGGCGTTGCGGCGAAGGCTCGAGAAACGGATATACATACCTCTGCCCACCCAGGAAGGCCGCGAGGTGTTACTGCAGATCAACTTGCGAGAGGTTAAAGTTGACCCCGAGGTTGACTTGCACGCCATTGCCAAGAAACTAGACGGTTACTCGGGTGCCGATATAACTAATGTGTGCAGGTAACATTCTGTCATTATTGTTACCCTACCGACAGAAATGTCCCGCCTAGCTATTTAGCGTTTTGGTACGATGCCGTGGGAACCTTAGAGGTACCTCTACCATCGCTGCATCATCGCTTACGATCAAGTGAGATTGTAGTGGATTAATAAAAAAATATGTTAACATATTTTACGTTATTATTCTCTTAGAAATTCCATTTCGAACGGTGTCTACATCATCATCATCAATTCAACCGACTGACGTCCACTGCTGGATCTGAAGTCTTTTGTAAGGTCTTTTTAAACAAATCGCCACCGGGCCGGGCCACTTATTTCCAGCGGCTCCCAGCGACTAGCATAATGTCGTCTGTCCACCTAGCTGGGGGCTGACCAAGGCTGCGTTTACCGGTTCGGGGTCACCATTCTGAATTTATAATTTCTGAATTTTCTCTGGTCTGGTCTAGTGGGAAGTAGTTAGTTATAACCTTACCGACAAATACGTGCCGCTAAGCGATTGAGCGTTCCGGTACGATGTCGCAAAGAATCCGATAGGGGTGCGTTTTTAATATAACTGCCATACTCCCTAAACATGCTAGCCCGCTACTATCTTAGACTGCATCATCACTTGCCATCAGGTGAGATTGGAGTCGAGGGCTAACTTGAAGTGGAATAAATAAAAATACACAAACGTCCATCTTCTATTCCAGGGACGCGTCAATGATGTCGATGCGACGTAAAATCGCCGGCCTCAAGCCGGAGCAGATCAAGCAGCTTGCCAAGGAAGAGCTCGACCTGCCGGTGACGAAGCAGGACTTCCTGCAAGCGCTGGAGAAGTGCAACAAGTCCGTCTCGAAGGGCGACATACAGAAATACCTCTCGTGGATGACGGAGTTTGGCTCCTCCTGATTGATGTAGGAAAAAGCATTTTCAAGGACATTCGTAAATGTATACCGGTAAATACGCAGACTGACGTAAAAAGATACACACTGAATCCGCTACAAAATCTATCAAACCCCACCTAATTCAACAAATCTGGCATAGCGACACTCCGCCATTTTGTTTATTTTGGAAAGTAATCAAAATGGCGGCGGGTCGCTAAGGCAGCTTTCATACAAAAAAGTTCAAACCCCTTTGTGATCCGTCATTATGACAACCAATAGATGTAGGGACTTTGGCTTTTTCTAGGGATACCTGCACATTTTTGGCCGACCTCCCTGGCACAGCGGTGAACGCTGGACTTTTAAGTAGGAAGTTCCGGATTCGATACCTGGCCGGGGTCACTAGAACCGTTTATAATTTTAGAATTTTCTCTGGTCTGGTCTGGTCTAATGGAAGACTTCGCCTGGTCTAATGGTCTAATGGAGCGATCTAGCGTTCCGGTACGATGTGTGTGAGAAACTGATAAGGGGTATAGGTTTAATATAACTGTAATACTCCTAACAAGTTGGCCTGTTACCATCTAAAACTGCATCATAACTTACGACGCGAGAGGCGAGATCTCAAGGGCTAACTTTTAGTGTAATAAAAAAAAACAGCACGAAAGTTGTTTGGATAACCATCCCTATTGGCTTCCACCGATGGACGGCCTTAGATGGATAAGTATATCTTGTAGAAATATCCAAACTCCAAAGCCGAAGACTATCATCTGACATTACGAACGCACATATGTCTCTTGGACCGATTCCCTTAGTAAACAAAATCATGCTGACTGTAACCTAGTGGCTCACTCTATGACTCTTTTAATTTATCCGTCCAAAGCTGCCTTTTTCACTCAGGGTTGCCATTCCAACAACCTGGGATTCCAACGTCCATCAGTCCTGAGAACTACGTGCCCTGTCCATTGCCATTTCGTCTTATTAACTCGTAGATCTAAGTCTGCGAAATAGTCTTCGTATCTCTTTTCTGATTTGACTACGTATGTTGTTAGTGCGGAAACTTTAAAAGACTTCTATCTTTTTTCTTTAGTCTGTGTATTATTAGAAAATATAATGGAGACGTGTATATTTGGAATTCTGCTTTGTAGGGATACTATATTAAGAAAAACAAAAGAAACCAAAACATCACTATTTATAAATTGCACTGCTATAACAAATATTTTTTACAAGTAATGATTGAAACGAGTTGTATATTTTAATTGTGAATATATTTAAATTCAAACATTGGTTTCCAAATATTTGTTTTTTTTATAATAACATTTTAAATCTCTACAAAATAAAATGCAAATACAACTTCGTTCAGTCTCTGATGAGTGACAGTCAACTGCCTTAATATTCAATTGTACAAGGACTGTTTCAGTATTAGAAAAGTATAAATTTGTAGCCAAAATATCGATAGTATAACTTAAACATCACTTATACTATCGAGGCCTAACGATGGTATCGATACTATAGATAGCGTATACGCTGGTATAAAGTGGCAATTCACAAAAAAATATCGTCATATAATAAACTATCTTGAGATGTCTTTTTATTAAAATATTTATTAACAAAAATGATTGAAACGTGAATGTTATTATTACTCGAAGTTCACAAAAGCATTTTTAAAAATTATTAAAATGCATATTTAGATTAAAAGACATGTCAACATTTATAATCAATTTCACATTGGATGCTTTGTAACCTAAGCCTATAGAGTAGCACACAAAAATATCAGTTATGCCTATACTATGACATTAATAATACCCTCGATAGTATCGATACTAAAAATAGTATTTCTATTGTTTATGTTGTCAGTATTGCTAGTTATTCAAAGCCATGCTCTCGATACTAATACTTACGAATGGTTTGTAGTGAACTATCGATAAAATATCGATTGGCAACATTGATTTGTAGCATATCCGCAGTTAGGCCATAAGACATAGTACGTGTTTGTGCAGAATACATTCCCTTTGGAGTATGTAATTGTGTAAATAAAATCTTGGTTTTGCTGTTCGAAACAAACTTTGTGTATAACAAACATTGTCATTAGTGCTGTACACATGAATATGTGCAGTGTACAGCACTAATTGCAGCTTGCGCTACACGTTATTGTTTCTCAATGTTCACATTATTCGATATGTGTGTATTGAATTGTGCTGTGAGAATTGTATTAAATATCACTCAATTCTGTCGTGTTTATTTACAACAAACATGCTACCCGCGTGAGATCTGTCATCACATTTTGTCAGTATATTTTAATTATAACACCGTGATCTTTGTACTTAAATTAGGTTATTTACGAGATTTATTAGTTTAGAATAATTTTATGCCATAACTAATTTATATTATGACCTATATATGTACTTTTAGATTTTTTTAATAATTTTTTTCAATTACAATATTTAATATTATGTTATTTAACAAAAGTAATATTATGTATGTTCGTCATGTGGGAATGAATCATTCGCTCAATTTGAAAATAACAAATCTTTAAATTTTTAAGTAAATATGAATAGGGAAACACAATTCTATAATCTTTAAACTAAAATGCCGTAAACCAACTTTCGTTATTATGTTTATTTTTTAATTATGAAAAAGGTGTTTGAATGTGCCCCTTTTTGAATATATTTTGTAATGCCTTTCTCTAAACTCGCGACAATTGATATAATAATGTAAAATATACAATGAAATAAGGCTTAATTTTCTATTCTCCGCGAAAAGTGGTGTCGTCAAAAGAATCGTTGGCTCAACGAGGATCATAGCAATTTAAGCTTAATTTTCATTGTAAATCATGGAACTCCGCAAAATAACGCCACGCCGGCTCTTATCCAATATTTAGTGTGTTAAAATTATCAAACCACTCAAAAAACTATTTTACTAGATTAAATGGCATTATGAATCGGAGATAAACAGTATACAAAAAGTTTTGTGACATTGTACTTTCTTTGGTCTCACAAACGAAAGAGCTTATAAAAATTAAGTCTCCCAAAGTTAGATACAAAAATAATTTGTAATCATTGTAATGTTGTAGATGACAAGAAAAGTATTTTTAAATATTTTAGCACCCCTAGAGAATTTTATACCTACCGTTTTAAGACATATAGGCTCAACTCACACTGGCGCAGAGTCGAAGCGACGCGACGCGTCATATTTCTCCGCCTAAAGCATATTCACCTTTATTGTTCTACTATTTAAGTACAAATTTGTGCTATGTAAATATGGAAGCGCGCGTCGACGCGCGTTGACGCGCGCATTCGCGCTCCGACGCTCGGCTGGAGTCGAGCGGATTCGCGAGTCGCCGCGCGTACTCAGGCGCAGTGACGCGTCAGACGCCGACCACAACGGACGGACGACAGTGCTGAACTACGACGACAATGGACGAAGATGAAAAATTAATTTATTTAGTACAGAAGTATGATTGTCTGTTTAACGTCAAGGCGAAAACCTACAGTGATAAAAATTGTAGGAAAAATGCCTGGCAAAAAGTAAGCGGTGAAATGCAAATTTCTGGTAAGTACTATATAATTATTATTACATTTAGGTACAGACGACAGCACGTCAAACGTAACAGTTTGACCTTGAGCTCGTATTTATTCCGTTCGTGCTAATGGCGGCTTTCGTAGTGCAAGTGTTACACTTGACGTGCTGTTGTCTGTACAAAACACACACAGTTATATTTACGTAACATTATGATCACTTCTTTAACATCGTCTGATCATTTCAGTTTGCCATGGTACTGCCCCATGCTCGGATATAAAATAAGATTTGAATGTCTCTCTGATCACCATGGCATTTGTCATAGTATGGTAATCGACTGACCGTATATCTTGTAATATACTATCACTTGGCAATTCCAAGTTTTCGAGTTCGTAATTTTCTCTTACGTAATTATGCAAACATGTGCATGCAAGAATCATAGAATCAAGATGCATTGGTTGCATTTTTATTTTTTTTTGAAAAACCTCAAATTTTTGTGTCAGAATTCCGAAAGCACTTTCTACTAAGCGCCTTGCTCGGCTTAAGCGATAATTAAAAATTTTCTTATCATGATTGTCAGACACCTGATTTCCAGGATATGGTCTCATGATGTGTTCGGACAAGGGAAATGCTTCGTCTCCTACAAAAACAAGTGGCATTTCCTCTATCATACCTGGCAACCTTTTATTAGGCGGTATACCAATCGTATTATTTTGTAATCGTTGTCCAAATTTAGAATTGTTTAATATGCCACTATCGCTGTTACGTCCATATGCTCCGATGTCAACAATAATGAATTTGTACTTTGCGTCAACAACAGCTAACAAGACAGTACTAAAATATTTTTTGTAATTGAAGTACAAACTGCCGCTATTCCAGGGAGCTCTTATATTGACGTGTTTACCGTCAATTGCCCCTATACAATTAGGAAAATTCCATATGGTTCTGAACTCCTCCTCTATTTTAGTCCATAATTCTTGTGTTGGCTTCGGCATGACAATTGGCTGTAAATGTTTCCATATTGCTGCGGAAACTTCATGTACAATTGTTAAAACAGTGCTGTATCCAACTCGATAACTTTGAGCTAAGGCTTGAAAGCTAATTGCTGTAGTCATAAATCTGTAACAATTAAAAAATACACATATAATAATACATTTTATTGAATTAAAATAAGAGTTACAATTGTTTTGTGTTACGATAATTGTTTTGTGTTCCTAAAAATTATTTTGTGTTCCTTTTTCAGAGGCAGAGTGTCAAAAGCGGTGGAAAAGAATTCGAGATTGTTACAAGAAAGCAATTAGGCTAAGACAGTTTAAGAGTGGTTCTGCTAGATCAAATGATAAGCCAATAAGATTTGAAAAAGAATTGGAGTTTTTAAAACCATACTTGCAGAACAAACCACAGACGTCTAACTTAGAGAGCTCCGAAGAAAATGACGTAAACACTGATACCGACACAAACTTGTCCGTTGCGTCGCCATCTCGACCCGAATCACAATTATCCAGTCATTCCGATACTACTCGAAAGAAGTCACAACCACTATCACAAATGTTATTCGCACAATATTTGGAAAATAAGAAAACAGAAGAAGATCCAACGGACACTTTTTTTCTCTCTATGTCCAAAACGGTTAAACGGATGCCAATACAAATGCAAGTGCTACTGAAACGACAGATATTGCTTTTAGTAACTGACGCGGAAATAAAAGTTGCTTCGAATGAAATGTGCACCTTTCAACCTGAAACAACTAATATCAACTCAACGCAAGCAAATACTTCTTCATCCATCGGCTATACAACAGAACTACGAACCGAATCAGAAAGTCTTCAGCTACAATCTAATTCCACTAACTGTATTTCTAATTCCAACACTTATAAAATGCAGCCAAATACCGGGTATTATACAACACAGCTACCAACCATTTATACTCCTTCTAACACATACTCAATGCAGTCAAAAACGTCATCCAGTAGCAACAGCATAATCCCTAATCAGTTCGAAAATAGCACTTCTTCGAGATATCGTGTGGAAGATCGTATGGAAGATCTCGACCTGCCACCTTCACCATACATACCATTGCCGATTGGGACGACGACGCGGCAACAAAGGGATGGTGATAATGACTACAGTTAATGACGTTATGTATGACTGATTTAATGCCATGATTTACGGTATAAGGGACGGTTCTCCAAAAAATTATAAATACTTATTTTTTGTCATACCTACGCCTGTACTTTCCGGAAATAATGTGATGTAGATTTTAGCTTAAAATTATGTGATAGGTAGATATGCATGGTATCAGTTTTCGAAGAACTGTCCTTGTGTACTTAATAATGCGCGTAAAATTAAAGATAAATAAATCTATGTAAATTAAAATAAATGCTTTTGACTCTTCCTAATCAATTTACATTTTTTATTTTTATTTTAATGCTTTAGAATAGAATAGAATGGAAATCTAAGCTAGCTTAAAAATGTACTTACCTCAAGCATATTGATATCCGCTCTTCAACGGAAATAGGTATTCTTAAATTTGTTTCTTGCTTTTGGATGTGAGGCCTCAAAATATTTACCAAATTTTCAAACTTATCTAAACCCATTTTATAATAATCATAAAAATATCTTGGGTCCAGACTTAAATCATTACTACAGAGTGTTCTGAATTCGCCAAGTATATGTCTTTTCTTCCATAACTCGTGAACCCAAAATTTTCGTTTTATTTTTCTATCCTCAGCTGCTGATGTAAATTCACTTTCTTCCTCTTCAGCTTCTGATATTAGAGCAATCATGATAAGATCGATATCAACCATTATAATACTGTCGAGCGAGCACCATTCACGAATGTTCGAAAGTCTCTGAACTGGTTCCGTCACTACGCGCCGTCGCGCACAATCGCGCGTCGCCTCGCGAAGACGCGCGTCGCCTCGCGAAGGCGCGCGTCACCGTGCAAAACATGACGCGTCGCGTCGCTTCGACTCTGCGCCAGTGTGAGTTGAGCCATACGATACAACTTGTACTTGCAGCCCCGTTGACCGCAACTCGTACAGCTTGCTTGGCAGTGCGCGAAAATTATTCTAGGCTCAGACTGAGCGTCAACACAGTGGAGTAAAGGTGTGGGAGATGGTAAAATGTCGCCTGCCCATACTAGTTTGACGCTCCGTCTGCGACCTTGAGTCTGTAGGGAAAACATCGTCGGCTTAGCTACCAAACCTGGTAAACCTGGGCACACAAAAAACAAAAATAATCTCTCTTAAACCCCATAAGGGTTTCATTTACGTAAGTGAACGGATGTAACGACATACTTTTTTTAACGAGTACAGACTAGAGAGTAGTGGCATAAGACCTTTTATTCAAATAATATGTCAGAGGTTTTTAAATTATGCGTTCTGCCGACGATACTTATCCCTTTTGCAGTATTAATTGAATTGCAAAAACTGGTGCCAATGCACATTCGACTAAACTGTTGGATTAGGATAGCACTAATATTCAAGATCAGAAATTTTAAATATTGGTGCTATCCTTATCCACTCTTCCTTGTTGGAAAGGATGGTACTTCATGCGCCGTCCATGTAGGATTGTTTGTTCAACCGAATCAACAGGACTGTTAGTCCAATTTATATCTGTACACTTAAGGCAAAACCCAACACAGGCGGCCATCTCGCGTCCTTTTAAATTTAGTTCAGTATGGTTTCAAATATACGACCTAACACTATAACGAGCCGGTCAGAGTGCCAAGTGTAAGATTTTCTACCTCGATTTTTTTGTTTACTTATTCGATCACGTGAAAGTTATTAACGATTTATATGATATTGAAAGAGCACCATCTAGTGACAGTATGTTCTCCCAGGATTGTAAATACATGGTGCTCCTTCGATACCATATAAATCGTAGTTAACTTTCACGAGAACGTAGGTATAAAACTCACACTTGGCATGTTGAGCACTAGTCATGCGGAACCGCAGACGTGGGTTGGACGATTTTGTTCGGACTTGCCATTAGTATGAGTTGCAAGCTCGCAATCGTAGTTTTTAAATAATTGACACATATTAACTTAATAGGTAAATAAACCTACACATATTATGTTCTATTTTTTTTATTTTACTGAGATTCTCCTAGTAGCGCTGGCGCTGACGAACTTAAGATTAATTACTTTTGCGCATTTTCAATACTTGAAAACGACGCTACGACTGCGACGCTCGTAATCTCATACTAAGGGTGTTATTTTAAATTCCAAACGTATAATAAGCATATGAAATTTATTCTATGTTAACACGCTTAATTCATAATACAGAAATTGTTAACATCCAATAATGCTAAATTCGTGATATTTTTAATGACGCCTTACAAACGAATCGGTCCATGATCGATTATTAGTGAAAATTGAAAAGATGATATTTTTGCATCAGTGTTAACAATAATTTCTATGAACATAAATAATAAAAATAAAAACATTCCATTTCGAGTTTGATTTCTCCTCTTTTCTAATGCTATACTCCGAATTCACTTATGAGTGACAATAATCAATTACTAGAAGTGACTGTTGTTGTACTACAGCTTCTCAAGGCCAGCAGGCATCACTTTCTAATTAACATCTAATTTAGATAACAGCCACTGGAAATATGCAACCAAATGACCTGTTTATCCATAATTTGCATTTTAAAACCTAAGGTACCAACCGAGTCAATCTCGTCTCGGTTGCGAAGTAGGTAGCTAGACAGAAAGACAGGTGGCTAGCTTAATATGGTATCAACTGAGATAGGGAATCGCAGGAGCTCGCCTACTCCCAAAATTCTTACCCACAAGACGTTCTGGTCTTGTCTACACTGATTAAAGAGAAATAATTTGTTTATCTGTTTTGTGATTACGATACTTTAAATCCAGTAAAGCAATTTTAACTTTCGCCATTGGAAAGGTATTGCATCCAGAAGTAAATTTAGTTACATAGATGATTATAAACTGTTCTAACAAATTTCAATATTATTCATAGGTAATGATAATTTAGTCCCTAATATTTGGGACCAAAATTCATAATGAAACATGCAACATTAAATATTCTAAAACTGCCATTCAGTTTAAGCGTCAATTTAAGATGAACGGACAATTTATTATATCGTTTTAGCTTTCGGCCTACTCATTAAATTACATTTACTTATTGAACTTGATATCCTAAATATATTTTATCATTCCCTACAAACAGAAATTGTACAGAATTTGGTTCCGCATTTAGGATAAGTTTATTTATTTCCTGTACTTATAGCATTTACTCGTTATATTAACCCGTAGGTTTCTAAGCTAGAGTAAATAAATTACTGGTTTATATTACTAGTGTGGTTCAGTAAATTAGCCATATTTACAGAATATATATAAGAATGTAATTAATACTTTATTGCTTTGTTAGTGGTGCTAGTGATTAACCATAAACTTGTATATCCATAATATCTACAAAGTGAAAACATGTTAATTGTTATTAAATTCTTTGTAGTTACTAATAAAGGTATAATAAAAAATTACGTTGGTAATAATATTGGTACATGATTTTAGTAAAGTTCTGATTATTTTTTGATATAGAAATCGTATAAAAGGAAACCAACAAGATAAAGTGAGTCTCAATGTCAAATGCTTTGAAATTAGTACCCTGCGTCATCCTGCGTATTACCTTTTTAGCTGTAATTTTAGGGGAACATGTTACCGGACGTACCCGTTACATTTTGTGTGTAACTAAAAGAAATAATCGAACCCCATGACCGTGTTCCATGTTAAAGGTGCTTAGGCGTATAATTTGCTGAAGTTCCTGATGTTAAGCTGGTAAAAAAATAGTTTCAAATAGATGCATTGTTATGGGAAATCTCAGGAGATAATTCAACGTGTTACCTAACTAACATTAAAAATTGTTATTTGCTAATAAAAATTTAGCGGTCAATATAAATTTATCAATATGAACAAATAATAATTATTATTCCAGTCTCTGTGCAATGAGTTCAATTTTGTTTGTAATGTTGGTTATTTCCAGGATATGTAAGCTGTGGTTAACCGGTTGCTTGAATTATAATTATTTATCTGTGCAACTCATGTTTGTATTGAAATTATGGAGGGTAGAGGTAAGGAGAGTCATCTGTGTATATGAAAAAGTGTCGTCAAAATGTATTAAATTATGATGGCGCCACATTTGCATCAGGGTAACTCTTAAAAGAAGCGCCAAAAATAAATATTGTTAGAGTAGGCTTGAAAAATAAACAAGGAAGTATGGAGATACAAGGAAGTAAGGTTATATTTACCACAATATTTTGTACAACGTAAGTTGTTGAAATTCTCAATAATTAACTACTTTAGTCGATAATGACATTAAATTTTTTAACTCTGCATACTTCAATTCATCTACGATTGCTACATTCATACCATACACTGTGCATCCACCAGCGCCATTGTGGAGGATTTTTGAACTGTTATTTAGCGCAACAACTGGACACTTTTTCAACTTTTCTCCCATATAAGATGACTCTCCTTACCTCTACCCTCCATAATTGAAATGTATTCAATTTATTATTTTATAATCCTGTAACTTTATACATAAAATTACCTTTAATTATTTTGTAGCTGAAATATGAAACATGTTTAAAATTCACATAATTATTTTATTTAATCCAACTATTTTATTTTGTGTATGTGGAAGGCGAGGGAAGTGAAGTTAGCTACTAAACTCTTGGCGCCACCGGAAACATAGTTAATTTTTAAGGTTGGCAATACTGTAGTTCTACGTGGTCCCAGGAAATGTAAACATGCACAGATAATTTTTCTCTAATTTTCTATATTTGGTGCTTATAGCTTAGTATTTTTGCTGCACCAAAGTATAAATGGTATTAGAATATAATTTAATAATATTTGTGCGCCTATATCATCCGTAACTTCTGTAATTTTGTTTTATGCCACCGTAGTGAAGATAGGCAGAAGCGTCGTCAAGCGCTGTAGAATTTCAAGTCCGCTAATGGCGGACGCTAATAATTTTGGAAGTTTCGTGATTCTATTGTTCTGTTTTTGAGAAATTCATTAATTATTATATACGGGAATGAGTTTTGTTATAAGTGTTCGCGTCCGCAGTGTTATTTATGTGCCTGTGATATGAAATGTTTGGTGTGAACATGACAAAAGCGCCCGCTAGATATGTAACCTTTTCCATAACCTCGTTTACGCGAATGGAGTAGATATGTGATCGATGTGTGTGCAACAGTGAACGATTTTTCGTCAAATTCGCGTTACAATTAGTGCTAAGTTATTCGGCATTTTAGTGATGGAAGTGTCCGCGTCGCGGTTTTGCAATCCGACGCCCGTTTTCGATGTAACGTAAGTGAGCCGGTCGATCGCTAGAGCCAGTGTAAGCAGGAACGGCCGCCACCAGCCGAACATGGCTGCGACGCAGGCCGAGTCCCAGCGAAGCGATGCGAACGTAGATCAGACTCCGTCGGAACAGCTTAGTGAATCGCGGAACGTTCTGTTACAAAACGGCACCGACAAGTCCGCCGGGCGCGTTCCGCCCGATGGCGTTGTGAACACAAAGAGCAAGGCGCCTATGTCGGCCGAGCCGGGGCCGCCACGCGACGCTGCTGAGGCGCCGGGCCACGAGCGAGGCGGCGAGCGCCCGCTGCCCGACCAGTACGGCTCGTACCGTTACCCAGAGGGCGCAGATCCTTATTATTCTCAGAGGCCCGGTTTTCCCGGCAAACCGCGGCCACCGCCGCAGCAGCGATTCTTCCCCGGACAGGCGGTGACTCAGGCGCCAGGCCCGACTCCCACGCTGAATTCCTTGCTTCAGTCGAGCGGCGCACCGCCGCACCGCTATGCCAACAGCTACGACCAGCCGCCCGGGGGCTACGGGCCCGCGCCCGGCTGGCCGCCGCCTCGGCCCATGCCACCCTATAACCCTCAAGGAAGCCCATATAGAAATTCAACCGTAAGTTTTTATTTACAATTTTATTATCATAGGTTTCACATGCCATGATATCTAGGTTATAAATAATAGGTTAATTGATTAAACAAACAGCTCTATTTAATTGTTTTAAATGTATAAACAGATGGAAAACAAGTTTGTATCATACATTTAATAACTGATATTCCAATAATGTAAACAAGACTATCACAACTTTCAAATTCAGGGCTATGCCAATCCAACATATATACCCTTTGGATATATTATTGTGCTATGATATTATTTTTCTTATTATTACATACGGAACATCCTTGTTTTTTATATTGAGAGTCTAGGTTATTATAATTTATAGAATATTTTTGATAGAGCTATTTTGCTATATCTTATGGATTAATTAATTAGTCCATCCTAAAATATCTGGATGCAGACTAAAGATCTATTCTTAGATAAAAACACTTTTATTGCTCTGTGCTGCATTTATATCAGGTTAGTTCCAACAGATAATTTCAAAAGTTTGATTTATCAGGTAAATAATACTTACAACATATTTTAAATAAGATTTTAAATTTTTATGAATGAATAGTAAAATTAATTCATAAAAAATGTAAAAAAAATCTATTAAGGATTTATGTAACTTCAACCGCAAAACAATCTATGGGTCATATGTTTTGATAGTTAATGGGTTTTTTTATTTAGAAGCTCTATTCTCAACATTCTCCAATTAAGGAGTGAAACTGTACATTTATTACACTCAGTTGTATTAGTATCAAGTTAAAATCAATATGTATCAAGGTAAATAGGTAATAGGTATCAATTGTAACATGGGTGAATACCAAAAAAATTATATAATAGAAAGTCACTTGCTGAGTAACTAAGCCAACTTAAAAATGGGGACAGTATTATATTCCAATAAATACTAATAACCAGTAAAATCTAATAAAACACATGTTGAGTGTGGATTTTAGTTAGTTAGTCTTACGTAAGACCAAGTCCAGGATTGGGCGTAAATTGGTTAAAATGATGATGATGAAAACTTTTTTTTGGTTACAAATTTAAAGTAAAGAATAAAAAATCTTTCTTTTCCAATTATCTGCTCCTATGAATTATTTGTCTTATTATTCTGCAACATTACAACACTTTTATGTACGGGCTTTGCTGGTGGGCTTTTATTATAGTGAAGTAGAATTACAGTATTCATGATAATATAGAATATAAAGAATCAACTTCTACAGAGTTTTCATTAAAAAAATGTGACAACCATAACATCAACTGTATCATAAGATTGTAGGTCAAGTAAGATCACAAAACATTAAGAAAATAGATGAATGTGTTTGACAATATTAAAATATAATATGAAAAATATATTTTTAAGTGACTGATAACATACATTTAAATATTTTTATAAATATAAAATGCATATAAAACGTTAATTAAAAACATTTCAATAACTTGAAACCTTTAATTAGTTCTGCACTACAGATACTTTTTATACTTAGAATTCTTTCCAAATTACCTTGTATTTCCATTACTAGCTGTTCCTTTAGGGTTTAATAATGAAATGTATTAAAGTATACTGCGCAGGTACTTTACCCATAGACATAAAGCCCCCTCCCTTAGGTATTATAATGAGAATCTTTAATTATCTCTAAATATATACTATACAAATAACATGCTATAAAAATCAGGATATAAAATTACTTATTTTGTAAGGATTAATATTTTATGCCTAATAGTAACAATTGAATATCAACTTTTAATTATTTTTCATACAGAATGTGCTATTGTGCTTATTTGTAAGAGACATAACATTTGCAAACATTTTTATTTACTATAGACCAGTATTTATGTATTGCACACTAAATATATCTATTTTCTTTCTTACTACCAACACTTAATCTCTGGCTGAAATCTTTTTATTATAATACTAATAACTAAGTAAAATCTACATAGTAGGTTTTCAATAGACAAAAAATATTAAAATTGGTTCCATAGTATCAGAGTTTAGCAATTACAAAGCAATAAATGAATCCCTCTTAATAATATTAGAATAGACTAGCTTAAGTTGTGTGGTCTAACTACATTTATGCTAATTAGTTGGTCTTTGGTTTAGAAATTCTGACACAAGTTATTAACTGAATGGGTGATGGATTAATGTCTTTACTTGCTTCCAACTTGCTTTTCCTTTTTCTTCCATCTGTGCCTTAGTCAATTGCAAAAATCATTATCATTTGTGTGTACTATTAATAGTAAATTCCAAAGAGTTGTGAGTGTTTTACCTTGGCCCGACAATTGGGGTTTGAGCAGAATGATGTAGACCTAAGATATTTAAAACAGAGGTCTACGCTTAGGCTTGTTATGCATAGTATAGTAAGAACTAGTGACAATGTTCACTAGCATGCAAAATTCATGAATGTTCCTAAATCATTTAGTCATGGTTCATAGTGTTTTCACGGAGGATGATGTTTGCCAGGGAAATGAGATCTGAATTATTATGAAGGCTGCCAACAATCAAATGCGATAGTGATATGAACAATTTGGTATATGGATAACAGTTGGTTAATGGCATGTAAGGCAGGCATTATATCAAAAGACTTATACAGGACTCTAGAGGATATCTATTCCACAAACTTGTACAATGACATTCTTAGCATCTCCAGGTAAAATTATGCCTTTCTAATTTATGTATAAAACTAAGTGTTAGTTGCTAGTTTAGTCAGAATTACTACATTTTGGTGTTTATTTTGTATGAGTTCAATACTCCAACAAAATGTATCAAATGTGGTTACAGTGAAATTCAAAATATCACATGAACAGGAGAGGAAGGTTAACAAAGTGTTGATGCAAATAAGTTTAACACTTAAAATAATAATTATTTTGAGTGTTCAACTTATTTCAAATCAAATCCTTGTTGCTAAAGATAAGTTAATTGTATTATGTAATTTTGTTTTATGATTGAGTGTTATATTACATAAATTATTATGAATGAACATAGCTAATGATGCTCATTTACACATACACACAGTTAGTAATTACTACATGAATCACGATATAGAAAAGGTACATTAGCAATTTTAATTAAATGTTAACAACAGCCAGTTAAAACGATTTATCGGCGGATAATACGTTTTTTATTCATACGGGTTAGTAACACATTACGAATGTTAGTCGATGTAGTTAAACTGTACGTTCTCGTCACAGCCTTGTATGTAGGTTGTTACTTGTTGGTCGCAAAAGGGAAAAAAGAAAGAACTACATAGGAAAAACAAAGCTGGCCCCGCCGTTAGCGGATATAAAAACGAAAGCGCACTGCGATAGTGAAAGTTTGATGTGTAGGCAAATATTACTCGCTTCCAGGCGGAGATTTGTGCGTTCGTTTCTCAGTTTCAAAAGGGGGTAAGAGCAGCCGCGGCGCGAGGTTTCTACGCCATTCTGATTTCTGCCGCTTCCACTTTCCGCAGTATACATTATGTAGAGCCGGTGGTGCCGGGACGTGTTTGACGGATCACGGTTTCAACGTGAATGGAACATGACATCTGACACGTGTAGCTAGCGTCGTGTGAATTTGAAAGGGTTCGTTTCGCTGCTGAGACCAGGGTATCATATTATATCCCTAGTGTAACTAGTTTATATACACAGCTGTTTGATTTAAATGAAGGTATTTATAGAACAACTGAAGATAAGTTCTAATAAATACCTAATTATTTAACTTATTAGATTTAGGTTTCTTGCACATTTGTAGATGAGATTGACATTTTGTCAAAGTAGATTCATCTATAGCAGCAATAATTTTTCTAAAATACAACCTTTGACTGGTATCTTTATTTTGGGTAGTACAAACTTCAATTACTACTTAAAGATTGTTGTTGTGGCGACATTTCTATTGGTGTCCATTAGCACAGTTGTGTAAGTAACAGTTAAAGAAATTTTATTCCTGAACTTTCCTCAGTATTTTGCATTTTCATTTTCATGTATTAAGTGCCATTTGTAAGTTATCGTCGGTGCGCAATTCTATACCTAAAATAAGCTAACGTTGAAATCACACGGAGGACAGTTAATTTGCGGTAAAGGTACACATTTTTTCGCTTTGGTAAAATTATCATGCTCTGATTTTTTTGACCGATTTTCTACACCATTTAAGGATAATGAGAAAAAGAGCCACTGAGTATTGAGCCAGTACTGAGTTTCTTGCCGGCTCTTCTCGGTAGAATATGCTTTCCCATCCGGTGGTAGAGTCACTACAAACGGACATACTTGACGTTTCAAAAGTGCTTATAAAGTAGGCCTACTTGAAATAAATGAATTTTGATTTTTTTTTGAATTTTCAAGTCTCCTATATAAGTTGTACTTTAAAGGGATGCCATAGCACTCATCACCATAGCAATGTGTCTTTTTTCTATCTGGCACATAAATCGCTAAATGTAGCTCTTAAGTTCAGATTTATTCACCTTAATGCCTAATGGCATGAAGATCAAAAAGGCAAGGACACGAAATTATGTTAAAACGAGAAAGTCTCGAGACCTTTCGACGATGGACCACGGACAAAGAGTCTGTATTTAAAAATGTCACGAGACGCGATATTAAAACGTGAAATGGCATCAAAAGGAATTTGAACTCAACAACATATCACTATAAGGGCCTTAGTGGCGGCTTTCCTCCGATCGCCGTTTAAATCCTAGTGCGGTTTGTTGCCGTTCCGCACTGAGCCGCCATAAAACAATGCATCGGGCACGTGCTGTTTACACTTTAGAGTTCACATCCAAGGTCGTACGCATTTGTAAGGATGGACCTGTGTTGTGTAGGCCGAACAAATACCGGTTACGTAACTGTCCCACTTCCCACGATGCGGCCGCTCTTCCGTCCCTCAAGGCACTTCGCAATTAGCCCATTTGTTTATGGGGTTGTGATTTACTGCTTTTTTTTTTCAAAGCAACCCCTCTCTTTTATTCGAATCCGTTCAATGTGCACTCGTTGGTAAATCGCTAGTATAACAAGTGCTTTCCGCAGGTTAGCTGTGAGGGTTGTGTAGACAATAATTAATGATCGTCATGGATATTTTACATCTTCCCTCACTTATATATCCGCATACATTACTATATAGTATGATCGTGTAGACTGAAGATTTTAGATATCAGATTATTGAAACATTATGAACTTCGACTTATTTATAACCTGGTGGTTCTTGAAGATCTTTAACTGACTTAATAGCAACGTATGTTACGTTGTTATTAAGTCTCATATTGTAACGGATCCCCGAATGAAGGATTTATATACAAGCTGTTGCCCAAGTTCTTCGTCCGCGTCTGTTACTGTTTTTTTACCACTCCCGTGGGAACCGTTGGTTTTACTGGGATAAAAAGTAGCCTCAGCCTATTAACTAGCCAAAAATCAAGTCGATTGGTTGTTTAGTTAGGGCGTTGGAGTACGGGCCAACAAACAAACAAAAAACAAATCCACGCAAGCGCACGCACCCGAACACAACACCCACTCACACACACACAAACTTTAGCATTTATAATATTAGTATGGATTATATCATAACTTGATGAACTCTACCTGACAGATAGCACGTGGCTCGAGAAGCTTGACGTTTTGCGCAGAAGTTCTTGAGGCGCGTGCTCAACGAAATGATTCTAATGTCGACGAGATGTCGGTGTAGCACGGACATCTCGTCTACATTCGAATCCATTCAAAATACTTACTCGTACATGGTATTAACACTCATTTTTTAATAATAAAAATAAACACGCGGGCGTCGAATGAGCGCGCCCGACGGCAACCAGTTTCTCGGCATTTTATGTGCTTTAAAATTAGCTTTATTTTCAAATAAATTTTTTGGAGGGAAAACTAAAGATGTTTGCGCCACGTCCGCGGGTTTTTTCCTTAGGGTGTGGCTTGCGCCTTATAATATGTTCTCGTATATGACTTAGGTGAGTACTGTAAAACCATTTTTCGATAGGAAAAAAACACCCGTAAAGGACTGAAACGAGAGGTTTAAGCTTCTTAATTAATTATAAACCATAGCTAGAATAATATGAAGACATGACGTCGTATTATTTATTCTATATAAATGATTGCAAATTTTAGCTTATTACTAGCAACCCTTAACATACATACGTAAGGATAAAATAGTTCCTACATACACATACTAACAAAGAAACACTTGTATATATCCTGACACCTGTGTGTTTGAAATGAATATTTATTTACTTTTTTAATTAAAATTAACTAATCAGTGATACCGGCACGTTTTCATGAAAAAAAAGATCAAGTCCACCAATTTTGAGCTAACAGGGGCAATAGGGGCATTAGATTCATGCGTTCCAAAACTGTTCCTAAAGACTGCTCATAAAATATTGTATGTATTTGCAATGCATTGCGTTATTTGTGTGCGAGCCTTGAGAATATATACATAATGTTTGTGAATACGGGTATTAGAGTAGACCTGTCTGATCTAAGTTCCGGCATAATTTGTCTGTGTCAATTGACACTGACAATGGAACGAGCGCAATAAGAGGCGGTTTTTTCGATAGATTTATTTGTGGTAAGATAGTAACTATCGAATCCTTTTTTTATTGTCGCCCATTTGCCATAACATTTCCCAGACATATCTAATTAATAATATACCAATTTCGTTATAGTCATATTGTGTTGATTATAATAACCGATATTTGGGTTATTTTTACGTTACTACTTGTCTAGATGTCATCATTAGTTCTAGCATCCCACTGCTAGGCACAGGCCGCCCCTCCCTTATGGTGACGCCAGGACTCACCACGCTACTCCAATGAGGTTTGGTGGGTATTAACTATTGTCTAATGTTATTGATACCTTACAATTTTTGGGCTGATTCAGGACACGTCATGCTAATCCTAGTGATCAATAAGGCAGTTTGATCGGATTTAAGAAATTGATTAATTCAATCATAGCTTAGCTATATTTCATCAGTTTATAATGGCTTAAATGTTTTAACACCTGGGTACTTACTGGAAGTCCTGGGTTCTGTCGGTTTTGGTCTGACACGGGGGGCAACATATTTAGCTACTCTGGTTTTCTGCCAAGAAATTCAGAGTAAGTTTGCGTTATAAAATTGGTATTGTCCAACCCTTGCCTTGGAGAGTACGTGAAACCGTCGGTCGCCGGTTCAACTTAACCGGATTATTTCTAACATATCGTGCTATTAGGCAATGCATGTTTGTTTCATCATCATCATCATCATCATATCAACCCATTACCGGCCCACTACAGTGCACAGGTTTCCTCCCACAATGAGAAAGGGTTTAGGCCGTAGTCTATAACGCTGGCCCAGTGCGGATTGGTGGACTCCACATAACAGGCATGCAAGTTTTCCTCACGATGTTTTCCTACACCGTTGAAGTAAGTAATATTTTAATTAATTAAAGCGAACATAATTTAGAAAATTTAGCGTGCGTTCTTGGGTTCGAACTCGGCCCCCCGAAACTGAGGTCGAGCTCCTACCCACTGCGCTATCATCTCTTCTTGTTCTAGTTTGTTTACTGATATACAATTGATATGAATAGTTTGGACGTCATGCATCCATAATAATACGTACTTACATAGTGATTAATATATGAGCGGCTAAAACAAACAAGTGTTGTGTGGAATTAGTCATTTATCTCGGCGCATTCGTTGTTTACCCACAATCGTGTTAGATAGTTGTCGATAAGGAGACACGTGGTTGCGGGGTCGTCGACCCGACATACTCTGCTCGCCGACAGCTCGGTAATAATAATAAAATGTTTCCGTGCGACTGGTTCAAGGGCGACCCGCTGATATCGGCGCCCGCTATATTTAGATTTAGCTGTTTGATGTAGATACACTACGCGTTACTCTTGTTTCTGGCGTCCGCATCTAATCTCCGTTCACACGGCAAACCGATTTGCTCTCATTTTGGTGAGTTTCTCTTTTATTGGTGTCAGTTTTTCGAACACTTCCCAGAAGACGACTTGTAAGTTGCGTAAGTCGAGATCCAACCGGGAATCAAAGCCGGGACCTGCTCCTTGCAATACGAGTAATCCTACCCACTGCGATGGGTAGGAGTTTGTGAGCCGCAATAGTATTGAATTCTTATCATGTGAACCCATCCGGGATTCCAATTTATGCGTTACTTAACTGTGACGTAAAACATACTTATCTAAAGAAATCTACATAGCGACTATGCATGACTAGTAGTAATTACTGTAATTCCAAAGCTTAAGTTACTTGCGTAGGTTACTTGTAGATTTGGAGTCACCGTAGGTACGTGAAAGCTAAAGAAATTGTAAGAAGTTGAATTCGAAGATCACAAACCATTCTTAGCCAACTCAGATCCTCTTCTGGGCAAAGGAGATACATTTCTCATTAGAGTTAAACACCGTCCATGCTGTTCTAATGCAAGTTTGCGGGATTTAATGATTATAAACGTCTATAAACCTAACCTTATCTCCGAAAATTAACTAAAAATTTTATAAAAACTTAAAAACTAATTTGGGTTGATCCGGTAATCTAACCGAGGGCTTCTTGATTAGAAGTCGCACAAGCAAACTCGGCCAACGAGAGAATTTCAGTAGTGTTGAAAAACTAGAAATATATGTCTTGGATCAAATAATTTTGTAGCTGCCATGCAATGCCCGTCTCAAACTATGTATAACGCTTTTCCAGTACGCTACTGCAGTGCACGCTGCCATAATAGCAATCAATTTCTAAACGAGCAAAACAACCACAGTCGATACACAACAGAGCTGCTACGTCGACTAACCGCCTTTGATTATCAATTAACGCGTTAGTTGATCGATATTCTATTCTCTTCGTATTTAGGGCGCCACGTTGCGGTGCGTAGTGCAGGCCCGAGTAAATTCGCTCTCACTTTCGTATCGCAATAGCGGTGAGTACATGAAAACGAGATGAATGGGCCCGCCGGAGACCGTTCATTCTGAGGCCGTGATGTGGATTTCGTAAAATCAATGCGAGCCGTCTCGGACCCGCGTGGCCGATAATCGTGTCATTGTTGTGCCTGGATAATGGCTTTGTGGGGTCGACGACCGTTTAACTGCCTTCTATTAAAATTTCACTTGACATCACTTCTTCATTCGGATGCATAGGCGGTTTTGGCGATACGTCCAGCGTCATTTGACTACATCGCAACGGGTGCTGTGAGCGCTTAAGGAATGAATCTGCATGAGGAAAGTTTTTTGAAACATGGCGTCTCCTTGTTCTCTGCTTGCTCTTATCCTACGTTATCAACAGTCAGCACAACTTGCTTACAACTTTACAACAAAAATAATCAGCAACCGTACTATTTAAACCTTCAAAAAAAATGGCGATGTCCACGTCTTCATCAGATCTCTTCCAATAACTGTTGTCGAGGTTGCAAGAAAGAAAAAGTACAGTAATAACAGTGAGAAAGGACTTCCACAAGTAATAAAAGTATACCTTAAACTAAACGCCTTATATCGCGACTGTATCCGAGGACGAAGAACGTCACGCGGCCTGCACTCATTCATACATGTAATGGGGTCGTTAAACCACCGTGACGTCATGTAATTGCCGGCCCCCCTCACCCGTCCCCCTTTGAAATCAAAACGTCGGATTTATAACAAGGGAAACCTGTGTAGGTCAAGCCCATTATCTCTGCCTCATATCATACAGGATGTCCTACATGTAGGTAGGTGATATGACGAAATAAACATTGCTGTTTACCTCGGATTCCGAAACTGATATATCTTTTAATTGCAACGATCCTTAACTTTTAGGAGATTTGGTTATAGATCACCATCGTAAGCCCATTAGGTAATTTATATCTCATAATAAGAAATGAAAGTAGGATTAAGAGCGTAGACCCGCAAAGCCCTCTAACCCTTATTTGAGAAGCATGGAGGTTTTCCCAATGCGTTTTAGAGGGTTAAACGGGTATTATATGTTATCACAGGTTATAATAACGGGACCGCTTCTCGTGCTCTTCAAAGCAGGAGGGTGGGTTTTTTGGTACAAACCCAGACAGACCCTCTTGATCGGTAGCAAGCAAAATAGTGTTAAAACACAGTTTTAAGAACCAACCACCAACCCGACAGAATGGCGGTAGCTACGTTTATTATGATAAATTAATTAATGATTACAAAACAAAGTTACTTATGGGCTGCAATGAATTATAGTAAAAACTAACACTTCACACATAAGAAAGAGTGAGACAGCCTTTGAAAGAGACAAATACGTATGACGAACCATATACAGAATTAGTGAATACCAAAAACATCCTGTACATTCTGTTACGGAGTTAGACAGAAAACAGACATAGATTTTCAAGTCATAGTAGACACACGTTAATTCAATTAGAGTTGATACGGCTCCGGGCTGTATGAGCTTAACTCGATTACGTCGAAGAACAAATTGTGTATTATCGTTTTTAGAAGTGTCATGTTACAAATGAAACTGGTGTAGGTCAAGTCTATTATGCCGGTCTTTATCCGCGTTTTCTTGAGTTTTTTTTAAAAATTCCGCAGTATGTGTTTGTATTTTTTTTCCAAAAAAAAAAACCATCACCTATATGCAGAGCAAAACTTCACACGTGCCTACAAAGGCTATTTACCATCACCTCCTAAGACGGGTTGGGCGTCGCGGTTCGTCGGGGTATATTGTGTAGAGTAGCAGAAGACTGCTGGTATAGAAAACTTATCAGATATTTCACGCGGAAAGAGTACCGGGGGACCGCTCGTTTCATAGTAAAATGTCATCAGCCGCGTACATTTTATTATTGCTGTATGGCCATACGCGAAACATAGTTTTCCAGTTTAAGTCAATATTATATGCCCATATCATACCTACCAATCATATACCTAATTATTGACTTGTTTCGGTAATAAACGTACTAAGGACTTGGTGATCGTTTACATGCTACTACTACTAAACCAATAAGCATTTCCACGCGACCAGACCGGATCCAATCCGGTTAGTTCAATTTTATTCAAGTTCTGCCCGCCACGGATATATATAATTATCTACCACGTATCCCTACTGTTATAATATTTGGGTGAAAGGACGTACTAATAAACTAACTTACTTCAAAAACTGTTTTGCCATTTTGTCATGAAGGTAATAATAACCGAACTTTAGATCAATTTTATCGGAACCGTGATATTTCCGGGATAACGCCACTATACGATTTTTAAACTACATGATAGGTAATTCTTGCTGTTGTCTACGACTTAACCACCACCAAGCAAAAGGTCCCCTGCTCTGTACAAAATAAAAACTTCACGGAAACCGTTTATTTTTCCGAGATAAAATTCGGGCCTTTGTGCTTATTCCAGAATATAATCTGTCTTTTGTGGTAAATGTAATTCAGAATCGTACGACTGTTCTGGCGCGATTGAGTAATAAACACTCATCCCAACTTCTGCATTTCTTTAATAGTACTAAGAATTAAGATGCAAAACATCACGTCACTATGTTGCTCTGCTAATGCATGAATGAAGGACATAGTGCAACAAACACACTTTAGCATTCATAGTATTGAAATTAATTTTACTATCCTTGTAACTACGCGTAGTCTTTGAAACTATGCAGTAGATCACAGGGCTATAAGTAGATAAAGGTATATGGCATGAGTCATTTACCTTTCCGATTGCGTTCAGACAGGAGGTCCTTGGCAGTGGCCCCTTTTGCATTCATATACATTTATAGATGTAGATGTAGGTGTTACGTCACATCGTTTGTATCATGAAGGCTAGCCGTAATTAAATTCTTCATGCAACACAATACGTAACAATTTCTCGTTTACACAGTATATTACCTTAGTTACAACATTGTAATAACCCTATTACAATACACGCCCAGCATAATTAGTTAAACCTCACTGTATTGATTTAACTTTTACCGCCCCTGTACTAAGTCCAGTTAAGTGAGTACCTATTTGAAACTAGCAGTATTAGAGCTTTTTGTGGCAGAGCTCGCCCGGGAAAGTCCTATGCCAAACTTATTTCTGCGTGGCGTCGTTGCAGTTGTAATTACAGGCAAATGAGGTTTAACACCTACGCCTCAGGTTGTTGACGGACACCGTGCGGCACTTTGTAGCCTTTCTCAAGAAATGGGCTATCGAATACAAAGAAAATTAAGTAAATCGCACGGACATCTTCAGAAATAGCGCTTTCTGACAAATAAACTTTCAACTTTCATGACCCCTATTTAACCCTATCCGGAGGTGGAATTTAATTAAACCCCTGATAAACTAATTTACATGTTATACCGATGAACCTATTTATGTTAACGCAAAAATAACGGACTTTCACATAAAAAATCATCCCCTATTTAAACCCCGTTTAGAGGTGAAGAATTTAAAAGGTATACGGTATCAATAAATGGGGCATCGTTTTAAAAATGATTTTTCAAATCAGACTTACTTCCAGCGTTAACATAAGAAACAGCTTTATAAGCATAGATACCACAGATGGCAGTATGTTATCAAGTTCATATTATGTCATCGCATTTATTCATGTTGTATTGAAAATTTGTTCATTCAGAATATACAAACAAACACATTTGTCTTTTGTTTAAACATGTTATTGTCATAGAAAAGCATTACCTTAATCCAAGTCTCCGCATATATTTTCAAACGGAAATACGCCATGGAGTGATAAAAGCGAATTTTCGAATGGCGATATTGCTAAAGTCGCTGACTGTGACAATAATGTGTCGCTGCGCTGTTTCCATTCGTACCTGTCGCATGTCGCGACGGTATTTTGAATCTACATTTTTATTTTTGTTTTGCTTTACTGTACAATAATATTACAGTGGTACTTTATCAGTTTTTCTACGGAAAAGGTGGTGGGCCGCGTTTAGCCTTTCTCCTTCATATTGTCGAAGTATTTTGTTCACCTAAATAAATTGTGGGTATAAAATTCTTAAGTACTGGTTATGGCAGAGCCTAACAGTCGATTGAACAGGTTAAGCGACGTTGACCCAATTCTGTTACTGGATAATCTGACTTGGGCCTTTATCCTTGCAAACACGCCTTGAAGAACAATTGAGAAGCGGTGATAACCCAGTGGGTTAACTTTTTAAAATTATGTGCGTTGTAAGTAAAATATCACTTGCTTTCACGGTGAAGGAAAACATCGTGAGGAAACCTGCATGCCTGAGAGGTCTCCATAATGTTCTCAAAAGGTGTTAGGAGTTCACCAACCCGCAAAGGGCCAGCGTGGTCGACTACGGCCTTAACCCCTTCTCATTGTAGGCTCTGCTCAAAAGTAGCCTAACGAAAACATAGCCTCGATGGGAGTGGCTTTTTAAGTGTGCCCCGCATGCGTTTAGTCCGCTAGTCACAATTCTGACAGATAAACTGCTGGCAAATCACGGCTGGTCCCATGCTGCATGACATACAGTACAACCAATCACGTTTTTTGCTATTAAAATAAGGTACGTACGCGTATAGACTGATTGGCACCCATTACGAATGACAATTTGTTAGAAAGGCGACTCGTTTGCTGCTCCCATTTTGCCTCAACGTGGTCTAAGCTCTCCTATGAAGGACAAAGCCTTTCGCCGGGAGGAATGAGCCTATGATGCAAACTTAAAGGCTAAGTATAGAATTTTCTTCCATGATTATTTGTCTCTGTCCGTGTACCCTGCAGAGCTTGTTAAAAGATTTGATTTCTGTCAAACTCTGTCAGCCAGAGATCTGTCGCAAATAGAACTTAAAAAAAAAACTCACTGCCACCTCCATCGAAGGGTAAAAATATTTTTGAATCCACGACTTGTCTGTAGATACATAACGGGCGGGCGCCTGTACATTAAAGTAGGTATCTACATCAAAGGTCACGACCGCCAGTCTATGTACGCCAGATAGTATGTACCTAAAGAGGAGTTCTTTATTGAGCCATCTTGGGTGGGAAAGGGGTCGCTTTATTAGGTCAGTAACACTTGTATTCCCTTTGTTTGTTTACACTTGTTGAGTTTGTTATCGATCTAAAGGATTAAAATTTTAACATAAGACTTATTTGTAAGGTATGGGCGACTGATTGTTGTGCTGACGCGTTCGCCATAACAGGAAAATTTCAATTATCTAGAAAGAATATATGATAATGATGAATGAAATACATTGCGGAAATTCATGTTTATACAATGATCGTCAAACTGAATCCATACTACTATAAATGATAAAGTGATTTTGTTTATTGCCTTTGTTCATCATAATCGCTGCACCGGTCATGATAAAATTTACCTTTCATCTTATTGATGGACATAGGATACTTTTTGCGGATGAAGTAGCAGTGAACAGCTAGTTGGGTATAATTCGGGAAAACCAGACAAATCTTTTTAAAATAATGCGTGCTATTGCAGCATCTTGGGACCCTAACGTCCATCGGTTCAACAAGCATATGCCCCGCCCTTTGCCATATTAGTTCATGCATCTCGCTTTCGGTATCGCTGTCTCCCTCCCAGGGATTCTTCCTATCAGTAAAGAATTTGATATAGTCGTTTTTCTTGTAAGAGTGTAGATTAGTTATTCTTTTATGATGTTTCTCACAATCAGTATTCATTATATGAAATTCCTTATGTCCTGTTTTATAATAATATTACATCACAGAGATTATACAAAGCACAAGAGATGTTCATGACCGCGTAAAGATAAAACATTCGATTATCGCTCATTGTGACGAAACAGAAACGCGCAGGTTTCACGTCAGCTGTGACGGACTCATCGACTAGCGGTAGGCAAATTACGTATGTGTATTTAATTATAAATAGTAACATTACGTCGTGTTATGCGGTCGGTTACTCGGTATTATTTCGGTCTCAGGCGTCACGAGCTGAATGTCAAGCTCGCGGCAACTGGGCGAATGTTGGGCAACACAAGGTATGCACTACAACATAAAATAGGGTTGCTAGATTCCACAGAAATCTCCCGATATCATACCATCTGCTTTAACCATAGAATCATACGCATCTGTGCGAGGGACTGAATCCAATGATTTTGAAGATTCCTCTTCTCTAAACTGCTTCGTTTATCTAGTAGATAGAGCATGTCACGAGATTCAATTCCAAGCCAAAAACTTACGCCGTATTGGATTTTACCTTCTTCCCGAATGCGAGAAGGTTCTAAGTCCAGCATATCTTTCTGCAAGGTTTCCTGTCTTCTAAGTTAGAAGATACCTGACCACATAGCTGGTTGTGAGACATTTATTGGTTTTAATTTTCATAGAACTGAACGATCAAAGAGTCAAATATAAAAAAATTTCAATGTAACGTAGTCTGCCTCTCGATATTCTAGTGTGCTTGAGTACCAACTTAAAGGATTTTACGCAATCATATGTACAAAATAAAACGCCTCACTTCAATGTAGAGTTGGACCAACATAAACTCTTAAGGTTGGTCAAAGTTAGGCCTTCACCGTTCCTTCGCGCTTCTGATGTAACGCTAAAATATAGACTCTGATCGCTTTATTTTAACGTGTACCCGGGGCTTACTGGCAACGCTTGAAGCAGTATTATTTCAAAATGTCAGCTTTATATGTCATACCTTGACGTCCCTTAAATATGGACGTATTCTTTGTGTACCTATTGTAATTCTGTACTGCGTGAACAGTATTAAAAATATTACTTCTAGTAGTGCTAGAAAGCCCGCTAAGATAATGATTTTAACGAAGAGTTGTATTTTGTTGCCAAAACCACCCGCAAAAGAGCAGCGTGAAAGGATAAAGTTACATCTCTGACTATCAAAGGCATTTGTTGTTACATCTCTGACGAAACTACATATTGACAAAAAACGTGGAAATAACATTGTGAAGTAATATTGTGAAGTAATAACACATGTCGTTGACTTAAAAAAGTAAAAGCTTACTCAGCAAACCTGATAGATATTTCTAAGTTTTGGAATAAGGTAACCCTAACAGTTCGGCAATTTAGAAACGCAAAAATCACGTACTTGTTAAATCTCAAATGAGCTAAACAAACTATGTTTAATTTATAGCCTGACGTTAATATTGCGTCGATATTTCGAGGCCGTGTACGCGACTTGTACAAATGTGTAAGCGTACATTTCATACATTTTGCAAGTTTAATACGTAATACGTGTCTGCAAGGTCACAGACGAGAACTTGATTCTTATTATAGGTTTATAATTTCTTTACTTTTCGTAAAAACTAACATACCCTATTCGAAATATTTTAAGATTGTTATTCAGAAGACCACAAGGTGGTGCTTTATTTGAAATAATTAATCAGTGATTTATTATATTTAGTGATTAATAATATATAATATATAATTTTCAATTTCCTATAGAAGCCTTTAATTGTCCCAATGTTTCAGAACTGTGGACCGTAAGGGTGGGTCCACGTCTAAAAAAGATTTTATTAAAAATATAAAACTTTCAATTTTTTTTAGATATACTTGCCTTGAATATCTTACTAACTACAATTACACGATACTCTCTCCCTGTGCGCCCGGAAGGTTTCACTGATGCAGCGGTGAAAGCTTTGGTTTTAAGTGGGAGTTCCTGGGTTCGATACCCAGCAGGAGCAATTATGGAATTTTTGATTTCTGAATTTTCTCTCGTGGGGGCTTTGGCCATTGCTAGTTAACACTCTACTGACAAGGATATGCCGCCAAATGGTGTAGGAACCAAATAGAGCTATGGGGAAATATTTCTGCCATCCTCCTAACAGGTTAGCCCGTAACCGTCTTAGACTGCATCATCACTTAACACCAGGTGAGATTGCAATCAAGGTCTGACTTATCGTGCTAAAAAACAACATAAGAGTAAAGATATACGCAGGCACGTGTTATCAGTTATCGGAAGTTGGAAATAGATGATTGTGATGAATACGGTTTGCGTTCCATTGTTGGTTCCAACTTCCAACAAGTACAAAAAGTAAACCGGTCAGCGCGCCTTTTATCGTCAAAGCTCATTGAAATAAAGTAATAATAGTAATAACAGTCAATCCATCCCGTTCGTTTTCTCTTTTTCTTTCGACAATACAGTTATGGCCCCGCTTTTTGTAGATGTGTAAAGGGATAGCCCGACGGCGTTTAATATGTAAAGGAAGGCAAGGTTACACTCACACAAAAGTATATCAGTGTAAGGTGCGTATGTAGTTGAGGGAATCCCCAACTTTTTACAAACACAATCAAAAGAGTTATGTAATGTTACGTATATCGTACGTAGTGCTACTCTTGTTTGTACGAATGTCGATATTATACATACATTACCGGCCTCTTGTATTAGTCATAGGTCATTAACATTTCTGTTATACACTGTTTACTTTTTGTATATTTTATGTTGCTCTTGTGTCCTTGGCGATGTGTGCGTGGCAGCTGAAATATTTAACGTTGTTCTCGAATGCGGCTCACGTAACGTTTTGTTACCTTCGCGATACCTTCTGAGTGCGAGCTCAGCTAATTTTTACTGTTATGATCTTATATGGAAGAGGCCTGTGGGTTAATCCACAGGGATCACATAATATGAGAGGCACAAGGTTAGATGATGAGGGTAAAAAAAAGTTGTTATTTGCAATTATTTTGGACGATATTCCTCATGTTTAGGCTAAAAACCGAAAGCCTAAATTACGAAAGTTGCGAGTTCTTTGAGAGAATACAAAACAAGTGTATTGCTAAAACTCGCAGTACCCAATGAATCGCTCTATCGATATACTATTACAGAAAAACAATAAATCTCAATTTAATATCAAAGTTACAATCACGTTGCTGCGGTGTGCCCTTCATATGTTATTATTCGAATTAAATATAAATATCAAATATACTCCAATAAATCATGAAGATAGGTCTTACTTACTTTCTAAGCTCATGCAGATTCTCGCATAATATTTCAAATGATCGTTAACAATTATTAAACATCTCATCATTTCCATTAATTCTCAGTGCTGCCCTCTTGGGTAAAATCACAAACCATATCGATGTCGATAACAAAATCTATATAACTATTGCCAAAACCATTATTCTTGTAAGAGGCAAGAATATTTGGCATAAAACTTTGGCATCCTCATATTATCTATTTTGTTTTGTTATTTTCGGGCGCTGTCATTCTGACGTGTTTCAGAGAAGCAATTTTAGTTGGATTCTGTGTCAAGTTGTAAAATATTATTATTGACTGCCGATCAAACGTGCACGTACCTTTGGTGTTTGAAAGATCATTTCCCTCACGGCGATAGCTTAAAGCAGTATTATTTAATAATCACAGTACTTTATATGCCAATATACTCCTTGTTTTTAGAACTTCTACATTTTTCTTCAAGTCCTGAAACAAAACTTTAACAATATAGCAAAAATTAATTGCCTTGTGATAGTAGTAAACCAAATGCTAAAGCATGGCTTGCGTATTTGACATCTCTGGCAGAAACTTAAAATGCACTGGACTTATTAATATCTAAACATAAACAAAGAAACCGCATGGTGATGCGCCAGTAAAGTTATTTCCCTATTATTAGATTGTCGTTATGCCAGTCCCCATTACATAACTCGGCCCATGAGCACGCTTATGCCAAACACGTCATAATCAGAAATGCGTTTATGTTTAGGTAGTTAATGACATAATAGTGATGCAAGTGTGAACGCGGCCGCCTCGCCCGTCCCGTTCGGAATCCGGTCGCATTCCTAACGGTTTGCACTTGCACTGACGGCTTTGATGCAATGCGGCTGCAGGCGACCCACAATATTATATCTAATTAAATATGCCGCCCGCCTACTGCCTTCATTCATGAGTTCGGTTATCGGTGCTTTATTAAGGTCAACCTTTTAAGGTTGTTCGGCATAACGTGTTTGAGTTCATTAAAACTTTTTCATGTTCAGCGTCTTGAGAATTAGACCATTTCTTTTGGAATGTTATTTTTTTGTGAAGCGATGTAAAATAAAGTATATACCTATTTGCTTGTCATACTATATTAGATTATTATGTTTGTAGTATAAAATTGACTACGTCAAGGGACAATAAAATGCTAGATGCCTGAAACCACTTTTGGTATTCTGATCTAGCTTTCGATAAATACTGCAAGAATAGTTTCACCTGCCCGAAGTAGGGACTACAAGAGCTTCCTTTCTGGTAAAAAATCATTTTCAGGAACAATTTTTATGTTGTTTAGATGTTGCAAACATTTATATTGAAATTGTCCATTTCTTCTACGGTAGATCACATTAAACGTTAAATGAAATCCTTATAATCAGGGATACGAGAATTGCTAATTATATAACGTGCACAAGAGAAATATACCTATACAAAAAAAGTAAATAGATTATACAGTACAGTTAGGTTACAGATCTCTCCCCCTGCCAATTTGTAATCCAACGAAACCCCACCCTCTCGCATTGATAAAGGAACTTTTATGAGCCTTGAAGAGCTCGTCTCGTCTCTAAGGCAATAGGTCACTCAACTGTTGGATTATTTCAAAGTAGTATAATGTAGTCTTATTTAATTGTACCTACGCCGAACGTTAGTTATTGTTTTATTCGATGCGCTCTTTTGAGTTCGAAGTAGGTCGATAAATTCGTATAACGTTACATATCGAAATGCATTGTTCTCTGTCATATAATAGAGATACGGGTGCGTGTAGAGGCAATATAGGTGCGTAGAGGGCGGAGGTATGCGCGGGCTGCGCACCTACCCGCGGGTCAATTACTGCATAAATCAATACGGATGTCGCCCTATGCGGTGGCTCTTTGTTCCGACCGACTGGAGATACGAGGCCCGTCTCAGTGGTTCCAGCGCTGTCCGGAAAACTCGCTGAGGTATCGTGGGGTCGGATGATTACTTATTAACGTAGGTGGAGGCTGGCTGGCGCGGGCGGGCCGCTGCGAGCTCGTCGTGCGATCGATGCAGTGTCCGCCAATGGCGCGGCGCCGCCCCCCGCCGCCCGCGCGCCGCCAACCCTCGCTGCACCCCCCGCGCCGCACCCCGGCAACACACCGCCCTCATAAATCATTGAATCCCCCATAAAACACCCCGATGTTCGTAAAAATGTAAGTCTAATTGGCGGACAAACTCCTCATATCTCATAGACCCACTAGCTGCGAAGCCTCCGACATCAGACCGTCCTTTCGAGATGTAAAACATTCGATCAAAGGGTACCGACCGTTCCCCGGCGCTTGTTTGCCTCGGAGCGCGGCTCGTACGGAATAATTGAATTTTCATCATAGAACAAAATGAGAGCTGAAAACTGAAACGGGCGGCATTGTTGGCACAACGAATTACTTTGGACGTCAATTATTTAGATGCGATATCTGTCTGAAAATTGATATTACAGTGAAAGCGGGTTGTTTTTATAGTTACTGCGGGGCTGAAACGTTTTAGATAAAGGGTTTAGTAATAAGAATGGGTTATTGTTTATTTGTTGGTCGCATTTATTAAAATGGAAATTTGCCTTGAAGTATATCGGACTGCACATACACATTATACATACTGTTATGTAAAAGATTCCAATAATACAAAGTACTTAGGCATATTATTGATAATATACGTATGCTACACAGTAAAAATATTACTACAAAGCCCGCCTACAAAAACGATGCGGTAATATTTTTATTGTTGAACCTACCTACAAAGGTATTTTTTTCACACTATGTAATACTTGGCGTTACACGAGGCACGGATACTCGGGGTTACGTTCTTTGTTACACTTCTGCATTGCATTAAACTTTCGAAGCTATTTAATTCCTCGCGTAGCTACGAAGTATTATTGTGTATTCTATGGCCTATGGTTCGGGCTTTACATTTTTCCTTAACTTAGATTCCCTCCATTCTTAAGAATACCTACTATTTTTTAATAGCTATTCTACGTAATGTTTACTATAGGATATTTTAACCCATTTTTACCAGCTATAGAATACACACATAGAAACACCTCCCTAGCGCAACGATGATCGCTGTGTACTATATTAAGTGGGAGGTCCCGGGTTTGATTCCTGGAAGGGTCAATTTGGAATTTATAATTTCTGAATGTCCTCTGTACTAGTCTGGTAGGAGGCTTCAGCCGTGGCAAGTTATCACCCTACCGTCGAAAACGTGCCGCTAAGCGATTTAGCATTCCGGTACGATGTCGCGTTTGTCATGAGAGACCGATTAGTAGTATGGGCTTAGTATAACTATCATACCCCTAACGGGTTGATCCGTGACCTTCTTAGACTGCATCATGACCAGGTGAGATTACAGTCAAGAGTCTGGCTTGTAGAGATATTAAAGAAAAAAACACGCATAAAAAAAAATATCTCACCATGCAAAACTTTGTATGCATTGTGCCATTATATTCTTCGTCAAGAAGCTGGAAGTTTAAAGACATCCGGTTTGTGTCAAAAGCTTGGGGCTTGTTGTAACAAAGTTATGTCGATGTCGGGACAAACAAATACCTAGTCTTACTTTCGTCACTAAAATCCGTTTATTTATTTTGTACAATACATTAAGCCTTCGTTTCCCGTTATTGTAGTTTATTGCTAACATCCGATTACTTTTCTCCGTTAATTTACTGCTTTTGTCAAATTTCAATATGCAAGGAGAACTTTACTTTTTTAAATTTTTATTTGAAAGTGTTCAAATAGCGAGATAGTATATATGTACAAGAAAAACAGTATCATAGAGAAAGCTAAGTATGTAATAAAAAGACTGCAATTTAGGCTTGAAAGCGGTGATAGCATAGTAGTTAGGACCTCAGCTTTACTTTCGGGAGCGCTGAGTTAACTTTTCTAAGTTATGAGCAATTAAATACCAATTGCTTTAACAATAAAGGAAAAAATCTCAAAGGCGTGTGAAGTCCACCAATTTGCACTGGGCCAGCGTGGTGGACTATGCCCTAAACCCTTTTCAATCTGCAAGAAAACCGTGTCCAGTAGTAGTCCAGTAATGGGTTGTCCTAACCTTTTCTCCTTCATTTAAATTGTATATTTTTAAAAATGTTTTTGAATGTTTGTTTTTTTAATTTGGTGTACAATAAAGTGTATTTGATTTGATTTCATTTGATTTGGGTTGATATGATGATAACGGCGATTTTAGCTGCGTACCTATATGAGCCAAGTAAACCCAAGAACTAGGGAAATATAAGAAACATACCTCCTAATTCTAAATTCTATTGAGAATCCGATATATACTAAATATGATTGTTTGTGATGTTTTCTTAATTAACTCTTACGTAATTGAATTTATTATTATTTAATTTTGTTCGGCTTTTTACAGCCACCGCGCGGCTACGTGGGTCCACCGTACGGTCAAGGCGCTCCCGGCGGACCTCAGCAACCGCCGGGCGCATATGGTCCGCCGGGCTCCTACCCACCACGGTATCCGCCCCCACCTGGTCCACCAGGCGCGCCCAATTCGAGACCGCCCTTCTCGCCACATCAGGTAAGTCGACTTTTTTTTGTCACTGGGGATTAAAATGTATTTAAAAATGTTCAAAATACATTAAAGGACTCTTAGCTCAACGGGTCTTCTGAATGAATTTTGAAATTGTTGCCTTATTTGCTAATAAGTCTTCTATTGTACTAAAATAAATACGTTACATACTTCATAAACGGATGTGATAATTATATATTGCTTGGTAAATAATGAGATTTTGTATTTTACAATCTTGAAACTCATTCTCAGTTATATGCTAAGGAACTATTCACTGGTACTGGATTCTTATTTCTTTCGATTGTTTCAATAAGCCATAACTCAAATATATTAAAAAAACAACGAAATTCAGAAAATGGTAGAGATTTTAAATGTATTATTTTGCAATCTATTCAAATTTGTGGGTTCATATTAAGTTCTTCAATGGGTCTCCTAATGTATTTTAGAATTGTTGCCTTAGATGACAATATGTCATTTACTGTAATAAAAAAAAAACCTTTTGTTTTCAAAAGGAATACCTTCTCATCGTGTTTTCGACTCTTCTAATGTATTTCGTCTGGTGGGAGGCTTTCGCCGTGGCTAGTTACCACCCTGCCGACAAAGACGTGCCGCTAAGCGATTTAGTGTTCCGGTGCGATGTTGTGTAGAAACCGATTAGGGGTATGACTACCATTAGTGATTATCCTAAGGATTATGCCTGAGAAGTTAGCTTTAACCGTCTTAGACAGCATCAGTAGTAGAATAAAAAAAAATCAAAAATAGGATTCTTCAAAAACGGATGTAAAAATGATACAGCGCTTGATGAATACTTTGGAGACATGAGATAGTAAATATTATGTAGGGTCGGTGATGTTATCTATATTAGTAGTTGCTAATATTTCCCCGCTGCTGGCACTATAGACCTACTAGCTGGAAATAGCAAAGTCGCGTTTCAAAGCAAGTAAGCTATCTTGTGGTCAACCGCTAACCGCAGATCATTAGGTTACGTAAGTGGATATGGTACCTACCTCCGAATTACAAATATTTGTTTACCGTGTCGCCTCGTTGGTCTAGTTGTTACCATGTTTGACTACAGATACTGCGGTTCTCGTGTTGATTTCTGAGTCGGTCCAAAGAGAGTCAGGTATTTTTTTTCTGTTGTCTTCAAATTACCAGTTGCTACTCACCTGTGTCTAGGAGGTACGTTAACCTGTTAGTGATTGCTTCGATACCTTTGTTTTGAATACCTCAACAAGTCCGCCCTTTACTGTCTAAAGATGGTTGCGGGCTAATCTGTTACGGTTATATAAAGCCACTAGCTGTTTCCCGCGACTTCGTCTGCGTTTAATTTTGTTTTTTGCATTCAATTTAGTTGTAGCTCTAAAAAAATTTAAAGTATTCAGTATCGCTAAGCCTTAAATGAGGGGTTTGCTGCTGTCCGCTGAGGAGTTCTAACTCCAACCACATTCGTCAGATCTTCACGAAGTTTGGGCAAATTTAAACACATATTATAACCTCTATAGAACAAAAATAATTATTTAAATTGGTTATAATTTGTCGGAGTTATGGTTTAAATTCGTCAAACACTTTCATCCCCTCTCCCAAAGGAACCGAGCTTAATGTTGGGATAAAAAGTATCCTATATACTTCAAAAACTTCCAAGCATATTTGTTGAATAGTTTCATGAGGATCGGTTAAGTAGTTTTTGCGTGAAAGCGTAACAAACAAACTTTCATTGACATTTATAATATTAGTAGGCATTACCCCTAATTTCTTTCTACGCGGCATCTTGCCGAAACGCTAAAGTGCTTGGCGGCAAGTAGTTAAGTCATCTATTCCATGATAAACTTTATTTAAAACCCAAAAACTCGCATAAACTAACTAGATATTAACCCCCTTCATCAGTCGCTACTTGCGACACTAGGTAACTTTAATAGCTAATAAATATTCCTGGGTGCTCATAAATAAAAACAAAAAACCCGCTCACGAAGGGTCACTAAGCTGCAATATTGCATAGTATTAACATTAAGATCGAGCAAAAAAACACATTGTTTATATAGCAACCATGCTTACTCTAATTTTCAACTTTTTCGGTCTAGTGGTTACTCTGTTCGATTACGGATTCGGAATTCCTGGATTCTATGTCCGATTGTGGCCATAAATTCGGTTTAGGTGTCTTCCGTCAGGAAAATCTCATTACCTAACAACGAGCAAGGTAATTGGCGTTATGCACTTCTATGGATATGCGTTTCTTGCACAGCAAGTCGAGTCGTCGGTCCCTGTAATTAGTACTCAATTTCTTATGCCTATTCTTAGCCCACAATGGAACAGGCTGAAGATTCTTAGGAACTATATCCATCTTATATGAGGAAGAACCTTCCTGATAATACAGAACATCGAAATTGTATACCTTTAGTTACAATGCTCGTTTGGGGAAGTACCTACTACCACTAACTTAGCATATTTCTGCCGAAAAGCAGCATTGTTGCTATGGTTCTAGTCCGAAGGCAGACATGAGGCTTAACATTCACCGCTCAGGCACAAGTCGGCAGCCTGCAGTTCGTATTTCCTAGCGTGGTTTTCCACTTACCATCAGGTGGCCTGAACCTGGTTTTTTTTTTATATGCTACATTTTATAATGAACTTTGCCTGAAATGTATTTTTATAATAAAATGAAACAATATTTTGTTAAATGATTTCTAATCCCAGAAAACGCTACATAAGTCACAAGCTTTCTTTGTTGTATGCGTTTTCAGGATTAAAGAATAGGTATGTGGTTCATCACATAATGCTGTGCTACTGTGGATAGGTCAGGTCTATTGCTTTGATAAGTCTTTGTGTGACGAGTAGGTAGATAAGTTGTGTTATTATGTAACGGTTTCTTTGATATCTTTCAATGTCAGTTGACTAGCGCAGTTGTAAGTAAGTACTTACCTATTCGTTGTAATTTTTTTATTAATGTGTATTATCTAGTTTTGTCTGGTTATAAAAAAAAAATCAATTTTATTTTAAACTTGTCGTTGCCCGCGACATCGCGTGGAAATCTATATAGGCATACCTATGTTATTCTCGACCCCGAACTACCACTATGCAAAAAAACATGTCGATCTTTTGCTCTTTGAAACACAAAAACATCTCTATCTTAAGGCACCGTAGGTACATTATTTCGAGCTAGAAAGTTGCCTTTGTGCTATTCCAAACTTTAGTCTATCTCTATGCTTAATTTCATCCGGATCCGTATAAGCTGTTCTGGCAGAACTGAGCAACATAACACAACACCCATCTAAACTTTTTATCATTTTAGCATATTAATATATATTGATAAGTTTTGGTAAGTGGTAATGGATATTGAGTTGACGGCTGATAAAAGTGAGTTTAAGAAGACATGTTGTGCCAAACTCACTTGCGGTGGTATAAGGGCAAAAAAAATGTGAATTATCTAGAGGAAATCTATAGCAGCTCTATACTCTCGAGAGGTCTGTACTATCGGTTTTGCCTTAACTATAAAAGACTAATAATAGCCTATCGGTATCGGACTATCGACAATAAATATTATACTACGTATTATTTCAAG
Source organism: Pararge aegeria (assembly GCF_905163445.1). Classification (NCBI taxonomy): domain Eukaryota; kingdom Metazoa; phylum Arthropoda; class Insecta; order Lepidoptera; family Nymphalidae; genus Pararge; species Pararge aegeria. The sequence goes on from NC_053201.1 coordinate 9,998,757, forward strand.
GCCTAAGTTGTACCAAATTTCATCAAAATTCGTTCAGCCCTTTATAATACAGAATAGCGCTTTATATTTATATCATAGAAAGCGATAGGTACGTTTTTGGGTTAATAAGTAGCTGATATCTCGCGACATAAGTTATTTTCTCCAGTGCCGGAAAACCCTTTTTTTATATTTAATCAATTATGAACCGAAACAAGTTTTGATTAAATACTTTTACTCAGTTTTAAACATTATTACTAAAAGCAAATTTTCTTACCCTTTATGTTTTGAGCAGCTGCCATACAATGCGAGTATCGAAAGTTAGCGTGTTGGACAACGGATTTTTGAACAGTTCTTTGCTATCTACTCATTTAATATTCTTGCTTTAATCAGCTCAAATGCTTCCAGTATGTTAATAGTCTATGTTTGAAAAAGCGCCACTCCACTCTAAGCCAAGTCAGTAAACGTATTACGCAGTCCTAAGGAGATATAAAAACATTTTTACAGACGGAAAGCCGCTTTAAAATATGCTTCATAGACGTCGTATTACACGATTCATATTCAAGTCCGAAACTAGAGAGCCTCCAACGTTTCTCAGAATCGTTGAGCCGGCGGCGCGGCGGCGCGTTGCAGCCTCATCCACTCACGTGAACATAAACGCTCTATCATACTTTACGCTCATGCCGTGCCAATGTCGCCTCTATCGCCGTAGATATAGACCCCATCTTAGTCTGAATTCATCACGCTTGAATGACGTAAGCCGCTCTGCGCGCCCGCTGACGTAAGCTCGTTGTGCAACGAAGCCAGAGGTACGTTTTCAAGCAGAGCTCTTGGGGCGAACTCGTCTAGAAATCAGTGTTCATAAATTAACCGACATTGCACAAGGTCGTAACTACTTAGAAAACCATCGTTGCCGCAACCGTAATTATTCCGTACTTGCTACTTAACTTATATGACATTGAAATCCACGGTTATGCGTGTAATACGCATAGAAACGGCTTAGAAGGCCATTCCAAGGGCTAATATCCTTACAGTTACTTAGAATATACATCGCATAAAGGTCATTTTAAGCCACCAAAAAGCGGCGTAAAGCATATTTAATTTACAATACTTTTCAAAAATACTGCTCGTATTATGTAGATTATTGTCAATGATATTGGCGTGTTTATGCTCATATTATAAGGAGAAGTATTTGTATGTTTGTAATCTATAAACTCTGAAACTGAACCGATTTTAATACTTACAGTTTGAAGACTAGTTCTTCTAGATTTCTTAATTTTTATTAATAGACATAAATAAAGTAACAAATTCCGAGAATTTAAATAACAGAACAACAAAGTAAAGTACCAAGAAGTAACCATAGCCTATATTTAATTTCAGTAATAGGTACATAATAAGATTTCTTTATTTTTATTAATCGATTAAATAAAGTAACAAATTGCGGTAATTCAAATAACAAACCAACGAAATAAAGTACCAAAATGTCTAACAAACACAAAGCACGTTTTAAAATGTTGTCACTTTGAAAGTGATCTATATAACAATTTAGTAATTACTTGAAACTTTAATCAAGTGCCGCACTATTTTTTATTTTATCTCGAGACCGTGGCCTCGTTCTTTCAAGCGTCTATTTATACTTTGGAGAGCCTTCTTTGGATTAAAGTGACGGCTGGATTGCCGTCGGTAAAAGTCTGAAAGGATTAGATTGAGAGTCAAGCGTAAGATAACCTATAAATAAAATACAAGCACAGCTTGGTGCAAATACCTCAGCTCCGCCGCAAATTTGAAGCTGTTTAATTTTAAATAATCTCTATTATGGATTACATAGTATGAATGACTTAACATTTTTAGTGATCAAAAAAAAAGTTTATTTTTATAGTAATAATTGACGGACCAAGCAAATGGCCCTCCAGATGGTAAGTCGAAAATCATCGCTTATAAACAACGCAACATTCCACAGGGTACATGCAAGGAGCACTTAGGCACTAGGGGTCGAGGACGCCCTGCAAATGGCCCATGTGAGCAAAAATAGAATTAGGGGTCCATTAGATGTAAATTGGGGTCAACGATAGTGGATCCTATTAATAAAGCAGGTTGTAACTTTCCATAATTTATGTAATTAATAAGCGGTAATAGTGTAGTGGTTAAGACTTTGGCCTTCCTTTTGGGAACACCGAGTTTGATGCCCGGCACGCAACTTGCAACTTAATATCCACTTGTATGCAATTGCGAGTATATATCCACTTCGTTTAACGGTTACGGTAAACATTGTGAGGAAACTACATGCCTGCGAGTTTGCCCCATAATGCCCTCAAAAGCGTGTTAAGTCTACCAATCCGTACTTGGCCAGCATGGTGGACTTCGGTCTAAACGTTCCTGTAGTTTTAGTTTGCAGACAAATAATGTGTTGATATTCATGAATGGTATTGAAAAAAATATAATGACTTCAACATATTATTAACTGTCAGAAAATTGTATATTTTAAACTCTATTGCACGCCTCATAAGCGAAGCGTTGAGGTTGTGCTCTACTCTCGACATTTCAAAAAAAGCAGTTTTCTCGAAACTGAAATTGATTTTTTGTTATTTATATTGCACTTACAGGTTAATTTGAGTACACTAATATCAAGTCAAATAATTTGTCAGGCACATAAAATACATTTCAATAACAATTTTTTTGTTTAACACAGTAAATAATAACATTAAACATAATCTTTTCTGGACGTCCGTGTATGGACGGGTGTATGTGGCATCAAAATTGGTCGAAAAAATGATCGTATCGGAATAATTTTTTTTTAATTATCTAAAGTAACACACGACATAATTTCTTAGTTAATATGAGCGTTCAATTCACTGTCGTTAAATTTCCATGTAATTATTCTAGCTAATATTAATTGTAACTTTCAATGTGCAATCATTATGACATTCCCGTGTCTTCTACAAAAAATGAATAATAATTAATATGAAAAAAAATAATTGTAATGAGCATTGAAAGTTTCAGTTAAAAAAAAAAACAATTTTATTGTGAAAAAAATTAGATTATGAGGCGTGCACTTTTGGATTTTCCAAATTTTTTTGAAAATGCATAAAACAACAAAGTTTGATACTAGTCGACTAAGTGGGAATAGAAGAATATGCAATGTTTTACTCAGTCATAGAACAAGGACTGCTTTTGCTCGTCGACAATACATCACGCAAGCCACCACTCTTTACAATAAAATATACAAAGAATTTGCTATATACCAAAAAACGTTTTTTGAATGTAACAAAACATTGACAGCCTGGAAGATGCCTGAAGACACTAACCTATGAAGAAACTGAGGCGCTTCAGTTTATTTCTATTTAAAATGTTATGGATATAGACGCACTTAATAACATGTACACACACACTCACAAACACACACTCACAAACACACACTCACAAACACACCCAGACACATTACTCAATCGTTTTATTTTAATTTTATCTTGTTTTTGCTATGGAAGAGTAAGGCTTCCTGACACAGGTATTTTGATGCTTACTAGGAGGTCTTCACAACATGTATCATTTACAATGTAAGAAACGAAATAAACGTTTTTTTTTTTTTTTTTACATAGATAGGAAATCTAGCTACTGATCTGCAAAATTACTATATACCAACTGATAAAAATATATTTGAAGTTAATGACTAGTAAAAAAAAATCTAAAACATAAAAACCAGCTAAATATCCGGGAGAGCTTGGTCTACCCGAAACCGCAGGAGAAAAAAAAGATGACAACAGGATGTATAGATATACTAACGAAATATTTTATAAATTTAAAATTCATATAAAAATTTTCGGAACCGACATGATTTGAACCTGCGACTCTCGGGCAATCGCGGCCTGAGCGCGATTTTATATGCTACACTTGGAGGAACTATCAATTTTATAAATTTAAAATGCATATAAAAAATATGCATTTTCAATTTATAAAATTGATAGTTCCTCCAAGTGTAGGTGAAAACACTAATAAAATAAATAAATTATAAAAAGTAACGAAATATGTTCAAAAGTTATGTCGTAGTCGTGTGTTGTTGTAACCAGCTGATTTATAGGCAGTGTATTTCCGCCACTTGACACTAGGGTGACCACCGCACCGTACAGCAGGGTCCATCTGTCTTAACTGACAGCCATTACTGACGGCGCAATCTCATATTGCTTTGTTTACGGTAACTATCTGCTGGAGTGTAGGGGGGTTTGTATTCGCCTAATGTGCGTTCCAGTCTTGATGTGCTCGAATTTGTGTACTATCATATTCCACTGTAGATGTCTAGGTGCTTGCCAACCTTGCTAAATTACGAGAGTATGCAATTGATTAATATCGCTTGGTAATTTAGTAAGATTCATTTATACTGATTTTGAAATTGATTTAACATTCAGTTTATTGTACACCAACTTAATACACAAAATAAATTAAAAAAACGGGAACAAGAAAGAGATAAATGGTAGAATGATATAGTAGGCCTTATTGGTGAAAAGCGACCTTGCTGATAAAGAATGATTAAATAATCTATGTAACTATACATACTTATAATAACGCTTTTTTGTTTATTTATCTGTCAGTTCGCATCACGCAAAAACTACTGAACGGATTGAAATGAAATTTGGTACACTTATAGCTAAACTCAGTGGCGTGCACTTCATACATGCAAAAGAGCTCTGCCTACCCCAAGTTCATAAACTTAACCCGACTACAGAGAAATTACAGTTTTTTAGAGAAATGTAAAACTCTGCTTCATAAAAGCAGAAAACAGGGTCCTATGTATAAAAAAATTCAAAGCATGATTTAATAACAAAGACTTTGTATTATGAGCCTAACAGTATGTTTCTATGTATGGAACTAACGGAACTGTTTGAAGAAATATTTTTGTTAGGTAGTTCTTTGAGGAAGCTGTAGACATGTGTTTTATGTTCATTATGACACGCGGTTGAATATGACAATTAAAAAAAAAACAACCAATATAATAACTAATAATTTGCAAGATCTGCAGCTTCTAAGAATCCCGGTGCCGGGTGCGAACTTCTTAAGGATCCACTATATCTAGCCCCCCATTGGGAGACTACACCACTGTTTAAATAATAATTAAACTCTGTGAATACGGCTTGCGGGAGGTACAATATGATTACGGTATCATAAAACGCGCCCCGGTGTAATTGGATTCATCAGTAAAATGACGGGAACTACAAGCGAGGCTGGCCTTTTTTTCTGGAATAGAATTTGAAACTTTTACTATTACGTGCATCAATTTGGTTTGCAGATTGCAATATCAGAGTTGGTTTTTTTTTATCGAAGTTAGAGGTGTGCTTAGAACAACCCGTTGTGATGATGCATTACAAAGGTTTTTTTAGTTCAGTGTTAAAGAAATAAGCGTTTGTTTCACTTTTTTAAAAATCCCCGCTTAAACTGTCGACTTGCCATAATATAAGTGTAGCCTAATATGTTTATGTTGTTGTTTATAAAAACTTTTGTTAAATTCCATTGGAACGGTACTCGGATGTTTTCCCGGGATAAAAAGTAGAGTATTTTATGTCCGTCGCCAGGAAACAATCTCTGATTGAGTAGAAAATAGGTAACACACAAACGAACATACAATTTCACATTCATAATAATGGCAGTATGAACGTGACGTGTTGTGTAATCATCTCTTCATACAACAGTAAGAACATTGAATTGATTTTCATAAACAATAACTTCCTATGTAGTGAACCTATGTTTACCTGCTGTTAGACTGCTTCATAGAAAATTTACAGAGACTTTTTATAATCTTTATACTACTAAGTAGTTTGCTTTGTTGGTTTAGTGGTTAGCATTTTAAAATACGGAACACGAGTTCGTGGTTCGATTCACGGTTCGGCCCTAGAATTGTTTGGTATTCCTGTTAAAATCTCTCAGTTCTAGCCTGGAGTTAAGATATTTGTAGTATCCACGACCGTGCCTCGGAGAAAACTTGTCTTCGGTACCAAATACTAACACAAACATGTCATAATAATCGCTAAAGCTGCTGTACTGGGGCTGCGTCCAGCAGTGATACTTTAATAAGCTGATGATAATGATACTTATTCGTTGAACCGTCTATAATCTTAATTTCAACAAAAAGCGGTAATAGCTTAGTAATAACAACGTTCTATAGGATAGGAGGACTTAGGTTACTGCAAAATTTACAAATAGCTCTAAACAAGAACGCGAAAGTAAGAGGTGATGTTTTGTGAATTGCTATAAGACGAGTGTAGATTTATGTAAGACACTTAAGGGGGGATCTTGGAGTGCGGGTACCGCGGGATCCGGGCCGCATCCGAGTGCAATGAATGCGACGACGGTTTCAAGGACGCGCCTCAGGTGATGACGTACGATACGCGCACCCCACCGCCCACAGCTCCCGCGGGTGTTCCGGCACCCACCTAATAATGCACGTCTGCGCCCTGTCTGCCGCGTCCGAACCCGTTGCAACCTTGAGTGCTCTCTGGGCCAGCCCCCTCGCACCATGTACCTTTAAACCGCACTAAAAAATCTACCTACTCGTTAAGACCTCACGCACACAACCATCGATGACGAAAGACTCCCACGTGCTCTTAAAAATCTTTTAACTAATTGACGGAAACATATGTATCGTTATATACTAGGATCGAAGCGTTAGTTTCATCGCGGTAATTCAGTCACACATTTCATTCCCACAATTAGCGAGACGTAAAGTTAATAACCTTCTAATTATCATAATAATAGTGCCGGTGAATAGGCAGGGTGGCGGCCCCGTCAGCTGAGTGAAAACGAAAGTAAACAGAACTCGGTCAAAGGGTTTGTACTCACCTACCCGCAATATTTATGTGGGTACGGGGGAGGCTACCCACACCCGATTCAGTCACCCTCCTTTGATGGATTGGTAGGCGACCGGCGCGGATGGTTCGACTGAAACAGCCAAACTCTACAACCAGGCGTTAGTCCCGATTTCCTGCTACCTAAAAGCGACAAACTTTTACCCCCGAATTATTATTCAGTGAAAGTTCTTGGAATTCTTTGTTTTGTTTTGGCCACAGCCTGCCACCCTGCCTCACCCTCTCCTCCGAATTTGTCCTGGTGACACGATTGTTAAATAAAACTCGTAAAGGTTCAATCTGTAGATAATGATACGTTGCTCAATTTACATAACAATTAGTCTACGTATTTGTTAATCAGAAGCCATTATTACATATTCTTTCTGCCTTCTCTGTATTTCATTTTATGTATTCTGAATATGATATACACAAACGTAGAACAGTCCATAAGAGTACAACTTCTCAAGTCACAATACCTTGATTTTTCTTCAATTTGGTCATCTCATTACCGGCCGAATGCAGGGCTCGGGTCTCCTTATAATAAGCAAGGTTTAGGCTATAGTCCAAGTGCGGATTGGTAAGCTTCATAAACCCTTGAGAACATTATGGAGAACTCTCGAGCATGCAGGTTTCCTCGTGATGATTTACGTCACTGTTGAAGCAATTGTTATTTAATTGCTTAATGTCTTACAACATTATCAATTTGCTCACATTTCTCAAATTATCATTCACTTTCAGTCACAAATATCTTGTTTTCTGAGAACGGATGAAGTAAAATGACTCATTTTGCAATAACTTTATTTTATTTGGACACCTTTCAATTTAATAACATTTCCCAAATCACTTTCAGTTGTTACTCTTAGATGGAAATATCCGGAAAAGTTGTCGAAATTACTGACGACTGATGCCCTCAGTATCCAATTACGCAGTACAGACCCCTCGGGTGGCCGTCATTTGAGTCTATAACGATAATACTCTGTTTACTAATCTGATTACCTTGAGCAGTATTTCAGCATATTGTAACGACTTTAACGAATGATCTGTCCAATCTATATTTTTAACAAAACTGTACCGGTTCGAATTCTGTACATTGAAGATATTTTGAAGACTTTTTTGGATGGCACTCTATAATCGATACTGAATCCGTCGCCGAAGTCGTATTGTCCGTCTGTCTGAATGACTGTCTGTCTGTATGTTGGCCGCGCACACTAAAACTACTGAATGGTTTCAAATGTAACTTTGTATGATTTGAATCCATACTACTAGGTAGGGCATAGGCAACTTTTATGCCGGAATTCGGCACAATTCATTTGGGAGAAGGAGTTAGAGTGTTTGACGATTTGTACGGGCCGATAGAATTTGGTAAATGTCACAAATATGCAACAATCGACTTTAAATTTAATGTATAGACTGTTTCTTTTTCTATGAGCTTCATTTGATCAACTTTTAACTATTGTAATGGGACAAGTATTTATAAATGTACATTTTTTAAATTGTATCGTTTCCGACTATCAAATATAGAAAATCCTAGATAGATTTTGCTGAGCTGACAAATGAATCTCTACGTATCTGATTACGCATTAAAGGCCCTCGCGGGCGTCGCGTCGGTTCAGCAGCTTTTGGTACCCTTAGTATGAATTAAAACCCGGCAGAATTGATGGTTTTCGAGTTACGAAACATTACGTTACTATGAGCAAAAATCTTTTAATAGTTTAGCTAGTGAATTGATTAGTACTATGACACAATTTGGCAACTGAATGGGTGAAGTGTGAACCAATTTTGGATTTAGTTTCTCCTTGTCCTTAACTTATAAGGCCTTTATCTGTTTTATGTACCACGTTCAGAGCACGTTCAGTTCAATGCAAGCAAAAGCAAGTTTAATGCATAATCCAGCTAACCTAAATACCCTCTGCTATCAGTGAGTAGGTACGCTTCTGCGGCGCAGCTTTGGCGGGCAGATTACACACCTCCTGCATTATATGGAAGTTTTTGATACCGGAAATTGTACTCCAAATACAACTCTTATGTCAAAATGTTTCGATACTCAAATACCATCCCGAGTGCGAAGTGTGCATTCGCACTATGGATACTGACGGAGTCTACATTACAGACTGCCGCCGGACGGACTAATGTGATTATGCTCGATATTGCGTATCGGGCACCGTTGTATTTATTCTATTTTGTGATGACGTTTTGTAAATGCTCTAAAAGCACCTACCTAGGACCCTATTTTTGTGTCTTGATGAAGTAAGAGATAACAAAAATCCACCAAGAAAGATGGACATAAAATGATGCTCGCGACTTTTCCTGCGTAGAATTTCCCATCGCAAATTAGAAATAGATCACGAAAGTAACGTAGGATGACTTGGGTACGTTACACACGTACAAAAAATTTCGTGGTCATCACAATATATACTTACAAGTTGGGAAATTTTGTCTCCGATAATATTCTCTTGAAATAAAGTCGCCGAGACCAAGCCGTCGACCTGTGTCGGCGGCTATGTCACCGAAACCACAAAGGTACAGATGCCGACGATGTTCAAGAAGGCTGTCCCTAACAACCAGAACGCGAATTTGAGAGCCAATATACTCCCAAAAGATTGTATGCTCAAGACTAGGTAAAGTGGTCTAGAATGTGCACAAAAGCGGACCTCACCTAGTTAGGTTACGCCTTGTCGACGAAGATAATTTATACCACCTGCCAACCCTAGTTATTACTCAATAAATAATGGTTCGGCTATTATTAGTATTCATCGTGACGTAACAAAAGGTCTTGAACTTGTAACGTTTCACAATCAATTATATTATTGTAGTTGGTACGGGTGTAAGGGAAACATAAAAAGTGAATGACTCATCTCGTCCTTGACATTGACTCGTTTGATATCACGTTATCTGTGAGTCGGTAGGTAGTAGGTATGTACCTATATCTGTGATATTAAGGGTGGGATCACATTTGTCAGCGTATATTCGCATTTCATCTAATGAAATTAGATACAAAGTATAACTAAAATTATTAATTAAAAATAGACATTCAGTTTTCGTATTTGAATGCGTGCATAATTGATGACCCTCGATTGTACATGTCTCTGTGATTTTTCAGAGATTGCAGCACTTCTGCATTGATTAATATGGCGAGATATCTCAATAACAACATTGTAGTTTGTACATATTGGAATTTGTGCAAAGTGACGTGAGATCACGTTGGCGGTTAATTTTAAATAATTAGAACTTTAAAACTTGAATGCTTAAAAGTTAGACCTATTCATACCTAGATGTGTTAGTAAATTGAATTCATATGAGTAGTTTGATATAGTTCCTACTTGTCCACCTACACGTCAGGTTTAACTATAGTTACAAATGACACCGGTTGTGCATAAGCTGAGTTAAGTCGCTTTTGCATCTCAGCATCCTTACATACGAAAGCGGCTATCTCGGCTAATTGCGGCTATTCAGATGCGCGTGCAAGTAACAAATGCAGTAGTGAATGTTGAGTAGCAGAAGGCGAGCGATAGCCAATGATAGAAGTCTTTGACTCATGTTGCGTAGAATTAGTGTACCCAAAACCACTCAACTATATGCGAATTGATGCTGATAAATGTGATTTCACCCTATGTACACGTGTACAACATTGTGAAAAAGCTTCGTTGTAGACGACTCTTGATTTTTCCTTTTTGGTTATTAGGGGAATGGCAATAATTTATTTTCGTACGAACTTACTTTTCCGACGGGGCTTCATTCACCCTGAATTATTTTTGTATTGAAAAGATAAGGAGTTTATTTTCCAACATGGTGTTGTGATTTAGGTTGCCAGATATTTAGTATATCCTTTCATGTAGAAAATAGCTGAATTTAAATCAAGAGACAAGTTGAGCCGTCTATAGCGTTTAATATATCTATGTTGGAATAAATATTACAATGCATAAGCCTGCCAAGCAGTTTAAGGGGTTTATGCTCTAATCTCAATTGTTACATAGGAAAGAAAGTCTATTTAAGTATGGAACAATAATAGACTGAAAATAATGCGATGACATCTAAGAGGCATCCATTCATAAAATAAACTTCATCAACCATGTATTGACATCCATGTCAAGTGTGTATGCAAAATTCCAGCTCAATCGGTTAGGGTAAATTGTTTTAAAACTTAACTAAAACTGATTTGACCGAAACAAATTATAACATGCAAGCAAGGCAAGTTAAATTAGCCTTAATACTTTAACCTTATAAAGCTTATAAAAATATTTTTTGAATTTACTTTTTTTGTTTCCACTGCATAACAAGTTAGCCCTAGAACGACTGTGGTAAGTTATGATGAAGTCTAATTTGCTAGCGGTTGAACCTGTTATCGCAGTTATACTTAACCCATACCCCTAATCGGCATCGTACCGCGTCTTAGTCGGCTAACTAGCCACGGCACAATAACATCAAAAACATGTATATT